>NC_142066.1:71692248-72387248 GCF_059756535.1 Pantherophis guttatus
TGTTTCTGAAATACTCGCTCTCTTCTTGAAATCACTTTTTCTAGTTTGAGATCTCCATTTCGACTCTTCTTGCTTGTATAGTCCTTCAATCCATTCCTTTGTTCATATAACCAAAATTTGTTGCCATAAAGTTTGTGCAATAAAGAGTCTATTTGTTGCTTTTCTATCAGTTGAATGGAAGCATCTACCCAGTTCTTTGTTTCAGCTGTGCCAGCCTGCCTTTCAGTCCTAACAGCCTCTCGATCTTCCAAGGGCAGACTCTTCTGAAAAATTTCCTGCTGCCCATCTAACGACTCCTTATAATTTTCCAAGCTATTTTTTTGAAAAAGCTCTTTCAATTATATCCAAAAACGCAGAATTAAAGGAGTCTAGAAGCTCTTGAAAAGCTTTAACAGTTACAGCTTGAGAATTTGCTGATTCACCAGCCCTGCTGTCAGCCATGTTTCAGCCACTTTGTATTTATCCAGCTATTAGGTCGACAATTCCAACTATTTTCCACACAGTATAAGAGCAAAATTTTAGTTAAAGTCAATACCAAATTCTTTTCTTCAGTACCAAATTCTTTTCCTAGGCGCTTCTACTTTAAAACTTTCTCTTAAAGTGTAATCCAGTAGCTGTATCAATGTTGCAAACGTTAACAAGCGTAACAAGCACTTTCCCTTGTAGCTTCCTCCTCCTGCCCTCAGGCGCCATTTTCTGCATTTTAAAACGGAGTTAGTGTTACTTGCAATTTTTTTTCTTTTTTCTCCTGGTTTGCTCTGTCTGCAATCAAGGTAAAGATGTTAAAAGTCCCCTCATTTTTTTTCCCAGCAGATTTTGGTCGCGGCTTCTAGCTCCGCTTTTGCGGAGTCATCCCTGGTCCGGAGCAGGCTTCAATAGGGAGCCCACACCCTTCGCGCCCCAGGATTTCTCCTAGGGCACTTGGGGGGGCTCTATCTCTGCCTGTCGACTCTTCTCTCTCCCCTTTGCCCGGGGAGAGGGTTACAAGCCTCCAGACAGCTGTTTTTCAGCTGTTCTGGGGCTTTTACGGAACCGGGGATCGGGCGCTCATAAAAGAGCGTTTTCAAAGCTCGCAGAGCCAACAGGAAGTCCTTCCAAGAAGCTTCTTTGGTTCTGACTGGATGAGCTTCTTGGATAAGAACAAAACATCTTTAAGGAAAAACGAAGTCCAGTTGCCTTTTGAAAAAGCACCTTTGTGACAATCATCACCTGGATGACTGAGAATCTCCAAAGACATTTGGAAATAGCATAAAGCAAAACTTCTTAACCTAGAATCAACTAGGTTAATTAGCTCCTTGAAGTCTGTGAATGTCAGGGTGTCTGTGAACTTGGAAAGGGAAAAAAAATTACAAGTTTATTTTCACTTAGTAAATGTAATATATCTTTTCATTTATAAAGATACATGAGCAATATATAGCAGTATATGCTGCTAAGTCTAGAATATTGCAGTGAAATTGTCCCTTTCTACTGTGTTCAGTATTTTTTTCATGAATAACTGAGCAGTCTCTGCACTCTATGTATTTTTCGTACATTAAAAATGTACTGCATTTAATGAATAGAACTAGTATGTGACTCATTTAGCAAATTGCATTGCAGAATTTGCTACCAAAATAGTGTGGCCCTTCTCTTCTTTGTAGTTAAAAAAAACTTCTTTGTGACTGATACCAGGAGTAAATGTACCGTATTTTTCAGAGTATAAAATGCACCGGAGTATAAGACGCACCTTAGTTTTGGGGGAAGAAAATAAGAAAAAAGCTGATTGGTAGGTGGATCGGCCTCCTGGAATACCCCCAATCAGCTATTCCCAGAGGTGAATTTTAGCAACGGGTTCCTTGATTGTGAGCTCTGTGCCTTGCTTTTTTTTTTTTGTGTGTGCTTTTTTTCCTGCCTCTGAAAGCCTCCAAAACAGATCTTCAGAAAAAAAAGCCTCTAAAGCTCTGTTCGGGGGCTTCTTTTCTGAAGCTTCATTTCTGATCTTTTTTTAGCCTCTGAAACCTCAGTGTATAAGACGCACCCAGATTTTCACTCTCTTTTTTGGGGAAAAAAGGTGCGTCTTATACTCCGAAAAATACGGTAAGTATCATATTGCTGTTGATACCAAAGCAGATCTTTTTAGTCTGACTAATAGCGTACTTCAACATACATGGGAGTTATTTCTTCATAATATGAGAATTTGCTTGGTATTCTCTCTTGCTGATAGAACAGTTCATTTAGTGACTTTCATGAGCTGTTAAGATGAACAAATCTAAGAGTGAATTTTATTGACTGCAGGCCAAAAGACTAGGTTATTATGATTGGGCATGTCTGTGACTGGGCATGATCAACTTGAACGATTCTAGCATCTCTCTCTCTCTCTCTCTCTCTCTCTCTCTCACACACACACACACACACACACACACACACACACACACCAGTGGTGGGTTGCCCCCGGTTCAGACTGATTCGCAAGAACCGGTAGTAAAACCAGCGGGAGGCTCCGCCCACTGACCTGGACATCATCATAGGTGATCTGCACATGCGCAGAAGAGTGCGCGCAGGTGTGATGCGAACCGGTAGTAAAGTAAGTAGAACCCACCCTCACACACACACAAACACACACGGTGGGGGGGGGGCTGTGTTCTTCCAATGATTTTCATCTGTTTCCTACTCTTTCTTCTTTTTGTAAATCTGCCAAGTGATACCACGAAAACTTTTAGAGGTGTCTTATTCAAAGTTTGATGCTACTAATCAAATAAATCAAAAGAGCATGGAAAAATAATTTTGATTAATAAAACCAGAATCATTTAAATGTCCTACACATGATGCCCAAATATTAGAGGAAATAGAAATCTTCATCTGGCTCTAGAGCTATGTTATAGTTGGCACTTAAGAAGCTTCTCTGTGGAGTACATTTCACAGATTAATGTGCAGATATGCCCTATTTGGAGAGTATGAAATCAGGCTTTGTTACCCAAGTGGGAAAATGAATCACTACTGAGAAGCAACTTAAACTCTTCTACTATATTTGAATTTATGATGCAATCTTCTTCAAGTTAGGATTTCTTGTTTCACCTACCATGGAAATCAGCTTTCTCTGATATGTATTTATTTATTGAACAATATTTGTCAACCATTCCAATCCATAAACACTGTGAGCAATTTGTAAAAAGGAACATTAAACCAGAACAGAAATAACAAAATAAAAATACAATATAATTATAAATTATGATGGTTATTTTAAATAACATTTGTGATCATTTGTATTATCATCATATCATTTATATGTTCTTAATTCTTAATCAACTGAAAAATTAACAGTTTATTTCTACCTCCATGTCAAACTGATTCCACAATATTAAAATCATGTGATGAAAAGACATAATTTTCCTATAGACAAATCCAATTGATTTTTTCCAAACACCAAAGAGCAACGTCAGGAGCATTTCTGAATTAACTTTTGTTCTGCAACTAAAACTCTTTATTTGCTATTTTGCTTTTGCCCAATATTCCTGCTAATATTTCTTAAGAGTTTATTGCTCAATCATACATAGTGCTTCTCATCTTCAAAAGCAACTAGCAGATGCTGCTGGGTAAAGATGGGCTTAAATTTCTCAGGCATTTTCTGAGAAAATGTAAAAATAAGCCTATGATTTGTCTTTTTCTCACTTTGAAAAAAGGCCACCATGCAGAACTTTTTTCAGCTAGTCTCCACAATTATTTCGTTTTGGCCTGTATTTGATTTTTTTCCTGCCAATGTATTAAAATGATTTAGTTTTTAAAATTAGATTATATACAGTCTATATATATTTATCTAAGATCACACAGATCCTTATATCTAAGAATAATATTTATAGGTGTGTTGGAAGAAACATCCTTCTGGGTTCTGCTCCAAGTGGGGAAACAGACACTGGAAACATGGAGACTGCTTGGAAAGATGGTTTAATGGTGGACAGGATCACATGGCTTGAGTTCCTGAACAGAAAAGGGGCAGATACAGAAAATCCTCGGGTTTTTATGCTCTCTCTGGCTCTGCATTTCTTGGGGCCCCGAAAGAGTATCCTGATTGGTTGTCAGACTCCCAGGAGGTGGGGGCCTTGCTGGCTGATGGTCACATGTGCTTCCCAGGTCACATGTGGTGAGTTTCTGCTGCTATTGTGTAGAGGGCTAATCCTATCTTTGGCAATTCCTACTATGGCTTTGTCTGAAGGAGGTAGATCTTTGTTATGTAGAATAGACTGGCCCAAGCCTTAATGGCCCATTGACAAAGGGTGTGGGCAGGAAGGTGGGAGCTGCTTTGCTGTAAAATATGCTTCTCATATTTCTCATCCAGGGAAATATAATATTCTGCCTTTTTCATATTTCCTAAAATATTTCACTCTTCCAGGAAAGGGGTGGGTGCTAACTTCCTACAGGTGAAGATCAAGTACCATAGATATACTGTACCTAAATATAAAATCAGACTCTCTATTTCAATTTCACTGTCTCTGCAGCATATTGTCTAAAGCAGAGGTGTCAAATTCATGTCATCACGGCATTACGGCACATGATGTATCATGACTTTTTTCTCCTTCACTAAACTGGGTGTGGGTGTGGCCAGTGTGTGATGCATGTGGCCCGTGAGTTTGATACCCCTGGTCTAAAGAGACAATTTGAATGGTATTTATTTGAGATGGAAACTCTGGCTTGTTCAAGATATTATAATAAGCTTCATGTTTCTGAACCCATGTTTTTAGTGTTTTTAAAGTAAACACTTAATACTTTAACCACTATACTACACTGGCCTCCATGGAAACATTACTATACTACACTGGCCTCAATGGAACCATTCTCCATGAACAAAGAGGGATGCTCCAAACAGTAAAAAAAAAGAAAAAGAAAGGAACCATTTCATTTATCCACTACTCTATCTCATCCAGCAAATGTGAGGGTATGAAGACAATGTTTTCCATTGATTCAGGCTAGGGCAGCCCAGTTTACAACCACAGTTTCCTCCTAGTTGTTCTGGACAAACAATTGTTTGCAATCAAATACGTGCTGGCATGCATCTCAGAATCATTTCAGTAAAGTTCTCATTAGCTGAGTTTTCAACTGATTTTAGTGTATAGGACAGAATGGGAAAACAGTGATCAATTGTATTAAATTATTCCTTTTTAAAAGTATTAGAAAAATATGATAAATAGTAGTTATAATTCTGGCAATTTATCATTTTAAATGTTCAATATTGTTCTATCTTCATGTAGATTTACTCAAGAAAGGAAGATTATAATTGGTGGTTTTGCTGTTTCATAAGGTAATTTATTTGAAGCAATGCATCTGTTTTCAAACTATAAATTTAAATTGCTAATTTTGAAGTTATTCAGTTCTAACTGGTATTCATTATAGCCCCTGTGAATTTGCCTTTGCTGTCTGTTAAGTGTTATCTTAATGAGTTTTGCAAGGAAAAGAGAGAAAGAAACACATTTATTAATGGTGGCCATGCTGCATGAAAAAAAGAAACAAAATTGGATGAAAATCTTTAATAGTTACTTTGAAATTATTGTGTTCCTCACCTCTTTGTAGAAAAGCCTCTGTTGATTGTATATTTAATAACTGATCTGAATTTTGGAGACGAATTTAGAGTTTGTCAATTAATAGTTTTCTTCCTTTTTAGCAGATCATATCTCCCACCACTTCAAAGTATAATGGAAAAATCTGATCCAAAAGAAGATATTTACAAATATTATGCATTTTCCTTGTTTCCAGAATGTAGGAAGCTTGCTGGTGCAGTAATTACTCTGCAAACCTAGGCACACATAACACAATCTATAATATATATCTATATATAATAAATATATAGATTTATATATTGGTGAATAATATATATTCATCAATAGTGAATATTATTCACCAAGGTGAATAAAGGCAAGCAAGAGAACATCCGCAAGAATAATGTCTTCTTAAATAGCATCAGTGTACCAAAAGGCAAACCACTATTTCAATATTCAATTCTCTCTTTAGTGAAATTAGAACTCTATGAGGAATATATCCCAGCTGGATCCATTTATTTGTTTGTTTGTTTGTTTGCTTGTTTGTTTATTATATTTATATTGCCGCCTATTCGACCATGGCTACTCAAGGCAGTTTACAGAATATAAAACCACATTTAAAACAATAAAAGCTAACCAAAAGAATCGAATAAATTAATATAGTACAATATAACAAAATCATCCCCACCTCCCACCCACCCCGCCCCAGCGACAGCAGATCACATGAGCCATTTAATGGGCTCCGTCCCACTCTGGGTTCCCCAGGCCTGCTGGCAGAATAATGTCTTCAGCGCCTTCCGGAAGAGTATTAGAGTGGGGGCCTAATCTCTGGGGAATGATGTTCCAAAGAGAGAGAGCCACCATGGAGAAGGCCCTTCTTCTGGGTCCCACCAGGTGTATCTCCGTCGGGGATGGGACCCGCAACATTCCCTGCCTCCATGCTCTGATGGGTCGGGTAGATGTAATCCACAAGAGACAGTCCCTCCGATAACCTGGTCCCAAGCCATGAAGGGCTTTAAAGGTGACAACCAGACCTTAAATTGCACCTGGAAGCAAATCGGCAACCAATGCAGCTCCCGCAGGAGAGGTGATACATTTGCAAACAGGGATCTGCACAAAATCGTGCGGGTCACTGCATTTTGCACCAACTGGAGCTTCTGAATGCTCTTCAAGAGCAGCTCCATGTAGAGCGTGTTGCAATACTCAAGACGGGAAGTGACTAGGGCATGAATGACTATGAGTAGGGACTGTTGGTCTAGGAAAGGGCATAACTGGTACACAACCCACAGTTGTGCAAAGGCCCTCCTGGCCACAACCGTCATCTGCTCTTCAAGCAGGAGTCATGAGTCCAGGAAAACCCCTAGATTACGCACAGGGTCTATTTGGGGTAGCGACCCCATCCAAGAGCAAAAGTGGCAATTCTCTCTGAGCAATTTTAACATGACTGTTGTTGGAGTTGTGGGTTTGGGTTTTTTTTTTTCCCCTGTCATACAGAAATCTCTCCTGAATTTGAAAGTTATTTTGCTTAGGGATTTCCCAAACTGGGTTCTTTTCAGTTGCTATTTTGAAGAAACCTGCTTTCAAGTCTTCTACACAGAAGAGGTCTCTAAAGCATGATTTCCTTCCATTCTGAACCATTGTAAGAAAAGCTATCCCTCCTGCAGTTGGGAGCCTTTTACAGTTTTTCCTTACATCATTTCAAAACAGAATGCAGATATAAATAATATAATACAGATACAACAGGATCTTTAAACACACTATACTATTGGCTCAGCATCCTGGAGAGACATGAGTTTTGAGTTAATAGTCTTTCCCCAAATACCACAGAGCAAACAATTTCCTTAAAGCCACAGTTTCTACCAAAAATACAGTGCATATTGAGACAGCATCGTTTACCCTTTTAACAAATATGCATTTCTGGGTAGTGAGTCTGTATTTCTGTTTCTCTCCCTTCCTTCAGACCTAGATTTCCAATTGCTCAGCTCTCTAATTCTCCAAACCTCAAATCTTCTGTAGTGTTAGCAATTTACTTGTCAATCTCTATCCTTGTTGGCTGGACAGCCAGACAATCTCCAGAATTTTTGTCAAATCCCAGTTGCCTCTCTCCCTTTTGATTGCCAGCATGGCATCCCAGCTGGGCAAAGTGCTTATCAGGCTTTTATTCTTTCTCAAGTAAACCATACCACTACATATTATCATAGTAACTGACCAATTCAAAAAAGAAAAAAAAGAAAAATTCCGAGATAGCAAATAAAAATAGTGATAAAACTGAATAATTATAAAACTGATGTGGTCAAATACACTTTGCCACATTCAGAGAACTGAAATTGCATCGGATGGACAATAATATGATAAATAGTAATGATATTAATTTTAATTGGGCATCTTTGTAATAAGGACCATATAACAAAACTTGCCTTAATATTTTGAAGCATTAATTCCATCACCAAAAGTTATTAAAACATTAACTTCATCACCACAAGTAATTGAAACATTAACTCAGTCACCACAAGTAATCTTTTTGCCAATAGAGGAGGGCTCCCTACTCTTTGGGTTCCCAATTTTTCCTTCCTTCCCTCCTTCCTTCCTCCCTCCCGCCCTCCCGCCCGCCCTCCCTCCCTTCCTCCCTCCCTTCTTTCTTTTTCTTTCTTTCTTTCCTTCTTTCTTTTCCTTCCCAGCCAAAAAAGCCAATTGCAATTCTAAGTTGCATTAACAGAAGGATAGAATCAAGACCATGTGAAGTACTAGTATCATTCTACAAAGTCTTGGTAAGACCACACTTAGAATACTGCATCCAATTTTGGCCATCCCAATACAAAAAAAAGGATGTTGAGTCTTTGGAAAGAGTTCAGAGAAGAGACACAACAATGATTAGGAGACTAGAAACTAAAATATATGAAAAATGATAGCAGGGTATACTTAGTGAAAAGAAAGACCGGGGTGACATGATAAAGGTCTTCCAATACTTCAAAAGCTGCCACAAGGAAGAGAGAGCCAACTTATTTACCAAAGCACCTGTAGGCAGGATGAAAATTAATCAAGCAGAGAAGCAACCTAGAACGAAAGTATAAATTCCTATCAGTGAAAACAATTAACCAGTAGAACAAATTGCCTTCAGAAGTTGTGGGTGCCCCATCACTGGAAGCTTTTAAGAAGAGACTGGATAGCCATTTATCAGAAATAGTATAGAGCAGGGGGTTGGACTAGATGACCTCTAGGATCCCTTCCAACTCTGTTATTGTTACTGTTACTTAAACTAAGGAAATATTCTAAAGAAGCAAAGGCCAAGAAGATAAATGCCTTTTTCCCATCAAAGTACTTTGATGGTACTTGAATGTTGCATTTTGTTGGCTCCTCATTGTGGTGTCCTTGTAGCTGTGGGATACCAAGATATTTGCAGTTGGTCTGTAAGTCTATGTACTCACTATTAGTCCCACACTATCAATCTTAACTATCTTCCCTTTCTTTACTACCATTGAAGCACATTTATCTGGTCCAAGTGACATACCAATGTCTTCACTGTAGATCCATGTCAGATGGAACAGGAAGTCACTCTCTTGTTCATTCTTAGCATATAGTTTGATGTCATCCATGTAGAAGAGACAGCTAATGATAATCCTATTCTTGAATTTGTATCCATATCTAGTCCTTGTGATTATATGGCTCAGGGAGTTCAAGCATAAGCTCTCAGTGTACATGCAAACAAAAAATAGTAGATCATAATTCATAACATACCAATAGGAAAAGGAAGCAGGAAAGATGAGAAACATGAGAAGATGAGAAGGATAATAGCAATACAGACCTACTACATTTTTAGCAATAAGACAGTGCTGTGGGAATTAGGTGTTTAGCTAATTGATAAGAGGGGGGATGACTGTCTTTGTGTCTAGTTGTTTTGCATGCAGTGCTCTGTAGTAATGTTCTGAGGAGAGAAGTGAAACAGTTTATGTATAGGAAGGGAGATGTCTTTATATACTTTCTCAGCCCTCTTTCTGACTCATGCAGTATACAGGTCCTCAGTGAAGGCAGGCTGGTTACAGTTGTTTTTTCTGCAATTCCAACTATCTGTTGAAGTCTGTACCTGTCCTGTACCTGCCAAACCAGGCAATTATAGAAATACAAAGGACAGATTCAAAAAATCTTCTGTAGAACTGTATCAGCAGCTCCTTGGGCAATCTTTCTGAACTGACACAGGAGGAACATTCTTTGTTGTTCCTTTTTAATGGTGGTTCTAATGTTAGGTGTCCATTTCAAGTCCTGGGAGATCATAGAAACCAGAAACTTGAAGGTCTCTACTGTTAATACTGTTTTATCTAATATTGTAAAAGATGGTAGAATAGGAAGGCTTCTCCTAAAATCTACTATAGTCTTAAGTGTGTTCAGCTCCAGATTGTTCAGTCTGCACCATGGGGCCAATTGTTCAATATTTTATTTATTTATTTATTTATTTGTCAAACATGTACAGATAACAAGTATAGGTATGAACATAAACAAAGGAAGTAAATACAAATAATAAATAAATAAATCGGGATAGTAAGACAGGGACAGTAGGCATGCTGGTGCATTTATGCACGGCCCCTTTATAGACATCTTAAGAAGAAGACTGAGGTCCATTGTAAACAATTTGAAGTTGAAACTGTGAGGATTTGAGGATGTAACAATGGAGTCGGGTACAGCATTCTGTTGTGGTCCACCGGCAGCCTGCGGAGCTGGCAGCAGAATCGGACAGTGAGGAGATTGGGGAGGAACATGAGTCAGTCCTGGAGTCTAGGGAAGGCTCGGACGAGGGCTCTGTGTCGGAGGCAGAGAAAGGGCCATCTGGGAGGTATGTGCTAACTCTGGAGCCTCCAGTCAGACCTCAGCGAGGCAGAGGAACAGGGGTAGCCTGTTCCCAGTGCACGCATGCGCAGAGCTGCCAGAAGGCAAGAACAGTTAAAACAAAAGGGACAATTCGGGAGTAGGGCTTGGAGATGATTGGTCCCTCCCATAAGATTTAAAAGAGGAGCAAAGGCACATGGGCCTTTGCAGGAAGCAACATTGTTAATTCTGTTCAGTTTAAAGTCTGAAGCGCTGTTTGATTCTGGACTCCATGTCGCAGCATGTCAAGGGAGATAAAGGTGGGTGATTATCAGTCTTATCCCAAAGGACTATTTACAACTATTTGGGACTCATCTGTGAATGAACAGAATTCACAGCTGTTGCAAAAAAAGAGGTTTTTGGGAATACTCATGTGTTTTACTGATTCAGGAAGCCTAGATCAGAATTCCAGGGATTGACCACTCTGTTGCTGAAATCATATTTCCTGCAATAAAGTTTGGAGCAGTTTACCTTGAGTTTGTATTGATTGTTTGCCCATGTACTATTGTGGTTAAAACTGAAGAAGTCATTGACAGGCAAGACATTGTAGTAGACAATTTATCGGACTGCATATTTTATGACCAATTCTATAAGCTGACTTGAGTTGACTTCCAGTGATGTATTTCACGGTCCTATTGAATTCTTCGAGAAAGTCCTTAGGGTCCTGTTGACTTTGTCATTCACAGATCCATGTGTATAGCATGGAATCATAAGCTTTTGTATAGTCCAGGGGTGTCAAACTCGATTTCATTGAGAGCCGCATCAGGGTTGTGTTTGACCTCAGGGCCCCAGGATGGTCATGGTCTGGGTGGGCATGGTCATCCTGACATCACTCATGTTGGGGTCGCCATTGACGGCCCCAGTGCTCTGCCAGCAAAAATGAGCTCACGAGCTCCGTTTTCAGCTGCAATGGTCTCCTGCAACCCTCTGCCAGTGAAAACAGAGTTTGTGAGGGCCATCCACAGCCCTCCCAAGGTCCATTTTTACTGGCAGAGGACCACAGGATGGTCCTTTGCTGTTTCCAGAATGGCCCCATGGACCAGATCCAGGCCCCAGGCCTTGAGTTTGACACCCGTGGTATAGTCAATCCATACTGTTCCCAGAACTATGCTCATGTGTAGACCATATGGCCCTATAGCTTGATAGAAAAATTATAAATAATTCAAGCTGGTGAGCATATATAATGTTTCTTCCTTCTATTTTCTCCACAACTACTCTGTAAATTGGATTGGGTTAGGAAAGAGTGACTGACCTAAAGTCACCCAACTGGCTTTTGTGAAACTCATAATCTCCTGGTTTCTAGCTTTAATCATAAGATCCAAATCAGCACAAATTTCCCTTTGTTAGCCATTGTAGGAGAAAGTCTGCTAATAGCTGGTTCATCTGTGCTGCTAGGCATTTGTACAATGCTGTTGGTTTCTTTAACCAGTACGGATCAGTATGGATCATGTCCAGGTCAGACACTGTCAAGCTCTTCATGTTCTTAATTCATTGTTGGATATTTGCCACTGAGATGGTGACTGGTTCCTCTGTGAGTTGGCTGTTCTCTGCTCTCTGGTCCTGCAGCCATTTTGTGTTGATATTATGTATCTTTTCTTTCTTCTCTTTTCCCATACATTCTTCCAGTACTCTTCAGTTTCTGCTGTTTGTAGCTATGATATCACTGTTATTGCCCTGCAGTTGGAAGCATACTGAAACCTTGGATGGTTCTTTGCAGAGAAGACGTTTATCTTCTTGGCCTCTGCTTTTCTAATGTATCCCATGAGCTTAGTAGCCAGTGCAGTGAGCTTTTGTTTAACGTTCTCTAATGCTTCAGATGGAATCAGGCACTTGCATTTTTTTCAGTAACTGAATCTTATCATTAATCTCCACACCCTTCCAGAGTTCTAACAGCTGACTAATTTCTCTCACCAATTGCTTTCATTTTAGGCTCTAACTTCATTTTCCTGAAAGTGAGGGGGAATATACTGCTTTTCTTCGTAATCATGCAGCCAAGCATCTTCAGAATTTCAGTGACTATAGTCAGGGGTGAACCGAAATGTGAGTGTGCGTGCCTTTGCACATGCATGCAGCATCAAAAAACTGGCAATTATATAGGACGTGATAGTGCCAGGGTGAGTGGGCGGGGCCAGCCCTGGTTGGAACTACTGATTCACCTGAACCAGTCCGAATCGGCGGCAGCCCATCACTGATTATAGTGTATACCAGTTTATTGGTTTGAATTAATAGTTTCAGTAGGGATTGTTGTGAGGACTTCATTTGCATCTTTGAGCATAACAACTGATGGTATTTCTCCATTGAGCTTTAGTAACCAGTCTCAAGAGACAAGTGTGGTTGTTTTATTCATGATCCCAGTTTGTTATGCTCTGAAATGGAAGATGTGGCAATGATATTCCAAGTTCAGATGTAGGCTTCACATCTGTTTTTTTTCTCGGTCTTGAATGCAGGATATAATGTATAATGTGTCTACCTCAGGTTGTTAAAGTAGCTTCTCCTTTATGTTGATACATTGTGTAATTAGTTGTTTCTCAGTTAGTCTGAAGTTTGATCTTCTCTTCAGCCATAGTTCCCTCATATGTTTCATATAACCTTCTCATTAGGTCTACTGTTATAGCAGCGTAGCATCAATTCTAGATTATATTGTTTTACTAATTCATGGTTTGTTCCAGTAACCAATTTATTGTCAGATTGTCCTGGTTTCCTAACAGCTGACACAATCCACTTAATCCAGATGATGTCTGGATGTTAACCCACTTGCATTACTCTCTAAGTCATCTGCTACCTCATATAAGAGGTAGCAGATGAAGCATTAGCGGGTTCTTTGTCCAAGTAACCTTACTGGTAGAGTAGGTACCAGCCAGGATTTAAAACCATGCCAAATGGCAGTGTTCTAACCACTATGCTAGTCAGTGTATTTTTGTTATACTATCCAACTATACTATCCAACTCCAATATGTACATGCTGGAACCAGTGTGCTCTTGGCTGTGATCTCTGTCTCCTTTAGGAGAAGAGCTTGTTGTCATTGTTATATACTTGTATGCCACCTGTCTGTCAATGATGAAGATCTAACAATATGGATCTTGAAGCTTCCACATTACCTCCTTTTGTACTACCTTTATAGACTTTAAAGCAGTCTTTGATTCCATATACCAAGCTTAATTATGTGAAAACTGGAAGTCTTTTTATTTTATCATTGTTTACTTCATCTAATATGTTTATTCTGTGAAAGGACTTCATTTAAAGTAAGGTCTCATTAGTGCTATTGGAACTAAGAAAGGTGTAAAGCGAGGCTGCATATTGGCCCTGTTCCTATTAAATTCTACATTAACTCCATGGTAAGCCATTTTCTCAACATAAACTTTCATACAACCCCCCCTCAAAAAAACTAAATCAGAGTCACATCACTATTTTATTTTATTCAGATGATGCAGCAATATTTTCAAGAACTGCTGAAACACAAAGACCATTAACATAGTATTGTAAGGAAGACCAGCTAAAGTTCAACTATCAGAAATCGTGGTGTGTGCACAAAGGCTAAAAAAAATTCCACAACATTGAGCAAGTCTCCTACATCAAATATCTGGGAGTAGTCCTACATTCTGCCAACAGTAGAAAACCCAGTGGGGATTATGTTCTGAAAATGTATTAAGGGGCTCATCTGCCATCATTAGAGTCTTCAAAACAAGAGGTGGCCATTACATTCCTGCAGCACCCAAATTATTTGAAACCAACCCAATAACACAGCTTCTGTATGGTTACCAGCTGGGTCTCTTTTTCAATTTTGCACCATTAGAACTTGTTCAGTCCAAAGTTCAGCCCTTCAAACCCCAAAATATGTTTTCAATGCCAATCTGTGATTACAGACTGACTTAGGAAAGAGAAGACTAGACTGTGGGTGACCATACTCAGCTATTTTTCCCTTTGTCTTGGCCCACTAAGATTGACAGATTGAAAAAGTCTCTGGGATTCTCTCCAGGTCTTCTATTCAGCATGGGATATGATCTGGCCAAAGTTTTCATTAAATAGCATGTCGTAGACACAGAAGGCCAATTGAACCTGGTCAAATCCCCAACTCTTCTCACCAGGTCATTTCTTCCTTCTACCTTCTTCTTCTCAAATTCCTCAAATTATTAATATCTAGAACTGAATAGATATAGTAATTCTAGATATTGGCTTCCACTTTGAGGAAGCCAATAAATATATTTGCCTGTAGAAAGCATTCCTGTGGCAAATACTTCCACTATTTACCATCCTTGCATCATATTAGAAATTATTAACAATAGTATAGTGTAATTATCTCTAAATCATGATAGGAACTGGAATTATTAAGTGAACTGATTGTTCATAATTCTGCATCCAATGGGAATATTCTAGGAAGGGAGAATTCACAATCAAGTGATGTCATTGGTAGCATCTCTTTGGAATACATAACAATTCAACTATTACTATTTGTAAATGACATAACTGTTTTCTTCTTTCTTCTGCAATGTTTCCTCTTTTATAAGCAATATTAGCATTATAGTAATAGCAATAGCACTTAGAGTTATATACCACTTCACAGTGCTTTACAGCCATCTCTAAATAGTTACAGAGTCAGCATATTGCCCCCAACAATTTGGATTCTCATTTTACTGACCTTGGAAGGATGGAAAACCAGTAGCCAGGAAATTATTCTCTCTCCCTCTCTCTCTTTCTCTCTCTCTCTCTCCCTCCCTCCCTCTCTCTCTCGATTCAGTCAGCAACCATGTTACTGTGTGATCTTTCATCATAACTACTTGCAGTCACTAAATGAGAACTAACTATATTAATTTAATCATGAAATAATAACAACATAGGTAAAATAGCATAAAATATTATTAAATCTATTCTAAACGGAAATATATTACATCATTTTTTTATTAGTAGAAAACATAGGCTGTTCAAAAATGAATAAATTACATACTTTGTGAATCCAGTCTTTAATATTCAAAGTAATAATAGTTTTACAGTTTCTCAATTCTTTTGCTACTCTCCTTATCCAATATAATTAGTATTCCTCAAAAATTGTCAAATTCTACAATTTTGGACTTTAATTCAAAACAATGACATATTTAGCTTGAAAACATTTACCCAGGCATCCATCCATCCATCCACCCACACACCCACAAACCTACCCACCTAACTATTCTTCCAAAAAGAATTTTTATATATATTACAACATTTTTCCAAAAAGAATCCAAAACCATATGAGTTAATGTATCCTTAAATTTCTTAAATTGCTGACATAATCCATCCTTATATATACAGAATATATCAGGATGTTTTTTAATAGAATCAGGAGTCTATAGATAAAGAATAAACTAGTTTTGTAGATTAATATCAACTTCAAATCCAGTGAAACTAACTTAAAAACTGGGATTTATTGATAATCTATTATTGAATTCTCCAAATTTTATTCCACAAAAATCATGAATATGTTTATAGTTTTAAACATTTCCATTTCTGATATAATTTCTAAGTCATTTATATGGATAGTATTAAAAAATCAGATGAATATAGCATCAGGACAGAATGAATTCAACCCTGAAATGAAACAAGCAAAATAAAATTTATGGCAGTTACTATTTTTTTTGAAAATAGACTCTTCATAACAACAAGAACTCTGAATAGTCAGTATCTGGGTATTGTAAAGTACTTTATATTATTTCAGTAACTGTGAAATTCACTTTCCTACAGATGTTGCCTTCAGCAATAGACATTATTGGAAGCCCCAACATCAACATGATGTCACATGCATTATGACATTGTGATGCAAAATGGTGCCAGGATTCAAGCATACAACATTTCCACAAACATATAAACCCACTTATTCCACCTATGGACACCCATGTGCCAACATGTAAAATGTGGTAACACGGGAGATCAATAATATGTCAGGCTTTTTCCTTTTTACTAATGTTAGCACTTTCACTTCAGAAGAGAGAGATGTAAAGAGGTGCTAACCAGATATAAAGCAGTATGGATGAATATGATTGATTTTTTTTTTGTGCAGAAAAGAAAAAGAGAAAGGGGGAAATTGTGTGTCTGCAGAGACCCTTCCTTGTTTAGCACTATTTCACTGTTAATGTATTTTTAATAATATTCATTGTTCTTTGGAGTTTTTCCATCTCTTATTACTCATAATGCTAAGAGGAGACTAAACTAGCTAAAATCTTTTTATGACCAGTTCTAAAGTGACATGGGTAGGTCAGAAATTAAAATGCAAAACAGGGTAGTTGTCTCATTCCTACTTAATCATCCCCAGGTTATACCAGGATGCTAAATTTGTTCATGTTTTCCATCTAGGAATGCTATTTAAAGAACAACTTAATTTTTATTAGTCTCACTTTTTTTAAAAGTATGGTGGAAATATGTCCTAAATATGTCCTAAATATTGCATCCATTAGACAGCAATCACTGATGATATTCTGAAAGTTGAAATCCTCAGTCTTATAAAACAGCTATTTAAGAAGATGGTATTTAAGAAGCTCTATATAGTAGTACAGGTGGTGGTAGAGAGATAAATCCTGCACATACTGTATGTGTGTTTTACAAATTTTGCAAAAATATGTTGCAATGTATACTTACCTTAATTTTTTTTAATTGCAGCTGATTTACAATATTCAGTAATTAGCCCAGTTCTTATTCACCTTTCCTTGAGATGGAGTTACTTGTTAAAGATCTTTAAAAAGTCTAATTCTGCAGTCTTCAGGGTTTTTCCAATATTGTCCTTTTTCTCAATAGTCTAATTTTAGCAAAGACAAACTACTTATGTACTGAACACTGTACAGTTGTATCCATTTGGTATCAAAAGCTCAGCACAACTTAAAGGTGTCTTTCTCATTATAATGAGGAATCCTTTATTGAATAATTATACCTACTCTGTATATATTAGTATAGCCAATGAAAACTTTTGTTAGTACATACATTAAACATAATGTCAGAACTGCCCCAGTCTGCTCTCCAGTAGTGGGTTCCACTTACCTTCGCTATCGGTTTGGAACTGTGAGCGCACACGTGTATGCGCTTGCTTCACTCACACACGGCACTTCTGCATATGCACAGAGTGTCAATGATGATGTCCTGTTGGGTGGGCAGAGCCTCCCACCGCCGCAATTACCGGTTCGCCTGAACTGGAGCGAACCAGTAGAAACCCACCACTGCTGCTCTCTCAGGAAAGTAAAACTCGTGACTCCATTTAGTTGAAGCAAAGGAACTTTTACTGAAAGAAACTGGTTGCAGTAAAGTCAGGTAGAATCCATGCAAAATACAAAGCTATTCTTTTCAAATCCCAAACCTTCCCCCTATGACCAATCCCTTGGCCTGCCAATGTGATGCCAGTATGATGTTTTGAGAACTCTGAGATGTGAAACTGGTTAACATTTCATTCCAAGGGCAAATGGCCTCAAAGATCCTGATACAAGCTGGCTTGGTGATCTGGTCTTCTGTTGTGACTTTGTCCTCCCAATTTCCCACCATTAGATACACAGGTGTGGACTTCCCCAAATGCCTCCCCCCACCCTTTTCCTTTAATGTCAGGGACCCAGCAAGGCACCAGGCTGATGATGGAGATCCTGAAATGCTGTCCCCCTTGACAAGAATGTTAGTCCTGCAAAAGAAGAGAAAGAGAAAGAACAAGCAGAGTCAGGGTTAGATCCTTTTGATTTGTCAGGATATTGATTGTGGAAGTGTTTGAGGAGTTTGATAGCTTTAACATGTTTGAGGTTCACCCACCCCATTTTGGAAGAGGGAAAGTCTTTCCTTGCCACCAAGTATTGAATCTTCACATGGTGTTTGCGGGAATCCAGAATGTCTTTGACTTCAAAATGCTGTTCCCCTTCGATCATGAGAGGCTCAGGTGGAGGTGGTGGCAATGGGTACAGGGGGGGAGAGCAACTCAGGTTTCAGCAGACTGCAGTGAAAAATCGGGTGGATGTTTCTGAGTGATTTGTGGAGTTTGAGTTCTACTGAGACTGGGTTAATCAGGCCTTTAATGGGAAAAGGTTCAACATACTTGGGTCCTGTTTTTTTCAAAGGTTGCCTGGATTTCAAGTACTTGATAGATAAATACACCCAATCCCCTACATTAAAGTCCTTAGGCTTCATGGGTTTTTGTCTGATTGCTTTTTATAGGAGTCCTTTGCATCTTCCAGCAATTTTGTAGCTACTGGCCAAATGTTTTGTAATTGGGTCACCTACTCTTTGAGTGAAGTGACAGAGGGAGCGGCCATTCAGTTATTGAGATGAAGTCTTGGCCCTTTGAATGGGGTGAAACTTGTGCTGCTATGGACAGAATTATTGTACACTACTTCAACAAATGTATTTATTTATTTATTATATTTCTAAACCGCCTTTCTCCCGTAGGACTCAAGGCGGTATACAGTCAAGAAATATATGTATGTATGTATGTATGTATATATGTATGTATGTATAATACTTTTCTAGTCAGGGTTTTTTCCTATGTAGCTCAAGATGTTTGTGTAGCCATAGTGGGGTGATATCTCAAATCACCACTTTCAGGCTTTATCAGACATTTTGTGTTGTCTGTTCTGAGACTTATGGGAGACTGGGATAGTACTATTTCTGTCTTATGAGACTTCTTCTACACAAACATCTTGAGCTACATAGGAAAAAACCCTGACTAGAAAAGTATTATATATTTGAACCTATGAATTAAAAAGAACTATATATCTATATCTATCTATATCTATATCTATATCTATATCTATATCTATATCTATATCATCTATCTATCTATCTATCTATCTATCTATCTATCTATCTATCTATCTATCTATCTATCTATCTATCTATAACCCCACTATGGCTACACAAACATCTTGAGCTATATAGGAAAAAAAAAAACCCTGACAAGAAAAGTATTATACATTTGACCCTATGAATTAAAAAGAACAAAATAAATACACACACACACACACACACACACACACACACACACACACAGGAGGAGCTCCATCCAGTTGTCTTGCTGGTAGTTTATATAATACCTGAAGTACTGATCTAGAATCCCATTGGTTCATTCACACAAACCATTAGTTTGGGGGTGATGATTGGACCTTAGTTCCTGGGAGGTTCCCAAAAGTCCAAAAAAACTCCTGCCAAAACTTTGAGGTAAATTGCACTCCACAATCAGAGATTATTCATGGAGTCTATAGACATGTTGAACAAAAAGTTTAGCCAAGGCTTGGGCAGATGGGATCTTTTATCAGGGTATGTAATGTACTTGTTTGGAGAATAGGTCTGTTACGACTCAGATCACCAATATTTCCTGAACTCTTAGGAGTTCTACAATAAAGCCCATCAAGATTTCTTTCCATGGAGCACTAGAGTCTGCTACTGTTTGAAGGAGCCTTAGTGTTTTCCATTGCCATCATTTGACTGAGGCACATACTGCCCAGCTTGCCACATACCCTTCAATGTTGTTTTTCAGCAATGGCCACCAAAACTATTGTTTGATCAAATGGAGCATTTTTACAAACCCGAAATGTACCACAATTTAGAGTCATTTCTCTAGAATTAACTGTCTTTGGCTTTTCAGGATGGACAGCTTAGCTCCACCCAAACCGTCTCTCATGGTGCATTCATCCTTATGTGTTTGGAATCATTTGTCTCCCTCCAGGGCTCCTATTAATGTCTTCAATGCCTTCAGTTTTTAGGCCTTCAATGCCTTTGGTTTTTAGAAGCTCTTACTTTTGTTTGGGCCCTGTTGGTTACTGGTGCCGCTAGTTGGTGGGAAGGGATGACTGGTCTGATTATTTCTGGCTTAGAGCTATTATACGGAGACATTCTATATAGCGCATAAGCTAGGAAGATTTTTTTCCCCCTGGGAGACATTTCAGAATGAAATTGAAATGACTGAAGGATTGCACCCATGGGACTTCTTTAGGTGACAGCTTTTGGAGGGGTTTTAGAGCCTATAGATTTTTGTGGTCTATCCAAATTTCAAAAGGAGCCTTGGCTCCCTCCAGGAAGTGTCTTCATGTAAGTAATATCTATCACACGGCCTGTTTTTTCCAAATGGCCCACTGCTGGCATCGGCTTGGATGACAAAAGGAACATTCAGGTCTTAGTGCTTTAAGAATGGCTCGGCCACAAACAGGTGTTTGTCTCAAAACCTGCTTGAGTTTCCATTGTCCATTGCAGCAGCTGGCTGCATTTGGGCAGCCCCCCCTGTTTTTAGCAAGTTTGTGATGAGCAGAGTGATGCCTGCAAGATGTTTTGAGAAACTCTGAGGTGTGAAATTGGTTAACATTTCATACCCAGGGCAAATAACCTTGAAGATCCTGATACAAGATGGCTTGGTGATCTGGTCTTCTTCCATTGCCACTTCCCCTTCCCAATTTCACACCATTAGATACACAATTGTGGATTGCCCAAAATGCCTCCCCCTCCCTTTCTCTTTGATAGCAGGAATCCAGCATGGCACCAGGCTGACAATGGAGATCCTGACACATACATACATTGAAAAAAATTCTAGGAATTGTTCGGTTCTTCTAATTATCTGAGGGGCATGGTTTTTTTTCCCCATAAGGTGGGTTCTGTCCAGCAAAGGCACAACCACTAATCCAACAAAATAATATTGTCTAATAGAAGAGAAAAGAACAACACATTGGAACAAAGGCAATATCACAAATAACCCTCTGCCATATAGATCTTTACAGGTGGTAATCAGCAATTTGAATTATACCCAGGCATCTACTGGACTCTAGTGTGGTTGTTATTGAGAAATGCAAAATAATTAACTGCTTTGCTGCATTCTGGCTTAGCATCATCTTCCTAATGCTTTTCAAGAGCATCCCATTATTGCATTATAATAATCCAAATGGAAGTTAATTAAGGCATGAATTACCATAAGCAAGATCTCCTAATCCAGAAATAGGTGCAACTGCACAAATGTTCAACCCTAGTCACCATCTCTTTAAGCAAAGATATGAGTCCAGGAAGACTCTCCACATATCCCACCAACTCTTATTGGAGAACTGTACTCCCAGACAGAGTTAAGTATAAAAATTTTCCAAAATCAGGGGGCTTTAAAACCCACAGCCATTTAGCTTTGCCAGGGTTGAGTTAGAGTGTGTTCTCCCTCATAGAGAACCTTGGAACTAGGCACCTGGAAAGGACCTAAGTTAGCTTCTCTTGATGGGTGAAGAATAGAAATAGAACAACTAGACACAATCAGCATGCCTGAATTGAATTTCATTCCATTTGATGAACAGTGACACCAACACCTAAGTAGCTTCCTTAAAAAGTAATTTTCCATTTATACAGACAGTTTAGCATGCTGCACAGCAAGTATTAGTCACCTTCATTGTGTAGATATATTTTTGTGGGTAACCTAATTTTAAACAGTGAATAGCTGGTCTATTCAAACTCAAGGAAAGTTTTTTTTAAAATAATGTTGAAGAAAGAAGAAAACTAATGTTTGAATGAAATCTAATATTCTATAACATAAACCTTAGTTAATTGAATATGCATGTGAGCTGAAGATTTAAAGAGCTCTGGATTCTTAATACAACTATTTTTTTAAGAACTACTGGTATGTGGACTCCGCTCCAAGATGGCTAAGGGACTTTTTTCCTCTTACACACGATCTGCTTTTTTTGTTGCTAGAGCCAGTTCTTTGGCAGTGCTGTTTCCTGGATTTGAACGGGAACACTTAGGATGACCCAAGACAACTTTTGGATAGATGTGGACAGTGGACCTATGGGAAGAGGAGTATTGAAGATTCCAGTTTCCTTTAGAATCAGTCAGAAAGTCATTGGGTGTATCCATTTTTTTAAAAAAAAATTGATTTATATGCCGCCCTTCTCTGGAGACTCAGGGGGGCTTACAGTGCGTTAAGCAATTTTTCTGTCAGCAGTTTTGTTTTCTTAAGCATGTCTGGGCTATTAACTTTCACTTTTGGAATTTATTGTTATACTTTGTTCTTTGCTTTTAAAAAAATGATCAACATTGAATGGATTTTAGTTTTTTTCTTCTTTTGCTTTCACTTTGTTTTACATTGTTTTCAACAACCTTTTTTCTAAAAAAAATACAGTTTTTATGGTGAAATGCTTTCATTTGACATATTAATACTGGACTTTCACCACAGAATTTATGTATTTTTTGAATTTGCAAAATATTTGGAGTTTATTTCTTTTGAATTTTTCTTTTAACTTTGGATTGAAATATCCAGAAAATGCATTTCCTGTTTCCTTCTGCTTCAGGTTTTTTGTTTCCTGATAAAGTTTCACAGAGCAACAATGTTTAAGACGTCAAACAACATGCAGCTTTTAGTTGAAAGTTTTATTAAAACATCTGATGAGATGATAATGCTGGTGGACAATTTAGATACATAAAAGGACTTTGATTTGAACCAAAGCGGTATTCTTATAGCTGGAGTTGATTCAACTGAGTTGATTCGACATGTCCACAATATTAGGAACCTGATTGAACAGGGAAATGATAAATTATTTTTTCCTACGAAGACTGAAGGAGGTTGGACAATGGATTTATTACACCTAACAGGAAATCACTACTATCTGGGACCTTAGAGGCCTTCTACTCCAGCCCCCTGCTCAAGAAGGAGAACCTATACAATTCAGATAAGTGACTGCCTAGACTCTTCTTTAAAACATCCACGATTTCTGGAGGCAAGCTATTCCACTGGTTAATTGTCCTCACTGTTGGGAAGTTTCTCCATAATTCCAGGTTGCTTCTCTCTTTGATTAGTTTCCAACCATTGTTTCTTGTCCTGCCTCCGGTTCTTTGGAGAATAATTTTACCATCTTTTTTTTTTTTTGTGGCAGCCCCTCAAGGACTGGAATACTGCTATCATGTCACCCCTAATTCTTCTTTGCTTTAGACTAACCAAACCCAAATCCTGCAGCCGTTCTTCACATGTTTTAGTCTCCAAGCCTTTAGTCATCTCAGTTACTGTTCTCTGAACCTTTTTCAAAGTCTCAACATCTTTTTGGAAGTATGGTGACCAAAATTGGTTGCAGTATTCCAGGTGTGGTCTTACTAGGATTTTTTAAAGCAGTACTAATACTTCATGTTATTTTGATTTTATGTCTCTGTTTATACAATCCAGGATGGTATTAGCTTTTTTGATGGTGGCGGCTACACACTGCTGGCTCATATTCAAGTGATCATCCACTAAGACACCAAGGTCCCTCTCACAGTTACTGTTTTTGAGTGAGATCTCACCTACTCTATACTTATATCCTTGATTTTTTTTGACTAAATATAAAACTTTTCTTTTCTCCACATTGAAATTCATTTTGTTGGATAGAGTCCATTGTTCAAGTTTGTCAAGATCTTTTTTGATTTTGAGCTTGTCTTCGGGGGTGTTGGCTATTCCTGCCAGTTTAGTGTCATCTGCAAATTTGATGGCTTTAGTGGGAAGATACTCATTGTGGAGACTAAATTTATTATACTTAATTAGACAATAATTGATAAGAGATGGCATTAAGAAGCCATGTGGATAGTTGATCCAGGATTAATTACTTTTAATTATTGGGATGATGTTATGGTAAATTTTCTACAAATGGTTTACAATAACAATTTGTTAGCAGACAGCTTTGAACTCTTAATCTTATATTATTATTATTAGTTAATCTTTAGTGAGATTCACAGCCTTTGAGGCTGGTTAATAGCTCAGCAGCTCGAGTCCTAACCAAGGACCTAGGAACTGTTAAGGTATTGTCGGAGGATGTAAGCTGTTCCGAGTAAGGTGGTTTTTTGTAGAGTCAAAATGTTCAAGTCCGGCAATTTTAGAATTTCTAAATAGTGGGGTAGCCCTTTGGGTATTGCTCCAAGGGCTCCAATTACAATCGGGACAACACACGATTTCTTTTTCCACAGTCGCTCAACTTCAATTTGTAAATCCCGGTACTTTGTGATTTTTTCTTGCTGCTTATCTTCAATCCGTGTATCACCAGGTATTGCAATGTCAATGAACCATACTTTTTTCTTTTCAACTATTGTTATGTCAGGTGTGTTGTGGACCAAATGCCTGTCAGTCTGAATCCTAAAGTCCCACAAGATCTTGAGTTTCTCATTCTCTAAAACTTTCTCAACCTGATGTTCCCAGTGGTTTTTGCTGTACTCAAATCCAAACTTCTGGCACAATTTCCAGTGAATTATCTTAGCAACACGGTCATGGCGTTGTAGGTAGTCAGTTTGTGAAATTTTGCTGCACCCACTGATCAGATGGTCGATTGTCTCATCTTTCTCATTGCATAGGCGGCATTTGCTGTTGGTGGTAACATGTTGAATTTTTGCCTTCATGCAGTTTGTGGCTAGGGCTTGTTCTTGAGCTGCCAAAATAAAGCTTTCTGTTTCTTTTTTCAGTACTCCTGATCTTAACCAGTTCCAAGTTAGTTTCTGGTCAGCTTTGCCTTCAATATTTTTCAAGTATTGGCCATGCAGAGCTTTGTGTTTCCAATTTTCAGCTCGCTGCTCAATTACTTCTTTCTTATATTCTGCTTTTGTTTTAGTTGTCTTTAAAAGGCCTCCTTTATTTACTTCCTTAATCATTGGTTCTTCACTTTTCTGGATGTAATCATTCAAGTTGCATTTTTCTTCTTCCACAGTCTGCTTTACTTGTAGGAGTCCTCGACCATCCTCTGCTCTTGGTAAATATAATCGGTCAACATCACTTTTAGGGTGCAAGGCATGATTCATTGTCATAAGCTTCCTTATTTTTCTGTCCAAATTGTCTAACTCCATCTGGGTCCAGTCAATTATTCCTGCAGAGTATCTAATCACAGGTATAGCCCAGGTATTTATGGCTTTTATGATGTTTCCTCCACTCAATTTGGACATTAATATCTTACGAATTCACTGAATGTACTTGGCTGAAGTTAATTCCTTGACTTTATTATGCATTAAGTCAGAGGCTTCTAAAATCCCCAAGTACTTGTAGCCTTCTTCTGATTTTACTGCCTTTATCATTTCTTCATTCTCTAGTTCTATTCCATCCTCTTCTATGATTTTGCCTGCTTTGGTTGCTATTGTTGCACATTTGTCAATTCCAAACTGCATACCAATGTCTTGGCTGAATTCTTTTGTATTTTCAATTAATAAATTCAGTTCAGCTTTTGTTTTATCAAACAGCTTCAAATCATCCATGTACATCAAGTGTAAGATTTTCAGTCCTTTCTTTGCAAGTTCGTATCCACAGTTCATCTTCTTCAAAATGATTGTCAGTGAGAGTATAAAAAGGAGGGGTGAAAGGGAATCGCCCTGGAAAATGCCTCATTTAATTTCAACTTCACCCAGTTCTTCTTCATTAGCCATAAGTTTTGTTTTCCAGAGGTTCATTGAAGATTCCATGAATTTTTGTATGTTGCCTAATATTTCCAGGCATTTCTTGATCCAGCTATGGGGAACTGAATCAAATGCTTTCTTATAGTCTATCCAAGCCATGAACAGGTTGGTTCGTCTTTTCTTTGAGTTCTTTAGGATTAGCTTGTCGATCAGCAATTGATCCTTTGTTCCTCTTGAGTTTTTGCAGCATCCTTTCTGTTCTACAGGAAGCAAGTTATTTCTTTCCAGGTATCCATAGATTTGGTTTGCAATGATACCAGTAAGAAGCTTGTATGTTGTTGGCAAACAGGTGATTGGCCTATACTTTCCACGGTCCTTTCTTTTTTTTTTATCTTTTTGGATCAAAAATGTCCTTCCAGTTGTCATCCATCCATCATTTTCAGGTGTTTTTAGGATCTGGTTCATCTGGGTTGCCAATCTTTTGTGCAGACTTGTAAGTTCCTTTAACCAGAAGCCATGCAGCTCATCCGGTCCAGGTGCACTCCAGTTCTTCACTTTTCTTGACTGTCTTTGCACCAGACATATTATTGTTGTTGTTGTTGTTGTTGTTGTTGTTGTTGTTGTTGTTATTATTATTATTATTATTATTATTATTATTATTATTATCTCTTTTATTCATTAAACATGAAACTCAGTCAACTGAACATTCAAAAATGCATCATAAATACCATTGACTGGTACTAATGGTTGATACAGATTGCTGCCAATGTCCTAGGTATCAACCAAGTACCTTCTTAAGATGTACGATGTTCCAAGTAGCACAGTTTTTTGCAGTTCCACTGGTGTTATTGCAGGAAGCAGCAATATGTTGATGTATCTTATAAAATTCATGGACATGGTACCAAGTGTCCCAATGACAATGGATATCACTTTCACATGTTTCATCCATAGCCGTGTAGTTTCTATGGCCAGGTCGCGATATTTCATGATTTGTTCCAGTTCTTTTTCTTCAACTCTGGCATCTCCTGGTACCACAATGTCAATAAGTTGTACATTTTAGTTCTCGACAACTGTGATATCTGGTGTGTTGTGTCTCAAGTGATAATCTGTCTGTATTTGAAAGTCCCACAAGATCTTCACCTTCCCATTTTCTATAACTTTTTCCACTTTATGTTCCCATGACTTTTGGGGACATAGAAAAGTCGTATTTTTTACATAATGACCAGAGGACTAATTTTTATTAAATTAAATATTTAATTTAATTATTAATTATTTAATAAAAATTATTATTATTATTATTGCTAATTTTGTCATTAGTATAGTATATAGAGACATACCAATAATTTGCAAACAGATTTACTAGTTTTTAAAAAATAGAGAGAGGCTGTTTTTGGAATTTTGTATTTTAACTTTTGAATAATTTTTTTTTAAAAAAAAAAGACTGTGCGGCACACAGAGATATAGCAGTTAAATCAAACACACTGTACAGCGTGCATATAGCAAACAAGAGTTATTGTCAGAATGCGGAGACCGGAAACTGATGCTTCTGTGAGACGACGGGAATTTCTGGTGCTCCAGAATTCCTGCTGATAACTCCGCTGCTGGATGGTTCATCTTGGACCCCACAGTCTAGTTTTGATTGTGGTAGTGGAGAGCACATCCTGTGGATCACAGGGACATCGCAAAGTCCCTGGTTGACCCAGGAAAGCTCTTTTTCTGGTGGCGGAGCAGCAGCCAAGAGGCTGCCAAGGCTGGGGCAGTTTCAGGAAGAGAGGAATGAAAGACAGCGAATCGGATCGGTGAGAGAATCTTTACTTCTTTAAATGATACAAAGAACACCCTAAAGGAAAAAGATTTTGAAGCTGGAGATAGAGAGAAAGAGAGAAGAAGTGGTGAAATGACCTGGGAAAAGTTTTTCTTTTAACACCCAATTATCTAATTTGAAAGACTTAAGTGTTTCACCTTCACTATAGCCCGGGACTGGATTAAAGAGAGAAGATTAGCATTGCTAATTTTTTAAACTCTGTCTTTTTAAAAGAAAACAATTGAAGAGATTGGTTTGACTGCTTAGATGGACACTTTTTTCTTTTTTTCTTTTTCCTTCCTTTTTCTTTTTCTCCCTTTGTAATTTTGCATTAATCTTAAACGGAAAGGACCTAGACTTTAAAATAATAAAATATTTAAAATAGGGAAGCTAGGAGAGTGTACTGCCACCTACTGGAAAAGATATTTTGTTTCCATGTTGTTGTTGTTTTTAAGTAACAGCTCAGAGTAGCCAAAATATGAGGGACTCTGTACGGTCATGCTGATAAGAGTGGAGAACATCTAAGAAAGTGGACTACATGTATTGTTTATACAGGTGTTTTCCTTGAACTTAGTTGGAGAAGGGGTCTTGGAATATCATTGTTGGCTTTTGTTTTCTTTTGAGCTGCTACTTGCTCTCTTCTTTTTTCTTTCAATCTGTGGCTTCTAAGAAATCACTCTCTGAACGCTTTCCAGATATAAATGTGCCTGAAGGACTATTTTTTCTTGTTGTTTCAGTCTTCTCCCCATACTTTTCATATTCATTGTTTTTGGGATTTTTAAATAATTGTATTGGATTAAGGCATTCAAGAGCCTGAAGATATTTAAGTAGACTTTATACACTATTTTTTATTCTTCTTTTTGTTGTTGTTGTTGTTGTTGTTCTTGGCTGTTGGTTTTTTTTTTTTTTTTGTCAGCTCTTGGTTATATTTCTACATATTTTTTTCCTTTTTTCCTTTTAGTTTTTTTATACCTTCTTCTTCCTCATTTTTGGATCCACATTTAAAGGATTTGAAAGAACCTGAAGAATTTGGCTTTTTATTGATCTTTCCTCCTTTTTTTTATTTGTTTGGCCTTTTCTTTTTAAAACTTTGGGTTTTTTTCTGGACGTTGCTTTGGCTGGATATTCAACAAAATGAGCAGAAAAGTAGCAACAGGAGAAAGAGAAAGACCCATCACTACAAATGATTTTCCAAACAGTTTTAAGAATGGAACAACAACTACTTAAGACAGATGAGAAAGTTCAAAAAATGGATGAAAAAGTGGCCACTATTCAGCAAACAATGTCAAAATATGAAGAAAGAATGTCAAAACTAGAGAAGAGAGATGATCAAAAAGAGGAAAAAATAAAAGAAATAAAGAATAGACTGGGAGAGGTTGAACAAGAAACAAGTGGTTTTATTGGATGGGAGATGGACAAAGCAGAATTTTATTTGAGATTCCAAAATGTGGAGGAAGAGAAAGGAGAAAATTTGGCGGATATTATGATTAATTTGCTGGCTGAGGCACTAGAAATCACTAAAGAGAAGATGATGGATAGGGTCGACGAAATTTATCGAGTTTATACCAGATATGCTATGTACAACAAACTGCCAAGAGAAGTACACATAAGATTTACCAAGAAATCAATTAAAACACAAATACTTCAGGCAGCTAGAGAAAAAACCCTGAAGAACAAGGAGAAAGAAGTGGCTGTCTTGAAACAAATACCAAAAAAGATTAGAGAGCTGAGAAGAGAATACAAATTCTTAACAAAAATCTCGATTCAAAAAGGAGTTAACGAAAGGATTAACTCTCACATGGCAGCTCCAAAGATATAGGCTGAATACAATTGAGAAAGCAAGAGCTTTTTATGATGAATTTCTTAAAGAAAAAGAAGTAGTAATGCAAGTTGAAACACAAGCTGCAGTAGTTCCAATTACATTCACAGAAGAAGAACTGGCAATGCTTGAATCAACAGAAGGAGCTGTCGGTGGGGTTCTGGAACGTAAGGAACAACGTGAAGTAAGATCAACTAGCGCAACAAAACCTACATATAAAGTATGAACATGGAAGAAAGGAAATTAATTTCAATAAATGGACTAAACTCAGCTATCAAAAGAAGGAAAGTATTTCATAAATTAGAGAAACTAAAATTTGACATAATTTGTTTACAAGAAGTGCATATTAAAAAACAGCATGAACAACTATTGATACAACCAAAACTTGGAAGAATTTTTCTATCATTATCACAAAGTAAAAAGAGAGGAGTTGCTTTATATATCAAAAATGTGGAGCAAAATTTTGGCAGAGCAAAAATATGCAGACGAAGAAGGTAGAATTCTGATGGTGGAATTAATTGATAATAATATGAAAATTCTTCTAGTAGCAATATATGCTCCAAATGAGAACCAAAGAGACTTTTATAGAAAATTACATAATAAAATAACTGAAATGGAGTATGATAATATATGTATGATTGGAGATTTTAATGGAATTGTGGATTAAGCTTGGACTATAAAACACATAAAACAACAAGACATAATAGAAAGACATTACCAAAATCTTTCTTCAAGATGATAGAGGAAATAAACATGAAAGATGTATGGAGGGAGAGAAATGGAAAAAATAGACAATATACTTTTTATTCTGATAGACATTCATCTTGGTCCAGACTAGCTATGATATGGGCAACAATGGACTTGATGTTGAATATATAACATGTGGAAATAAAACCTAATTTATGAGCAGATCACAATCCGGTGATATGGCAAGGGTGTAAAAGAAGATCTAGATGGACTTTAAATACCACAATATTAAAAGAGAAAGATTTTGTACAGAAAATGGAAATGAAGTTGGACTTCTTCTTTAAAGAAAACGAGAAGGAAACATTGGCACAAAATCATTGGGATGCAATGAAGGCCTAGGCCAGAGGATTAATCATAGACTATACAAGGAAAAGAAATGTTAAGAAAAGACAGAACTTTAAAATATTGACTGACAATTATAAAAGACTTGAAAAGGAACTCCAGAAAGATCCATATAAGAAAGATATCAAAATTAAAATGGACACAATAAAACATAAAATGGATTTATTGGAGAAAGATTTAGCCCAAAAAATAAGAAGTGCAAAACAGAATTACTTTGAAAATGCGAATAAGCCAGGAAGATGGCTAGTACATAAATTGAAAAAAGAAAGAGAATCAAGAAAAATAATTCAACTAGTTGATGATCAAAGGCAAAGTAAATTTGGAAATAAAGAGATGGGGAAAATAATACAAGAATATTATAGACAACTTTACAAGAGAGAGATAATAGAGGAGGAAAAAGTGGCAAGATACCTACAAGATGCAAAATTACCTCGGATTCCCAAAGATACTGAAGAGATGTTGGAGGGGAATATAACAATGATAGAATTAACAGAAGCAATTAAGAAACAGAAGGATGGAAAGGAACCAGGACCAGAATATTGCAGGATATTACTTGTTGAATATTGCAGGACATTACAAGAATCTTTAAGTCTCCCATTACTGGATGTCATGAATGAAGTGATGATAAAAAAGAAAATACCCAAATCATGGACTGAGATGTACATTACATTGATTCATAATGAAGATACAGACCCACAACAAATCAAAAATTATAGGCCTATTTCCCTGCTAAATTCAGATTACAAAATTTTTGCTACAATACCGGCAGAAAGACTTAAGAGATACCTGAATAATTTTATACATACAGATCAGAATGGATTTCTCCCAAAAAGACAAATTAGAGATAATATAAGAATAATTCTGGATACTTTAGAATACTGTGAAGCACATCCAGAAAAGCAGATGGCGCTGATATTTTTAGATGCACAAAAAGCTTTTGACAATGTTAACTGGTGATTTATGATACTTCAAATGGAAGAGATGGGCTTTGGTAGGAAATTTATCCAGGCAATTGAGCTATATATTTTAAACAGATGGCAAAAGTAATGATAAATGGTGAATTGACAGACTCTATCAAAATAGAAAAAGGTACTAGACAAGGATGTCCGCTGTCCCCATTGTTGTTTATATTGACTTTAGAAGTTTTAAATAGAAACATCAGAGAAGAAAAAGAGATAAAAGATATGAAAATACGAAAAGAAGAATATAAATTACAAGCCTTTGCAGATGACCTGATCTTTATTATTGAGGAACCATTAATAACAATAAATAAATTGATAGAATTTATTGGAGAGTTCGGGAAAGTAGCTGGATTGAAAATTAATAAAGATAAAACAAAGATAATGACTAAAAATATGTTGAAAAAGCAAAAAGAGGAATTGATGGAGATTTCAAAGATGCAGGTCACAAATAAGGTAAAATATTTGGGAATATATTTGACAGCAAGGTGTAGCACACATAAAGAAAATAATTATAATAATCTTAAACAACAAATAGGGCAAGATTTAATGAAATGGGGAAATTTGCAGCTATCTTTGATTGGTAGGATCTCAATGATTAAGATGAATATTTTGCCTAGAATTTTTTTTTTTTAATTTGATTTATATGCCGCCCTTCTCCGGAGACTCAGGGCGGCTTACAATGCGTTAAGCAATTTTGTACCCATTTCAGACAATTCTGATTAAATTGGGTAAGGAATTCTTTGTAGATTTGAACAAAATGATATTGAAATATATTTGGCAGGGAAAGAAGGCGAAAATAAAATTAAAGTTGTTACAAGATGCTAAAATGAGGGTGGCTTTGGCCTACCTAACTTTGAACTATACTATCAAGCAACAAGTTTAATGTGGATTAAAGAATGGATAACTTTGAGAAATGCTAGATTATTGAACTTGGAGGACATGATTTGCTGATGGGATGGCATCAGGGCCGGATTTTCCTATAGGCTAACTAGGCTTCAGCCTAGGGCCTCAAGATCAAGAGGGGCCTACACAGTGGTGGGATTCTGGGGGTTCTAGGGGGTTCAGCCGAGCCCTTTGTTAAATTGCTGGCTCGCCCCGCCCCTCGCCTCCCACCCACGCGGCACCAGCCTACCGTAGCCAGGGGTAGGCAATTGTGGCTCTTTTACAACCTGTGGACTTCAACTTCCAGAATTCCTGAGGCAGCTTGGCTGTCTGAGGAATTCTGGGAGTTGAAGGCCACAGGTTGTAAAAGAGCCACAATTGCCCACCCCTTCCCTAGCCTGACTTCCGCTGCCTGGGATCCACGTGGGCTGCCACGTGGTTCCCTACCGGCTCCGGACGCAAGAGAGCAGGATGGAGAAAGCCGCTTCCACGCCTTCACTCACCCTCACTCTCTGCTCTGTTGGATCGTCGGCCGTTCGCTTACCCCGCCCACTCCCCATCTATTGCTGCCTCCAATGGCTAGAGGAAAAAAAACCTTCAAATTCTTGCCGCGGGGCTTCAAAGGGCTGCCCTAGAGCCAGTGCTGCAGCTGAACCCTTTGTTAAATTGCTGGCTTGCCCCGCCCCTCCGCACCACTATTTATTGCCAATAAATAGTGGTGGGCGAGGGGCGGGGGAGCCAACAATTTAACAAAGGGTTCGGTGTTTTTTTTGTAATTTTATTGGCCCCCGGAGCTTCAGCATAGGCTAATTAGCCCTTGCTTAGATCGGCTCCCGACCCCCAGCTGATTTGCTCTCAGCTGTTTTGCTCACCGATCTGCTCCTTGCTTGCAAAGAGTGCTGATTTTTCCCCCCCTAGCTATACTGAAAAACGAAAGAGAAAGTAAAGCAGGCTGTTGGCTTTGCACGTTGGAAAATTAGGCAGGCAGATTTCTTTTTCCTCACCAAAAAAGGTAGGTGCAAACAACAGGAAATTTAGGGAAAAAGAGGAGATTTTAAAACACAAAAGAAAAAAAGCTCTATTTAACTAGGGAATTGTAATAATTGAGATACTATTAATTGTATATTGTGTTGAAAGCAGAAATGGTTAAGTTGTGGTTTGGAGGAATATATGGGGGAAATTATTTGGTTTATTATTATTGGTAAATATAATTAATTGATTTGTAAGAAATTGGATTGCATGGAAATAATTGGAATATTCATGTTCATATTGATTAATATACAAAAGGGTAGTTATATAACTAATTGATTTATATTAAAATGTTGAATTCATATTAAACAACTGTAATATTACATAATTAACCAATGTGAGGATGGATATAAAAATAGATGACAATGGGAAGGGGTATAATATAGAATAGAAGGGAAAAATTGAATTTCATTAAGATTAGAGATGAGGATGAGGGTAATATTGGTTTTTTACAAAAATAGATGAGGAATAAATATGGCAAAAAGGAAATATAGAAATTGTAAATTTAATTGAAATGACTAAACACTGTTTAAATTTGTGAACCGGCCAAATACTCTGTTCAAAGAAAATACATTGTATGTTTGTATGTGTGTTTCTAATTATTGTTATTTATTCATATTTGTTCTCTTTTATTCTTTAAAGTTTAACAATTCATTCTTTATCTTAATATCTTTATATTTGTTTGGGGTTGGCTTTCTTCCCTTTCATCTTTTTTATTGTACAGCAATCTTTCTCCTCAAACCTACCACCTCTCTTTTCTTTCCTTCTTACTTTCTCTTCCTCCCCCTCTTCTTCTCCTCCCTACTTCCTCTTCCTTTCTCCTTCTCCTCCTCTCTTCCTCCCTCTCTCTCCTACTCTAATTTCCCTTCCCTTCCTTCATCCCTCTCTATTACTGTATCCTTTTGTGCATATGGACTACTCAGAGGGCTGAAAAAGTTATTTTTGACTGGTCCTCGCACTTTTGACCAGTCCTCGAACTTACGACTGTCCTCACATTTTACGTTTTTGCCCTATCTTGTCACCATGGTGAAGAAAAGCAGTTGTGAAATGAGTGACATGGTTGTTAAGAAAGCTGCACGGGCATAAATGTGAGGATGGTCATAAGTGTGAGGACCGGTCAAAAGTGCGAGGCCCAGTCAGAAATGACTTTTTTCAGCCCTCTGAAAAAAGTCTATGCACATAGCCACGCTCACCCGGTCACATGACGAGCTACCCATGCCTACACAGTCACGTGACCAGCTAGCCACGCCCACCCAGTCACATGATTGCCAAGCCACACCTCCAACTAAGCCACACCCACAGAACCTGTTGTTAAAAAATTGAATCCCACCACTGGTGAAAGGGCCTCATAAGTGGAATAGCCTAGGGCCTCTTTCAATCTTAATCCGGCCCTGGATGGCATGCCTTTCTATGGTATAAAGGAACTAAAATACAGGGGTACTTTAGAAGACATCAGATACGGGAAGCTTTATGGTTGAATTGGGAGAAGGTTAAAAAATATCACTATCTGAAGATTCCAGTCTGGGTATCTACAATTGAAGCTTTTTCATATCCAGTAATAATTAAAAGGGAACAAATTATTAGATATAGTGAATTATTGGATGAAAAGGGTGAACTTAAATTAAAGCAGGAACTAGAAGATCAGGGATGTAAGATGGACTGGTTTTCATATATGCAAATATTTTCTAGATATCGAGAAGATCTCAAACAAGAGGGTTTTTATAATGCTTTGACTAATTTAGATAAGATTGTAATGGGTTTGGATGACTATGTAATTAAAAAGTTATACGGATGTTTGCTAGAGATAAAATTGGAAGAAGAACAAGTTAAAGAATCAATGCTAGTGTGGGGGGAAAATTTTGGTTATGGTATTGATTTAGAGAAATGGCAAAACTTGTGGTTGCATAATTATAAAATGACAATGTCTACAGCACATAATATAATTTGTATAAGATGTTTTACAGGTGGCACTTACCCCCGGCGAGGATAGCCAGAATGTTTAAGAATAAATCGGAGAAGTGTTGGAAATGTCATCAGACCGCGGGATCATATTACCATATGTGGTGGACGTAGAAGCAAGGAGATATTGGACTAAGATACACACATGGTGGGAAAAAATGACAAAGAGACATATTGACTTTTAACCAGAAACATTTTTATTAAGGATCTTACCAGAGACATTTAATAAAGAAGTGCAATATTTAATTGTGAATGTTTTTGTGATTGTATTTGCCAAAAATTGGAAAGGAGAGAAGATACCTAATGATGAAGAAATTATTAAGAAAATGTTGGATTGTGATGAAATGAGTAAATTGACATTTGAAATAAGAGAATAGGAAGATAAACAATATTATTTGATATGGGATTTATTTTAACAATGGATAGATAATAAAACATGAAAATGAAATATGATATATGAAATGAAATTAAGATAAAATGTGTAAAAATTTGTTTTTCTCTTGTGTCATATATTGATATGTTGAAGAGTTTGTGAGCATGAAAAGATTTTAACCGACCGAAACACTGTCTGTAATTGTTTGAAAGGATGATGCTTTTATGTTGTTTTTTGTTTGAAAAAAAAAAAACTTTGGCACCAAGAGTTATTGTCAGAATGCTCAACTGGAAAGCTTTGTGTTGTTTCTGGCTCTGAGAAAAGGCATCACTATAGGAGGAAAAGGTCAGAATGATGGTCAAAATAGTACAGTTGAAGCTCTCCATTTTTAAAAACATGCATTGTACAAACATCACTTTAAAAAGTGATGTGATTTTAAATAAATGTTCATGACAATCATCTTCATTTTACTGAAACTCTTTTCTAACTCTATCTGAGATTAGAAAGTGATTTATGCTGGAACAATCTCCTGAAGGAGACCTGTTTGCAGCATCTGCAGCATTGTGCACATCTGCAACATTTTCAGTGCTGTGTCCTCATAACTTTGCCTTCTTTGTACAACTAGCCCACTGCAGTAAATTTGTCTTTACCATTTCTGCATTAAAGTGGTGTTTTCCTCTCATGACCCAATTCTTCCTATGTAAATGATCTAAAATGCTTCTTTGATAATGGGGGTAATATGGTCAAAGATTGGGATTTCTCAAGTTCCTGTTAAGCACTTTGGTGCACAATGCACCAAAGCTCAAATCATCTTTATACCTTGGATTCAACTTTTTTTTGTCTGACCACTGTCTTAGTTGGGCCTCTTCTTCCTCAAGGTTATTCTTATTGCCTATTAAATTATATCTATCAGCTTTCTGTGACCAGAGGCTTAGTGGCTAAAGAATTAACTTTCCCATTGATATCTATTAGCCAACCTGGAAAAAAAAAGGTAGTAGACACTGATGGGATATTGTTAGAGTAGGAGCTACTCATGTGGAAAGGCTACACATAAACCTAGACTTAACTGTTTTTCATAATAGTGACAAACCATCCTTTAAAAATAACTCTAAAATTGCTGATAATGTAATCTTTTCTCCATTCACTTGCAAACTGCTGTCCCTGACCTCTTTTTCCTTTGTTCGCTTCAGATTCCATGTGTATACAATTAATTTATTTATTTCAGACTGATTTTAAGCAGCTCACAAATATATACCATATATAAAAAATAACACACACAAATGCAGTAAGAGGAATTAAAAAATACTCTAAGAGGGAAAAAATGATGGCTTATCTATACAATTAACATTAAAATATATGCAACTATTTTCCAAGGCAGATCCATGTACACCTCAGTTCAGCAGATGAACTGTAAGGTGATAAGAATATGAATGACTGCCTGAAGGGGCACCAGACCCAGGTAAAGGAGCAATTACATTAGATAACTTTATACAAAAACCTTCTTGGCCACAGCTACCATCTGTTCTTTGAGCCTAAGGAGACTCCTAGATCATGCACATTCCACTAATGGGAAATGTGACCATGAGTAATTATGGAAAATTCCCAGACCTCAAGCATTCCCAGAAAGCACCAACATAGGATTAAGATGATTTCTCCCCATCTAGTTTGCCACAAACCTCCCTGGAAATGAGTTTCAGCAACCTGGTTTGGCTAATCTAGGTTAGATCTAGATATAATTGAGTTAAAATATAATCTCTTAGGTTATGTGGAAGTTATCTATCTGAGTGAATCAGGCAATCATTTACCAGCTTATCCATCTGAACTGATTAAAAATCTAAAAAGACATGAAGGATACAAAGACAGACATTTATATATGCACATAGAGAAAGAGAGAGAGACATACATATACATACATACACATACATATACATATATACAAATATACATATATTGTAATATACATGTATGTACACAATGCTAAAAGATAATGCAAACTAAAGAAGAAAGATAAATATAAAATGCAAAAAGAAAAAAAGAAAATTAGAAAAAACAATATTTAAGGAAATGTCTTTGGATCTTCCTTGAAATAAGTGCAAACAAATTTAATGCTTCCCCAGCTCCTATGAAATTATGAGCATAATCATTTCTTCCTATAATTCCCCTTTTTCCATTCACAAATAAAAATTGTTGTCATTTCTGTTCAAATATTAGCAAAAGATCCATAATGATTTCCAGTATTTTATGGCAATATTTGTTTATTTTCCCCTTGGTAAATCAAAACAACTTTATATTCCTTTGGAAGGGGAGGTCCTAGCAATACTGATCTTTAATTCATCAAATTGCTGTTGTAGGCTATATAAAGGTAGCATGATTTCGGGGGTGGGAGGAGAAGGAGGGAAATTTGTGTTTCAGCTCCTACATCCTTTAGTTTGGAGATCAGTCCAAAACAATATGCAGAATTTCCTTTAAGCAAACAGCATTTTTGTAATTTTTGAAAGAAAGGGGAATGCAGACAAAAAGTAAAGAGAAATGATAAGTTTAAAAAGAAAAGTGATTAAAAAATTTAAAGGGAAAACTGCTTTAAAAAGCTTAAAAGGAAAACAGAACATTATGTTCTATGAAAGGCTTAAAAGGAAAACTGAAGAAAAATAAGAAAAGAAAAATAGGACAGAATAACTTCTCCAAGTTCAGCAAGTAGTGAATAGGGTTGCACAATCAGCATGCAGGTTCTAATTGTTGGTTTAGTGAGAGAAAGGATGTGTAAAACCCACTTGTAGTTAAACTTCATTGTGTAAATTGGGGGCAACTGAGACATGCATTTCAGTAGTAGCTCATTTTAATGGAATCAAACATTTTCCCTTCTCCTAATTATCATGGGGGTTGTATACTCTTAAGTAAATTCTGCAATTCCTACTCCACAGTTAATGATCTCCAGAATGAAGGAGGCAACCTCCTAAAGCAGAAGAGACTTCCTGTATTATTCAATAGGCTTCAACACAGTAAGAAGAATAGCCCACTTGTTTCACTGGACAAATCCCATTTATTCCATAGTTGACTCAAGGTTAGGTTTAGCCAGATTGCTAAGTGGTTGCTAACCAGCAGTTATTAAAATAGAAGCAGATTCCCCATCCTCTCTTTTTCTCAGGTCTCTCTAACCCTACCTGGTCTTTGAATCTGAAACTTTGGGAATTGTACTACACTGTCCTCAATAATCTCATTGAGCCAAGTTTCTGCAAAGCAAAGAACTGTTGTTTAGAAAAATTCAGAGTTGTTCCAAGTTAGGAGAAGCAATTCATTCATTTTATTGACTAGTGAATTGAAGCAATGGGAGCATAATTCTCGCCAGCATGCCTCCACGCTGTCCTCTCCTATGCTTCCTTTGGTTTTATGGTTGCCGAAGAGAGCTGCTGTTTCTCTGATCAGAATATTCACACAACTTCTCTCCACATTTGCAAAGACAGGAGAGGAGGAATATCCTTAGAAAATTGTCTGATGATCAGAATCTCGCCTTTGGTGTACATAATATGCAGTGAGTCACAGAAAATTAAGACGAAGTCAGAAACACTAGACAGCATTTCATTGAGGCTGCCATCAGTGGCACCATCTTGAGAAATTTCCTTTCCTTTTGGAATCCCATTGAGAAAAGCTACTGTGGACATCCCTGTCTGCTAGTATTGTTTTCTGCTGACTAAGAAAACAATAGATTACACTTCATACACAAAGAGATCTGTGTATTTTCTTAAAGTTGTAAAACAAAACAATATATTATTAGTCTGTTTTTATTTTACCTCTTATATGAGTTAATAAACAACAGCATCAGAATTCAAGACATCAAATTTGAATGTAAAATTTCTATTTTCCCAAACATTAGACAACAAACCTGCATAATCTGCTGACTAATGTCACTAGCACATTGTTCAGTATCAAGAATCAGCACTCTCAAGTGAGAAAAAAATTTGTTTATGAACTTGGATGAGTTAGGGACAGAAAGTCCTAAAAATATTGTGAAATAAAGGGCTCCTTTTTATTTAAAATGTAGTTATTTAAGGCAGTATGAAAGAGAAACAAGGTTTGGGTTTGGGTTTGGGTTTGGGTTTGGTTTGGGCATCATGCTAGAACCCAGAAAATCATAAGTTCTAGTCCTGCCTTAGGGTAAGCTACCTGACTTTGAGCCAGTCACTTTCTCTCAGCACAAGAAAGCAGGCAATAGCAAATCACTATTTAGTGATCAATATTTCAGGGACTTGCCCAAACAGTTGTCAAGACTTAAAGGCAACAAAATAAAACAGCAGGCAACTGATTTGCTCACAGACTTCCTAGGGACTTTGAAAGCCATTCAGTATTACTACTACATGATAACGGAACTGCCTTTTAAAATTTCTTACAGATTAAACTCTTAGAGCGTATGCTCTTTTTGCACAGAGTACTTCATAGTAAGCTGGCACTTCTTAAGAAAATCTAAATGGTGGCACTTAACTGGCCTATTAGTGCAACTGCAAGGTAAAGCTTAGAGAGGAGGAAAGCAGAGTAGTGAGACATCCAGTGTTTTCAGTAACAAAATCTCATATAGAGGAATGTTAAGCAAAATACAAAATTAAAACTGATGATGAATAATGGAATCAGTGGTAGGGACACCACAGTATGAAGTGTGTGTTCATACTGTTTTCTCCAGAAAAACATTTATATAAGGACCCCATCTACTGGAATGAAGTGCATATTAAAAAGTATATGTTTCAGAAGTCAGCATAAAAATGTAAATTTGAAACAATTTTATTTTTAAAACAGTACATTAGGGAAATGTGTAGAACTCAACTTTTTGTTTTGTTGTTTTAATTTGAAAAAAACAGAACTGAATAATAAATGAAAGCCATAATACAGACTCAAATTGAATTTAGAGTGCTTGGCACCTACATCAGTTCTATACCACTATGACTTTCTTCTGTACAAGGAGACTTTTAGAAGGCTCAAAATAGATTGTTCAATGGAAAGTTATAAACATTTAAAAATAATTTAAAATAAAGCTGTCTGAAAGAATAATTTATTTATTTTATCCTTTCACAGGAGTAGATCAGCATTCTAATTCAACATTTAAGCCAAAATATACTTCCATGCAGATAATGCTTTTGAATCAAACGTGTTTCAAATTCTTACAATAATTAATAAGCATGAGTTTATAAATTGAGTTTTTTTAAAGGTTTCTTTTATTTAATGGTTAAACTCACCTTAGTGATTTATTACAACACCTACTTCCCCCAATTTATAGTCTTTTTAGCAGGAACAGGCAGGATTGAGTTACCTATTTACTGATTTATAGTTATTTTTTCACAATATATTATACTGCTATCATGTGAATGTTATCTTACTTAATTGCTTTCAATTAGATTAATAGATTAATTAGAAACAATTTACAATCAAAGCAAAGACTTGAAATGATGCTTACAATTTTATTTTGTATATTCAAGGTCTAATAAAAAAATAAAATAAAATAATAATATTCAATGGTTGGTAAAAAAAAATTAGACTGTATTATTCACTGCCCTTTTGTAATTACAATTTTAACTGCTTTTAATTGGTTTGAATTGATGGATTATGTTGTTTAACTTTTATTTTAATTATGTGTGCTACCCAGTGTCACATGCAAGTGAGATTCAAACAATCAATAACTTTGGCAAGGTGTCCTGTATAAGTTTACATAACACCAAAGCTTACATAGCACCAAAGATGGTTAATTAAAGAATCTTTCCAATGGATATCAAACTTTCTAACCTGCTTAGAATGTCTCAGAAAGATCAATGCCTAGAGGCACCAAACATCCTACCTTGCTGTGTCATGTCATCTCGCATACTAAGCCCAAAGTCTTAGAAAATATAATAGGAAAACAAGTGCTTATATTTTAAACAGTTTTTGAAACTGTCTATTTATTTTTAGCACTTATTTCTTCTATACATCTCCTTCTAAAAATTCATTCCTTCCATTTATGGAATGACCATAAATGGAACAATCATAAATTTATTGTGATCTCCTAATCTCGCCTCCTAAACTGACTAACTAGAACAATTGATTTGAAATATTTTCAATATTTACCCAATTCAAAAAATATCAGTACATTTTCCTACATTAATCACATCCAAACTATCTGAGTCTTTAAGAACTAGTTAATCCATGACCTCATCACTAGAAAAGTGACAAATGGTCATGGCCTGTAGATAAGAGCCATAATGATGCATCCTCAAAAAATAGTACATCTGCCAGACTTGCTATGAGACAGGCTAAGCAAACTCCAAGGGAGGGTATCAATACAAAGGCATTAACCTGAAGGAAAAAATACCAGACATCAAAACTACAATTTTGACGTAGTCTCCCACTGCTGGTAATGATCCAGCACCCATTCAATTTTCTGAGCTGTTCATCTGCTAAATCATCTCATGCTACTGCCTCTCCTCAAAGACACAGAAAGCTGTCAACAAAGGAGAGCAGGAACTGATACTCCATCTTACTTCCCTCATCCCCAAGACACAACTATAAACATCTCAACTTATTATGAACCTGTTACACTTGCTAAAATCACCCATCCAAGTCCAGATGCACAGTGCTTCTGTTTGACATTGAAATGACCAGCATAAGGTCATTCTTCTAGCCTGGAATGGATGTCTGGGTGATCACTCAGTGATCCCTGCTTTACTGATGCCCTCTCTCCATGACATCATATTGTTCTAGAACCCATGGAATGCTGGTTATCTGTATTAAATGGATTTCTTTCATTCTCAATTAAGGCAGAAACAGGAACAAACCATGGAGTCCTAGTCACTATTACCCTATGTGCCATATTAAGACCCCCCTCTTCACTTAAAACTTATGCCATGCATTGTTAACCCAATCAATCATTGTGCTTTGTTGATTTATAAATACTTATATGCCCTTAATGAACAGAAACTTCAGATCAGACCCTTGTGGATTTAACTCGGAGCATATGATCTCGATCTTATGCTGATGAATCTAAATAAATTTGGAGTCCTACATTTTGTCAACCATATAAGGATGACATTGCTCAAAGAATGCATTAAGGAGCATCTGCCATCTTTAAATTCTTCAAGACAAAAGGTGGCCATTATATTCCTGCAATACTCAAATTATTTGAAACAAACCAATCACATAGCTTCTGTGTGACACCCATCTTGATTCCTTTTCCAGTTTTGTACCATAAAAATAGTTCAATTCCTAAAATCAACCTTTCAAGTCCCAAAAATGTGCTTTCAATACCACCCTGTTATTAGAAGTAGGTTCATGAAAGAGGAGGCTAAATACTCACCATTTTCCCCCTTGGTCTTGCCCCACTAAGTATGAGGATGATTTTTCAGTCCACATGGAAGACATAAAGTGGCAAATAAAACCTTTCCCTGCAAATCTTCTACTCAGCATAGATAAGATCAAGCCAAAAATTTATTAAATAGTATGTAGTAGTTACAGAGCACCAATTGGACCTAGGCATTTTCCAGCCTTTTTTGTCAGTGAACCCAATAGTTTCTGCCTCCTCTATGTTATTCTTAATGAAACAAATCACTCACAGCCTTATTATGTCCTCCCCTCAACCATCCCCAAAGATATAGGAATATCTTCTACTCAGACAATGCTACTGTAATTTTGAACATGAAGAAACAACAGCTTTTTGTTCATAAGTTCATTAAACTTGAAGCCCAAATGTGTTTTTTTCCAAAGCTGGTATATTCACTTTTGAAATCCATATTTTGATTATTATTTTTTTCAATTGATAGACTCATTCAATAATGGAATAGTTTTCTTCCTTTGGCCATTTTTTTTGCTTTCAATTGCCTTCTAGTAACCTGTCAATTCTATGCCTGGTTAATTAGCCTTATAGTACATTTTATGGTGAATGCCCAGGAGCCATAGAATCTAACATTGACACTCATTAATCCAGGTGATAGTTGATCCAGCGTGAAATTTGAATTATGTATTCCCACTATATTGAAATGGGTTTTGGGAACAGATTTAATCTGACTCTTTAGGCAAATCCTGTCGCATGGTTGTACCAGTGTAGCCGTGTAGTCGGTATAGCCTTTGCATCAGTTCAGTACATAGGCCAATCCAGTGGTGGGTTTCAAATTTTTTTACTACCGGTTCTGTGGGTGTGGCTTGGTGGGCGTGGCATGGCTTGGTGGGAAGGATACTGTAAAATCTTCATTCCCACCCTACTCCAGGGGGAAGATACTGTAAAATCTCCATTTCCTCCCCAATTCAGGGGAAGGTTACTGCAAAACCCCATTTCCTCCTGATCAGTTGGAACTCAGGAGCCCATGGGGCGGGACCAGTCAGAATTTTTACTACTGGTTCTCCGAACTACTCAAAATTTCTGCTACCAGTTCTCCAGAACTGGTCAGAACCCTCTGGGCCAATCCATCACAATGAAAGGTTGCTTTGAAGATACACACACACACACACACACACACACACTCACACACACACATATATGTATCTATGTTCCTTTATTCACAACAATGTGAAGTTACGGCTGGCAATTCTATAACTAAATTTGGTTTCATACACATCAAGTTCTTAATAATCTAGGATGTTGTAATATATCAGCATAGTTTATTTGCGGATCTAGGCAGTATGGCCTTTTGCAATTAATAGATGGGAATTTTGTCAATGCAGATTTATTAAGTGCATTCCAAGATTTTTTGGTATGGCACCAAGTATGCCAATAACAACTGGGACCCTCTACAGCTGGTTTATGTCATGAACTTTCAATTTCAATTTTCCAATCTAAATATTTTGCTTTCTTTTGCTATAATCATTCTACTGTTATTTGTAGATATTTGTAATCTCCAGTTCTTTCTCTTCTATGCTGTTGTCTCCAAGTACTGCCACTTCTAGTTACTGTTGATGTTGTTGTTGTTATTCAAACTGAATTTCAAAATCTAAATATTTTGCTTTCTTTTGCTATAATCATTCTACTGTTATTTGTAGATATTTGTAATCTCCAGTTCTTTCTCTTCTATGCTGTTGTCTCCAAGTACTGCCACTTCTAGTTACTGTTGATGTTGTTGTTGTTATTCTAGAATTAAATTAGTTTGCCTTCAAATTTCAAAACACAGTTTTAAATTGAAACATTTTGTGCATCTCAAATTGGATCTGAATTGTGATCTGAATTGGATCAGTGCTAATTTGCACAGGCTTTAAAATGATAATTGCAATCCACCTCTTGATATTGACTTTTGAATAATATGCCATTATTTTTATAGTTTATTTTTGTGAATGGCAATGGGGTAGAGGAAGCATAATAAAACTGACATGTATATGATTGACAATTGTAACAGAGGTTTGAAATTACTCTGTGGGACTGCTATACTTGGCACAATATCTTCCAATGAGGTGAGGTGATGAATGAAGATTTCCTGTGGAGGCAGGAAGTTGAGAATAACATCTTGCTGCTCTGACAGAATAGCCAATCTAGTTTTCATCAGCAAAGTCGACCCGAAAAATTATAAATGTCACCCTCAAAAATAAATATCTGACAAGGTATTCACAGGTCTCCTTTTCTTCTTTTTAATAATACAATTAATAAATTACTCTTTAATAATAATAAAAGTTTTCCTGATTGAAAGTTTTAAAGCTTCAGATAATAAGAAGTAAGCCTATAATTCTATACACAAAACTTAGAAGTGCTAAATTTAGGGTAGCTGAAAAGTGAAAAAGAGTGAGAACAGCCAATTTTTTCAGTGACTATCACACTATTCATTTACTAGGTTTAGAAGCTATATCACTTACGGGGAAAAATGTAGAGAAATTGTATGCAAATAATTTTGCGGTACCAGAAGAAAATGCTGAACTGAATCTTTAAAATGCTTATGAATAAACACTTAATTCTTAAATAAAAACAAGTGAAATCCATACAAATACAAATTTTAGAATTTTTAAACTAAATACGGTAGATAGAACACAAACACACAGGAATCAATCTTGCAGGGTGGGTTTTGGAAGACAGAAAATCCAACTTGCCTAGCTGATTTAAAGGGAAAGGTATTTTGTTATTATTTTATTGGAATCTTAGCATTTACGTTCTCAGAAAACATCATGCCTACTTAGAATGCTTATTTTTTTTTATATAAATGTATTTACAGAATGTTTACTTTAACTAAAAGAGTATTCATTTCTTAATAGTATTATATTATTTATCCAATTTATGTCCTATTTTTCTTCTAGAGGGTATTCAAGACAACCAACTGTTTTTAAAAAGTCAACATATGCTCACAATAATGAAATTGCTATCTACCAATTCAAAATGAAATGTTCTGGGTAAAAAAGAAAAAGTGCAAGGATGAACACAACTTTTAGGGGAGCACATCCAGTACTATATAAAATTGCTTCAAAGAGAATTGCTGTTATCAGATCTTGAGACTTCAATCACATCTGGATAGAATTCTCCAAATAGAACTACTTTTGGGATCATCCTAAACTCTTACCTCTTCGGATTGGCACCAATTAGGTTAGCATTGTTGATAAATAAGGGATATTAGTACCTGTAGTTGAAAAACTACAGGTTTTTCAATTTTAGGTTAATGAAGTATTTATTGATAAGCATTAAAATATCTTAAATGCTTCCTGGTAGCTCTTCACAGAGAACATAGAACTGTGATGAACAAGGTAAATATTGAAATTTCATCCTTCCTCCTGTTAATCAAAAGACGTTGGATAAAATTTGTTAACATGCTTGCCTGTGGATTGTCTTTCTCTTAAGACAAATTCATATAAAAAACACCACTTTAGATCAAATTTTTGTTGCAAGGGGTATCAAGTATTGAGGGGGGAAAGATAATATAAATTTTTGATAGTTTTGTTTTGAAATTGGGAGTCAGGACCTTCATTTTTATTGTCTGTAGTTTGCTAGACAGCTGAACCTTCATCTTTTCCTGCAAATAAGTATTTGCAGATACAAATAGAATTTCAATGATGTGGATGGAAAAAATCTTGACTTTCTCACTTTTCCTTCCTCGAAATCCCATCTCCTGATCTTTCAGCTTTCCAGCAGAGTGGGAATTCATCACTATCTTGGAGTTCTTTGCATGGGGTATTTTGAAGACTACTTGGCAGCAGCACAATGCAATGTACTTTTGGTACAATTCGAAAGGTTAGTTTTGAACTTTAAAATTCTAAGTGGTTTAGCTTCCAATTATAGGCAAACCTGTTTTCTCCAAGTAAAATCATTTAGTCATCTGGCTAGATCTGCTATATATATTCAGTTCATGTGAGGTGAGGTCCACTAGGACCCAGAGATTGTGTTTCTGAGCCATGCTTCCCATCCTAAGGGAAAAGCCTTGTTTCAGAGATCAGATAATGTCACATCATGTTGGATAGCTCTACTAAGAGTGTTACTATGGTTATAACTATGCTTATTTATTGTTATTTATGTAAACAATCTTATTTTGTAATTCTGATGGTATATAAATAAAATGAATAAGGCATGCATTTATCATTGGTCCAAATTAATTTTTAATCTAGCTTTTAAGAATAGAAGAAGGGAGGAAATGGCAAAATTATTATAAATAGTACTATTATTTCCTAATTAGAGCTAACAGATTTCTCATCTCTATGCCTACATTCACAAACAATTGTTGTAGAATATAATTAATACCAGAAAATAAAATTCAAGTTCAGATTCTTGAATGACTTGGAACATATTCTTAGAACATGAACTATTGTACAATATTGGAATGAGAATAGGGTAATTGAAAAAAAGGATACTATCAGTTGCTGTGATCTTGTTGGCGAAATGTTTGGATCAAAATAAATATTTGGATAAAATAAATGGCATGTTACTAATAAATACATCAGGAATTAAGAAAAGTCTATTTCAACTCACTATATTCTTTTTCACAATTTTCCTACGAATTTGACTTGAAACTCCAAGGAAGAAACATCATATAGTAAAGATAGATCTACTGTCCAAACCTCTTTAAATCCTCTTTTAGCTAATCCTATGTAAGTGTACAATTATCAAAATTGCAAGATGCATATAAATCCAATGATTTATTCTGTGCTAATCTCTATACATGGCGATTTCAGCTGTTGCCAAGATATATTTTTCTCTTTATTGACAATTGTAAAATCAGGATTAAAACCCCACCATGATGCTACATAAGAATAAATGCACTTGCTTTGTCTTTTATTGTACTGAATAAGTCACTGCTAATAATTGCATTTTTCTTAGGATTTTGGTGTAGTTTAAATTAAAAAATTATTAAAATGAATGGAATTGTTGAGATTGACTATAGTATTGCATATTCAATTATATTATAATAATCTTATATTGTTCATGAATCCACCTAGATGCTGTTGGACTGCATCAGCTACCACACCAGTTAGCAATTTGAAAGCTGTTAGTAAGCAAGTAATTGGCCTATAGTTGCCTGATGTTGCCCATTTTGCTGGATCTTTCATTATCAGGTAGATTCTGCCAGATGTTAGCCACTCTTCAGTTTCAGCTCCCTGTAGTATATTGTTAAACTGTTTGTCAATGAGCGGGTATAGACTAGTTAGATCAGTGGTTCTCAACCTTCCTAATGTTGCGACCCTTTAATACAGTTCCTCATGTTGTGGTGACCCCCAACCATAAAATTGTTCCTAAGACCATTGAAAATATGTATTTTCCGATGGTCTTAGGCGACCCCTGTGAAAGGGTCGTTCGACCCCCAAAGGGGTCCCGACCCACAGGTTGAGAACCACTGAGTTAGATGTTTCAACCAAAAACCATACAGTTCATTTTCCTCTAGTGCTGACCAATTCTTGATCTTCCTTGCTCTTTCCTTTACCACTTCAGCTGTTATTACTAGTTCAACTTCTTTTTTATTCTTATCCACACTTTCAGTCAAGCTGCATCCTTCTTGTACTTCTCTGGCTCATCCCACATCTGCGCCAAGAACTGCACTGTTTCTTCCTTGTCAGGGACTGACTCATTCACTGCAGTTTCTCCATTGATGGATTGGTGGAAATGTTTCTGGTTGGATTGAAATTGGAGGTTTTTTCTATAATTTGCAATTCGAGCTTTGTATAGGCCGATCTTCTTCGCTATAGCTGTTATTTGCTGCTTTATTTCCTGTGCTTCATTGATTTTCCTTGTTTCTAAGTGGTATATTCTTTGATTTTCTTTTTCTTCAGCTTCTTTTCTTTCATCTGTTCTATCTGTTCTAGCTTGCTTATACCATAAGGAAAACTGAGTGCTGAAGAATTGAGGCCTTTGAACTATGGTGCTGGAGATGACTCTTGCAAGTCCCTTGGGCTGCAAGGCAATCAAACCGGTCAGTCCTAAAGGAGATCAACCCTGACTGCTCTTTAGAAGGCCAGATCCTGAAGATGAAATTCAAATATTTTGGCCACATAATGAGAAGGAAGGACTCACTGGAGAAGAGCCTAATACTAGGAAAGATTGAGGGCAAAAGAAGAAGGGGATGACAGAGAATGAGGTGGCTGGATGGAGTCACTGAAGCAGTCGGTGTGAGCTTAAATGGACTCTGGGGGATGGTAGAGGACAGGAAGGCCTGGAGGAATATTGTCCATGGGGTCGCGATGGGTCAGACACGACTTCGTAACTAACAACAAGAAGCTTGCTGATCTTATTTTCCAGTCTGATTTTCCATTTTTGTGGTGCACTGTTTGGTTTTTTTTCTTCTTTGTTGATTTTTCATCCCAGGTATTCAGTTATAACTGCAGCTGTGCTATACATTAATTGGTGTACTTCTTGCAGTGAGTTGGTTCTTATACTTGCTATTTCAGTATTTGCATTTTTTAACACTTGTGCTAGCTATCTCTTTGGAAGAAGCTTCAAAGCAGGCAACCTTATTCTGTTTTTGTGCTGTTCTAGATGCTAAGTTATTCTTTGTTTCAATTTTTTTGCTTCTTTAGTTAGGAGGCTTTGTTCATCTTGAGGCAGAGGAGAGGGTGCCTGGTTTCCAAATGAAAACAGTTTTATATCTCTGCTGGATTCCTCTACTGCCAACTCCCCTTGGTTTGCCTCTACATTCTGCGTTACTTCTGGCAAAGCTTTGATTTCATTGCCCTGGATAAATCTTTGCCGTTCTTCCAATTCTGCTTCTGTGAATACTTTATTTCATATTATAAATTGGCATTGATCTGCTAGACTCTGTTCTGTTTTTTCTGACTGTTTTTTCTGATTCTGGCTGTTGTTCTTTTCAGAACTGGTGCATTCATTTCAAATATACTTTTCTTGCCTGATTTGATCTGTTATAACAGATCATTATTTCTTTGTTTTCAATCACTGTATATTTGCAATGGGTAAACACCTTTTCTTCCAGTAGTTGTGCAGACTCTTTGTCTGACTCCTCTGGGCGTGTCATTTAATGGGGTAAAAAATATTTTTTACAATTTTTTTCAGTGAGGGGTTCTAAAAATATGTGTTTTTACACCAAGAATTCCAATCTGTTGTTAATTTTGCAATTGCACAACATTTAGCTTAGTATGGTAAATCCACGTCTGATAATATACTGCATAAAAGTCTCTTATAACGCAAATACTGTTAACTTTATCTTCTCAAAATTACAGTGTGCTACAAAAATTAAAGGTTTTTTTTTTTTGCATGAATCTTATCCAGCTAAGCAAAAAATAATCCATGCAATGATAAACTAACACAGAAAGCAATTATCTGAGTTACAGAAATGTTTAAGCGAGTTTCATCAAGTATTGTTTTGATTTGTTCTTAGACATCAGCTGCCAACTTGCTTCTTGGCTCCTGATACAACCTTCATGTTTCTCCTATGTATACACTCTGCTTGCTGCCTCTGTGACCTGTTTCACACATCTCTCTATTTTTTGGGCATAACAAGGCCACAGTGATACTTGTGTTGGTTCATCAATGAACTTCTGCACACAGAATAATCTTCTTTGGTGGTATTGTGAAATTGCTGGTCTGAATTGTTTGCTTTCAGCATAACTTTAGCTGCATTTATATGGACGTTGAAGAAAATGCATTCTATTTTGTCTTTCTTACAGAGATCATCAGTATCTTCTTAAAATGTATGATGTTCCGAGTAGCACAGTTTTTTGCAGTTCCACTGGTGTTATTGCAGTAAGCTGTAATTTCTTGATGTATTTTGTAAAATTCTTGGACATGGTGCCAAGTGCCCCAATGACAATGGGTATCACTGTCACATTTCATCCATAATCACATAGTTTCAATGGCTAGGTTGCAATATTTCATTATTTTTATTAGTTCTTTTTCTTCAACTCTGGTACAGCGATATCAATAAATTGTACATTTTTTTACAACAGTGATACTTGGTGTGTTGTGTTCTAAATGATGATCTGTCTGTATTCGAAAGTCCCACAAGATCTTCACCTTCTCATTTTCGACAACTTTTTCCACTTTGTGTTCCCATGACTTTTCAGATACAGGTAAATTGTATTTTTACATAATGACCAGTGGATTTGTTTAGCAATTCAGTCATGTCTAGCTTTGTTATCAGTTTGTGCAATTTTGCTGCACTCACATATTAAATGTGAAATAGTTTCAACTTTGTCATTGCAAAGTCAGCAGTTTGGATTGTCGGTGGTTTTTTGTATCTTCACTTTCATGGCATTAGTTTGTAGCCCTTGTTCTTGAGCAGTGAGTATTAAACTTCCTCTTTTTTTCTTGATGGTTCCCATCTTAAGCCATGCCCATGTCAAGTTGTTATCACATTTTCCTTCAATGTTTTTCAATTGCTGTCAATGCAAAGCTTTAGTTTTCCATTCTATCCATTTAATCTGTCATTTACCTGTTTTTTTCTTATATTCTACCTTTGTTTCTGTTGTTTTAATAATGTTCTCCATTTTAACAGCCTGCAGCAATTTTTCTGTACTTTGGTTCACATAGTCATTCAAATTTAACTTTTCTTCTTCTACAGTTTGATGGACTTGCAATAGCCCTCTGCCACCTATTCTTCTTGGCATGATATTATTATTATCTCTTTTATTCATTAAACATGAAACTCAGTCAATTGGACATTTAAAAATGTGTCACAAATACCATTGATTGGTGCTAATGGCTGATATGGGTTGCTGCCAGCATTCTAGATATCAACCAATTATCTTCTTAAAATATATTATGTTCTGAGTAGCACAGTTTTTTGCAGTTCTGCTGGTGTTATTGCAGAAAGCTGCAATTTTTTGATGTGTTTTGTAAAATTCTTGGACATGGTACCAAGTGCTCTGATGACAATGGGTATCGCTGTTACATGTTTCATCCATAGCCATATAGTTTAGATGGGCAGGTCGCAATATTTCATGATTTTTTTCCAGATCTTTTTCTTCGACTTTGGCATCTCCTGGTACAGTGATATCAATAAACTGTATGCTTCGACCCTCAACAACTTTGATATCTGGCGTGTTATGTTCCAAATGACAATCCGTCTGTATTCAAAAGTCCCACAAGATCTTCACTGTGTTCTTTTATTAAACTAATATTTTTATTAAACTTATTATTATTATTATTATTATTATTATTATTATTATTATTATTGTTGTTGTTGTTGTTGTTGTTGTTGTTGTTGTTGTTATTATTGGTTAATCTTTAGTGAGATTCACAGCCTTGGAGGCTGGTTAATAGCTCAGCAGCTCGAGTCCTAACCAAGGACTCAAGGACGCAAATAATAATAATAATAATAATAATAATAATAATAATAATAATAATAATAAAAAAGTTGAGCGACTGTGGAAAAAGAAATCGTGTGTTGTCCCGATTGTAATTGGAGCCCTCGGAGCAATACCCAAAGGGCTACCCCGCTATTTAGAAATTCTAAATTTGCCGGACTTGAACATTTTGACTCTACAAAAAACTACCTTACTCGGAACAGCTTACATCCTCCGACGATACCTTAACAGTTCCTAGGTCCTTGGTTAGGACTCGAGCTGCTGAGCTATTAACCAGCCTCAAAGGCTGTGAATCTCACTAAAGATTAACCAATAAATAATAATAATAATAATATTATTATTATTATTATTATTATTATTATTATTATTATTATTATTAAATCTTCAATTCAATTCATTGTCTGGGCCTGGTAAAAACTTAACAGTACAAGTCCTAACCAGGAACCTAAGATCCATGAATTTAGGCAATCCTTTGGGTATTGCTTCAAGGACTCCTATTACTATTGGTACAACCAGTGATTTCTTCCTCCACAATCACTCAAATTCAATTTCCAGTTCATAGAAGTTTGTTTTGCCTGTAAGGGCCACCATGAGATCTAGGCAAGTACAATTGATCAATATCACTTTTTGGGTACAGAGAATGATGCATTGTCATTAGTTTTCTTGTCTTTCAATCCAAGTTATTAAATTCTATCTGAGTCCAATCAATTATTTCAGCTGAGTATTGTATTGCAGGTGTTAATTGCCTTTATGGAATTTCCTCCAGTAAGCTTTAATCTCAAGATTTTCTGGACTCATTTTATGTATTTTGTTGAAGTAGCTTCCTTGACTTGGTTGTCCAACAGGTCAGAAGCTTCCAAAATTCATAAGTACTTGTATCCTTCTTCTGATCTTACTGTTTTATCTTCATTTTCAAGATTAAATCCATCATCTTCAACAATTTTTCCTGCCTAAATAGCAAATTGCGATTGTTGCAAATTTATCAATGCCAAATTGCATTTCAATGTCTCTGCTAAATTCCTCAGTGCTTTTCAGCAGTGAGCTCAATTCAGTTGTTGTTGGTAGGCAGGTGATTGGCCTGTAATTTTTGGGTTTATTTCAGAGGTGGTATTTAGCCAGTTCGCACCAGTTTGGGTGAACCGGGAGGGGAAATTTGGCCTGGGTCACCGAACTGGTAGTGACTTCTGGCTGGCCCCACCCCCCGCCCGGTTTTCCACTTGACACTCGCTCGCCCCACCCACCTGCTCAATGCTTGTCCTGCCCATCCCAGCCCTATATATGTTGCCTTTGCTTCCCCACATGGCCCAGCTACATTTCTTGCATTGTCAGTCACTTCTCACATGACCTGACCTCCCTGGCACTGGCGCTTGCGCATGCACAGTCTGCTCTGTGGCTTGCCTGCCTAAGCTGACTTCACCTTTTGCAGTGTGTCTGCACCCCAACGGAGCTCCTCCTCCTGCCTACAGGTAAGCACATGATATCCACCGTCCCTGGGCTCGTGTACATCACAAAGCCACTGGTGCTGCAGCCTTGCTTGCCACTGCCCCCCCCCCCGTCCCCAGGCTCACGTAGTTCGTGAAGCTGCCAGCGCTTGGCTGTGGCCTTGCTTGCCATCCCCTCACCATTCCCGGGCTTGTGTACCTTGGAAACCCACCAATGCTGCAGCCATGTGGCTATGGCCTAGCTTGCCGTGCCCCCCACCCACCATCCTCACCGGGTTCATGTGTCTGGCACACAACCTTACCTTCCTCCCACAGCTGGTGGCAGAGGGGAAGACAAGCCAACACTCACAAGGAATTGAGGCTTAGACCAGTTTTGGAGTTTGTTAAGGAGGACTACTCCTCTGCCCCAGCCATGCATTTTCAATTCATGGCTATTGCAATAGCTTTTCACTCCAAGCAGCCTGGGGTTGAAAACGCATGGCTGGGGCAGAGGAGCAGTCCTTTTTAACAAGCTCCAAAACTGCTCCAAGCCTTGATTCCTCATGGGAGCTGGAAGTACCGGCCTCAGATGTTTCTCTCTGCCTGGCTTTCTGGGGACCCATCCAAAGCACTGTGCTGTGAAAGATGGTCTCAGCTCTCCCAGAAACAGCAAAGGTGGAGAGAAGAAGCAGCTGCTGATCACATGAAGCAGCTCCACATGTTCTCTGGTGACTTGTTTTCTCTCCAGGCTTGCTGGGAGAGAGAGAGCATCTTTCACAGCACAGCGCTTTGGGTTCTGTAAGTGTAAGTCCCATCTGGAAAGCCAGGCAAAGAGAAGCAGCCAGGTGAAATCCTGTTTCTCTCTGGCGCAGCACTTTCCGGACTTACCAGGACCCAAAGTGCTGTGCTGCGAAAGACAGTCTCGCTCTCCCAACAAGAGAGCGGTGGAGAGGGGAAAAAGTCACCGGTGAACACATGGAGTAGCTCCTTGTGCTTCCAGGTCAGTGGCTGCTGCTTCTCTCCACTGCTCTCTTGCTGGGAGAGAGAGCATATTTCGCAGCACAGCAAAATTTAGCTTTGGGTCTGACTTCATCAGAAAAGTGCTGCAGGCAGCAGAGCAAAGCAGCCAGGTGGAATCCCGTTTCTCTCTGCCGCCTGCAGCGTTTTCCAGATTGGAGTGAGACTTATAGGACCCAAAGCGGCAACTCCCGATTGCTCAAGTAAATTTCGCTGTGCTGCACAAGATTCTTTCCCAGGATCCCGAGGGCTGCCCTCCTAGAGCACCGCTGCCGCTGCCACTCTGGAGCTCACCTTCGGGATGGATCAATAAGTTCTTGCTTTCTCCCTGGGAAGGGCTCCATTGTGGAGAGCTGTGTGCCCAGACCAGGAACCTTCTCTTGGGCCTCCCGCCTCACATGGGGTGTGAGAAGGAGGAAATGTGTGGTGGAGAAGGCTGCCTGCAGTTCTTGCAGCCAAGCCAGGAATCCCGGGATGTCTGTGAACTATGAGGTCTTCTGCCTTGAGCAAAAGGTTGAACTATAAAAGCTCCAAGCTACCTTCTGATTCTAAAATCTGCAAAACAAGGGAATTTGCTTAAATTGAGTATCTGTGTGTGTTGGATTGAATAAACTGGATGGCAATGGAGGAGGAAGGGAAGGGAAAGAGAGAGAGAGAGAGAGAGAGGGGGGGGGGGGGAGGGAGGAGAAAGAAAGAAAGAAAGAAAAAGAGAAAAAGAAAGAAAGAAAGAAAGAAAGAAAGAAAGAAAGAAAGAAAGAAAGAAAGAAAGAAAGAAAGAGGGAGGGGAAGGGAGGGAGGGAGGAAAAAGTGAGTGACATATAGTTGCATGGATATATAAATAGATACATGAAGGGAGGGAGGGAGGAAGGGAGAGAAAAAGAAAAAAAGGAGAGGAAGGAAGGACCACAAACCCTGGCACCAGAGACACTTTGAAACAGCACAGCAGTCTAGGGCTGGAAGGGTACTCAGAGGTCATCTAGTCCAACCCCCTGCTCCAAAAGGATATCCTTACAGAACCATAGAATAGTAGGGTTAGAAGGGATCTTGGAGGCCATCTAGTCCAGCCCCCTACTCCAGTAGAAAACCTTATATCGTCTGGATTATTTCGGTGCCTCTAACAGAGAGGAAAATTGCCAGTAAGGAGAAGGTGTTTATTAGGACAAGGCTGCCATGCAGAGGAAGGCAGAGATAGTCCTTGATTTATGACAATTGAGCCCAAAATTTTGGTTGCTAAGCAAGAGCGTTGTTAAGTGAGTTTTGTTGCATCCGGATGCCACACACGTGACAAGGACGGAGCAGCCAATTGGCTCGATCGACAGCTACCAGCTGATGGGAAATGGGCACTTTCTGATTGGCCTAGCCGCTGACAGCTCTGCATATATAAGAGCTGTCAGTGCCTCAGAAGCCACCCGCTCTCCAAGGTCCTCAGCACCGAGCGGGTCTGTTGTTAGCTGTTGTTGTTTAATAAACATTTGAATTACCTAGCTTCACCTCTGTTCTCATACATTGTTCTCAGAACAGAACAAATTGGTAACAAGGTATGGGATTTTTGTGAGGAGGCAGGTTGAGCGGCAGCCACCAAAGGGCTGAGATATTGAGCTGACCACGGCTACGAGAAGTTGAAAGAAGCTGAGGGACAGATGAGGGATCACGAACATGGCCACCCTCTCGATGTTCGCAGTTTTCAATCAAGCAGCAGAAACCTGGGACTCATTCTTAGCTCATTTCCACTGTTTCCTGACTGCCAATGACTATAAAGGTTTGCCAGGGGACAGGAAATTAGCTGTGTTCTTAAGTGTCTGCGGACATGACATGTTTGAGACAGCCTGGGCACTCCTGGCACCTAAGATGGTCCATGATGTACCGTGGGAAACCTTGTTAGCCACTTTAAAGGGGCACTACACGCCCTTACCATCTAGAGTTGCCAGATGCTACGCATTCAGACAGCAGATCCAGGCTGAGGGGGAACCTATCAGTCAATACATGGCAGCATTAAGAGCTGCTGCTATTGTGACTTCAGGGATTACTTAGAAGATCTCCTGGACCAGCTAATTTGTGGGGTCAGAGATATCCGATTGCAGCGTAGGTTATTAGCTTGAATGGATATTACACTGCAAACTGCAATAGATGAGGCTAGAGCCTCTAAATTATCCTCAAAATCAGCCATGGAGATAAGGAAGAACCTTAGCAGCAGCCTGTCTGGTAACTGGGAAGCATTCTCGGTGCACCAGGACGAGGTCGACCCAGATCAGTTGTCAGAAGACGAGGAGGACGTGAGTCGCGTCCAAACATCTCAAAAGAAAAGCTGGGGCCCAGAAAAGAAAAAGGTACAAGCCCCATGCATAGGTTGTGGAGGAAATCATCCCCGTTCTGCATGTAGGTTTAAGAATGCGGACTGCAAGAGATGTGGGACACCTCGCAAGGGTCTGTAAGGCAAGCCAGCTGGCTCCTAATAATTTATCCAGACCCAGTCTAGAATACCAGCCCTGAAACAGGCAGAGTAGAATAGAGGAAGAATGTTTCACTATTTACAGGGGGGTTTGTCACCCTGAAACAATCATAGGTCAGGCCAATGTGAATTTGAGGGAAAAAAATTTCCTCACAATTGTCATTGAGGGGCAACCCTGTAAAATAGAATTGGACATGGGATCCTCCATGTCTCTTGTTTCATGGAGCACTATTAAACGATTGGTGCCCTCGATGTCAAAGAGGCGTTTATCCTCTTGTCGTTTTCGCCTGTGTGATTACCAGGGCAATCACATTCCAGTTGTGGGCTCTGGAAAATTTCACATCAAGTACCATGGGTTCTGCAGCTGCCTCAAACTAATTATTGTTGATGGCGCACTACCCAGTTTACTAGGATTGGACTGGTTTGATGCCTTGAGATTTAATGTGACAGGAATTCACACTATGTCTTCAGGATTCTCTGGCTTGTTCTGCGAATTCTCAGACGTTTTTAGTGAAGGGCTTGGCAAATACAATGGCACACCAATTTCCTTTAATTTGGATCCTACAGTCACTCCTGTGAGGCTTAAGCCACGTAGAGTGCCATTTGCCCTTCGCCCCCAAGTGGATAAAGAAATAGATAAATTAGTGACTCAGGGCATCTTAGAACAGGTCAATCATGCCCTTTGGGAGACACCAATTTTTATCCCTTTCAAGGCTGATGGATCCATCCGCATCTGCGTGGATTACAGGTGACCATCAATAGGGCTTTACAGGCAAACCCCTATCCTGTCGCTGTAGTACAACAACTGCTTCATTCTTTGGGCCGTGGCAAAATTTTCACCAAATTAGATATGGCTCAAGCTTATCAACAACTGGAAGTTGATGATGCCACCTCTGAGGCACAGACAATCGTCACCCACTGAGGCACCTTCTGTTTCCACCGATTGCAGTTCAGAGTCTGCGTAGCCCCTGGCATTTTCCAATCCCTCATGGAAAGACTTCTGCATGATTTGCCGGGTGTAACTCCCTACTTCGATGACATACTTGTCTCTGCCAACGATGAATTTGAACTAACCAACTGCCTCTGTACAGTTCTCCACCATTTCCATCAAACTGGACTCAAACTCAAGCCCACCAAGTGCAAATTCTCCTCAAGAAGCTTTCCCTGGATCCAGCAGAATTAAAGAACTTTTGTCCAGTCTCCAACCTACCCTTTGTGGGAAAGGTTGTAGAGAAAGTGGTGGCACTTCAGCTCCTGCGGTCATTGGAGGAAATGGATTATCTAGACCCTTTTCAGTCTGGCTTCAGGCCTGGCTACAGCACGGAAACTGCTTTGGTCATGCTGATGGATGATCTCTGGTGAGCCCTCCCTCTTGGTGCTACTTGACCTCTCAGTGGCTTTCGATACCATTGACCATGGTATCCTTCTGGGATGACTAAGGGAGCTGGGAGTGGGAGGCACCATGTTACGGTGGTTCTCCTCCTATCTTTCTGATCAGTCACAGTCAGTGTTGGTAGGAGGACAGAGGTCAACCCCTAGGCCCCTCGTTTGTGGGGTGCCTCAGGGCTCGGTCCTCTCTCCCCTCCTATTTAACATCTACATGAAGCCGGGTGAGATCCTCCGACGATACGAGGTGAGGTATCAGCAATACGCTGATGATACCCAGCTGTATATCTCTACCCCGCGTCAATTCAGTGATGCAGTGGATATGATGTGCCAGTGCCTGGAGGCTGTGTGGGTCTGGATGGGAGTCAACAGGCTCAGACTTAACCCAGACAAGACCAAGTGGCTGTGGGTATTGCCTCCTAAAGACTATGTTGATTGTCCATCCTTGGTTCTGGGGGGAGAGAAATTGTCCCCCTCAGAATGGGCTCGCAATTTGGATGTCCTCCTAGACTCACAGCTAAGATTAGAGTAACATCTGACAGCTGTGGCTAGTGGGGCCTTTGCACAGGTTCGCTTGATGCACCAATTGCGACCCTACTTGGATCAGGAGGCTCTCCTCACAGTCACTCATACCCTTGTCACCTCACGGTTAGATTATTGCAACACACTCTACATGGGGCTACCCTTGAAAAGTGTTCGGAGACTACAGTTGGTCCAGAACATAGCCGCGTGAGCTGTCGTGGGTGCACCTAGGTACACCCACATTACACCAATTCTCCGCGAGCTGCACTGGCTCCCTATTGGTCCCGGGTCACAATTCAAGGTGTTGGTTATTATCTTTAAAGCCCTACATGGCTCAGGGCCAGGTTATCTTCGAGACCACCTTCTACCACATAGCTCCCAGCGACCAGTAAGATCCCACAGAGTTGGTCTTCTCCGGGTCCCATCAGTTAAACAATGCCGGCTGGCGGGCCCACGGGGGAGGGCCTTCTCTGTGGCTGCCCCAGCTCTCTGGAACCAGTTACCTCCTGAGGTCCGGACCATCCCCACTCTATTGGCCTTCCGAAAAGTGGTAAAGACCTGGCTTTTCTGGCGGGCCTGAGGCTGTTGATCTCGCTTTGTGATCTGACGAGATCAGGCCATGAATGGTGTGAATGGGTTTTAATGTTTTTAATGTTTTTAATTTTTAAGTGTTTTTATAGTGATTTTTTGAGTGTATTGTGAGCCGCCCTGGGTCTTCGGAGAGGGGCGGCATATAAATTAAATTAAATTAAATTAAATTAAATTAAATTAAATTAAATTAAATTAAATTAAATTAAATTAAATTAAATAATTAAATAATTAAATAATTAAATTAAATTAAATTATTAAATTAAATTAAATTAAATTAAATTAAATTAAATTAAATTAAATTAAATTAAATTAAATTAAATTAAATTAAATTAAATTAAATTAAATTAAATTAAATTAAATTAAATTGGAGTGTCACAGGTGGAGTTTCTCAGCTAACTTTTTGACGACACCGGCCTTCACCCTGCTCCAGCCAAGGTTCAAGCTATACAAAATGCCCCTACACTGATTAACAAATCTGGCCTAAGTCCTTCCTGGGGCTCTTGAACTTTTACAACTCTTTCCTGCACCACAAGGTGATGGTTGCCAAACCTCTTCACCGTCTCCTTGACAAACAGGCCCCTTGGAAGTGGGGACATCGAGAAACTGCTGCCTTTCAGACAGTCAAAGATCTGCTCACCTCTGACTCCATTTTGGTGCAATACGACAACACTCTTCCTTTAACGCTGACTTGTGATGCATCTCCGTATGGAGTAGGGGCTGCCCAATGGGACCGAAGCCCCTATTGCCTATTTCTCAAGGACCCTGTCTGCCACTGAATGGAACTACGGCCACATAGACAAAGAGGCGCTGGCCATAGTGGCCGGCATTAAGCATTTCAATGATTACTTATATGGCTGTTTTTTTCACATCTTTACAGATCACAAGCCGCTTTTAGGAATCTTGGCCAGTGATCGCCAGACTCCACCAATCCTTTCCCCAAGGATGACCAGATGGCTTGTGTTCCTGAACGCTTACAACTACCAGCTAGCTCATTGCCCGGGTAAAGATTTGCGAAATGCTGACACACTAAGCAGGTGCCCCCTGCCTGCTCAGGTAGATGACCCTGCCCCGCTTCCAACGATCCTCCAGATAGATGACCAGCTAAGCCCAGTGTCGGCTTTAGATATCATCAGATATACTGTTAGAGATACCAGATACCACTCTGCAACAGGTGCTGGACTGGGTGAGGAAGGGATGGCCCCTAGGGCAAGTAACTGCTGAATTCTAGCCATACAAACACAGACAGCAGGAACTTTCTAGTCTGAGGGTTCCAGAGTAATAATCCCTACAGGTTTGAGGCACCAAGTGCTGGATGCCTTGCATACTGGCCATCCAGGCATTGCCCAAATGAAAGCCTTGGCCTGAAGTTATTTATGGTGGCCCAAGTTAGATGAAGCCATGGCTGTATGGGTCTTGGAGTGCCAACAATGCCAGCTTAATGGTGCAGCTCCCCCCCGAGAACCAGTAAGGGAGTAGGAGGAGCCAAGGGGCCCCTGGTCCCGATTACATGTAGATTTTGTGGGGCCATTCCCTAGGACATACTTTCATGGTCACTGTAGACGCCTACTCCAAGTGGGTTGAGGTGACATCAATGGTCTCAACCATGGCTGACACTGTAGTTCAGGCCCTGTGGTGGCTATTTGCAACACATGGGTTGCCTGATATGGTGGTAATGGACAATGGCCCTCAGCTAATGTCAGCCGCTTTACAAAGTATTTGGCAAGGCACGGAATTAGGCATGTCGCAGTGGCTCCTTACCATCCGGCCAGCAATGGCCTTGTTGAATGTGCAGTGAGATCGGTCAAGGAAGTCCTCACCAAACTAGGGCCAGGGGACTGGCGAGCTAAGCTAGCCACCTATTTGCTAACCCAACATGCAACCCCATGCCTAACAACGAACAGAAGCCCAGCTTCTGTTAATGGGACGTTGACTGCAGACAGACCTGGACCGTCTGCACTCTGACTACTGCCCCGAGAAGCCCCCTGATTCCAGTGGTGGGGCATGTGTTTTCACTGAAGGGGATGGGGTGTATGCACAAAATTATGGGGGGGGGACCCTCGTTGGCTGCCAGGCCAAGTAATTGCAGTAACAGGGCCTCGCTCTTACAAGGTCCTGCTGGAGGATGGTCGCACATGGCATAGGCATGTGGACCAACTCCGACGTCATCAATTGCCTCCACTAGACACAGGTACTAGCCAGGCTCAGCTCGGCCTCGTCAGAGGCTACTAAACAACTGTCAGCTCCTAACCCTCAACCTGGTCGCAGCAGGCAGCGGACTTACCAGTCGTTCCTGGGCCCACACCATCAGTTGATCTTCTTGTTGAAGTTGCAGAACAGTCGCAAGGAGTTCCGAAGGTGCCGAATATAGGTCCACCTATCCCGACTGAAGCTATTGGACTGCACCATTCCGGGAGGAGCCAGAGACGCCCAGCTTACGCATGCACCATCCAAGGGGGGAGGGGTGTTGCATCCAGATGCCGCACATGTGACAAGGATGGAGCAGCCGATTGGCCCGATCGATGGCTACCAGACGACGGGAAATAAGTGCTTCCTGATTGGCCCAGCCACTGACAGCTCTGCATATATAAGAGCTGTCAGTGCCTCAGAAGCCGCCCACTCTCCAAGGTCCTCAGCACCAAACGGGCCTGTTGTTAGCTGTTGTTGTTTAATAAACATTTGAATTACTAGCTTCGCCTCCGTTCTCATACATTGTTCTCAGAACAGAACAAGTTTCACCACATTTTACTCAATCCATGACTTCTCCTGGCTCTAACAGTCATGTGCAGGCTAGGGAAAAACATCTGAAGGTGTGTGTAATGTTCTAATGTACAGACGTTGTAGTTAAATGTGTGGCAGAAAGTGGGGTCTGGATATGTTTTTCCAAATGCAGTAAGTGAGGCTGAATGTGTATAGTTTTAGAAGAGCTTTGTACATGTGTATATGTGTGTGTGTACATACACATAAACAGTATATATAGTAGATAATGTATCTTTTTGTGTGCCTATACACACTCTACTATGTAATATGTATGTACACATATGGCATATATACATCCTTCAAATATTGATCCTTCAAATAGCGTATTTTGGGTGTTCAGTAGTAGTAAATAAATAGACAGGGAAATTGTATCTCATTGAGGCCTTTGAGGCATGGCAAGGCCAGGCCAGGCACCCCTTGACGTGTGTGACATAAAATTGGTCATGCCGACTCAGTCACATGACCACCCAGCCATGCCCACCAAGCCACATCCCCCAGAATCATTAGTAAAAAAATTTGAATCCACCAATGATTTACTTCACTTTTCTGCATCCTTCTGAATCAAAAAAGTTCTTCCAGTTATTAGCCATTTTTCACTTTATGGTGTTTCCAAAACCTGATTGATCTAGTTTGCTAATCTTGCATGCAACCCTTTTAGCAATATCAACCAGAATCCATGCAGCTCATTTAAACCAGGGGCTCTCCAATTCTTGACCTTCTTTGCTTGTTTTTGCACCATTTCTTTTGTTATATGAACATCTTCCATTCCATTCACTTTCAACCTGCTTGATTCATTTTGTATTCCCATTGTCCTTCTTGTTGTCCACTTTCAAGGATCTTATAGAAATGATGCTGGTTCACTCAAAATTGTGAATTTTGCTGAAACTGCATTATTCAGTTATCATATCCTTTGGGTATTGCTCCAAGAGCTCCTATTACTATAGGTACAATAGTACTATAGGTACAATAGGTATAATCATTGATTCTTCTTCCAGAATCATTCAAGATCAATTTGAAGATTGTTATATTTCATTATTTTTTCTATCTGTTTCTCTTCAACTCATGCATCACCTGGTATTGCAATATCAATAAACCAGATTTTTTTTCTTTTCCACAATTGTGGGCCATATGTCTTTCTATTTGGATAAGAAAATCCCACAGGATCTTGATGTGCTCATTTTCAAGAACTTTATTAATTTCGTATTCCAGTAATATTTGCTGCATTTAAACCCAAACTTCTGGCCAAGTTCCCAATGTATAATTTTGGCAACTTGATCATGATGTTGTAGATCAGGGTTGTCAAACTTAAGGCTCGGGGGCTGGATCTGGCCTGCAGGGAAACAGCAAAGGACCAGCCCACAGTGCCTCTGCCAGTGAAAATGGAGCTCAGGAGGGTTGCGTGCATCCCTTCTGAGCTCTGTTTTTGCTGGCAGAGGTGCCCAATGAAATCGAGTTTGACACCCGTTGTAGATAATCTGTCTGTGAGATTTTGTTCCAATCATTGATCCACTGTTTCATCTTTCTCATTGCATCAATGACATTTGCTGTTGTTGTTGACATGTTGAATTTTTGTTTTCATGGAATTGGTCTGTAAGGCTTGTTCTTGGGTAGCCAAAATGAAGCCTTCACAGTTTCTTTATTCAGCACCCCTGATCTCAACCATCTCCAAGTTAGCTGTTTGGATCCAAAAGTCCCACAGGATCTTGACTTGCTCATTTTCAAGAACTTTGTCAATTTGGTGTTTCCAGTAATTTTTGCTGCTATTATTATTATTATATTTCAGTGGACAAAAAGTATAAAGATATAATAAAGGAATTATTAACTGTATTAATATCCTTAATTTGGCACATTTTATATTATAATCACTGAATTTAGGTCAAGAATTTAAGGTCATTATTGCTTCAAGGAAGAGTAGGATTGATGTGGCTTTTCTTTTTAAAAATTAACCACTGAACAGCCATATAATGAATTAAGTTATTCGTTAACTTATTTGCTTTCCTTCTCCAACTCTTTGTGGACAGGATATCAGTGTGTTTGTGTGTCTGTATTTCGTTCCCTAAGAAATACATCATATCCCAAATGCTAAATTCTATTGATTCATTTTTATATTTTCTCTTGATGCATTGAGAGAGAGGGACAGACAAACACAGAGAGAGAGAGAGAGGGAGGACGGAGGGAGGGAGGGAGGGAGAGAGTGGGAGGGAGAGAGAGAGAGAGAGAGAATATGAGAGTATAATTTTCTGGCTACTGTTTTTCTTGGAAAGGAGATAGTGTTTAATAACTGCATGACAGGCAGATATTTAAATTACTACCACCCCATCCCAAATGCACATAACTACATTTCACTGCCTATAAAATCAATATTTTATCCCTTCAATTTCTATCTCTAAGTGCATTTTAAAAGGTGAAGACACTGTGATATGAGGAGAACGTAGAAAACCTATTCCCAGTTCAAAGCTGAGATGTCTAGCAAGAATTCCTTCCTAGTTGCAGCTAAAGGGATTTTTCTTTTATTTTTTGATCAAGAAAAATAGAATGGGGAAAGACACACATATATAATTGAAGGAAAAGTTTCTTCAGGCAAGCCAGTGCAAAATTCAGGAACAGAAATGGCACCTCAATCATACTATGTCAAGCTGAGCATCAAATACAGTTCTAATCAATCCTTTACAAAGGGTTACAAACCATTACTAGAGCTTGCTGAAATAGGAATTTTAAAACTTTTTATCACACTTTAGTGTACCAATTGTTCTTTATTTACTTCTGATACATGCTGTGTGGATTAGGGACTTTCAGGCATAGCCAGCAATTTTCATATAATGAGCTTTGTGGGTTCTGAGTTCCTTTCTTTCTTTTCTAAATCTTTTTAAATTTGCCCATTTTCCTTCTTAATGGCTCTAATCCCAACACTTGCATGACTAAGACAAATTCAAAAGATTCAGGTTCACACCACTGTATTTTGTTTCTACAGTATGGAACAACTGAATTTCCATAACTATTTCTATCAATGGAAAAAATTCTACTGATCTTTCATATTTCCCTTTTCTTGTGTTAGTTCCAATAAACCATGAAATCCAGGGTGGAACCTAAACTAGGCCACAGTTGATTCTGACTACAGTTTGTGAAAATAGCCTTTGTTTTGTAGATGATGATGTACCAGTACTTGTGCAGTCATGTGCAGTGTGCATCTATAGATGTGCATTTCTGTAAATACTCTTGTCTGTTCCAATCCCAGGGCTCACATTTAAGGTGCAGGACTATTTGTGTCTACTTGGCCTTTTTATTTACATGGCATGTACTATTTTTGTACAGGGGAGGGAGAATATCATGTGTATTGTACCTTGTGCTATGAGAATTCAGTGGAGAAGGTCTCTTCTTCACTTAATTCTCATAGTTTTCTGACTGCTTTTATCTTTACTAACCCTTGCTTTCCTCTGTTCATTCTGCCTGCTCTGCAGCACTCTGATTGGAAGCATATCCAGGTGAGTGCCATCTAGATGAACTTTACCTTCTTCCTATGCTGGTCCAGTTGGAATAGTTTTAGCATCATGTATTGTTATTTGGAACTGGAAAACCGGAAGAACTTTGACTAAGTGGCAAGAGGAAAAGAGAAAAAAAGAAAAGAATGAGACATTTTGCATTCTGTATTGGTTGAAAATAGTTCTGTGTGAAATCTACGAAGTACATTCTCCACCATCATTGGAAATGATAATAAAAGCTCAAGCCAAAAATAATAAAGATAATGTCCCAACTTTAGCAGAAGATGGAGAAAAGAGGCAATATTTCCAAATTACATATTTAAGCAGTATCTTTTCAGAACTACCATTTCCATTTTCAAAAGAAAACTAAAAGAGCTTAATCAGTTTATATTTTGTAATATAGCTTGCCTTCTGAAGAATCCAGATCTAATGAACCAAGGCCAGTGATATCACTGCAGATTCAACTGCAGTATCATTCATATCAAAAAATTTAATTAGAACTATTTTTGTCTTCTGTCCAGGCAGCTACTTGCATTGTATTATTCAACCAATTGTTCATATTTATTCTAAGATAATGTATATTTTGCAACAGTCTGTACTTGACAGACATTCAGAGAGAGGAACGCTCTGGCCAATACATTCGATACGCAGGATTTTTTAAAAATTGTATCACCTGAGATTTTAAATATAAAATAATCTGACAATGAAAAAACTATTATTTGGACACTCTGATATGTGTGGATCTTCTTTCTGTAATAATTTTACTCCCAGACTTTATTTGGTAACAAACATTGAGTATTTTAGTTCAAGATAAACTTAAGGATTGTATTTGGTCTATATTTCTAAATGAATTCATATGCTTTGAACTTCTCTGAATGAAGTACAGATTAATGTAGTTATATGCAGTGATAATGTAGATTTTGCTTTTCTCCACATTTCATGGTGTAACACACAGCTAAAAATATACAATACTGAACTGCATCTAAAATACCTTTTTAGAAAAAAATGTACACATTGAGTCAAATACATTTAGAAATTCATGCCTCATAAGAATGCTAACAAATAAATGGTTGTTTTTTTTTTTGAATTACAGATAGAATATAGTTACAAAAAGATACAAATAGAGCATGATTATTTATATATATACTAAACTGTCATAAATGGGGAAACAGATTGATCACTTCATCCCCAAATAGCCATGCGTGCCTCTGTTATATTTTCTCAAGACGAGGAGAAGCAGCATTCATTTTTGGGGGGAAAGAACAGACGAAACTACCCATTCTGGCTTGGTTTCAATTCTAGGTCAATTATTAAAATAGATAAGGAGTGTGCTCCTATTTTGGAAATCTATATGCCAGCTGAGCAAAAAAGGTAAGATGTAAGACACAAAAATGCAATGAAGGCTGCACCCTTTTGTATATGTATCTACATCACACATGCATATAGAATTTTGATGACACTACTATTATTATCATCCTGCCCCTTTTCACCATCCCTCATGTAAATTCAGGTGAGTGTACTCAACATTGTCATTGCTGAAGTATGAATCAACAATGCTGATTATTCAATACCTCATTAGTCACTTAGAATAAGAGGATAATAGAATATAGATAGAGAGCTAAAGATTTATTCTGTTCTCTCTTTGTTTATCAGTGCCCCTACTTTCTGTTGTTGATATTGCTAATCTGAGGTCACATATACATGGATCCCAGGGTATTTTTACTTTCTTTTGGGTATGAAATAACTAGTTAGGTGTTCAGATATATTTATTGCACATGCTTCTGACAAATTAAACTCCTTTCGGTTGGGTCTAGGATGACTCCAGCCAAAAATTGTCTCAGCCAATTTGCCCCAGTGTCTTGCCACAGCCAACTCATCTTGGCCAAATCACCCTGGTCAACCTACTCTGGGACAATTTGACATAGCTAATTTCCCACAGGACAACTCACAACAGAGCACTTCAATGCAGGATAACTCAAGAGAGAGATAAGTGAATTGCAGCAAGCCTTGCTTGCTTAGTCTTGAATCTTCTCAAGTTAGAAGCCCTCAAGGCTGGGGAAAGCTGTAATACTACTTGTCTTAAATTAGTCCCTCTCTTAAACGATTCCCTGTTGAATTGTCCTGGGCAAGTTGTCATTGGCAAGTTGTCCACAGTGAACTGGTGGGGCAAATTGGCCGTAGTGAGATGATTGGGCTGAGTTGGCCAGGGTCAATTGTCCCATTCTACTTTCAGTTTCAGTAATTATAAACCTGTTTCACTAATAATTGCTTAAACTAGATTTCCACTCTAAGAATGCTTCCCCATTCTTAGAGAGAATGCTTCAACCTCCAACAGTCAATGGGTTCCCCTTGCCAATAGCCATACTGGACAATGGATGATGGCTGAAATCCCAAATAATAAGGGACAGCAGACTGTCTCCCGAACAGTACCACATAATCTTATTTGACACATTTCTGTGTTGAAAGAAAATCATTAATATTTCTGTTTGCTATATAAGCTTCCTTTCAAAAAAGTTGAAGCTCTGCATTGTGAATATGCTAATGAAATTATTTTTTGAAAGTAATAATTTTAGCCGAAATAGAGTTTAAAAACATGGTAGAATAAAGTAGTGAGTTAAATCTTTATTGTTTGCATTGTATATGGAATAGCATATAAATGTTAAAAGAGTAAAATATAAATGAATTTGCAGCACCTCAATATTCTTCCAGACTTTTTCAGTTATATTTAGCTTTTAATGGCAAAATTACTTGCCATTAAAACACTTTACAAATCTAATCAAACTCTTAAAAATCCAAATCATGAAGAACATATAACCATGGAAGATTGATATATCAAATATATACTAGAAAGTGAAGATTTATCTCATCTTAATATATTTCAATAATTTGTTCAATAATGTAAAAAACCAAATCTACATCTCTCAGGAAATATTAACAAGCTATGCTGAAAACAAATAGTACATATTTTTTTTTATTGCAAAAGTTTTACAATTACATTTTCACCCCTTTTCTCCCCCCACCCCCCCAAACTTCCCAACCTCCCTAACCCTCCCTAACCCTCCCCTCCCCCTAGACTTCCCTATAATATACTCATACTCATAAAGAACCCTAATATAACACTTATATATAAACTTGAACCCCTCCCCCCTGTATAATTTTTCCCTTTATCTCATTACATTAAAAAATTTCCAATACATTATTTTCAAATAAAAGCTATTTGATACTTTCTAGTTTGATATTTGTTCTGAATGTATTCTATCCACCTTTTCCATTCCCACTCATAAGTCTCTTGTGAACAGTCTTTTAAATATGCTGAAATCTTCGCCATCTCTGCAAAACTAGCCATCTTCAAAGTCCATTCCTCAATAGTGGGCAAGGCTTCATTCTTCCAATATTTACCTATCAACAATCTTGCTGCTGTTATCATATACAATATCAATTTTGTTTCACCCAATGTAAAACCCTTAACTATACCCAATAAAAACAATTGTGGAGAAAATTGAATTTTTTTCTTCAAAACATTCTGCATGACCCACCAAATTTTTATCCAAAAAGCCTTAACTTTCCTACAGGTCCACCAAACATGATAATACGTAGCATCCAAACATTCACATCTCCAATATTTTGGCTGAACATTAGGGTACATACATGACAACTTTTTGGGATCTAAATGCCATCTATAAAACATTTTGTAGAAATTTTCCCTCAGATTCTGTGACTGTGTAAATTTAACATTCTGGACCCAAATTTTTTCCCATGTTTCCAGCATCACTGGTTCTTCAAAATTCTGTGCCCACTTAATCATACAGTCTTTAACTAATTCGGTTTCTGAATCTCTTTCTAGCAAAACATTATAAAGCCTTTTGATATGCATTGGACCTTTCTCTCTTATATGTCTAACCAATTCTTCCTCATGCAACATAATACCAGTTTTTTTGTCCTCTTTCCATCTCAATTGTAATTGATTATATTGTAGCCAAGTTAAATTAATCCCTTCGTCCAACAGTGTCTGCAATGTCTTCAACTGCCATCTGCCCGCATCTGTAAAAAGAACCTCTTTGTATAAAAACCCCCCGAGTGACATTATATTTGTATTCCACAAAGTATGACCAAGATCCAGCCATAGCGGTATTTTATAATCCCATTTGAGTCGGTGCTTCTTCCAAACTCTCATCAAAGAATCTCTAAGTATATGACTTTTAAATACTTTATCTACTTTGTCGTCGTAAAATAAGTAAGCATGCCATCCAAATTCAAGATCAAAACTTTCTGCATTCAATATTCCAGTCTTTTTCCTTCCAAACCAATCACTTGTTAAAGTTAAAGCTGCTGCATCATAATATAGCTGTAGGTTTGGAAGTTTAAGACCTCCTCTTTCTGGAACATCTTGCATAATTTTCAATTTCACTCTCGGCTTCTTCTCGTTCCAGACAAACTTATTCACTCCAGATTGCCAAACTTTCAATTGTTTATCACTTTTAAGCACTGGAATCATTTGAAACAAAAAAAGAAATCTTGGCAAAATGTTCATCTTAACTGCTGCTATTCTTCCAAGTAGAGACAGCTGCAGTTTTTTCCAAGTCTCCATATCTTTCTGCACCTCTCGCCACAACACCTCATAGTTATTTTGAAACAATTTCATATTTGATTCTGCAACCTGAACTCCTAGATATTTTACCTTAGGTACAGTCTCAAAACCTGCCCTCCTTTCAAGCTCATGTTTACGATCTTGTGTCATGTTTTTAGCTATCATTTTAGTCTTTTTTGGATTCAATCTAAAACCTGAAACTTTACCATAGTCTTGTATAATGTCCTTCATCAAGATTATTGATTCCATTGGTTGTGATAGGGTAACAACCAGATCATCTGCAAATGCCTTTATTCTGTAATCCTCTTGCCTAATCTTTATATCTTTCAAGATATTAGAGTCCCGTATTGTATTTAGCAAGACTTCTAGTGTTAAAATAAATAAAAGTGGGGACAACGGACATCCCTGTCTTGTTCCTTTTTCAATTTTAAACTCTGTTGTCAGACTTCCATTAATAATGATCTGTGCCTTTTGCTCTTGATAAATTGCCGAAATCGCCTGTATAAATTGATTTCCAAAGTCCATCTTTTTCAAAGTCTTTAATAGAAAATTCCAATCCACTCTGTCAAAGGCCTTCTCTGCATCCAAGAAGACCAGCACTGCAGGGATCTGTTTATTCTTCTCAAGATATTCTAATAAATCTATTACTTGCCTTACATTGTCCTTCATATATCTGCCCTCGATAAATCCCGCTTGATCATCATGAATCACCTTCTGAATTACTGGCATCAACCTGTTGGCTAGTACTTTCGCAAAAATTTTATAATCTGTATTCAAAAGAGATATTGGTCTATAGTTTTCTGGTTTTTTAGGACCGATTTGTTCTTTTGGTATCAAAGATATGTAAGCTGTTGTCCATGATGGGGGTATTTTACCCCCTTGCTGAATATTGCAAAATAAATCTCTAAGTTGTTCCACCATTTCAGCTTGCAAAGTTTTATAATACACTGCAGTCAAGCCATCCGTGCCAGGAGCTTTGGCTGTTTTTAACTGTTTAATTGCTACTATTATCTCCTCCTCTGTTATAGGATAATTCATTCTTTCCTTTTGTTGATCAGTAATTTTTGTAACTCTTTTATCGTTTAAATATTTTTCTATAAGTCCATTCTGCACCTCCTCTTTAGCATATAATTTAGTATAATAGTCCACAAAAGCTTCTTTAATTAATTTTTGTTGAAAGATTTCTTTCCCTCCAATATCAATACTATCAATAGTCCGTATACTTTGTTTTTTCCTCAATGTGTAAGCCAACCATCTGCCCGGTTTATTAGCGTTACAAAATGTGTTATGCTTCGCATATTGTAAGTTTGTTGCAACTTGTTCCGCCATAAGCATTTGAAATTGGTCTTTCAAAAGTTTTATAGCACTACGTATTCTTTCATCTGTTGGATTTTTAATAAGTAACTGTTCTTTATTCTTTATTTCTATTTCCAGTTCAGATCTTTTCTTTTGTCGGAACAGTCTATGTTTAGAGTTCATGTAGATAAGTACCCCTCTCATATAAGCTTTACTTGCATCCCACACAATTTCAGTTGGGGTACCTTTATTCAAATTTATTTCAAAAAATTCTTTCAAATGCTTTTTAAGTTCTGTTATATTTTTTTCATATCTAAACAAATTCTCATTTAATCTCCAAGAACGTCTCTCAACCTTGTCCATCTCAATTTCTATCCATACTGGGCTATGGTCAGTCAAAGTTCTAGGAAAAATCTTTGTTCTTTTTGTCTTAACAAGTAAATCATCTGTCAACAAAATAAAGTCAATCCTAGAGAAGGATCTGTGTCTGTCAGAAAAAAAGGTATAGTCCAGTTCTTTTGGATTATGTATTCTCCAAACATCTTTTAGTTCCATATCTTCTTTCATGTCAAAAAAGGTCTGTGGTAATCTGATTCTAGACTTTGCCAAACTCTTTTTATCTAATTTAGAATCGATTACTCCATTCCAGTCTCCCATAATTAAAATAGATCTGTAATCCCATTGCAATATTTTAGTATGTAACATCTTATAGAAATAGTCCTGTTGTTGATTGGGAGCATAAATCCCAATCAGAAGAATTTGGCCATTTGCGGTAGACAATTCAATTGCTACAAACCTACCATCTTCATCTGTTTCTATAACTTTAGCTGTTAACTTTTTATTTACATAAATTACCACACCATTCTTTTTTTGCGAAGTTGAAGATATAAAATGTGTTCCTAGTTTGGAGTTTATCAAATATTTTTGATCTTGAGTTGTGATATGCGTTTCTTGTAAACAAATTATATCATTATTAAATTGTTTCAAATATGTAAATAATTTCTTCCTTTTCTGTGCTGAATTCAACCCATTAACATTCCAGGATAAACACTTAAGCATCATCAGCCTCTTTCTGGAGCAAAGAGCAAAATAATTGAAGATCATCCGAAAGCTTCGATCTCGCTCCTCCCATAGCTCCAATCTCTTGTGCAGTACTCTTATCTGCCTCCTTGTCTTGTCTTTCCTGTTGTTGTTGTTGCTTTTGTTTAAGTAACTTAGCTTGAGCTCGAGTTATACGTTGATCCTTAACTTCAATCATCTGAACCGGGTCCAAGATTGGAGAAGATTCCAGCAAGGGCTCATCCAGAAAACCTCCTTCTGCACCTTGCACTTCTTCTAATTCCTGCTTAGACTGTTCTTGCAGTTCTCGTTGAGGTTGCTTCTCTTCACTCTCTTTAATCTCCAAAACTGTAGATGTACGTGGAGATGGTGTTCTTTCCTTGAGAATAGTAGTGTAGAAGTGCTGTGCCTTCTCCACGGTATTCAAACGGTATCTTTCTCCATTGTATCTGAAAATTATGCCAACTGGTGCGTCCCACCGGAAAGATATCTGTAAATTTTGCAATTCCTTAATGAGAAAACCAAATTCTTTTCTAGCTTTCAGCATTTTAGGAGGTAATTCTTTATAAATTCCAATTCGTGAGCCCCCCACTTGTACGGAAGTGTAAAAGGATTTTTGCAGGATATCATTTCTTATTTCTCAATCTGTAAAATATATGACTACATCTCTAGGTAATTGTCTTTGTCTGGCCACCCAAGAGTTCACTCTGTAAATTTTGTCTATTTTGTGAAAAACCACATCTGGATTAACTTGTAAAATCTTAGCCAGGGCCTCAGAACAGACTTGTCTCAAATCCTGTCTTTCCTCCTCTCGAATTCCTCGAAGCCGTATAGCAAACTCCATTGCCCTGAATTGTATCATGACAATCTCGTCTTCAACTCTCTGCATTTTATTGTCAACATCAGCAATTTTATAATCATTGTCTTTCATCTTAACATTAACTTCTGATTTAAATTCTTCAACTTTAAAATCAACTTTCCCAATAAATTCTGCCAGGCCAGATGCCACTTCTGATATTTTTTTGGTCACCTTGTTTTGATTCTGTTTCACCATATCTTTAACTTCATTAATTTCCTGCATAAATTCCTGGTGTGATTTTTGAAGTTTATCATCTATCCCCTGATGTGATTTTTGAAGTTTATCATCTATCTCCTGTTGAGATTTTTGAAATTTATCATCCAAAGTTTTAGAAATAAATTCTTTTAAATCTCCCACATCAAATTCTTTTTTCTGAGTCTGTAACTGCTGAGCAGGGGGAAGTTGCGTTTCATGTTTATGTGTGGGGGATCCCCCCCTGTTGCCTTCCCTTCCTGCTTCTTTGAAGCCATCCTGCCACGTGATCTAGTTTTTCTAAAGAGGGAAGTTCCTTTTCCTTTCCCTCCTGCACAAAGACTTCTAAAAAAGTCCCCCAGATTTGATCAAATAAAGGTTGAAGTAAAGCAAAGTCAAATTTTGAAAGGGAGAAATTTTCCAATTGTTTCTCTTATAACAAGCAAGGCAACTTTGTAGCAACTTGGAAACTTTGTAACAAAGCAAAATAACTTCACCAATCCACACTCGCTGGCTCGTTAACTCTGAGGCTAAACGCCATGTTTTTTCTAAGCACTTTCACTCATTCGCGTTTTCTCAGATTGAAAAGTCAACAAAGCGCTGATACTTGCGTTTCCAAGATTCAGGATTCAGATAGTTTCACTGTTGATTAAAGCTGGTTCTTTCGCTTTAAGTTTCCTGCAGCCGGCTTGTTCTGCAAAGGCAGAATCGTCCCACGTCGCCCGGAGTTTCAGCAGGTTGGGAGGGAGCCACGCCTGTTCTCTCCCCAGAAACTTCCCTGGGGGGTTACAGGGGCTCGACCTGTGCCCTGCGATCTCTCCTTCTTCAATCCTACGGATTTAGAAGTTTTCGAGCCGCTTCCTCGTCTCGGAGCGGCTCTACGGGCGGCGGGGCTGGCGGAGCTTCAAAGGGCGCCGCCGTCACCGAAGACAGGGAAAATAGTACATATTTTATAAGAATGTTTAAAAAACCTATCCAGGACTCCATATGCATATACTTTCTAATGTTATATGTTCCATTTCAAGATTTATGAGATAAATTTGAGATATGAAAAGAAATTTGCTCCCACTAATAGTCTCTTCCTTCCTTCCAAAACAATTTCATCTTAAAACATGAGCAAGAACCAAGAATCACTAGTTGTTGTTCTTTTGAATTATCAGGTATGTAGAAGATCCACCAACTGTTTTAAGAGCCTCAGTGGTGCAGTGGTTAAAGTGCTATACTGCAGGCCACTTCTGCTGATTATAGGCTGCCTACAATTTGGCAGTTCAAATCCCACCAGGCTCAAAGTTGACTCAGCCTTCCATCCTTCCGAGGTGGGTAAAATGAGGACCCAGATTGTTGGGGGCAATATGCTGACTCTGTTAAACTGCTTAGAGAGGGCTGTAAAGCATTATAAAGCTGTATATAAGTCTAAGTGCTATTGCTATGTATCCTTAGGACACAACCAACAATGGTAACTGCCTAAATTCATCCCTAATTCTTCTGGTTTATTTTAGTGGTTTTCTGACACAAACCACGGTCATGAATAATATAAAATGTCATATCTATAATCCTTTTTTACATGTATCGCCTGCCATGAATCAATTTAGCATCCATAAGAGTTTTTACTTTTTTGTCCTCATGACAGTTTGGGCTGATGATTATTCCAAGGCTACTGGTTGAGCAACATGGAAAAAGGGTAACTGAATCTGAATATTTCCTCTTTTAATCTATTTGCTTAACCACTATACATAGTGGCTGTTATTTGTGTTGAAAGGAGAAAAAAAATAGGTAAAACAATGAAAATAACTAAACAAACTTTTCACAGTGATTTGGTACCCTGGCACATGCTTTCCAAATCACAGATAGATTGATCATCTGAGAATGCTCTTCAGAAAATTTGGCATTACAAGCAGTTATGGACTCATTTGGCAGAGTTGGTCTTAAATCTGGTAAAAGAAAGCAAGGCTAATTTAGATACACTGGTAGTTATCAACAGTTAGTAGATAATTAGTGAACCATTGTGAATTGTTCATTACAATAACAATGTACTTTTACAAAAAGAAGTAGAGCTGTTTGGCAGCTGATAAACAAGTGGCACAGCTGCAGTGCCTTAAAAATAAATAAAGCAATCATTTCAAATTTAGCACTCATATTTTGCCAAGTGAATAGGAAAAGTTCTGCTTGTAAAAACACTAATGTTACAGGTAAATTGTTGTGTGAATTAGAATTGTTAGAATTAGAATTGTTTCTTTGGATCCTTTATATCTTTATACTCATGTCAATGCTTTGAAGAAACTGACAATATAATATTATCATTATATTACACTGTTAAAGGTGAAAAGATGAGAAACTAACAATCTGTGGCTGAAAAATAATACATTTCATTAGTGCTTGAAGTTTTTGGAGTAAATGGATTCCAAAAGGGCAATCACCATGAGTACAGAATGTGAGAAGACAATTGCATTGGAATAAATAACATATATAGAGTCCTTGCTATTTTCTGAAGTTAATTGTTTTGTTACCTGTATAGGTAGCATCAGCTCTGATCATTGATGTATCCAATAATGAAACATCTGCAAGCAAACAATCAATCTCAGATAGCAACAAGGATGCCACAGTTCAACTCAGAACTACCGGTATATATATTCTCTCCTGTTGATAAAAATGAGGTAGGCAATTTGTCATTTGACTTATTTTCCTTCATCATCAGTAGTCTAAATCTCTCTCTCTCTCTCTCTCTCTCTCTCTCTCTCTCTCTCTCTCTCTCTCTCTCTCTCTCTCTCTCTCTCTCTCTCTCCTCCCTCCCTCCCTCCCTCCCTCCCTCCCTCTCTCCCTCTCCCTCTCCCTCTCCCTCTCCCTCTCTCCCTCCCCCCCTCTTCCTTTGTTTTCAATATTCCTTTGCTCCCCACCCACCCAGTCACTTAACTGGAAAGGGCAGGGAAGGGTGGGAAGGGGAACGAACCAGGAGTGAAATGCTATCAATTTGGACTGGTTTGGCCAACCTGGAAGTGGCACATGGTTCAGAGAACCGGTAGCAGCGGCAGCACGAGGTTCCACTGACCTATCTGAATGTCGAACCCCTAGCCCATGCCACCCCTTTGCACAATCCTAATTTGTGTCACTTCCCCACAACCTTCCCTGACCCTGGCCACTCCCCCATGTGCCCTCCCCAAGTCATGCAGTATCTCTCCAGCAAGGAGAGTCTCATGCACTCTCCTTGCTGGAGATGCAACATTCAGTTAAAGATCATGACAAGTTTAGTTGTATCTAGTTCTCCTGTGTCACATAAATATGCATATTTATCTGTATCCCATCTTTGTTCATCAACTTAATATTTCTGCTGATGTTGGTGCCAGGGCCAAAGTCTGCCCTCACAGTTGTGCATTCTTATTTTTTGGACAAAATGCCAATTTCTGCTGTATCAAAGAAAAATCAGGGCTGCCAATTTGCAACTTCTAATGTTTATATAGCAATTCTACTGCAAATGAGTTCTGGAAGAACATCAGATAATGCAAATGCCTTGTTCAGATAATACCCTTTGATCCAAAGGAGGCCTTCCAATGAAGAAGGGATAGAACATCAGATAATGCAAATGCCTTGTTCAGATAATACCCTTTGATCCAAAGGAGGCCTTCCAATGGAGAAGGGATAGAATTCTTCTGTAATTATTAAGGGCAAATTCATTAGACATTTAATGTCTGATCCCAAACTGCAATTAAAATTTATTCAAATTTACTTCATGGACTCAAGACAATGTAGAACTGAGAATAGATATATTTCACAATGATATAATTCAAAGTGAAATTGTTAAATTGGAGACAGTACTATCACCACAAACCTGTATATTGTTTCCTTTGATTTGCAAAAGAACAAATTTGAGATACATCAAAACTTTCCATTGACTAGAGACCACCATTTGAATATGACAAAAGATTTAATGCACAAATTGCCAATGAAGTCACTATCATTATATCAAACAACATCAATATCAATCAATATTATAGGATATTATGTTGAAAGATGAGATGGTTGGAAATAATTTCAGATCTCAACACTCTTATGACAGCTTTCAATACAGCTTTTCTTTACTCTCATAGATGATGGCTGGCATCATCTACTCAAAATGATTAACAACAAGAAAGAAAGAGCAATGCATTATAATGCATGTCAAATAATCATGAGAATGAATTTAATAACTTCTATGAAGAGGATGTCTATTCCAACAATACATGGTTGACCCGGCTGCTAAGCTGAAGGTGAGAGACTAAGATACATCTGAATGAATCCAGAAACAACTTGAGATTAGCAACAATACAGTAGCCTGACTGATGTACTAAATTATGATGATTTTAGAATCATTGGAAGGTGCATCGTCTTCTCTTCAACATTTGTTGGTGGACCAAAACATATGATAGCATGATGTCAAGATAGCAAGATACCATGAAGAATATTCAACTTGTTTGTGAACTATCTCATTATGGTCATTTTGATAGATGTACTAGCATAGTCAGGTATATGTCATTTTAAGCCAAGGAAAAAGAAGTGAATGGCACATTAACCACAAATGTCATAAAAAGTGTCCTTTGTTAAATGAAAAACATGTATATCTTTCTTCTTTAATAAATGATATTTTTCTTTAATTTTAAAACCAAAACAATATGCCCATTGCCATTCTGTTTCTCTTTTTAGGTAATGAAATATACCTGAAAGAATAAGCCGAATAAATAATGGGTTATCTAGTGATCATATATTAATTATTCTCACATGTTGACTCTCTGCTGTTGATTTTTAGAAGCCAAGAAGCACATATAGCTTTACATTTAATCCCTGTGCAACAGTAGAAAAACATTAGTACCTCTAATATCTCTTTTCTAGGTTGGCCTTTATTCAAGAAATCAAATTATGACTGTACATTTGGAAAAGAACCTTATTATATCAACTTACACTTTTTGCTGCTTCACTTCCATTTTTAAAATACAATCTGCTCTGTCTCTCAACAAAATAGTGGCAGTAATAAACCCACCCACTGACTGCAGAGTAAGGAAATGAGTAGTTTCAAGGTACATAAATTTTCAAATCTTTTCAAATTTCAGAAAATCAAATAAATTTATGTCCATGTCCTTGCTTTATTAATTTCTCATTATATGCTGTGTTTTAGAGATAGCATTTACTGAATGCTTCTCAATGTTATAGTATCTATTTACTTTCATGAACTCCTCTAGCTACTCATTATATATATTTATTGTCAGTAAAATATTTCTGAACTTTTTAATGAACTTCTAGCAATATTTTGGTCCACTGAGTTGCTTAATCCTGTAAGGAAAATATCTTGCTTTATTGATCATATTACTATTTGTGGAAGGGTTTCATTTGGTCACTTTAAAGATACACCATTGCCAATAAACCACTCAGCATTAGCGAGAAATCTATATTGCTTCTACAGATCAGCTGAATATTGCCCATTTTCATGTTTACACTTGAAAAAAAGTGAAAACTGAACTCTAGCATAGGCTTTGTGGAACTTTCCCCTTCTCCTACCATGTTTCCCTGAAAAAAAGACCTCCCTGGATAATATGCCCAATAGGGCTTTTGAGCGCATGTGCTAAAATAAGCCCCATGAAAATAAGCCCTCCCCCAAAAATAAGCCCTCTCCAAAAATATTTAACCGCATGCGCAGCCGGTCCCCGCCATTTCCTCTGGTTAGGGTTACAGAGACAGAGCTGGAAATCAGGTAAGACGGCAAGAGGAGCCCCATCTTGCTCCACGCGCCCCAAAATAATAAGACTTCCCAAAAATAAGGCCAAGCACTTATTTCAGGGTTCAAAAAAATGTAAGACAGGGTCTTATTTTGGGGGAAACATGGTAGTAATATCTGTAACAATGCTATATTTCTAATGCTGAGCTTTAATGACTTCCTATGATTATGTGTGTATTATATATATTTGTATTATATATATATGTACATATAATATCACTGCCAGCAACAAACAAGTGACAATATCTGAGCAACAACTCTATGTTAATAATGTAAATAATACAGGAGTAATAGAAAATATGTTATCATTATTTTCTCCTGCTGGATGTAAACATTTAATCATAGTACCACACTTATAAGAGAAGGCTAGGAAACCAAATGTGGAACAAATGAATTATTGCTGTAATGCTATGAATACCGAACATTTTTGAAGAAGAATAACATGCAATAATGCAAGATTCATAAAAAATTGAATCAGTACAAAAGAAAGAGAGCTGGAGAAACTGTTTCCTTAACAAATATTGATCTTTTCAAAGGAAAGTATGAACGTATCATGTAGAATTGCACTCACTGAAACAGAGATTCTCATGCTGAAAATGAATATTTGGTTCAGAATGCCCCTAATTTGATTCATGCTCACCAATATTTTATACAGCATATTATCAGAGAATAGAAATATAGAATACAGAATGACAGAGGTGGAAGAGACCTTGCAGATCTTCTAATCCAACCCCCTGCCCAAGCCAGAGACTCTATACCATTCTGTCCAATCTCTTCTTTAAAAACTCCAGTGTTTGAACACCCACAACTTCTGAAGAAAAACGTTCCACTGATTTCTCACTACCAAGAAATTTCTCCTTTGTTCTAGGTAGAACTTCTCTTTGATAAGTTTCCATCCATTACTTCTTATTTTGCCCTCAGGTGCTTTGGAAAATAGATTATCACTCTTTTCTTTGTGGCAATCCCTGGAATATTGGAAGCCTGCTATAATGTTACGCCTACTCCTTCTCTTTGTTACATTGGACATACCCAGTTCCTGCAACCATTCTTTATATATTTAAGAGTCCAGTTCCCTAATGATCTTTGTTGCTCTTTTCTGTACTCTTTCTAGAGTATCATGGTGGCCAGATCTGGATGAAATATTCCTACTGTGGTCTTACCAAGACAGTATATAGTGGTACTAATATTTCATGTGTTCTTGATTTAATTCCGTTGTTAATGCAGCCTAGTATTGCATTGGCTTTTTTGTCAGCTGCAGCATATTGTTGGCTCATACTTAAGTGGTTGTCCACACTAGGACTCCTAGATTCTTCTCACAGTTATGGCTGTTCACTATGTATGGGTTTTTTTTTTTTTTTTGCCTAAGTGTAAAACTTTGCTTTTCTCACCACTGAACTGCATTTTGTTGGATAGGGTCAGTGTTCAAATCTAACAAGATGTTTCTGGATATTGAGCCTATTTCCTAATTGTCTAATGTATATGTTTTAAATGTCTAGGAACCTCACAATACCAGCAGCACACTTAAAAAATAACTATGGGATTAACACAACTCAAATGACACTGTTGGAAGAAATGTCCATCTGGGTTCAGTTTCAAGTGGGGAGAAAGACACAGGAAACATGGAGGCTGTTTGGAAAGATGGTTTAATGGTGGACAGGACCACATGGTTTGAGGTCCTGGGCAATTGAGCACATGGATGAGAGAGAGATTTATACCGTCTCTTGGGCTTTACAAAAAAAATGTATCCTATTGGTTGTCAGACTCCCAGAGGACTAAGCTGAACCCCCGCTTCAGCTAACCTTGTAGGCTTTCTGTGTCCTAGGCTTGGTTGAATCTTGCTGGGTGATGATGTAATGAAGAGGGTTATATTCTGAAAGAGTGTTGGGCAATTCCTATTATGGCTTAATGGTTTTGTCATGGTTTGGATCTTGAGTGAGGGCTAATCCTATTATGTCCTGAGGGTGAAGGTCTTTTGTTTTGTAGATAAGTTGGCCCAGCCTTTTTTCTTGTAGATAGGATGGCCCAGTCTTTCTGGGGCTATTAATAAAGGTGGGGGCTGCTTTCCAAGAGCATGTTTCTCTTTTTCTCATCCAGGGAGGAATAGTATTCTGCCTTTTAAATATTTCCTAGAATATTTCATTTTTCTAGGAGTGGGGTAGGTGCTAACTTTCTACAACACAATACCATATAAAAGATTTATACTTATACATGGCTATGTATATACAAACAATGCACAACTATAGATTTCATTTCATTATGCTACATAAAAAATTCTGATCTGGGGCATAGCAATGTTGTTTGAATAATTCAGGACCAATTATGAATCATTATAAAAATAGGATAGGACTTTGATCACATGTTCAAGCCACCATCTTGATTATTTTGATCCCCTGATGGGTGTTTCTATATGTATTTACAACATTTGAATGTTTGTATAATGCCTATAAATAGAAATGAACCCAAGCAGATTACAATGGGGACCTATTGTGCCATTGTCCAATTTTCTCTGTTTATTGTAGCATATTATTCATTTAACAAGAAGTCTAAGAAAAAACAAGCATGGTTACACAAAGAACTCTCTGATGAACTGAAAAACAAAAAGGATAAGTTCAAAAAATAGAAAGAGAGGCACATAACTAAAGCAGAATATCAACAAATAGCCCAAACTTGCAAAGATGAAGTCAAGAAAACTAAATCTCAGAATGAAGTAAGATTTGCAGCAAATGTCAAAAATAATAATGAAAATGTTTCTTTCAAGATATAAAAAATAAGAAAAAAGTTAAGTTAGCAATGAGAGAAGATGGCAAGGAAGTAACAGACAATAGAAGAAAGGCAGAGCTTAATTGATTCCTGGCATCTGCATTCTTTGCATCTATCTACTGATACATTCTTTGCATCAATAATACAGCCCCACCTACCAAAAACAAAACTGTAAAACACAGACTAGAAATACAAATTAAAATAAACAATAAAGTGGTAAGAGAGCACCTGTCTGCTCTAGATGAGTTCAAATTATCAGAATCTGACTGATTATATCACAGAGATCTAAAGGAACTGGCAGATGTGATCTCAGAACCATTGAATCATATATTTCAAAGATCCTGGAGCACCGGCGAACTACCAGAGAACTGGAAAAGAGCTAATGTGGTTCCCATCTTCAAAAAAAGGGGCGGGGGGGACATATCCAGAAAACTACAGATCAATCAGCCTGACATCAACACCTGGGAAGATCCTGGAAAAGATAATTAAGCAACAGATCTGTGAACACCTCAAAGCAAACAAAGTTATAACCGTAGCCAACATGGGTTTGTCAAAAATAGATCATGCCAAACAAATTTTATTTAATTCTTTGACAAAGTGACTAAATTAGCGGGCCAGTGAAATGTAGTGGACAGAGTGTACTTTGATTTCAGTAAGACATTTGACAAGATGAAATTCAGTATGGAGAAAAGTAAGGTTTTACCCATAGGCAAGAAAAACGAAACATACAAGTACAGATTAGGTGAAATCTGGCTCAATAGCAGTAACTGTGAGAGGGATCTTGCAGTCCTAGTGGACAATCATTTAAATATGAGCCAGCAGTGTGCAGCAACAGCCAATAAAGTGAATGCAATCCTAGGTTGCATTAACAGAGGGATAGAATCAAGATCACATGAAAAAATGTGTGTATGAGCACAAGAAGGGCTCATAGTGAAACCTGGGTAGGCATGGCTGGGGGGTGTTATGTAACTGGGTGGGAGTCAAGTTGGCCATGCCCACCCAGGTTTTGTGGCTCCTGGTGTTTTGTTTTCTGTGGGAAATGGGTCAAATGGCTCTTTTGAGTGTTTAAGGTTGCAGAAACAGGCAGCCAAGCTAAGTGTCAGACTTCGATGCTATCTCAAAATAAATGAATTTCCAAACTGCCAATCTTTAAGGAAATCTTCTCTTTATTCGAGTACAGCAACCGGATCATGACTCATGCGGACAAGACTGACCTTTTGCCCCCCAATCCCTCCCTTTCCGATCCCCAATTCTCTGCTTCTCATTGGCTATCTTCCAAGTCACTCTCCTGACTTCTTGTCTCGTCATTTCACAGGAATGTTTCCCCCCCTCTTCATTTCCACGGAGACCAAGCTTCAAAGGGATTTAGCAGGCAAAAGTCCAGGGCTTATCTCCCTTTCTATGTCAGCGCTGAGGCGCTGACACTAAGTGCCCGAAGGACCTGATCCAGTGGACTCACTGGGCACTTCAGCGAACCATGCGCTGGATTCATATTAGTGGTCCACGGGATTTAAAATTATGAATTTAGTGGTCCCTGAGGTCTGAAAGGTTGGTGACCCCTGGAACTAAGGAGAAATTTCCTAACAGCGTAACAATGGAACAATTAACCATTGCAATGGCTTGCCTTGAAGTTGTGAGAGGCTTTAAGAAGAGACTGAATAGCCACTTATCAGGAATGGTATAGGAGGAACCTCTAAAGTTCCTTCCAACTCTGATATTCTGTTAAAGATGAAAGGTACATTTTCTTCTTCTTGCTTTCTAAACATTCATAGGAAACAAAATTTATTTTCATGTATATATGAAAGTTTTTTAAAGTTTTAAAACACAAAAAAACTCCTGCAACTTTTAGACTAGCTAGAACTATTCAACTCTGAACAGATACAGAGGTTCAGAGATGAGAGTTTTAATTTTGGTGATAAGCTACAAAAAGTCTTTCATCTCTTAAATCTCAAAGACTAACTTCCTTCTTGCCACTGTGAACTACCTTATTAAAAGCTAATTTAAAGCCATGAGTGGTAATGAAATAATTACTCCAAAGTTAGAATCTCCTTGACGATAAGTATTACATATATGCATAATAAAAAGAAAAATTAACAGTCATCTAACAGTTTGCTAATTGCTAATTAGCAACTGAAAACTACATACACTTTTTTAAAAAGCTGTTTTCCTCAGATGGATAAACTGTAAAGACAGGAAGGAGGACAATCTGAGGCAATGTTATAAAATTGGCAACATAGCAAATATTAATCCTAACAGCAGTTAGGACTAAACCAAATTCTGAATCCTTACATCTATTCTGGGAAGTACTTCTCTTTTTTTTTTTTTACTAATTTAAAGATCCATTAATTTTTTTTTTTGAATGTGTGAAGTTTGTTGAGCTGAACTGAAAAGCTAATGATGCCTAAAACTATTTTGTATTAGATATAACTCATGATTGGCTGAGCATGATTGGTTGTGCCTATGTTAAACTAATGTCTGGATGCAATGGAGATAAGATAAGAGCCAATGGCCTAAGGATGAATCTAGGTATTTAGGAAAAACCCCAAAAGGGGCGTTGGTCCTACCTGACACGCTCCTTCTCATTGGGTGGAGACAGCAGCCATGCTTGGGTAGTGACTCGTACGATCAGATTGGAGGACTGAGCCTGTAAAATTTGACAAGTCCCGCCTCTGTTGCCAGGGATCCCAGCTTTTGGTGAAGACGGAAGGAAACAGGCTCGTCGTGTGGCAGAGACATTTGTGAAGAGTACCAGAAAGAGAAAAAAACAATACCCCAAAGACCCAGATTGAAAACGGGTGGGGATGGCTGCTGTCTCCACCCAATGAGAAGGAGCGTGTCAGGTAGGACCAACGCCCCTTCTCCATTGAGAGTGGAGACAGCAGCCATGCTTGGGACATACCCAAGTTCACAGTGTTAGGCAAGGGAGGGCTCAGTCTGGGCCAATGACTCTCCTCCCGCAATAACCCTTTGTAACACATTATGTTCAAAGGCTGCCTCCTGTGGGGCAAACCTGTCCAACTTATAACGCTTAACAAAAGGAGAAGGAGAAGTCCAGGTTGCTGCTCTGCAAATGTCCACTCATGACGCTTGCATGGCCCAGGCCGCGGATGTTGCTGCGCTGCATGTTGAATGCGCCATCAACCTTGCCAGTAAAGGAGAAGAGCGAAGCTCGTAGGCAGTAGCAATCGTCTGGCGAATCCAGCGACTGATGGTAGATGAGGATACCTTAGAACCTAAGGAAACAGGAAGGAAGGAGACAAACAAGGACTCCGAATGCCGGATCGCTGCCGTTCTGTTGAGGTATATCCGGAGAGCCCTCCGGACATCCAACTTGTGCCACTTCTTGCCTGACAAAGTGGTTGGGTGAGGGCAAAAGTCTGGAAGAATAAGTTCCTATGTGGTGAAACACAGAGTTAGTTTTAGGAACAAAAGTAGGATCTAGCCTTAGGACCACACAATCTGCATGGAAGACACATAAGTCGATACTCATCGATAACGCTGCAATTTCCGAAATCGTCCTAGCTGTCATAATCGCCACTAGGAAGGCCACTTTGCAGGACAGAAGCCGCAGGCTGGTAGATTTCAATGGCTTGTACGGTGCATCTGTGAGAGAAGTCAAAACAATAGAAAGGTCCCAAGTAGGGTACCTATGTAACACCAGCAGGCATAAATTAGAGGCTCCTCTGAGGAAGCGATGAATCAAAGGCTCCTGTGACAACGAAGGAAGGGAGCTGTAGGTTAGGACTGAAGTGAGAGCCTCCACCTGTCGTCGGAGAGTATTGGGAGAGAGACCCTTGTCTAAGCCATCCTGTAAAAACATGAGAACTTGAACTATGGAGGCCCGTATGGGAGAAACGCCGTGCAGGTTACACCAAGTAGAAAATGCCCGCCAAGTGGCTGAGTAAATACGGTCCGTATTTACCTAGACACCTGAATGGTCTTTATGACCGTGGCCGGGAGATTGTCACGCAGCAGCGCGTCCCACTCAATCTCCAAACGGTCAGTTGCAACCACTGGGGATCCGGGAGCAGTATCGCCCCTTGAGATAGGCAATCCATGGGCAGGGAAGTCTCCAGGGGGAAGGCACTGGCGACTGCAGAAGGTCGGCAAACCACGACCTTCGCGGCCAGTGTGGAGCTAGAAGGAGCAACTCCGCTTGTTCCTGTATGAGTTTCTGCAGAACCCTCGGGATGAGGGAAATTGGGGGGAATGTATAAAGCAACCCGTGGGGCCAACGGGAGCGCAGAGCATCCCCAGCCTCCGCCTGGTGTGCTGGAAATCTCGTGAAAAATCGTGGAAGTTGGGAGTTCATTGGCGATGCGAACAAATCGACCATTGGAGTGCTGAACTGGGAGGACAGGACCTGGAACAAACGAGGATTCAGACGCCACTCTGCGTGATCAATTAGTTGTCGGCTTATCCAGTCTGCGCATATATTCGATTCCCCTGATATGTGTTCTGCCCTCAAAGAAGCCAGCCGGTGCTCCGCCCAGAAACCCAATCTCTTGGCCTCCCGTATAAGGGCTCTGGACCTGGTGCCCCCTTGGCGATTAATGTGCGCCTTTGCCGTCACATTATCTGTAAGAACTAAGACGTGAGATCCGGACACTAGATGTTGAAAGGCTCGAAGGGCTAAATAAACTGCATGTAACTCGAGCCAGTTGATGTTTAATGATGACTCGGGTGTTGACCAAGTGCCCTGGGCCACCTGATCTAGACAGTGGGCTCCCCAGCCAAGCGTGCTGGCATCAGTCGTAATCACCAACCATTGCGGTTCAAAGAAAAGGCAGCCCCTAGAACTGGCTGGAGACCGCCACCATCTGCGCGAAGCCAAATGGTCCGAATGGACCAAATACACTGTAATTGGTCTGGCAGTCGAAAAAGAATGAGCCGACAGGGATTGTTGCACCATTGCTGCAATCTACATTGAATGTCCTCTGGATGTAAAGGGGTAGAATCATGGTCTCGGGCTGGGCTGGCCTCCATAGAGGCTCAAACCAGAGTATAAGATACAGGTGGATAAACCCCCCACCCAGCTGGAGTGCTAGACTCCACAGCATTGATACCCCACAGACGGGGGAGATCCCAATAAATCAGCTGACTCAACTGACACCAGGAAGTCTAGCAGCAACATCTGATCTGGGGTCGGAGAGGGGTCACGTCTATGTTCCCCTGGAGAAACCCTGGCTGTTATAGATGATGTAGAACCACTGTCCTTGGCCTTGACTACAGGCTTCCGTAGAAGCTTTTCTTTGCGTCTAGCAGAAAACTTAGACTGAGGTTTAATGGATACTCCATCCCCTTGCATGTGCTTGGCATCTTTATGCTTGGAAGCAACTGACTGCTCCCTTACTGTGGCCTGGTGGCCATGTTTTAACTTGGCCAGAACCTTAGGCATGATAGGCCATATAACACCCAAGGAGTGGAAAATAGATTCCGTGTTAAGCAAGGCAGTCCTGTATCAGGGGAATGTCAAATTCTAGATGCAGCCTGTGATAAATATGCAAGGCACCAACAGAGAAAGGAGAAGGCAATTAACTCCAAGCCTGTAAGGTGCAGCAATGTCTGCCAAAAGGGCTGAAGGCAAGGTTAGGCCAGGGTAGCAGGGACAGCCAGAAAGACTGGAGGCCTGAGAGAAGCTCAACGTGTCACCTCACCCCTAAACAAAATGGCAGCCAAAACTGCCAACTCAGGGATCACCAAGCTCCGTTACTGAGCAGATCAGCAATGTCAAACAGCTGAGATGCAGACCGGTAAGAGAAATCAAAGAGCTGAGCAGGAATAAATCAGGGCAATTTTACAGTTCACCAAGCCCTTGTGATGTGACCACAAGCGGCAAACCACAGGGAGCGCGAAAACTCCACTTCGAAGCCGGTGGCAAGGTCAATCAGCTGAGAAGCGGTTAATAGTGACAGCGGGCAGAGCTCTGTTCATTTCCGCAGGAAAGAATCAGAGCCTGGAGGAAAAGAACCGACAAGTGGTGATAGTTAGGGAGCGCAAAGACTCCACTCAGAACCCGGCAGCTAGTCTCAAACAGCTGAGAAGTGGTTCTATTTAGTCTGCTGGAGAAAAGCCACGCCTTGGTGAAAGGCCGACAAGCGGCGAGAGGCAGGGAGCGCGAAAAACTCCACTAACAGTTATGCGGCTGGCAGTGACAAAATGGCTGCCCAAAGACCGTGGGGAGTGCAAGACTCCACAAAGAGAAGCCACTGTTTAAAATGCAGGGCTCCACCTGCAAAGCCGGTGATTTTGAGCCACTCATGGGAGCGGAAAGCTCCACCAATGTACAGAAACTTATCAGTTCGATGAAAGGATGGAATGGCAGAATGGCTTCAACAAGACCTCAAAATTGTAATCTGAGGCTTCCTGAGGTAAAAAGGTTCACAGAATGTCCAGCAAACAAAAGAATAGCCAAGTATGACATCCAAGGTCAAATCCGAAGAATCAGGTATGAAAGAAAACACTCTAACTCTGAAAGCTGTCAGACCTAGCTATCCACAAACTGTGCCACCATTAGGATAGGAGCGCTAGACTCCACATTATTGTTACTCCGAACAGGAGGAGGAGATCCCCATAAATCAGATGACTCAACTAATAGTGGGAAATCTTGCATTGACATCTGATCCGGGGTCAGAGAGGAGGCATGTCTACATTCTCCTGGAGACCCAATGGTTATAGCCAATGGGGCAGAACCAGTGCCTTTGTCTTTGACAATAGGTTTTCTTAGTAGCTTCTCTTTGCTCTTAGGAGGAGCCTCAGAACAAGGCTTAATTGCTACTCCTTCCCCTTGTGTATGCTTGGAAGCTTCCATCTTAGAAGCCACTGACTGCTCACGCACTGTGGCACTACGGCCATGTTTTGACTTGGCCAGAGCCTTAGGCATGTCTGGCCTTAATCAATCAATAGGGTTGAAAGGACACCCCTAAAATTTTATCAGCCCTGTAACAGGGTAATGTAAATTTAAAGGTAGTTTAAATCAGTATAAATGTGTTATAGATTGAAATTATATAGCCAACTCAATTTCCAGTAGCCAGATGTGGCATCTTAGTTTATAAGGGCAGAATATGCTTATAGCCGGCATAGAACTAAGGATTGGAGGCTTGATAGAAAAAAACTGTGCCCTTGCCCTTAAACAAAATGGCGGCCAAGCAGTCACCTAAGAGCTCAAGCTGTCGTAACTGTCAAAAACTGAAGCACTGCTCAGTCTCAAATGAAGGTAGATCTGTTTTAAATAGTCTAATTTGGCCAAATAATTAAAGCACTGTCAGAGTAAAGAGACTACACACAATTAGTCTCAGTCAGTTAATAAGCAGTAAGCCTGTTTGTAAAAAACGCCGACAAGCGGCAAGCCTTTGGGAGTGTGAAACTCCACTTCACAGCCAGCCCCAAATTCAATCAGCTGAGAGGCAGTTAGGCTAAGCAGCAGTAGCGCTTTAACAGCCTATTAGGGGGAAAGTAGCTTCTGCTAAAAGCTCTGATAAACGGAGATAGCCAGAGAGAGTCAAACCTCATAGCGAAAATGTTAATTAGCTTCAATCAGCTGTGAGGCAGTTTAAAATAGCAGGGACAACTCTGCACTTTGTTAAAACTGCCGACAAGCGGCAAGAATCAGGGAGTGAGACAACTCCTCAAATGGAAAAGTTTATGGCTATAGTTGTTGGGAGAATCGATATGGAAGCGCAAAGCTCCACAGCTGGTATCATTATTTAATTGTTAGGATCCCACCGGCTAAGACGGTGACTTTGGATCATCCCCGGGAGCGGAAAGCTCCACTAACCTTTGAAACTGACCAGTTTCAATGTGCCTCTGCTGAGATATGAATAAAATACACTCTAACGCTGAAATCCCCTGGCAACAGGGGCTCAGCAGCGATTCCAAGTAAATTGCTATCCAAAATGGCCGCCTGTCAATCAAATAAGGGGGCGCGAGGCTCTGCAGCGATTCTGAGTGAATGATCATTCAAAATGGCCACCTGTCAATCAAAAAGGGGAGTGCGAGGCTCCGCAGCGATTTCGGGTGAATGCCTACTCAAAATGGCCGCCTGTCAATCAAAAACGGGGGTGCAAAACTCCGCAAGAACGAAACTGCCTCAGAGCCTTCAAATCAATTAAATAAGTGGAAATGCTGCGAAAAGGGCAATCAGATAATAAGGCAAGCCAAGACACAGGCTGGAGATGGTAAATCTCCTTTACAATTCAATGGCAGTAAATGAGACAAAATGGCTTCCAGGCTATAATGTGGAGCTCTGTGACTAGAGGGACACAATGTAGGGAGCACAAACACTCCTCCAGCTATCACAATATATTTAAGGTGAGGTAAGGGATTGACCAAAGAAGGAAGGGGCGCGAAGCTCCACGATCCCTTCAGTCAGGGGAAGGTTTTTTGTTTTTTTTTTTTAATTAATATAGAAAGGGAAGAGGGAATTCCTTTTCACCCCCACTCCCTAGCAACCCAGCAACTCTGGTTGCTGAGGTAAAAAGGGACAAAGAATTAGTCACACTCACGAAAGAATAGTCCAAGAGAAATCCGAGTCAAACCTTGATATCAACCATCTGAAAAAGAGAAATAGGAAAATTAGTAAAATTGTCAGAGACAGAAAACCACACGACTGTCCAGTCTGAAGGACTGAGCCAAAAGCTGGGATCCCTGGCAACAGAGGCGGGACTTGTCAAATTTTACAGGCTCAGTCCTCCAATCTGATCGTACGAGTCACTACCCAAGCATGGCTGCTGTCTCCACTCTCAATGGAGAAGTTGCCCATTCTAGGTTATGATGTCCCTATAGAATGGAAAGGTGAGAAGGGACCTTGGGGATCAGCTAGTTCAAACAAAAATCCATCATTACAACATTCACCATAGATGATAACGCTACTCAGGTATGGTGGTTAAGGCATCAGGCAAGGAGACAGAGCCTTAGGCAGAAACTCAGCAGTTTCTCATTCTCAGGCCTAGAAAGCAGGGGCAAGCAAATCTCTTCCTAAAGTATTCCCAACAGGTGGCAGAGTGGGAGTCAAAAAAAGCACTTTTTCCCTTTGATTAACAAAACCTTCCAGCAAAGATGAGTTTGCTTTCCTAAGAAACAGTCCGTTCTATTGTTAAACAGCTCTTACTCTTTCCAAATGTTTCATCTTATGTAGTTTTGTCTTTAAACGTGATCCATAAGTTAGACCTAAAACACAGTGCAGTCACATGGTGGTCATGCTCTTTTCCTAGCCATTATTACATTACACTATTGTTGAAAGAAGTGCACTGGCTGATGATTTTTCTACTGAGCCAGATTTAAAGTTTTGGTATTAACAAGATGAGACCCAAGAATCTGAGAAAGCACCTTTTTCTTAGTGATCAGCAGTCTTCCTGGATGACTTTCCTGATTATGGAACAGTCTGTAGTAATAACTTGATGTCAACTAAGAAGATCATCTTTTCTGGTATGACACTCATTTTCTTTCACTTGAACATTTTTATTAATTTGGTGTAATCAATAAAGTTCATCTTTATTACCTCTTTATACATTTTCATAGAATTGACATATTAGTTTTTATTCTTTCTATCAACCCATCTATGTTAATTTTCAATGAAGAACTCCTCATTAGTAAGCAAATGCTGCATTTCAAACAATCTTATTGAATTCATATATCTTATAGCAATGAAGTGGATTAAATACCTCATCTGTTCAAAAGAGATGAAATTTCAGGATTTCCAGACAAATGAAGAAATAGAGCAGCAGATATATTCTTGGTCAAAGCTAGCTGCATTTCACAAATAAAAATACTTTTTCATTTATAAACATTTTAAAAGTATTTGTCAAGTGTGGAATGGATTCCAAAATTCTGCAGGAGGAAAATATTTTGTGTAATTATATAAGACTATGTCTGATGAATCTGCATTACAGGGGTGGAATTCAACCGGTTCCTGCCAGATTATAGGTACCAGTAGCAGTGATTTGAAGTGGTTCACCAAACCGGTAAAAAGCACCCCTGGTTGGCCCCACCCACCCCCGCCCGCTTGCCTGTTCGCCACTCACCCCTTCTGCTCTGTTAGTATGCCCGAGAAGGAGGAGAAGACCTGACTGAACATTTCTTTCTCCCTTCACAGTGAAGGAAAGGGAGCCTGCTTGGAAGGGAGCTGGGGCAGCCTGCCTGTCCCTTTAAGGTACTTCAACCCCCGGGATGGAGGGGGCTGGGGGGACCAGAAAGTTTTGTGGTGAAGAATGCAGGGCACGCAAAGCAGGATTTGTGGTGGCATCTTCCCAGCCGGGGGAAATCTGTGCACCCGAGTGCATCGATCCCCAGACATACACAGACACAAATGCACCACAGTTGCACCATAGTTGCTCAAATCATGCAATCAATTCACGTTTCTAACTTTGAACCAGAACGTGAGCTTGGCAGTGGATAGAATAGAAAATAATTAAGATCATCCTAATTTAAACCAAACTGTCCATCTAGTTCCACCATCCCATTTCTAAGATTGGCTAGTCTGAATATATTTGAACACCAAGTTTAAGATTTATTTTGTATATTAGATACTTTTTCAAAATATTGTCTACCTGGACAGCTCGTCTGTTGGACAGATTTAACCTGAGACCTTCAACATGCAAAGCTTCCCATTTAGAAGGACAAAAGAAACAAATGAGCCTATTGTTCTAAGATATGCCAAAACATATTCTGATCTTGCTCAAAATCTCAATTATGAAGAACAACACAGGACAAGGCTTAGTTTAAATTTGAAAAATATAGTCTGCCTAACTGTCTGTTTATGTCTATCTGTCTGTCTGTGTTTCTGTCTACCTGTAATTCCTCTTTGTCACTAAGTCAAGAAAAATAAAATATTATGATTCCCAAGTTCATTGTAGCAATTCAGAAGAAGCTTAGAAAAAGTTTCACCTTCAGTTGCCTCTTTTCTCTCTCCTCTCTCCTCCTATCAAATTTATGAAAGCTTTATTATTTTATGAGAACAGGTTCCAAAACTGTAGGGGCTTTTAATAAGTCATTGACATTTTCAAAAGTACTGATATATGTAAGCCACGTTTACTTTTATTGCATGATCAGTATCATGAAAACATACCACTCTAAAGACAAGGAAGACCGTACCCTACATAATTCAAGACAAACAAATAATTCAGCAACATAACTTATTTAAACACTTAATTCTTCCCCTTCCCTTGCCTCACTCTTCTTTGTTCTTCTTTAACCTTCATATTTCCTCATATATGTGCTCAAGTTCCCTCTCTTATGCTGTTTGCTTTGGTGGCTATACTTGACAAGTCATTCTTTTATGGTTACTATTATGTGAATGAAGTGGTTTTTCTACAATTAGAGTGCAATTAAGTGATAATAGTGCTCTGTTTTACAAGACAATAATCCAAATTGGTTAATAATTTATCTGAATACAAGTAATGCCAGTAAAACAGTTTGTTGTTTTTAGAACTCAAAATAAAACTTTAAATAAACTGTTTTGATAATATCTTTTCTTTGGGATTAGCATACATTAATGATTTCCATGTGATAGTATCTTTTTGAAACAAGGTTCACATATTTACAGAAAGAAAGTTGATAAAATAATACTGTCTAATTTTGCATCTGAATTTCAAATTACTGCTTAAACTTCCAATCCAAAATTAAAAACTCAAAGTTCCATTTTATGGGATGCTTAGTTAATTAAACCATATTCTATTTACCCTTTTGGATTTTATTCATTTGTATGGATAGTCATGCTTAGACTATGGAAAAGGTTGAAATTTTTTCAAAGGTCATTTTTTTATGACTTTACACATAATGCCCCCATGCTCCAAAGAATTCAGGAAAGAAATATCAGATAGATAGATAGATAGATAGATAGATAGATAGATAGATAGATAGATAGATAGATAGATAGATAGATAGACAGACTGATTTCCTTTATTTAAAAAATGGGCATGCTTCACACTCTTAACAGTTCCTAGTAATTTACCAAAACAGTAAAAACAGAAGTGAATCTTAAAGATAAAACAATATCATAAAACATCCTGGAAAATAAAGATGCTTGAGTCCTCTCCTAAATTATATTAATGAGGTCATTTTCAAATAATAATGCATTTGGTAAAATGAAGAAAGACAGAAGTAGTATTAGGTATGCTTGCCACCTTTAATTATTTATAAAAATAATAAAGGTGAGATATAAATAATTATAATAAATTATGATAGAAACAATAAAAAGTGTCCCACTGATCATCCAAGAATGTGAGATAAACTATACTGCAGAATGTTCTAAAATTAGCTGAGGCTAAACTGTGAATGTCATTAAACCACTGTGACCATAGTAACTGGTGAAATATCTCAACATAGGGAAAAAAGAAGCCCATTCAGCACAAGAATTTCTCTATTGTAAATCAACTGTAATTTCCTTCTTGGGCTGCTCACAAAAAGTATATTGCAAAGTCCAGGGTTCTGATTATCAATACACTGGATATGGAAACCATATCTGCCTCCTACAGGTAGAAATGCAGCTATTTATCAGGTAAGACTTTGTAGAATACATGTGTCAAACTAAATCCCGGTCCCAAAGCTCTGGGATCTTTTCTTGAAGATCCAAATTATCCTGCATTGTGCAGTACACCTTAAGTAAGACAGAAGCCTCAACATTTAAGTATACAGAAAACTCACACATAAAAATCAATATTTACATTTTGATTCTCACCACCCATTGGAGTACAAAATGGGAGTGATCAGAACTCTATACCACTTGGCTGAAAGTTTGCCTATCAGTAAAAAGGGGGAAAAAAAACAAACCCTAAAACATATTTAAGGAAGCCCTCAGAACTTCTAGCTCTTCCAACTAGGCCTTCATCAAATCTAGAAAAAGATCCACCAGGAGCTCCTCCATAAAAGACAAAGAAGAGAACAACAAAACAACATTGTCATTCCACATGCTGCAGGAATATCTGAAAACCTCAGAAGGATTTTTAACCACCACAAAATACTTGACCGCTTTAAATCCAAGAATACATTAACAAAGGAGTTTATCTACCCCAGTGATAATATACCCAGATAGAAACTGAGCAATGGGGTAAATGCAATACAGTGCAGCAAGATATGTGCAGATCTGTATGGTGAAAAAAGAAAACAAAATGTTTTCAAGGAAAAAATCAAAAAAGTCCAGTTTGAAAAGCACCTTTGGATTTGGATCCACTTTGACACATGTATTTGTAGAAAGTTAGCACCCACCCTGCTCCTAGAAGAATGAAATATTCCAGGAAATATTAAAAAGGCAGAATATTGTATTTCCCTGGATGAGAAATGGAGAAACAAGTTTTTTTGAAGCAGGAAACAGATTCACTCTTAATAGACCCCACCTCCTCAAAAGCCCATGGCAGATGTCAGCACTTAAGAAATAAAGAGATGCTATGTCTATTCATAAGCAAATACCCTTACCCAAGATCCAACAAAGGTAGGATTAGCCTTCAACCGTAATGGGAATTTCCCAAAGCACATTCATTGCATCACCCAGCAAGATTCAACCAAGCCTGGGACACAGGCAGTCTATAAAGTTACCTAAGACCTCCGCACAGCCCCCCTGGGAGTCTGACAACCAATAGGATACATTTCTTGTACTGGAACAGGAAGCTCAAAGGCAAGGCCCAAGAAAGGGTATAAATATCTCTCTCTTTCTCCTCCAAGTGTTCAGCTACCCAGAATTACACATGTTTGGTGGTTCTGCCTCACCATTAAATCATCCTTCCAAGCAGCCTCCATGTTTTCAGCATCTTTATGCCCACTTGCAACTGAACCCAGATGGACATTTCTTCCAACATATTGAACAAGGTCTTACCTGATAAATAGGTGCATTTCCAGAAATTATGGCTAGTAGGGTACAAAAGAGCACTCTTGTGTCAAAGCTTATACGTTCCATAACATCATGCCCCTTGAAGGGAGAGATCATTTTGGCCTTCCGGAAGGGCCTTAAAAGGTGGTTTTGCCTATTGGCCTGGGGTCTTAATAGGAGTGCTAAGAGGTGGTTACTGGACTGAAAGAAGGCTCTACTACATCCATTTATATTCTGCTTTCTAAATAACCATCTTTGTTAATTCTAATGTTGATATTTATCACTGTAATATTTTAATGTTGTATATTGTTGTTTTTACCTTGCTGTAAGCCACCTAGGGTCACTTGATGGCAAAATGGGTGACATATAGATTTAATATCAATCAATCAATCAATCAATCAATCAATAGATAAATAAATAAAGTGGAATCAACTAGGTTCCCAGCACATCCAGAATCTAATCAGAAGCTCTGGGAGGTTTCATGTATTTTTTTTTTTCATTTCTATGCCTTAGTTCATAGTTTATGCAATTCTGTCTAATTTTAAATGAACTAAAAAAAAAATTCTTTAAAAGTTTCTGACTGTGTCTATTTGAAAAATAAAGTACATCTCTCCACGGTGAAGATGTAGATTGAATCTAAGGTGAGAATGACCATTTTGTGTCTGGCATGTGATTGGTAAACTCATTCACAACTTTTTGAAATAGGGTAACAATTGGTGAAAGTAGCATCAGCCACACCAGGAAATTAATTCCTCCAGAAAGGTAAACAATTTTCATTGTGTTATACCTCCTAAAATTATAGATTATCCACTCTTTGTATGCTCTTATGAAGTAAGGAGCTATCTGAGCCATTTGAGACATTATCAGAATGTCAATTAATAAATAAGCAATTTTGCATGGAGTGGCAAAAATTATTGACAAGGGAAGAACATTATCTACCCTATGAAAAAGGTCACATATTAGCTTTGCTCAAAGAGAAAAAAATCATGTACATAAAAGTGAGATGGCTGCATTTTTCCAATCTGAAATATATTTTCCAAGCTAAAATTAATGTTTTATAAATTGTTCACTTTTCCTTAAGGGCTATTTAGTGCTTTTTGCTTCCCTTCCACATTGAGATATGGTATTGATTGAGGGTAAAAATGCATTTTCATCTCTGTAAAAAAAAAACCTTCAAAGTGTCCCTTAGATATCAATAAAAGTTTTGCTATCTCTTTATTGCAGGATTCTTACTGATAATTACTATTTTTAAATCTATAGATACTTTCCTGAGATAAGAAATAATATTCAATAAAAGAAATGAATGCTGCTTTCACTTCCTATTTGTCAGTTTTATTAAATCCCCCATTAACTTTTATCCATTTTTACATTGATTATTGTCATTTCAAATGCCACAGGGATATGTCATGTTAAACATTATATTTACACAGAAAAGTTCCAAGCACTTGGAGAGAAATAGTAAATATTTTTATAGAAATTGGAGGGATAAAGCATATGATCCTCTTTGTAGGATGACAAATTCTTTATCACATAATCAAGTTCAAAGATATTGGCCAAGTTGGCCAGTCACATTGTGCCATACACATTGTGCTGCTGCATGACTTTATAAAGAAGTAGTGGAAGAAAAGATTAGTGTACATACCACCATCTATAACAGTTATGAGGTTACAAATTGAAGATTATGCAGAACCTGAGGACCTATCATCACATGTCCTGCAGAGATATCCCAGAGCTGTGATTTTGAATATAAAAGCATAGGGTAATGCTTAAATGTATAATTCAAAAATTATCATATGATCCATACAGTTCTATAGAAATCAAATCAGGTTTAGATTAGGTTGGATTTTTTTTCCTAGCCTTGCTCACTGCTTTTAAGCCTATGGTCCCTGAAAAGGCAAATTCAGCTTTCAACCTAGATAAAGTTGTGTGCTTCTGGTACACAGGGTAAGCCATACTTAATGTTCTTGTTTCCAACCATTAAAAATGTACATGAAAGGATACCCTCCATATAAAAGGTAAAAGTTTCCCTTGTCCAGTATGCCTTAGTCAAGGGAGTCAGTGTTGCCCAAAGTCATTTCTGTGGTCATGTGGCCAGCATGACTATATGCCAAGGTACATGGAATGCTGTTACGTTCCCACCAAAGTGGTACCTATTTATCAATTCACATTTGCATGCTTTCGAACTGCTAAGTAGGTAGGAACTGGGGGTTGTAATGGAAGCTCACCCAATTGCACAGCACTCAGGTCTGGAACCTTGGCTGTCAGCTTTCCAGCATCTTTAACTGCTGAACCATAGCACTCCCTACCCTGCATATAATGAACAATTTCCAATTATTTCTGACTCTTTTTCTGAAAAGTTCTTCAAAGACGTTATGTGAATAATAATTGCAAACAAACCAGCATATATGGTGCTATCACAGATTCCTGCCACATTTGCCATCCTGCTGTTTCTAAATCATAATAATCATAAATCCCATCCTCTACAAGTGAAATAAGAGTTCTTGCATTCTTTTTTCTTACTGTAAACAAAACAAGAAAGTTCTAAAGGGAAAAAGTATAGAAATGAACCACAGTCATTTTTCCACTACTGTGATAAAAAGTGACAGAAGCCATTTAGATGCAACAGCAATAGAGAGCTGTCTTCTACCCACAGCTAGAAATAATTTATCCATCTGCATTTTTGCATGTCAGATGGTAATTTTATAGATCTACCAATAATTATTCAGCAAACCTCAATGTGTTTATATGTGTGGGATTTGTAATTAGTATAGCTTCTCTGTTCATTTCATAGATAGAGAAAATTCATTTTTGCATTCTTTTGGGTATTCAGACTTCTTTTTCTTCTTCAATTAAGAGTTAGGATTTGCTGTTATTCAGTGCCAATGCAAAAGCACAAAAGTTCAGATAAAGGTACATTCTTCCCAAATGATTTATGTTTATTTCACAGATAACAGGACCAAAATTATGTGGTAAGGTCCATTTTTTTTCTAAAACAAGCCACACATAGAAATATCCATTATATTACTGCCTTTCAGGTGGAAATTTATGCTGAGTGCAGAAAAGGAATAAGAAATAATAACCTAAAGACAAGGCCAAAATAAGAAAAATAAAAGACTAAAACTAGTGTTTCAATATACCTTTGCTTATTACCTTCGCAAATCATCCTTGGTTACATCATATGCCTTTTCTTCTACAAATATCTTATCCATTTCTCAGAATCTCATGAAATCCATCCAACCGTACTCTTACTTTTTTAAATGACATTTTTGTTTATTCTTCTTGCCCTTTGGGACACTCCTCTTTCCCACACCCCATGACTATATTGGTCTCAATTATGCTATTTTTTTTCCAAAAGCCTTTAAGAGTTGGATACTCTCCCAGAAATGGGTGTCATGTGAGACTAATACTTGTTATAAGTATTAATGACTAATCAACCAATGGCCTATTGAATCCAAATTATGAATTATGCTATGCAGCTGACAGCAAGATACACTAAGGCAGGAATGTCAAACTTGTGCCGTCATGTCATCGCCTGACTTTTCCCCCCTTCACCTGGGCATAGCCAGGACGTGACACATCCAACCCGTGGGCCGCTAGTTTGACATCCTTGCACTAAGGCATTAATAAAGGTTTTAGCTTTCTTTCACTGTTTTGCCTTTCAGAACAGAAAACAGTCATCAAGACTAATAGCCACTGACAAGTCAGTTCTTCATGAAGTTATCCCATTTATTTTAGAATCATATGAACTGGTGGCTATTTCCATATTGGATAGCAGTTAGTTTTACAGTTTATGTTGCCATTGTATGCTTTATATATTTCTTTACTGATTTAAAATATTTGCAAGTCTAAAGAAATTTTAAAATGTTCCTTTTTATTAAATGTGAATCTCTCTGCATTGATTTTAAGGAATAAGCCTACATTAAATCATCCAAATTATCTGACTAGTTTGTGTTAACATGTTTCATGATAATAATTATATTTAAGTTCTTAAAGTCATTAGAACAGATAATATGCACACTCCATGTTACAATTAACATCATAGGGTCAGACAGAGAAGGAGAAATGTTAAACTTTGCCATCCATTGATACAATGGAACATTAACATGAAATGGTGGTGGAACAATGTTTAAATGGAGTAGCTATAATTTTAGAACCAATTTCAGGTACTTTTCTTGCTTAGAAGAAACACTTAATGGATATGACTTATAATCTATGCCTATGTAAATTGGTTTCAGGCTAAGTGTGAAATTGACTAAAAATTCATAGTGAAATGGCAAGAAAGTGGCAAGTATTTGTATATAGCAATAGGATATAGTTTATTTTTTGTAAATCAATTTTGTTTAAAGATAATAGAACAGAGCTGTAAAAAAATTGCTAATGTGATAGAGAGGGACCAATTTCCAGCGCACATCACATATGATTAACAAAATAACAGAGTTGTAAGGGAACTTGGAGGTCTTCTAGTCCAATCTCCTGCTCAAACAGGAGACCCTACACCATTTCAGACAAATGGTTGTCAGTTTAATCTCTTTTTAAAATCCTCCACTGAGGAAGCTCCCACACCTTCTGAAGGCAAGCCATCCATCCCATTGATTATTTGTTCTAACTGTCAGGAAATTTTTCCTTAGTTATAGGTTCATTCTCTTCTTGATTAGTTTCCATCCATTGCTTCTTGTTCTGTCTTCATATGCTTTGGAGAATAGCTTAACTCCCTCTTCTTTATGGCAACCCCTGAGATATTGGAACACTGCTATTATGTCACCCTTCATCCTTTTTTTCATTAGATTAAACATACTCAATTCCTGCAACCATTCTTCATATGTTTTAGCCTCCAGTCCTCTAATCATATTTGTTGTTCTTTTCTGCACTCTTTCCAGTCTCAGCATTGTTTTTTATATCATGGGAATCCAAGCTGGATGCAGTATTCCAAATATGGCTTACCAAGGCATAATAGAATAGAATAGAATAGAATAGAATAGAATAGAATAGAATAGAATAGAATAGAATAGAATAGAATAGAATTCTTTATTGGCCAAGTGTTATTGGTCATACAAGAAATTTGCCTTTGGTGCATATGCTCTCAGTGTGCATAAAAAGACAAGATACACTAGTCAAGAATCACAGGGCACAACACCCAGTGACAGTCATACAGTACAATAAGCAATTAAACCATACTAAGAAACAATCAATATCAATATAAATCGCAAGGATACAAGCAACAAAGTTACAATCACCCAATCACAAGTGGGAGGAGATGGGTGACAGGAATGGTGAGAAGACCAATAGCAATAGTAATGCAGCCTAATATGAATTATAAATTAGATTTTGATTCTAGCCCTCTGTTAATACAGCCTAGGACTGCATTAGCTTTTTTTGGCAGCCACAGCTTACTGCTGGCTTATATTCATATTTAAATGGCTCATATTCATTATTCATTAGGATCCCTCTCATAGATACTACAGTTGAGCCAGGTACCATCTATTCTGTACCTTTGCATTTGGTTTTTCTTGTCTAATTGTAAAAAATGCCTTTTCACTATTGAGTTTAATTTTGTTACATAGGGCCCAGTGTTCAAATTTGTCAAGATCCTTCTGGATCTTGATCTATCTTTGGGAGTGTTGGCTATTCCCAGCAGTTTAGTGTCATCTGCAAATTTAATGAGTTCCTCTTCTATCCCCACATATAAATCATTTATGAATATATTGAAGAATACTGGCCTAAGACAAAACCTTGACGGACCCCACTACATACTTCCTTCGATCTAGATGCAGTTTTATTAAGGACTACACATTGAGTGTGGTTGGTCATCCAGTTATTGGTGATGCTGGCTAATCCAAATTTTTATATCTTATGTAATAGTTGTGGTCTTCTTTATCAAAGTCACTTTGTCAAGGAATTCAGTAAGATTTGTCTGAAATGATCTGTTGTTGAAAAACCCATGTTGGCTTCTGGTTATAACTTTGCTTGCCTTTAAATGTTCACAGATTTATTGCTTGATTATCTTTTCCAGAATCTTCCCAGGTATTGATGTCAGACTGATAGGTAAATAGTTTCTTGATCCATTATTTTCTTCTTTTTTGAAAACAGGAATCACATCAGTTCTTTTCTAGTCTTCTGGTAGTTTCCTAATGCTGAAGGGTCTTTGAAAGACCCTTCAATGGTTCTGAGACCATTTCTGCCAGCTCCTTCAGAACCCTGGGATTTAATTAATCTGGATCTAGTAATTTAACTTATCTAGAGTGAATAGATACTCTCTTACCATTTTCTTGCCTATTTTGACTTACATTCCTAATTTGTCTTTTATAGTACTAATTTTAATAGATTTGAGTTTTTTTTCTTTTTGCGTACATTCAGATGCCCTGATACTCATTATCGTCTTGCCATTTTCTCCCATTAATGACCAATCATTTCCTTAACTTTTCCCTTGCTTTTTTACATGTTGAAAGAAGCTTTTTAAAATTTGTCACAAGCCTTAGTTCCTTTTGTGTCTTGGTTTTCCTGACTTCATATTTGCAGGTTAAGGCTATTTATTGATAATTGCCCCATGTCACCTCTATTATTTATAATCGCACTGGAAGTTTTACTAACGGAAATCAGGAAGAAGACGTAGAAGGCCTTAAGATTCGGGGAGAGGAGTATAAATTACTTGCCTTTGCAGACGATGTGATCTTCATATTGGAAAACCCAATACGATCTGGAACCAGGTTGATTACAATGATAGAGGAATACGGGGAAGTTGCGGGCCTCAAAATAAATAAGCAGAAGACGAAAGTATTGACGAAGAATATGACCCAAACACAACAGTTGAAATTAGAACAAGAATTAGGACTTCAAATAGTAAAGAAAATAAAATACCTAGGTATTTGGCTGACAGCAAAAGCAACTACAATTAAAGAAGATAATTATACCAAATTGTTAAAACAAATCAAAAAAGACTTAGAAATTTGGAGTAGATTACAACTCTCATTGATGGGCAGAATTGCCTCAATAAAAATGAATATATTACCAAGAGTACTATATTTATATCAAGTGATACCAATACACCCCGGAAGAGATTTCTTTAAGAACCTCAACAAAACAACAATGAACTACATATGGCAGGGAAAGAAGGCCAGAATTAAAATCAAAGCCCTACAGGATTCATGGGACAAAGGAGGTCTAGCAACACCAGATTGGGAACTCTACTATAAGGCATCAGGATTGACCTGGATTAAAGAATGGATTGAACTCGACAACAAAAGAACTTTATATTTAGAAGGCTTTGACTTAATAAGAGGATGGCACGCTTTCTTATGGGACGGATCGGATAAAAGACACATGTACTTCCAATGTCATATAATTCGAGCTTCATTATTCAAGATCTGGCAGGATATTAAGAGAACTCACTATACTAAAATACCAAAATGGTGGTCCCTGATGGAAGCATTGATATACCCGAACACTCTCGAAATAGGAAAAATGATGAGGTACCAAGACTTACTGAATCATGAAGGCGAACTCATTTCAAGACAGCAACTCCAAAACTCCGGCATAAATATCGATTGGTGGCCCTATACTCAAATACACTCAAGACACATAGCAGACAAAAAGCAATATGGAATCTCGAATAATTTGAATGAATTGGATAAGATTTTACAAGGCCCAGAACAAAAAATGATAACCAAATTATATAACTACTTACTTAGATATAAATTACTGGAAGAAACAGTAAAAGAAAATATGATAAGATGGGCCAGGGACATAGGGCACAACATCCAACTGGCAAACTGGGAGAAATTGTGGAAACAGAACATCAAAATGACAAGAGCCATACCCTACAAAGAAAACCTCATAAAAATGTTTTACAGATGGCACCTAACACCAGCCAGACTAGCCAAAATATATCCAAACACCTCCCCACGCTGTTGGAAGTGCAAAACAAAAAAGGGGACATACTACCATGCCTGGTGGAAATGTACAAAGGCCCAACAATACTGGAAGGACACAAAGGAAATTATTGAAGAAATAATAAACCAACAAGTAGAAAACACTCCAGAATTTTTTTTATTTGGAATGATAACAACACAACACAACAAAGAGACAAAATACCTCATCATACACATCTTGACAGCAGCACGGTTACTGTTTGCGCAAAATTGGAAATCAGATCAACTCTCAACCAAAGACAAACTAATCTCGAAGATAACAGAATGTGCCGAAATGGATAGACTGACACTAGAACTCCAAGATAAAGAAGAAAGTGAATTCTATCTTGTATGGCACCAGTGGTATCAATGGCTAGAAAAGAAAATCAGTACAAATGTAGATGAAAGAAAATAGGGTAGAAAAAATAAAACCGGAAATAAATAAATTAAGAGGAGATGCAAGATTATTTCCAATCTAAAACATCCAAATTGACAAAGTATTACTTATATATTAACTTATAAAGCAATATATATTCTGATGATGATCAAAACATATATGTAAAGTTTGGTGTGGGTAGGTTGGTGGTGGGAACTTGTTTGTCTTTGTAATGTCTTTGTATTTTTTGTATTGTCTTTATATCTCTGTTTAAAACTCAATAAAAAAATTTAAAAAAAAAAGATAATTCTGCCTTAGGTACATGTCCTTCTTTCCATATTTTTTACTTGTCTTTTTTGTCTTTCAGTTTATCAGAGGGTTATTTGTACAGCCATGTTGGTTTATTCTGGAAGCTCTTGTTTACCTCTTCAGTGGTATTGTGCAAGATTGGATTTTTGTAATTTCACTTTTCAAAGTTTGCCAAGCTTCTTGGGTTATTTTCTCTATGAGAATTTCCATCCTTGAAATCCTTCCCAAGCACTCTCTAAGTTTGTCAGCTCTCTTAAAGTCCGGGACACTAGTTTGACTTTGTTCTATTGCTTGTGCTTGCATTATATTGAGTTCCAATAATGCATGGTCACTCTCCCTCAAGATTGCTGTAACTTCAACCCTTTCTATCATTTCATTTCTGTTAGTGAGTTCAATATTGCTGACCATCCGGTTCCCTTCTCTACCTTTTGGGAGGCAAAAGATAGATTTAATAGAAATTTATTTGATTTTTCAGGTCACGGTGCAGAGTTTGTCTCCCAGTTGATGTCAGGTTGATTGATTAAATATTAGATTTTTATCCCACCTTTATTTTGTACAACACCAGGCACTACTGTATATGTAACATTCCTGCCTCCAGTTTTATCCACAGCTCTATGATGTAAATTGAGTTGACGATTGAGTTGACAATTGAGAGTTGAGACCGACCCAAAGTTATCTAGTTGATTTTCATGTTTAATGGAGAATTAGAACCCACAGTCTTTTATTTCCTAGTTCAATGATCTAACCAGTGCACTAAACTGGCTTTCTGCATGTTCTTTTTTCAATGCCTTATATCTACATATTCAAAGTAACAAATTCCAAAGAACTATCAAAGTCTTTATTGTTAGGCATCCCTTGTAAAATGTTATTATATAATTCAGATGGTTTGGCTTATATATAAGTCTAGCAACCTATCTATAGATCTACATGCTTTCTATCAACTTCATTGGCAGGCATTAGCAAATAAGAATTCTGATTGCTATGCTGGTAAAATGTCCACTTCAGACATTGCTAGCTAAAACATGTCCCTTGCCTATCCCACAGTTATGGATGGCATAAAAAAGATCACATATTTTAGTCAACTAGAAGTCTTATTAGTATCTATAATTCTGACTTAATTAATATTAATTGTCAATTTTATCTCCATCTTTTTTAAAAAAATGATTAACTCCAGCATGGTTCAGATAAGCCCCAAAGTCAAATAATTTGTTAAGTACTCCCTATTGTATGGGAAACTTTAACTATCATTGCTATGGGGTTAAGGAGTCTACATCCGGCAATCTTTTGACCAAATTGTTGAATCATTTTTATAGAAGCCTTATCTGATTGTAGTTAATTGTTGACATTAAACTAAGACCTTGACTGCTTATTACTGAAAAATTCTAATTACTTGCATACATTAGCTTTAATTTCCTGATAAGGAAAGCTCAGTTGCATTCACTCTTGCTTCAAGAAGGAATTAATTGGCAACAAGATGAAAATGCAAAACGCTGGCTGCATTTGAGAATAGGAACATCCCATCAGTAGAGTTTAGATTATTTGCTTTACTTTCTAGGTAAAACCAGAAGGCAGAAGGCATTTATTGAACTTGAGCATCACCCTAAATCTGAATTTAGAAACAAAAATAATAAAACTAAACTAACTAAAGCCATGAATATGTTGTCTTCCTCCATGGGGAGATGCATTGGAAGGCAATCTAATGAATAAATACCACATATACCTTAAACATATGAATGTTCAAGTCCATCCAGTTTACTAATATTACACTAATTCCAAGCCATTTCCAATTATTTAAAAATGACTTGTTTTTTAAATGCTTTAAAAATTAAAAACAAAAGTTGTAGACAACTGTGAATTTTTCTGGATATTCATTTTTCTTCTAATTTTTTGTAGTTACAGTTTCTTAAGAAGTAGATTTTATGTTATACAATATTTTCAAACATTCTTTCTGCATAAATCTATTTTAGTATGTACTGTTTCCTTTAATAAACAATGTAATTATGACTTGCACATATTTTGTTATGAAATTATGTTCTGCATAACATGAGTTCAAGAAATTTCTCCATCTACAGTTAGGGGGATTTTTCAATCAGATAACAGGGAAAGAATAATTAGCATCTTTCTGATTTTGTTTCTGTTCTTTCCAACAGCTAGTCAGGAGTTAAATGTGTGAGTCAAGAAAATTTGACGAGGGTATTAAATGTTCCTACTAAATCATAATCTGCTCCACCCAGGGTTCGTGAAATCTTTTTATGTATGTTTTATGTATGTTATTTTATTATATATTGCCTTGAGTACTGATCAGTGAAAAGGGAGGAAGGAAGGAAAGAAGGGAGGGAGGGAGGGAGATTCTATATGGATATACAGTATTCTCTGCTTTCCTTTAGTAGTAGCCTTCCTTGGATCACAATGTGATTAGTAGTCTTCCTTGGATCACAGTGTGATTACTATTTATTCCTGCTGTAAAATAAAAAACAAAGGAATCTATGCTGAGATTTCAATCATCAAATACTGGCTACTGATACTTTAAAAATTCATTATTCATTATATATTTCTTCCTTCCTGATTGCCATTATACAATACACCATCTGTTTATGGCTCTTTCTAGGCCATTAATGCAGGCAGTCTAGCTAGCTTATACGGCACTTAACAGCCAGAAAAATAATGATGAATTAACACCTTATCACTCAATATTTTAGGACTTCAGTAATAGTTAATATTATAACCCCCATTTGAGTCCTGGAGACACAGGATCTTAAACAATTCATGTATTCCTAAATATGTCACAGCATATTTCTAAATATGACACTGTTAATATGGCACTGCACTACATCTTACAACATCTTAAATCAACAAGGATCAATGTCCTTTGTAGACTTCATCTCTGCATTGAATACCATCATTTCAGATATTCGTTTCACTAACCTGACTCAGCTAAGTATGCTTGACCACACTTGTAAGTGGATCATAAGCTTTCTAACAGATAGGAAGCAGCAGGTGAAGTAGGCAAAGTCATATAAGATACCTGCACAATTAACATAGGTACCTCCCAGGGCTGTATGCTCTCTCTTTTCTATTATTCTTTTCTCTATATACTAATGACTGCATCTCAAAGGATCCCTCTATTAAAGTACTGAAGTTTGTAGATGATACAACAGTAATTGGTCTCATTCAAGATGACAATGAATCTTTTGGCATATGATGGCCCACTGTGCCATCATGTGCCAAAAGTGGGGGGCGCAGGATGGGGCACATACAATTATGGGTGTGGGCACGCGTGACACCCCCCCCGCACTTCCCCCACTTTTGGCACACGATGATAAAAAGGTTCACTGCTCTTAGTAGGGTGGTGGGGTTTTGTTTTTTTTTTTTTTTAACAAAGTCAGATTATTCAAATGTTGAACATGAGTTCAACATTTCCATTCTGAAGTTCCAGAGCAAGTTAATTTGGAATTTAAATGAAGCAATCTTTACTTTCTATGACTTTCTCTTTTTTATGGTTTCACCAGATTACTTGCAGATATTTCTTGAAGAAATTTCTTGCAGATATTTCTTGAAGAAATTTCTTGCAGATCTTCCAATGCACCATTGTTGCTCCTTTGTCATGCCTCTGCTTGTAGTAGTCTGTGCAATCTTCTTTCAGCAGCTTAACAGATGTTCCACTGTTTCTTCAGCTTCTTTGCATAGGCAGCACTTTCTATCTTTTGCTGTCTTCTCAGTTCTGGTTTTGAATGCATTCGTCTTTAAGGCTTGGACTTACGCAGCTAGAATTAATTCCTCGGTCTCTTTCTTCAATCTTCCTGCTCCTAGTTATTGCCAGATCTTGTTATTATCTGCTTTCACTGTTGTTGTTGTTTTTAATATACTGGCCATGTAGTGCTTTGTCTTTTCATGCCTCCATTCTGTTCTTATTTGGTTATTCTTGTAGTCAGTTTGGTCTCTCCAGTAGTCAGTAAACCTTCCTGGCACACTAACTTCAGAGCATCTTCTTCATTGTAGAGCCTGTAGTACAGTGGACTAAAACACTGTTATTAACATCTGCTGCTTGCAATTACTGCAAGTTCAAATCTCACCAGGCTCAAGGTTGATTCAGCCTTCCATCCTTTCAAAGGTAGGTGAAATGAGGACCCAGATTGTGGGGGCAATAAGCTGACTTTGTATAAATATACAAAAGTATGAAGGCTATTGCTTAATGCATTGTAAGCCGCCCTGAGTCTCCGGAGAAGGGCGGCATATAAATTAAAGCAAAAAAAAAATTGTCCATCAGATATTCTTCCAAGGCCCCCTTTTCTTCTTCAATCATTTGATGTATTTGCAACATTCCATGGCCACCTATTTACTTTGGTAAGTAGAGTCTGTCAATCTCACTGCAAGGATGAAAGGAATATTATTTAAGATTTCATCTTTAATTCTATTCACAGTCTCAGACTGCTAAAAAATTAACAGTTCAGGTCCTAACTCAGGATCTAAGAGCTGTTAAGTTAACATCTGAGTATATAGGCAATTCCGAGTTAGGTGGTTTTTCAGAACATCAGAATATTCAGGTCTAATAAGTTTAATTTTTCCATGTATCTAGGCAACCCTTTAGGTATTGCTCCAAGGGCTCCTATTACTATTGGTACAACCGTTGATTTCTTCTTCCACAATCATTCAAATTCAATTTGCAGATTCCAGTATTTCGTTATTTTTTCTACCATCTGGTATTGTAATATTAATAAACCAGACTTTTTCTTTTCCATAATAGTGATGTCAGGCATGCTGTAGGCCATATGTTTGTCTGTTTGGCTCCAAAAGTCCCATAGGATCTTGATGTGTTTATTTTCAAAAATAAACATTGTCAATTTGGTATTCCAGTAATTTTTGCTGCATTCAAACCCAAACTTCTGGCAAAGTTCCTAATGTATAATCTTGGCAAGTCAATCTTGATGTTGTAGATCAGGGGTGTCAAACTTGATTTCACTGAAGGCCACATCAGGGTTGTGTTTGACCTCAGGGAGATGGGGACATGGCCAGGGGATGTGGCCAGCTCAAAGTCACTCGTGTCAGAGGTGCATGTGGTGGCCTGAGCGCTCTGCCAGTGAAAATGGGCTCCCAAACTCTGTTTCTTGCTGCAACAGCCTCCTGCAATCCTCTGCCAGCAAAAACAGAGCTCGGCAGGGCAGCCTTCCTGAGCTCCATTTTTTATGGCAGAGGCACCACGGACCAGTCCTTCATTGTTTCCAGGGCAGCCCCACAGGCTAGATCTAAGCACCCTATGGCCCGTGAGCCTTGAGTTTGACACCCTTGTTGTAGATAATCTGTCTGTGAGATTTTGCTCTAGTCACTGATAAGGTGATCCACTGTTTCATCTTTCTCATTGCATTAGTGACATTTGCTGCTGCTGACATGTCGAATTTTTGCTTTCATGGAATTGGTCTGCAGGGCTTGCTCTTGGGCAGCCAAAACGAAGCCTTCTTTTTTCGGCACCCCTGATCTCAACCATCTCCCATGTTAGCTTTGTAGCTACCTTTCCTTCAATGTCCTTCAGGTATTGCGCATAGGCTTCTTTTCCAGTTAGAAACTTGATGCTCAGTTGTTTCCTTTCTATATTCTGCTTTCAATCTCATTGTTTTCAGGAGGTTTCCCTTGTTCACCTCCTTCATCAAAAGCTCTTTTGCTTTTTTTTTTTTAACATAATCATTAAGCCATGTTTTTCCTCTTCCACAGTTTGTTTCACTTGTAAGAATCCTCTACCACCCTGAAATATAGGCAACTACAATCGATCAACATCACTTTTTTGGTGCAGAGCATGGTGCATTGTCATTAGTTTTCTTGTCTTTCAATCCAAGTTATTAAGTTCTATCTGAGTCCAATCAATTATTTCAGCTGAATAGCATATTACAAGTGTTAGTTGCCTTTATATTTCCCCCATTCAGCTTTGATCTCAAGATTTTCTGTACTTGCTTATGTATTTTGTTGATGTAGTTTCCTTGACTTCATTATACAACAGGTCAGAGACTTCCAAAACTCCTAAGTATTTGTACTCTTCTTCTGGTGTTACTGCTTTTATCAACTGTTCATTATCAAGTTCAAGTCCATCATCTTCAACACTTTTTCCTGCCTTAACAACAATTGTTGCACATTTGTCAATGCCAAATTGCATTTCAATGTCTCTGCTAAAGTCTTCTGTACTTTTCAGCAATGACCTCAATTCAGCTTTTTTTTTTTTGTTAAAACTGTTTGTTTTTAAATGAACTATGTAGAGCAAATGAGAATTTTAAGCCAATTTATAGTCATAGTTTGTTTTGTTCAAAATGCTTGTTAGTGGTGTCATTGAAAGTACAAATAACAGAGGTGACAATGAGTTGCCTTGGAAGATTTCTTGTTTGCTTACAATTTCACCAGGTTTTTCTCCACAGGCCATCAGCTTAGTTTGCCATAGCTTCATGGAAGTGTTCAGGAATTTGGAGATATTGCTGCTAATTCCAAAAATGTCTAAGCATTTCTCAAGCCAGCTGTGTGGAATAGAATCAAATGCTTTCTTATAATCAATCCAAACCATGAACAAATTTGTCTTTTCTTTGAATTCTTCAAAACCAGTTTATCAATAATCAGTTGGTTTTTTATTCATCTTGAATTTTTGTAGCACTCTTTCTATTCTACAAGTCACAAATCCTTGTTTTCTAGATATCCATAATTTTGCTGTGCAATAATGCCTGTGTGATGACCCGGGACAAGGCACGAGGGTCACACAGTCAGCTGAAAGTTTAAACTCTCTTTTAATGCTCCAAATTTTCCCCCAAATATTTCCATGTTCTTGGCAGGTCCCAGAGCAATGCACGCATGCGTGCACAAACACATACACACATGACAGCCTCTGGCTGCTACCAGTCCAGCAAAACAAAGGAACAGAGAAAATGAGTCCATGAACCAAGGAACAAACAATGAATATAAAATAGGGAACAAGTTACTGAGTCCACAAAGTCAGAACAAGGCACTTAGTTCACAAAATCAGGAACAAGCAAGCAGTCCTGCAAACTCCAAATGTCTGTACCGACACACCAAACTCTACCAATTCAGCATTTGTTCCTGACAAATGTTCCTCCCCACAGTGTCTCCTTAAATCTCAGTCCCCATGTGTGCCTTGTGAAGAGGGGTGGGGCAATCTCATCCTGAATCATCGGGTCGACCTGCACTGTTCCTGTTTTCTCTCCACTCTCTATGCTCAGGGATCAGGAGGGGGCAATCCTTGCTGATTGCCTGAGCTCTGTTGCTCCTCATGCCCACTGCTTGCCCTCTCTCTCATCCTGCCCCAGTTCCTCCCTGCTAATAATCCTGAGGGGCCCTGGGCTGCCTTGGCTTGCTCCTCCCCATATTCCTCTGAAACCAATGAAACCGCCCCCTCAATCTCCGTCAGCTCCAGCTCCAGCTTGTCCTCCTCCAGAGATTCAGGTTCCAACTGGGGCATGACAGCATGTAAGTAATTTGTATGTTGGCAGGCAAGATTTTGTTATTGTTGTTGTTGTTGTTATTTTAAAATATACTTGGCTAGGAAGTATAGTCTAGGCACTTGGAAATACATTATTTTTCCTCTCTTGTGATATAGAAACCCATAATATCTAATGTTTCATGAATCAAAATATACAATATAAAAAGTAGTCCAGAAAATAACAGATTTATAAACTTTAGACTGCGGTACAGTGATAGTTCCTGGTTTACCTGGTTTTAAAGGGGGATTAAACCAATTACTAGATCAAAAGCAACTATTAATGGTTGATAGTCATGATAGCTATAGGGAGTATCTAGGACCAGAATAATCAGGTCGAAGAATACACAAGACATCAAAGATTTTGCTTTCTTGATACATTTGGGTGCATTTTAAGAGCTTGGGCTGCTAATCATGAAAATAAGTTGTAATTTAACCTATCACATACTGTTCTATAGAAATCTGTTTTTACACAATTATAGTGTGCAGCCTTCATTACATGTTGGCTATGCTGGACACATGAATGAAACATACATAAACATGGAACTGTTGTTGAAGCACATCAGCTTTACCAACTATAATTAGAATATCTGTGGAGATCTAAAAGTAATGGCTCTGCTGCCTGGAATGCAGCTCAAATATATAAAGTACTATTGTGACCTGTGTGCATGGGACAATAGTGTAAGAGAGTTGTATTATATTTTTTTTTAATGGCTACTCCAAAAGAATTTGGTTCCAGGATAGAAAAATGTGGCACATGAATCACTTCTTGACCCAACAAAGATATTTTTTTGCTTTTGCTTCATATAAAATTTAGGCTGATTGAAAAAATATGTGAAAGTGATGAAAAAGGATAATGAAGATTTTCATTATTTGAGATAGATGTTTCCAAGAATAAGTGACGCCAAGATTAATGAAGGTATTTTTTTTTTGATCCACAGATTGAATATATCATCAGAGAGTTGTCAATGGGGCCAAAGTAAAATCATTTTGAAAGCATTCAAGGATGTTGGGAAGTTTATTGGCAACTATAGAGCACAAACTATGATTAGCTGGTTGACAAACCTCTTATGGCATACAAGACCATGAACTGCAACATGTCCCTGAAGATTCATTTTCTGCATTCACACTTCTTCTTTCTTGTGTGTGTGTGTATGTATGTAAATAGTTTATCTCCATATGTTAATTCACCACTTTCTCCACTCTTCGGAGTCTTTCAAAAATTATTTTGTTTAAAGTGGGTCTCTAACAAAAAAAAATTAAAAATCGTCTCACCCAGTTCCAATCCACTGTTCAAAAACCACTCCAGTTCATTTCTTTCTTCTGTTACCCCAGCTTTGGTCAGCCATAATGGCCATTTCTCTTCTTTGTGGGTCAGGGGGGTTCCTCAGATCCAGTGGAAGAGCCACTGCTCTTCCACGATCAGCAAGGGATCCCTCCTTTCTTCATCACCTCTCCAGGGTGACTTTGACTCCTTAGGGCCCCCCAACAAAGAAGTATCAGCCAGGATTTTGTGGATAGCATTGCTATCCTGACCATGTCACCATGATGCCAAACAGGAAGTCTTCAGGTAGTGTCTTTCTGAAGTGCACCCAGCACATGATAATTTATATTTTTACATATTCTTGAGGTAAACTGATTTCAGAAGTCAGTGGAATCTATATGAAATACGATAGATATATTTTGCCCAGATAAACTTTAATTTATTTTCTCATTCCTACTGATAAATATGTGGAAGAAAAATCAGGAGGAAGAGTTGATAGTCCAGGTAATAATAAAAGCATCTTGTATCTTTAAGTGTAAAAAGATGTGTAGAAGAAGGATGGGTATCAGATTCAGATGAATCATAAGTCCCAGAGTAAATTGCTGTATACAGATGCAGGAGTATTCAACTAAAAGATAAAGACCAAATCCAAATCTCAATCAAAATGCAGGTGATTCAGATTCAGGAGACCCTAGAAATAATTCTCTTCCAAAATAGGTACACTTATGCCCATAGATCTATTTAAATAAATATCCAATGTGGGAAGTGGGAATAGTGATAAGATTTTGTTGATGAATTATTTTATCTTGACACTTACCCTGCTTGGCACCAGTAGATGATCCAGTTAATCTAGTGCAGGGCCATTCTCTCCTAGTTTTCTTTTCCAGCAGCAGGAATGCCAAGTCAGGTATTTATTTGGCAATGTAGAGACAAAAGAAAAAATTAAAAATATATTTCATTTCCACCCCCACCCAATTTGTTAGTTTAGAAAAGTGATAGTACAAGATTTAGATTCTGTACATTGTTATTGTACCCCAGTATTTCAATATAGGATGATTTGGAAACCTGAAATAGATCAGATTTTTATCATATATGAATGGAAAGTTCTGAGACACCATCAAATTAACTAAATAAAGCATTCTAATTTTGAAGAGAAATTGACTATTCTGAATTTTACTTTCTTTTTGAAAATATTCTGAAAATGTACCAGCAGAAAATGATTAAACTGTTGCCCGCTTCAACTCAAATGGTCCTGCAGCAGTTAAGAGTATCTGATTTTGTAATCTGTTTTTATGCTCTTATAAAATATTACCAATTAAATAGTTACATTTCCAAGTTTGTTAAAGTTAAGAGGAGACAGTGACCTTCCCTGCCCCCCCTTTTTTTGTCTTTTCTTTTTTTGTCAAACTTCTTTTTGCTGACTAAGTCTTAAAAAAATATGCAACATAAACATAACTCCAGCCTTTTGAGTTAATGATTTTTAAAGTATTTTAAAAGCAAAACAAAAACAAAAAACATAATGTGCTTAAAATCATTGTTGTAGTTTAGATGCCATTATCAGAAAAAAAATGAATGTATTGTTTGTATATGTATCAGTTTCTCAGGGTGAATAACAGTTTGCCAAACATGGCTTGATTGAAACATCTGCTCATTTCTCTATTATTAGGGAAATGGTTAATCATCTCCCCTGCTCACAAAATAGTTTTTATTAAAATAACACTGAGATAAATTGAATAAGGTGAATAAATCCAATATTTTAGATTTCTATAATCTAATGCTTTTTTTATATTATATGAAAAAGGCATTCGATTATAGAAATCTTAAAAACTGGATTTATTTACCTTATTCAATTTATATCATTCTTCATTAGGGGAGGATCTTTTTGTTATTTTGATAAAAACTTTTATAAATCTCATTATAAAGGACATTGTGAAAATCTTATTTCCTATTGCTAGTAGTTCAATACCCTTTAGTTTTTATATAGACTCTCTTTCAAGAAGCACAGATTAAGACTAGAAAAGTAAGACCAAATCCAGCCAATCAAATACTTAGCAATGTGAAAGAAGTCTGAGGATATGAAAGAACTTTAAATAGGAAATATCTGTCCTTTAAAACTTAATTCTAAAGTGCAGAATTTAGATGAAGTTTTGATGCAGAAGAATAAAATAGAATAGAATAGAATTTTTTATTGACCAAGTGTGATTGGACACACAAGGAATTTGTCTTGGTGCATATGCTCTCAGTGTACATAAAAAGACAAGATACATTCATCAAGAATCATAAGATACAACACTCAATTATAGTCATAGGGTACAAATAAGCAATCAAATCATATTAGGAAACAGTCAATATAAATCGTAAGGATACCAGCAACAAGATTACAGTCATACATTCATAAGTGGGAGGAGATGGGTGATAGGAACAATGACAAGATTAATAGTAATGCAGATTTAGTAAATAATTTGACAGTGTTGAGGGAATTATTTGTTTAGCAGAGTGATGGCGTTTGGGAAAAAACTGTTCTTGTGTCTAGTTGTTCTGGTGTGCAGTGCTATATAGTGTCTTTAATCTTTAATAAAGATCTTTAATAAACTAAATACTGTAGTATTTAGAACTGTAGTATGTTCAGAAAGTTACAAGAAATTACTTCATCATACAATGGATAACTGTATGATCATTTTTTAAAGAAAATGTTTTTTGGATCTTAGTTGGTTTTGGAGCCAAAGCTTACATTGCCCTTTAAAAACTGAAGAAACAGCTCTGCAGATTATTAGTCACATTGCCACCCCACTATCCTATGGGCATTCTAGGACGCAATAAGCATTCACATTTTAGAAACAAAACTAAAAACAATTTTGGATCTACCTCCATAGGTAAAGCAAACTGAGAAGAAATCAAAATAATTTTGGCAAGTCTACTGCAGAAGAGAAATGTCTAGATGGTTTATAGATTTTTTGAAGAGTCCTCAATGGAGTTTAAGAGCTTAAGGAGCTCTTACCTCAATGGAGGTAATTTCTTAAGGATTTTATATATTTCTTTAATGTAACAATTCTCTGAAGATTGCAATGAAAATGAATGGCTGTACTGGAACCTTAACCTTTAGTGTACAGTCACAAAAGCGCTTTCCTTAAAAATCATTGCTGAAGCTGAATGGGTGCTATAATGACAGAATAAAAGGTGAAAATAAAGTAGAACTTGCAAAAGCAAGTTATGCCTTCAAATGAGAAAATAATGCTCTCTGAAATCTTTTGTACCTCCTGCCATATTCAATGTGTCACTTTAAGTTCCAAGTCTTTCAAAAGTAGATATTTAAAAATTAAATCAGTAAATGGGAGCTGCAGGTGGTTATAATTGATAATAGACTATGATATGAATTCATTTAGAAATCTAAGTGGAACCGAAAGAGATTTCAAGCCCTAAAAACAGAGCCACAAAACGTTCTACCTATTTTAAACTTTTGAAGTTACTTTTTGCTATTTAAATTACAACTTCATAATTAAATGCTTCAGCAGAGTATTGTTTTTCTAAAAAAATGCATGTGTGTTATTATTGTTTTGTTTTCTTCTTTTGGTGTATGTGTGCAGATATGTATGCAAATATACTTTCTTGGATGTATCATATGCTAAAAAAATTTCAGAGTTGAAACCTCTAGGGGCGGGGAATGTAAGAGTAGAAATATGTTTGGTGATTGGCAAGCAAAGGGGTGGAGGAATGAATGGGAATGTATCCTTGAGACATTTCTGTCTCAAATATCCCAGCAGGAAATTGAATAAAGTGTCTTGAGAAATGTAGCTGATCAAATGCACCAGAAAAGTTTCTGGATGTCTGTTTTTTCAAAAACATACACGGAGAAATCTAAACTATCTGACAAGCCATATAGCATTCAGTTTGTGTAGTATTCTTTCTTTAAGAAGAGCAATGAGTTTAGCTGTTGAAAGTGATAAAATACCTAAGCTGTAAGAATGACTGAGCAATATAGTAAGTTGTCAGTACTGAAATTTTGAGATTTGCTTCACTAGGCATGTATTGCTAACTTGTTGAAATAAAAAATAGGAATATTGTTTATTGAAATGTTATCATGCATTCCATTTCTTTTTTTAATCTCAATTTTTATTTTATTCAGAAGATTAAAATACAAAAGAAAAAAGAAAAAAATTAAACAGAAAGAAATCAAAACTAAACTAAAACATTAAAAATAATGTGATTTTTTAAAAAAAGACAAAAACACATATATCCCCTTCCAGTTGAATGGTCACAAACCTATTGCAACAATAATAGATTCCCGGCTTGCAAAGCAGGTCCAGAATTTATAAGCTTCTACATATAAGAGCAAAATTTGTAATATAATTATGTGTAAATGAAAGTCCAATTGGTTGACTTTCATTGACAAATATATATACATATTCACTGCAAACTTCTTTATGGCTAAAGTGAAAATAATTTGGGATTTAATAGTAAGCAATGAAAGAACAGAAAAAAAGTTGTAAAAGTCCAGCAAGGATTATAATATAGATCAGAAGTCAACTACTCATTAATCAAGATTGTAAAGCTTCAAAAGTGTCATTAAAACATAGGTGTGCTTAAGAAAAATGAGCAGCTGTAGGGAAAAGGTGGCAAGGAGTTTCTGATCAGTCCTACTTAGAATTGTGGCCATGAGGACCCTCTCTTCTCTGTCAGAACACAATCATCCAAAGGTCAATTTGGGTCCTTCCTAATGTCCCTTCAAAAAAACAAATATCCAGGTTTGGTGCAAAATTAGCTGTTCATCAGCAGAAGAAAAAAAAAACCACCTGTACACTCGGGCTTCAAATGCCAAATTACATAGATGCTGACCATTGTGCCTCATTAGGAGGAGCGAGGCTGCCTCCTCATAAGAAGCCTTGCCAGCCTATATTGTGTCTCTCTTCACTCAGCTCTGTGTGACCTGGGATCCAGGGGGCATCAACTCCTCTTTGTTATCACTGACTGAAGCTGCAACTCTTCTCTGGCCCACACAGCCAGAGAATTTGTCTGTTTGTCATTTGCTCACAGATTTCCCTGATGTTCCTGATGACCTTTGCCTCAATCTTCCAAACTGGCTACCAACCCTTTCTCATCTCCCTGATCCCTGTCCAATGTCCCCAGGGACAGCTCTTCCTCATCATTTGAGCCAGCACCTGAGGCTCTGGCCATTACACTTAGGTGACTTTGTATCAGCTTTGCAAGGCAAACCAGGCAGAAAATATGACCAGATGAGGTAATTCTATTTTATTGTAAGATTACATAAACAAAATCTTGCAAGTCTGAAAGTATATTTCTCCCCATTCCCTTTATAGCCCAAGAAACTAGAGTGAGTCTATTCTGGCTACTTGCCCACATTCCTATTGCAGGGTAAATTGTGTTTTATTTGGCCATTCTCTTAACTCAGAATTCACCAACCTTTCTGACTTTGTTAACTTGCTGGGCGGGGGAGAGGGGATGGTTCTGCGTGAGTGGTGGTCACGGGCACATATGCAACTCCATTTGCACAAGCTGTGAGCACACACACACACACCACTTACACAAACAAAGCACACATGCCCATCTTGCCCACTACTTGCACAAGTGGGGATGCACATGTGCCCATGTACATTCATCTGCCACGTCCACAGCTCAAGGCCTGGTAATAAGCTGCGGCCCGGGGATTTGTTCTGTCTCCCAAGGTTATTTCCAGATACCATTATGCTTTATGCCTAAGAAGAGTTTCTAGCAGGGGTGAAATGCTCCCAGTTCGAATCAGATCACCCGATCCGGTACTGGAGAACCAGTAGCAAAAATCCCTGCCCCACCCCCCACCCACCCCATGCCCAGCTGAGCCGCACAATCATCAGAGGCTTTTTTTTAAAAAAAGCATTTTTTCTACAGCCTCTTCAGCCAAAAAATGCTTTTTTTTAAAAAAAAAGCCTCTGATTATCGCTCGGCTCAGCTGGGATCATCAAAACCCTTTTTTTCTTTTAAATGCCTCTGACGATCCAAGCTGAGTTGCCTGATCGGCAGAGGCTTTTAAAAAACCTAGTTGGATATTTATGTAATAAACAAACCATCATTTAGAAAACTAAATCAATGATGGCATACTACTGTAGGAACAAGGATGAAATGATTTTAAAATAACCATGAATATAATTCAGTGTAAAAGCACAGTTCTTTATATATTCACTATAAATATTTCATTGATTAAATGCTTTTCTTTAAACTAGATAACAAAAATTTAACAAAGTTTAAAAGATTGAAAGATGAATTAATGTGTTGCCCATCTTGCTACCATAAGCAACTAATTCAAATTTATTTATTTATTTATTTATTTTTATTTTATTTTATTGGTGTGCTGCCCATCTTGGTTCCAAGCATGAAATTTAAAGAGGTTCTTCACTGAAAGATAATATATACAGGTTATTGCCCTTTAAAAACTGCTGTATTCATCAGGCATATGAAAACTGAATGCTGTCATTAAAGAAGAGGAAAGAACTTTCCTTGCAACTTCCAGGGACATTTTGTTTGAAACAGGACATAGTAATGTTTGTTCTGAAGTCCTTATGTAAGTCCTTATGTAACTATCAGAGAGGTTGAACTAGAATATTTTAGCCAAACTGGCAATATTTTAGGCCAGGTCTGTCAAACTCGCGGCCTGCAGGCTGGATGCATCACATGCTGGCCATGCCAGTTTAGGTATTTAAGAGATTAAAGCTAATCTCTTCAACATTTTTTCAGTTCAATCTTTGTCAACAGCAATGGCATCTCCCCCTCATTTCCTAGTCGTACCTCACCCAATTGCAATGATCTAATCCACTTTGATTTTACTGAAGATACCGTCATAAGGGCACTACACAAACTAAAATCATCTCTATCTATTGGTCCTGGTGGAATATGTGCCTTCTTTCTTAAAAAGCTTTCCTCTGCCATAGCTGAACCTCTAAGCACCATCTATGAAGTATCTTTTAAAATGAGCTCCTTGCTTGACATATGGTCATTAGCAACAGTCATACCTATTTTCAAAAAAGGTGGCCCCAGCCTTGTTGAGAAGTTATAGACCAATTTCTCTTTGTTGTGTCACGTGCAAAGTCATGGAATCCATCATAAACCAATCCATCACCCTCCACTTAGCAATAAATAATCTACTCTCTGATAAACAATTTAGTTTCAGGAAAAATTTGTCATGTAATCTGCAACTCATACACTGAAAAAATATCTGGACCTCTCAACTCGACCAGAACAAAGCAATAGACGCAATTTACATAGAGGTCTGTAAAGCCTTTGATTCAGTAGTGCACGACAAACTTATGAAACTAAAACCTTATAGCATTTCTGGACCCCTGCAGAACTGGATAGCTGCGTTCCTGTGAAACAGGCAATAAGTGGTCAAAATAGGCAGCGCCTATCAAATAGAATAGATTGTTTTTATCCTGTACCTGTTAACAGTGGTGTTCCCCAAGGCAGCGTTCTAGTCTAACACTCTTTCTGCTTTATATCAACTACCTTTGTGATCAAATTATAAGCAGCTGTGTCCTCTTTGCCAATGATGTTAACCTATTCAACACCACAGACAACTCTACTACCCTTCAAAATGACCTAAACTATGTATCTGAATGGTCAAACAATTGGCAACTTCAAATCTCTGCTAACAAATGCTCAGTCCTGCATATTGGCAATAGAAATAAGAACATCAAATATTTGCTGGCTGGAAATGATCTAAAAGTTGACCCACACTCTGTCAAGGACCTAGGAGTACTCACTTCAAAAGATCTAAGTCCCAGAGCTCACTGTAACATCATTGCAAAAAATGATGTTACAAATGATGTTGCAAAAAAGGCATTAAGAGTTGTCAATCTTATTTTATGAAGTTTTCTCTCTGGTAACGCTTTACTTCAAACTAGGACATATAAAACCTTTGCCAGACCTATACTTGAATACTGTTCACCAGCCTGAAGTCCTCACTGTATTTCAGACATCAATACATTAGAGAAGGTCCAGAGATATTTTACTAGAAGAGTACTCAAATCTTCTGCTCAAAATAAAATCCCCTATACCATCAGGCTTGAAATTGTAGGTCTGGATAGCCTCGAGCTATGCCATCTATGTTCTGACCTATGCTTAGTTCATAAGATTATTTACCAAAAAGTCCTACCTTTAAATGAGTACTTTAATTTCAACTGTAATAACATAAGGACTATCAATAGATTCAAACGCAATGTAATTTGCTCTAATCTTGATTGTAGGAAATATGACTTCTGCAATAGAGTAGTTAATGTCTGGAATACTCTACCTGATCCTGTTGTTAGTCTCGCTAATCCCCATATCTTTTACCTTAAACTGTATACCGTGGACCTTTCATGTTTTAAGAGGTCCCTAAGGGGGCATGCATAAGCACACTAGCATGCCTAGCATCCCTGTCCTACTGTTCCCATTTATATGTAATCATTCTATGTGTTTATGGCTATATTTTGCCTATTTATATCCTTTTATTTGTGCCAATTTTTTTTCATGTGTCCATCTCTATGTCTATACTGTTACTTGTTTCTTTGTACTTGATGACAAATGAAATAAATAAATAATAAATAAATAATGCCCATACCCAGTTTAGCGAAGGGGGAAAAGGTCCTGATACATTATATGATGTCACCATGATGATGCAAGTTTGACACCCCTGGTTTAGGCTATAAACAGTTGACCATATGATAATGTGTGCAAGAAGATTATTTGAATAACTAGTATAAGTTGTCCTCATTCTATTATTGTATTGCATCATTATCTTTTCTCTTAATCCCTTAGTATTCTATATATATAATTGTTCTTTCTTAAAATATTCATTAATTTCTCTATGCTATTAATTTTAAAAATTAGGAAGAGGGCAAAACAGATGTCAAGTTGTATATATAAGGAGAAACAGGAGCATTCCAAAAACACCTGAAGCAGCAGGATTACCTCACAATCCTCTCACATGATACAACTTTTATGGTCATCCCATTATCATTCATCTGTCAGGTAACCAACCAGACACTAGACAGTCAACCAGTCAGTTAGCAAAAAAGTGTCATTCTGAGTACTCCTCATATTTATTTATTTATTTATTTATTTATTTATTTATTTATTTATTTAATTAATTAATTAATTTATATAGCCCCCATCTCACTAAAATTGACTCTGGGTGGCACACAACAATTTTAAAAAAATACAAAATATAAAATACAAAAACCATATTAATAAGTGTCATGACAGTGAAAGATCCAAACCATAGAGAAGAAGAAAAAAACCAGTTGTAAAAATGATCCATTATGAAATATGACAGCCCGTTTGCTGATAGCGACTTTTAGCTATTTTCACTTGTGTTGCACTGAGGACATCTGCAGTCACAATGCCCTTTATATGTTCCAATAGGCCAATTATGAGATTGGTGGTGGGCTTTGTTTTGTTTTTTTTTGTTTGCTTATTTTGTTCACATAGGTGCTTCCTGTTGTAATTTTTTTTCCAATTCGTGAACCTGTAATTTTTTTTCCAATTCATGAACCTGAAATTATTATGTAATAAAAAATATCTGGAAAGATATTGTTTTTTTACTTAAGGAGAATTGTAACAATTTTTCGTGATTTGAGATAGAGGAAAAATCATTTGCACTTTTGGGAACTGCAGCACTGAAAAAGCAGACTTAGGGATAGTGCAGGGCTACCATATAAATTGCTGAAGACATTCTCTAAGAATGTCATTCTTTAGATTGGATTTCTAAATATACTGGTAGGTAATCACCCAAAAATATTTCTGAGGTTTATTGGCCAAGGCTAATAGGCCACTGTGCTGTTTCCAGCTCTTAATGCTTGAACTGGAGCCTGGAAAACAAGAGGTTCATTTTTGTTTCTTTTTACCAATAATACTGGAAAACCTCCAGGTGCATCAGCTGTGTCACCATCATATTTATGTCCACTAAAGAAAAGTAAGAAAAAAAGAAGGCATTTAAACTGCTATGAAAGAGCCTTTATTATTCTGAAAATGAGCACATACTTTTGCCAAGAAAATATACCAAAATGTGCATGATATTTGTGTTTCCAAGGGAGCAGTTGCACTGCTCTTTCACAGTGTTTTATTTCTGTGCTCACTTTGATCATGCTATTATCCCACTTAAGAAGCAAACATACACATTCTTTTATAAATGACAGCTAGAAGTGTCCTTTGAAATAATAAAACTCAAAATGTGTATGATTGAAGATGGAACTGGAAGCCAAGTATCACAGTAGACTTATTTGGCATGTACTTTTCTAGGTTAAATAAATGTAGTACATGGAGCGCCAGAAGACCAAGTTAAATCAGACACTATGGCTACAGAAGAGATTCAAGCCTTTGTATGTTTTGAATTCAATCCTTTGTATGTATGTATATGTTTGCATTATGACAAACAAAAGGAATCTTTGATACCTCTTTCACATACTTCAGGTTTAGGGCAAATTATTGCAAATTAATAAATAAATATTTCAGCAATATATATTTTGGTTTCAATGTTATCTTCACAATTGCAATTTATTATTAAGGGATATATTGCTGCATTTCATTATGTGTATGACATTCTCCACATAGAAATAGCTTAATCCTTGTTATGAAAAGCCTGTAAGGTCAAACTCAATTATTACCTCAATTATAGATAAGGGTGGCAAATAGCACATGTCCTGTTTATTTGTTCTTCAGAAAATATCCCTTTTTATAAGAAAAAAAAATCAGATAATAGTAAACAACTATGTGGAGCAGGGATGTCAAAATCGCGACCTGTGGACCAGAGGTGTCATGCGCTGACCATGCCCATCCCCATTTTAGCAAAGGGGGGAAGTTGCAATACATCACATGATGACAACGTATAGGCATGAGTTTGACACCCCTGATGTAGAGAGTAACAATTCTTGAGCCTGATGTAGAAATTAGCAAGTTTTCCTAAGCGATTGCCTTTCAGGTTCCATCTTGGACTACAATCTACCTCTGCACCATGTATAATTAGTGGTCTGTTTGGGAATTATAGGTGTAGTAGTCCAATACCTGGATGTTATTAAGTTGAAGAAGATTACAATATATCAACTAATGAATATTTCCTAAGTATTGCTTTAAAAAAATTAAGTAGAAAAACTATCACAGAAGCAACCATCTCAAAAACAAAGAGATGTATTATACCTTCCTGTACTGAAAGAAAATGCTGTATAACCCTATAGTTTGTGAACCCTCATTCAACTGTTAGTCTACAGATCATAGAAATAATGATGCCAATCCATAGCAGTAATTCAGTTACTAATAAATCATTAATCCAACTGACTTAATTCCTCAGCAATTCCTTATGTATAGTCAGTGTAGGCTGGACAAAATCCACAGGATATAACTTTTTTGTTGATACTGCAAAGAAACTAAGTAACAAATGTAAGAGGCATGGTAGTGCAATGGTTAGAATGCAGTATTGCAGGCTAATTCTAATGACTGCCAACTGCCAGCAGTTTGGCAGTTTGATTCTTATATTTATTGTACAGTTAACAAGCTAATTCTTTGTGAACAATATTTATCTTTGTGTGTCTACTCCAAAAAGCACTGTATGGATATAAAATTCTCTTTGGAACTTTTTTTTTTTCTAGTTGCAACCACTTCTTTTTTTTTTTTTTTTTTGAATTTGATTTTATTATAACATATAGTAATACAATCGGTACATTTTCGGTTCATTGGTGCAGTTATATACATATATACATCTGCATACATTATTGCTTGTCTTTTGTTGATATTGTTTCTTGGAGCTAGATTTAATTTCAAACATTTAAAAATAATAGTGCTCAACTCCCTAAGACTAAATCTAATACTATTCATATAGATTTTGTTAATTAGTTAAAATTTAATCTCTATTACCTTCTTTATTTCTTTCCCCCATCCATTCGTACCACATGTCCCACACGCTATAAAATTCTGAATCTTCTCTGTCATTAATTTCTGAAGTCAATTTGTTCATTTCGGCGCACTCCAATATTTTTCCAATAACATGTTCTTGAGGTGGTATTTGTTTTTCTTTCCAATACTGGGCAAAGGAAATTCTAGCGGCTGTCAGAATATGTATAATTAAATACTTTTTCTTTTTTGCATATTCAGTTTTCAAAATTCCCAGGAGAAAAGCTTTTGGGTCAAAATCAAAATTTTCTTTTATTATTTCTCTAATCCATACCCATATCCTCCTCCAGAATTTTTGTGCCTGATTACATGTCCACCAGCAATGATAAAAAGTACCCTGCTGATGGTCACATTTCCAACATTTAGGGCTCGAATTGGGGTAGATCTTCGCTATCCTGGCTGGGGCCATATGCCATCTATAAAACAGCTTGTATTGGTTTTCCTTATAAGCCGTCGCCTTTGTCATTTTAAGGTTGTTATTCCATATTGAATCCCATTCGTTCAAATTTATATTCTGTCCTATATTTTTGGCCCATGCTAACATCGGTTCTTTAACTACTTCCTCTGCCATATCATACTCCAATAAATAATTATATAATTTAGCTAAAATTTTGTCGTCCGTACCCATCCATATCTTATCAAATCCATTTATGCTCATTTCAATGCCGAATTCCTCCTTATCTTTTTTATATCTGGATTTAATTTGGTTATATGGCCACCAGTCTATAGAAATACCTTGTTCCATCAATTCTTCCCTTGTTTTAAGGTTCCCTCCCCCATCTAATAATTCATTGTATCTGAACGTTTTACCCATTTCTAATACATTTGGATATATTATAGCCTCCATGGTGGAAAGCCATCTCGGAATTTTCCTATAGTGCTTCTGTCTCATCTCTCCCCATATTTGTATCAAGATCTCCCTTATTTTATGTCTATGGAAGTAAGTTTTTATCTTCTTCCCAGTATCCCAGAGATATGCATGCCACCCCTTCTGGAGATCATACCCTTCTAGAGTTAACAGTCTTTTATTTCTTAGGGTTGCCCATTCTTTCAGCCATACTAGGTTTGCAGCTTTTTGATATAACTCCCATTTAGGTAATCCGAAACCCCCTCTTTCCTTCTTGTCCTGTAAATTCCTAATCGCTATCCTTGGTTTCTTTCCCTCCCAAATAAATTTCCTGATGATGCTATTGAGCTCCAGAAAGAATTTTTTATCTAATTTAACAGGGACCGTTCGGAATAGATACAATAACTTGGGTAATATGCTCATTTTTATTGCCGCGATTCTGCCTAATAATGATATCTGTAGTCTTCCCCACTTTTCCAGATCCTGTTTAATATTTCTAATTAATGGTAAATAATTATCCTCTCTGAGGGCCGAGCACCTTGATGAAATCCAGACCCCCAGGTATTTTACCTTCTTGGCGATTTGGATCTCCATTGTTTCTTCCAGTACTTTTTTCCTTGCCTCCGTCATATTTTTTGTTAATAATTTAGTTTTGGATTTATTTAATTTAAGGCCTGCTACCTCCCCGTAATTGCCCAATTCTTCCAGAATTTTAGTGCCTGATTCTAATGGTTCTTCCATGATTAATACCACATCATCTGCAAATGCCTGTGTCTTATATATCTCTTTTCTGATTGTCAGACCCTTTATTTCATTATTGTTCCTAATCTTTCTCAAGAATACTTCTAGTGCTAAGATAAATAGAAGTGGGGATAGAGGGCACCCTTGTCGGACCCCTTTTCTAATTTGAAAAGCCTTAGTTAGTTCTCCATTCAGTAATATATTAGCCTTTTGTTTTTGATAGATTGTGGATATCGTATTGACAAAATTTGATCCGAATTCCATTTGGATAATTTGTTGTTTCATAAATTGCCAATTAAGATTGTCAAATGCCTTTTGGGCGTCGACAAAGACCAATGCCATTTCTTTGTTCGGGTGTTCCTCATAGTATTCCAATATGTCTATTATCATCCTTGTATTATTCCTGATTTGCCTCCCAGGGAGGAATCCATTTTGGTCACTGTGTATTAATTTATTCAAAATTATTTTTAGCCTTCCTGCTAAAATACCCATATAGATTTTGTAGTCCGTATTCAGGAGGGATATCGGTCTGTAATTTTTAATTAATTTTGGGTCTTCTCCTTCTTTTTGGAGGAGAGTAATATACGCCTCTCTCCATGATTCTGGAATTTTGGATTCTGTTAGGGCCTCATTATAAATTTCTAACAACTTTGGTAACAAAATTTCTCCCAAATCCGAATTTTTATAAAATTCCCCTGGAAGTCCATCTGGGCCTGGGGATTTATTCTTTTTAAGTTTTGATATTACCATTCTTAATTCTGTCATCGTTATTTCTTTATTAAGTATTTCTTTATCCTCTTCCCCGATTTTTGGAAGACTTTCTTTTGACAAGTATTGGACCACCTTTTCATTAGGAATTTGTTCTTCCGCATACAGAGCCGCATAATACTCTCGGGCAATCTCCAATTTATCTTCCTGTTTATTGTTGAGGTGGCCTTCCGGGTCTTCCAATTGATGAATTATGCCTTTCTCTTTTTCTTTTTTTAACCTATAGGACAGCCACCTGCCCGGTTTGTTTGCATTTTCAAAATAATATTGTTTGGTTCGTTTCATTTTGTACGCCAATTCCTCTTGGTCTATTACGTTTAATTTGTGCCGTATAACCATCCAATTTTCTTTAACATCCTTATTATCTGGTTTATGTTGTAGTTCCCTCTCGGCTTTCCCTAATTCTTCTATCAGTGCCTTCTGCCTCTCTCTTCTTTCCTTATTCCTGTGTGCACTATACGATATTGCTAGTCCTCTTACGTACGCTTTCATTGTATCCCATATGATACTTCGAGATGTTGCCTCCTTTTCATTTACTTCAAAAAATAAATTTAATTCTTTTTTTACTTTCTCAACATTTTGCTTGTCCTTTAGAAATTGATTATTTAATCTCCATCTTGTATTTCTTCTCTTGTGCGTACATTCCCATTTAACCTCTAATGGATTATGGTCTGCCCAAATGTTGGGCATGATTTCTGTTGACTTAATATCTAACCCTATATCTCTGCTTATCCACATCATATCAATCCTAGACCAAGATTTCTTAGGATTAGAATAATATGTATACTGCCTCTGATATGGGTGCAGAACCCGCCAAATATCCACTAGATTGAATTCTTCTACCATATCAAAGAATGGTTTTGGTAAATTTTTCCTCTTTTTCTTTTTACCTTTGGTCCCCTTATAATCTCTATTTGAATCTATTACCCCATTAAAATCGCCAATTATACAAATCTTGCTCTTATCCATCATGCTTAATCTCTCTCCTAATTTTTTATAAAAGTCTCCTAGGTTTTCATTCGGGGCATAAATTGCTATTAATAAGATTGGACAGTTGCCTCTTTTAACTTCCACCATTAATACCCTTCCCTTCGGGTCTGCATATTTTAGTTCGGCTTTTATTTCCTTCTTGATGTACAATGCTACTCCCCTTTTCTTTTTATCAGCTAGGGATGCATAAAGATTCCCCAATTTCTTATATTCCAAATATTTTTGATTTTCCTTTTTAATATGGACCTCTTGAAGACACACTATATCCATATTTTGTTTAGCTAATTTTGTAAAAAAAAATTTCCTCTTTTTGTTATCGTTTAGGCCATTTACGTTAACCGATATCAATTTCCAATCATCCATCTCTTAATTTTTGTATACTATCCTAATACTTCTTGGCACGTGTGACTCTTTGTGGACTTTGGTCTTTCTTTGTCTCCTTACTATCCTTATCTTCCTCCTCCTTTTCCTTCGATATCCCTTCTTTCTCTCTTATCTGCTGGGTTACTTCTTCTTTCGATGTTTCCACCTCTAACTCCTCTTTACTACTTTGATCCTCTTCAGACGCTCGTAATTGATCCAGGAACTCTTGAGCTGCTACTAAGCTATCTATCTTAACTTTATTCCCTTGCCATGTGATCCACATGCCTTCTGGTAAGATCCACCTGAAGAGAATATTCCTTTTGTTTAATTGAGTAGCCAAAAACCTATAATCTCTCCTTATCTCCCTTACCCTCCTTGGGATTTGTTTAAGTATGATCACCTCCTTTCCCTTATACATGATTGGCTCATCTCTTGCCACACTATAGAGACTATCCTTTACCTTCTTCCTTGCGAATCTTATATGCACCTCCCTTGGCAATTTGTTTCTTCGTGCATAATTTGTCTGGACCCTGTACGCCTCGTCAATTTCCTTTATAATATCCAATTTATCTTGTTGCAACACCCCAGCAATTAATTCTGCCATCACCTGGCACAGATCTTCTTCCTTATCTTCCGCAATGTTTTGGAAACGGAGATAGAAGGAGGCTCGATCCATTTCCAATTGGGTAATTGAGTCTGCCAATTCCCTGTTCTGTTCCATCAGTTTTTGGTCAACCGTATCTAAATTTTTTTCCTGTTGTTCCATTTTAACTTCCATCTTTTTAATCTTCTGTGTATTAGTTTGTATCGATTCCTGTATACCAATCATTTTTTGATCTAATGCCCTAATATCTGTCTTCAATTCAGTATGATTACTAGACATTTTTTCTTGTAACATAATCATCGTGTCCTGTATTGCTGTCAATGTTGATTGCATTGCTTGCATTGTGGGTAGCATTCCTGATTTCTCCATTTTAGAGAAACCTTCAGTCAATTTCTGTGTAGCAGGTGATGTCGTTGTGATCGTGGGATTTGAGGATGTTTTCTTTCCTGTTTTTGTCACCGTGGATGAGAAGCTCATCTCTTTTAATATCTTTTTCTGTTTTCTTATTATATTTTCAATGTTTTTCCAAATTGTCATCCACCAATATTTAACTGCCTCTATCAAATGAATTTATATTAAATCGTTCCCTTCCGTTCCACTATTCAATATTGTTTAGTAATACAATAAATCAATAATTCAAATTTTTATCTATTGCACAAACCTATCTTGTAATAAGTCGCTTATTGATCAATTAATAATTAAACTAATTTGAACTAAGATAACCCTCTCACCTGCTACCACTACTTAAGCAAATTATCTTTACCTACTCTTATTTAACACTTAAGCACTGGTGACTTTCTAATATCTCTTGAGCAATCTAAGTACACATATAAATAATTAATTATGCAATCTCAATATTCAATATTCAATATTTTAAGTTATAAAGAGCTAATCAAAATTAAGAATCAATAATTGAAAGAAGAAAGGAGAAGAAGAAAGGGAAAAATCCAATTATAGAATATAAAAGATTATAGCGTATATAAATTCCTTAATAAAAAATCTAAAAAGTACTTAATAAATTTTAAATAAGTTCACAATTAATTTAGATTATCTAAAATGGAATATGTAATATATATAATATTAATATAGATATATACTTATAGATATATAAATTTTCTAATGTTTTTTTTCCTTGTTGTTGTTATTTGCCCAACTCGTTGATTAATTAATTGATTAGTTGATTAATTGCTCAATAACTTCTCTCAGTCATAAAAGAGCAGAAGGGAAAAGCAACCAAAAAATATAAAAAAAAATTCTTTTACAATGATGCAGCAGGCACGCTTTGCTGTGTGATCTGCTTCGCGTTGCTCTTAAGTTCAATCACTCTCCATTTGCATTGTCATTCAGATTTCATCAGCCACGTTATCTTCCCCAAGTGCTCCTCAGTCTCTCAGCTCGAGGCAATCTTATTGTTAGTCCTGACAGCTACCGCACTTCCAAAATCCAGTTCCTTTATTCAATTTGTCTATTCCACACTCTTAACTTTCCAAAGTTTGTTTGCTCGAAACAAAGTATCAATCCAATCCACTGAAGGCTCCGTCTCCCTTTCTAAAAATGTCCTCAGTCTCACCAGCACGTCTGCGATTTCATCTCCCACCAATCTCCTCCAACCTCACAATCGCCGCCAATTCCTTCCAGGATCCTTCTTATCAGACGCAGCCAGCACAATCCAATTGAACTCACTCCGAGCGTGTTTAAGGGAGAGTAATACGAATGATAATAGGCACCAACTTCACCGAAATCTTCTTGCTTCCTGTCTTTTGTTGGCTATCACAGCTTCAAGTCTGCCATTTAAAGCAGACGCGCCGCGTTAGTTTGACAGCGGTAGTCGGTCCAGCAGAGAGTGCTTGCTCCTCACCGCTCTGCCTGCTGACACCCCGCTATCGTCCGCGGAGCTCTCCAAGCTCCCACGCCTCGAAGGGACCCCAAAACGCAACAAAAAAGTGGCACTGCAAGCAGCGATCGCTGTCACAGCGCCATTTCGCTGGGATTCACCAACCGGAAGTCCCTGCAACCACTTTTATAATGTTGTGTTTCTCTACTGCTGTGGAGAAAACGTGACTCAAGGCCAACTCATTTTTACTCAATTATCAGCAAAGTGTGTTCATTTCTGCAGAAATTAAAATTGAAGCAATTTGCACTTTTTAAATTCAAACACATTAATTTTTACTAGTCTTTTGTGTCTATTTATAGTCATTTTTTCAGAACAGAGAAATGATTTATTTTGAACAGTTGTCTTCTGAAGACTTCCATTTTAATATTCCAGAAAAATCTAAATCATTGCATAATTTGGAAACATAAGACCTACCTTTTTTAAGATTCCTTGGACAAAACAATATCTAATGCAAAACAAAAACACTCTTTTACATTTACAAATGGCAATTGAGAACCAGTACAATGCAAATCTTTGTTCAGATGTATTTTTCAGTTCACTTTTTAGGTACTGTGAAAATAGTTCAAAACAAAAGGTGACCCTTTAAATTTCACTTTATCATGTATGTTACATTTTTTTTCAACAATGAGCAAATAAATGCAAAGGGATGAAATTTATGGATTCCAATTTTATATACTTGCTCTGTAGTTTTACACTCATGTGGCACAGTTGGCTAGGAAGAAACCATACTTGCAGTTGATAATAAAATATACATTCTGTTATGTAGTTACTCAGTAACATGTAGTTACTCAAAATGTCAAGCAAACCTATCCTATCTATACATTTTATTAGATTAAGTGATAGGGGACACAAAGAGGAATTTGGGCTGACCATTTTTCCCTCCAACTTCAATCTTCTATTAATGTTTCATAGGGAAGGTCTCCTGTGACTAAGATTGACTGAATGAGAGTAAAATATACAATCATGTACTCAGATTTTGCAGCAGTCCAACAGAGAATATAACCATGGTACCAAACAACAATCAAGTTGTTGTTTAGTCCTCTTCTGTCACTTAAAAAAGGATCGGGGTATGGTAAAGCATCCTTCTGTCCTACCTATTTATTGATACTTAAATATTACATTTTATCTCTGGGTTAAAAATATCCTAGAGGAAAAAACCAAAATATTAAAATGAATAATAAAAATTGGTAAGTAGAATATGAAAATAAATAAAAACCAATACATCTTAAGAAAGAAATAAAGCCACAGATCCTGTGACTTATTTCCTGAATCCTAGTAAAATAGGTTGCTTACTTGGCACTCAAATTTGAAACCAAGCACATTTTGCAGGAAATGTCATTCCATCTTTCTGATCCTACACAGGAAGGCTTCTATGTTCATGTTATTGCTCAGCATCTGGAGGTTTGTAGTTTCCTTTTGAAAGCCCAAAGGAGATTCTGTGCAGGTGCTATTCAGAAATCTGTTCCAATATTTCTAGTATCTTGAATTGTCAGCGTGGCCTCTGAAGACAGGTGAAGCAAAGCAACATAAATGCTTTATTCTTAGAAGCCAAGGGTCACACTGCTTCACTAAATGTGTTGAGCAGTTTTTCTTCTGTCTTTCAAAGACCCACAGAGGCAAAATACCTAGATCTGAATGTCTTCAGGCTCAGTATGACTTTAGTCAATCTGAGTTGGTTTCTGATGATCTATTAAATTTAATTTTTTCTGACCCAATTCACTATTTTTACAATTGTGATTATAAACCCACTTTTGATCACAGATATAAGTCAGTTCTTGCCTTCAGCATGCTGAAGTCTCAGCCAAGGGGATTTGAAAATGGAAGGTATGACAGAAAAGAAAGATAGTTATTAGTAGGTAAGAATGGAATGAAGAAAGAACAAAATTTTACTAAATAAAGCTTCATAACAAGAATAATTTAGGGAATGTAACTGGTGACAATAATGTTCAGATGTGTTTTTATATAACGGTTTATGAACCCTTGTAGGGTTTATGTCTGATCACTGAAAAGTTTTAAAAATAGCAATTTAAATTCTGCAATGCTATGTTTAGAGTGTGAACAAGATTTATTGAAAAGAATGAATACAGGTAGTCCTCCAGTTGAAATGGAGCCTGCCCATTCAATTCAGGATTCATGGGAGTGAATCTCGTACCTTGAACAGAATCACTCACTCCTTTCACCCATGCATTCGCTAATCAAATGTGAGGCTCGCTTTGTGCACATGAGATATTTCAAGGTGGGGAAGGCCATGTGGGGGCTAGTGATGGGACAGGCCACCTGCATAAAACCACCTAAGGCTTCCCCAACCCACTGAAATACCTCATACTCCACACAATTGCTTTCCTCCCACCCAAACTGCTGCACCAGGTCACTTACATTGTGAAGATCTAGCAATGTAATACTCTATTTGGGCCTCTGCAGGCTTCACCTGGCATTTTGCCAGTCAAAATGGAGCTTCTGCAGGGTGGATCTGCCCCTCAGAAGTTCTGTTTGGACTTCCAGAGGCCTTGCCCAGCATGTTGCCCACCAAAATGGAACTTTTCCTTTTGGCTTCTGATTAAAATACAACAATCAACTTAAACTGAAATGGCCTCAAAATCTGTAAAGACCGTTCCTATTAAAGGAACTGGGAGCGCTGGAAGCTCCCCAGCTCATACTCCTAGATTGCAAGCCTCTGCCCCCCCAACAGACCCACAGACTTTAACGTTTGAGATGGTACAAGAAGCCCTACAAGCCACACAAAATAAAATTGCTACTGTGATTAATAAAAAAATTAATGAAACTAATGAAAAAATTAATGAAACTAATGAAAAAATACAGACTGTGTCAGAGGAGATTTTAATTCGGAATCGGCAAATTAGAGAAGACATATTATTGGCTTTTAAATGTTTGGCAGGTGATATTGAAATTGTGAATGATAAAGTTGAAGAAATTAAGCAATCTACGGAAATTTTGGATAATAAATTAGCAGAGACTCAGAACAGACTTGAAAGGGCTGAAGTTGATGTAACGATGTTACAATACAGTGATATGGAATTTGCTTTAAGATTCAGAGGGGTGAAGGAGAATAAACAAGAGAATTTGAAAGAAATGATGTCAGAGGCATTGGCACAGTTGTTGGGGGAGAAGAAAACTGAGTTGGGCTGGCAGATTGACAAGGCATATCGTGTCAACTCTTGGGTTGCCAGACAGAAACACTTACCAAGAGACATTGTAATATATTTTACTACAAGGAGATTACGTAACGAAATTTTACAGGCTACTTTTAAAAACAAGCTTCAGGTTGAAGGTCAGGAGGTGATGACAATGAAAGAAATCCCCCCTAAAATGTTGAGAGCCAGAAGGGAGTATGCTTTTCTGGTGGATGAGTTGAAAAAAAGTCAATTACAGTATAGATGGGAGGTGCCAGCTGGCCTTGTCATGACTTATTCAGGAGAGAGATATCAGCTTAACACAATATGGAAAGCAAGAGATTTTTACATCAACGTATTAAAGGTTGGGACACCTAAATCACCAGAAGGAAAAAGAAAGAAGGGAGTAATGATAGGAGAGAGAGAAGAGCTACTGACAGTAGTTCAGGGGGGAGTTTTGACTGGTCAAGAAGAACCGCTACAAATCAGATGGCTGTTCAAGATGTGGATTTAATTGATATATTTGAAGAACCAAAGGATCAAAGACAGACTAGAGCAGCAACAGCTAAGCACAAGGAAGAATTAAGACAACAACAACAACAACAACAACAACAACAACAACAACAACAACAATTTCAGATGGCAACCCAAGAAACTACCAAAACAGAAGCTGTGGGAGGAGCAAGACCTAAAGGTCCCATGAGGCAAGATCATCAGAAATTGCTCCAGATGCTTCAGAGGCCCAGAGATGGGAACTAGATTTTTGACTTGGAATGTCAATGGTTTGAATTCTCCACAGAAGGGAAGGAAAATATTTCACTATCTTAAACAATTTAAGAACGAAGTAATTTGTTTACAAGAGACTCATATTAGGATACAAGATCAAAAATATTTGACAAATGCAAGATTAGATACACATTATGTAGCAGGAGCATCAGAGAAGAAAAACGGTATAGTTATATATTTGAAAAGAGACTTAATTGCAAAATTAGTTGAAGTGGATGATCAAGGAAGATTTTTAGCTATTGAACTTTTAATAAAAGAAAAAAAAAACACTTGTAATTGGAGTATATGCCCCAAACCAACAACAAGAAAATTTTATAATTTACTACATTCAAAGTTGACACAATGGGGGTATAAGACTTGTATCCTATTGGAATGGTGTTTTGGACGTTAAAAAAGACAAGAAGGGACCTAAACAAAATGTTTTGACAAGAGCAAAATTGCCCAAACCGTTTTGGGAGATGATGGATGACTGGGAGTTGAGGGATATTTGGCGTGAAAGAAACCCAGAAGAAAAAGATTTTACTTTTTTCTTGGATAGACACCAATCTTTTTCAAGGACTGATTTTATATTAATTACTAATGATCTCTTATCTAGGGTGAAGAACACAAAGATTTGTTCAAGAACATTGACAGACCATAGTCCAGTCTGGCTGGAATTGGAGTATGGAAAAGGACCTAGGAGGTCCTGGAGGTTAAATGATAACTTGTTTAGATATGAAGAAAATGTAAAAGTGTAAAAAATTTATGAAAGAATTTTTTGCTATGAGTATGCAAAAAGGTACATCTATGGAAATGGTATGGGATGCAAGTAAAGTGTATATGCGAGGAATTTTGATATATTTGAATAATAAATATAGAAAGAAACAGGGAGAAAAAAGAAAAGAATTAGAAGATGAGATTAATAAACAGGAACTGGCTTTAATAGCTAACCCAACAGATAAGAAAATTAAAGAGACAATTAATTTATTGAAGGGTCAGTTTAATATGTTAATAGCAGATCAAGTGGCAACCAACTTACAATATGCAAAACATAATACTTTTTGTAACGCTAATAAACCAGGTAGGTGGTTGGCATATTTGTTAAGGAAAAAGCAGAAAACAAGGACAATACAGAAAATAAAATACAAAGGTAAGGAGGTTTATGAGCAAGAATTGATTAAAAAATCTTTTTTAGAGTTTTACTCAAGGCTGTATACTGGTGATGAAATTCAAGATATAGATATAGATAGATATCTGCAGAAAGAGAATATTTATATAACTTCAAAAGAGCAGAGGGATAGTTTAAATCAATTGATAACTTCCGAGGAAATTCTGTTTGCAATTAAGCAGTTGAAAATGGGTAAAGCTCCTGGAATGGATGGCTTGACAGCTATTTATTATAAAAGTTTACAGGAGGAAATGGTGGAGCCATTGAAGGAATTATTCAACAATATACAACAGGGAGGAGAGATACCTCCAACTTGGAAGACAGCATTTATTTCGTTGATCCCAAAAGATGGGCAAGACTATACAGATCCTAAAAACTATAGGCCGATTTCACTTTTAAATACAGACTATAAGATTTTTGCTAAAATTTTAGCAAATAGATTAATGACAATTATGTAGCAAATGATTCATCATGATCAAACTGGTTTTATAAATGGGAGACAAATGAAAAGTAATGTAAGGCAAATTGTTAATTTATTAGAGTATTTGGGAAGGAACAACCAGGTCCCCGCAGTGCTAGTTTTTTGGATGCTGAAAAAGCTTTTGATAGATTGAATTGGCAATTTTTATTAAAACTAATAGAAAGGATGCAATTTGGAGAACATTTTACACAATCTATTAAGGCAATATATCAAAAACAAACAGCGCAAATAATAATCAATGGTGTTTTAACAGATAATTTTAAGATAGAAAAAGGAACAAGGCAAGGTTGTCCCTTGTCTCCGTTATTGTTTATTTTGACGCTGGAAATTTTATTAAGTAAAATACATGGAATGGATATAATAAAGGGAATTAGAAAACATGAGTACAAGCTACGAGCATTTGTGGATGACCTGGTGGTTACCTTAACCCAACCGGTACAATCGATTACAGCCTTGATGGATATAATCGGCTCATATGGACAAGTATCTAGATTTAAAATAAATACAGCTAAAACAAAGATAATAGCTAAAAATATGGTCAGAAGCCAGAAAGAAGAGATTAGAAAGGCTAACAGGATTTGAAATAGTTAAGAAGGTTAAATATTTAGGGGTTTATATTGTGATTGAAAATATGAAATTATATCAGTATAATTATGAACCGTTATGGCAAAAAATACAGAAAGAGATGGAAACTTGGAAAAAATTACAACTGTCTTTGCTGGGTAGGATAGCTGCTGTAAAAATGAATATTTTACCAAAATTTTTATTTCTTTTTCAAATGATACCTATACTTAAAAAAGATGAAATTTTGAAGGAATGGCAGAAGGGCATAAACAAGTTTGTGTGGGCAGGGAAGAAACTGCGAGTTAATCAAAAGATAATGCAAGACACCCGAGAAAGAGGTGGTCTTAAAATGCCTAATTTAAGATTGTATTATGAAGCCGCTGCCCTCTCAGCAATTACAGATTGGATAAATTTAACGGAGGAAAAGATATTGAATATTGAAGGATATGGTCTGGTCTATGGCTGGCATGCTTATCTATTGTATGACAAGAAAGTAGATAAGGCTTTTAAAAGTCATATATTAAGAAATGCTCTATTGCGTGTCTGGAAAAAGTATAAATATAAATTAAATGATAAGTTACCAATATGGACAGTACCCAGACATGCAATAGAGAATATAAATTTGGAGCAAAAGCAAGATAAGATTACATATAAGGAACTCCTTTATAAGGAAGGAGTCAGATGTCAATCTGCGTAGTGAGTTCCGTATGCGAGGAAAGGAGACGCACAACCAGGGCTTGCCTCAACGGTTTATTAACATGCACTTTCCTACACGTGTCGCACAGCAAGGTTGACGGGTATGCGGAATACACAAAGCCGGCGTTGGGAGCGGCTGCCTCCCAACGCTGTTTAAATAGCGTGCCAGCAATATTTAGCTACCGCCCTTCCGGGTTCTATTGCGCAGGCGTTGCTGGGCAGTAAAGCACCAAATGATTAACTCTTGCTCATCCGCAATTGTGTCCGACCGCCTATCGTTAAGATAACACCCCCACCACCAGTGTAAACAGGTCCCGGAGCTTCGGCCGCTGGTAGCCCCCCCCCCATTGGCTCTTGTAATGTGTCATAGGAGTCGACCCTCGATCCCAGCATCGGGTCGAAGTGGCGAGCGGATCTTGACAGGCGGCTCCCCCTACCAGGGACCATCCTGGAAGATATAAAGAGACATGTTAGCATCACATTATGGTTTACATCTATACCTCAAGGGCCGGGTTTATGGGGATACCGCTTATGGAACTGTTTGAGTAAGCGGTTGGCCTCTATATCAGTACCTGCTACCCATGTTGCTTCCTCGAATGGATAACCTTTCCATTTAAGTAAGTATTTGAGGTTACCTCTACTGATCTTTGAATCTAAGATTTGTTCTACCTCATATTGGTTTTCTCTTACCGGTCCGGGTCTAACCGCTGGTTCTCGGACTATGTCTACTGGCTTCAGTAGACTACTATGGAAGACAGGGTGGACCTTGCCAAGTAACGGTGGTAATTTGAGCTCGACTGTGACTGGATTAATGACTTTTATAATAGGGAATGGGCCAAGGTACTTCGGACTCAGCTTACGGCTAGGAGTTCATAGTTTAAGATATTTCGTAGAAAGATATACTCGGTCCCCAACCATGAATTGTTTATGGTCTGCCCTCTTTTTGTTGGCTTGGTGTTTCTGCATTTGTGTCACCTTTTCTAAGGCCTTTTTTATATGTGGCCAACCCCTGCCGATGTGAGCAGCCCAGCTACTAGGTACCATCTGTTCCTGGGATTGCATTTCAAGTTCTGGAATGGCAGAGAATTCTTTACCAGACACAGCGTGGAATGGAGTGACCCCGGTGCTCCCATGGACCGCATTGTTATAGGCTATTTCTGCGAACGGAAGTAACTCTGACCAGTCTGTTTGCTGGTACGATACATAACAACGTAAATAGCGCTCTATCATAGCATTTGCTCGTTCCGCTGCTCCGTTCGTACTCGGGTGAAACCCCGAACTTAATCCTTGTGACGAGCCAATCATAGTTATGAAGTTACACCAAAATTTTGAGGTGAACTGCACCCCTCTATTGATATAATCCGGCGTGGTGCGCCATGTAAATGGTAAACGTGTAACAGGAACATTTTGGACAGTTTCTGGGCCGAGGGTAACCCTCGACATGGTATGAAGTGGGCCTGTTTCGAGAAGAGATCTATCACAGTCCATATAACCGTATACCCGTTGCTTTCCGGGAGATCAACGATGAAATCCATTGCAATCTCTTCCCATGGTTGACTTGGTTCTGCGACGGATTGCAGTAGGCCGAGAGGTTTTCCGGGTCAGGGTTTTGCACCTGCGCAAACCTTACATCCTTTCACATATTCCTCAATATCCTTCCTCATACGGGGCCACCAAAACTGGCGCCTTGTAAGGTGTAACGTTTTGAGGAAACTGAAATGACCAGCTGTCCTAGCATCATGACAAGGTTGTAATACATTATGTCAGAGAACCAGAGGAATATAGAGTTTGGTTCCCACCCAGGCGAGACCATTTCGATATACTAACATTGTTTTGTGTTCTGTCGCCCAGGCATCCGCCGCCAGTGCGCCCTGCAATTCTTTCTCCCATTGGAACGGCGCAGTATGTGTAGTTCGACCCGCCTGTTGAGCCCCCGGTAATAAAGCTTGAATGATCTGTTCCTTTTTATTGTTATACTGATGAAGACGTGATAAAGCATCTGCTAAAAAGTTCTTACCTCCTGGGACATATTTGAGGTTGAAGTCGAAGCGCTGGAAATATTGCGCCCATCTTACCTGTTTTGGTGATAGGCGTCTTGGGGTTTGAAGTGCCTCTAAGTTCTTATGATCTGTCCACACTTCGAACCTCTTCCCACTACCTTCTAACAGATGCCTCCAGGTAAGCAAAGCCCATCTTACAGCAAATGCTTCTTTTTCCCATATGGCCCAACGCCTTTCTGTAGGAGATAACTTTCGAGACGTGTATGCACAAGGGACTAATTCGGCTGTTGTGGTCCTCTGCATAAGGACTGCTCCCACGGCCACATCACTGGCATCGGCCTGTACCACAAACGGCAATGTCAGATCGGGATGCTGTTGGATCCAGCACCGCGCTTACTTTTTGTGGATCCATTCCAATCCCCTCCCCTGATATCCTATACCCTAAGTAGTCTAACTGTGTGCAGTGGAAGTCACATTTCAAGAGTTTTACATACATTTTTGCCCGTAGTAGTTTTAGGAGTACCTGTCATACTAGCTGTATATGTTCCTCCATTGTCTTGGTGTAGATCAAGATATCGTCTAAATAGACGAGAACACCCCTATATAAGTGGTCATGCAGGATTTCATTAATCACCTGCATAAAAACAGCTGGTGCCCCTTGCAGGCCGAATGGCTTTACCCTAAATTTATAGCTGCCCAAAGGACAGTTGAAGGTGGTTTTCCACTCATCACCAGGTTTGATTTGTACTCGATAGTATGCCTCCCGCAAGTCTAGTTTTGTAAATACCTTTCCCGTTGACAGTGTGGCCAATAGGTCTTTCATGAGGGGCAGGGGGTATAGATGTTCAACACAGACAGCGTTAAGGCCCCGGAAGTCTACACATAATCGTAACCCGCCATCTTTCTTTTCCCGAAATAAAACGGGTGCGGCCATGTGGGATCTGCTAGGCTGAATGAAACCCCTGGCCAGGATTTTGTCAATGCACTGCCTCAACTCCTCTAATTCCAGTTTCGTCATGGCGTACATGCGAGGCTTTGGTAAACGGACCCCCGGTTTTAGTTCAATGGCACAATCGGTCGCTCTATGAGGGGGCAACACTTACAATTAAAATCTATGGAGCAATTAAGAGAAGAAGGAATTATTAGGACTTGGTTTCAGTATGGTCAGCTGCAGGCCAGATGGAGAGAAGGTCAAAAAATTGGTATTTTGCAGCGGGATGAGAATTTGATAAAGCAAATAAGAGATAAAGGTCAAATGCATATTAAAAGGTTGTATAACGTATTAGTGGAAATAGATTCAGAAACAGAGCTAGTCAAGGATTGTATGATAAAATGGGCACAGAACATAGGTGAACCAATAATGATGGAAACATGGGAAAAGATATGGGTTAGAAATGTAAGATTCATACAAGCTCAAAATTTAAGAGAGAACTTTTATAAAATGTTTTATAGATGGCATTTAGACCCAAAAAAACTAGCCTGTATGTACCCAAATTTACAACCTAAATGTTGGTGATGTGAGTGTGAAGATGCTACATATTTTCATATATGGTGGACATGTAAAAAATTAAGGCTTTTTGGATAAAAATATGGTGGATTATTCAAAATATTTTAAGGAAAAAAATTAAATTTACACCACAGTTTTTTCTGCTGGGAATAGTTATGGATTGTACTGTAGTAGAGACTAAGTTAGTTTTGAACCTAATAACAGCTGCCAGGTTACTGGTGGCACAGTACTGGAAGAAGGAAGATCCACCCACCATTGAGGAATGGATATTAAAAGTTGTGCATTTGGCAGAGATGGCCAAAATTTCATCATATCTTAAAGACCATTCAAATGAAAGATACATATCGGAATGGAGAAGATGGATTGACTATATACAAAAAAAGTACTTGAACAAGAAGATACATATAGCTTATGAATGAAATATTTTTAAGTAGTTCATGTTTATAGTTTTTTGAGTTATAAGGAGTTAAAGATTTAGGGAGAATATGAATGCAATAATTTGTTAGCATATTTTAGCTTTATGTTTGTGAATGATATACCCTGTGTTTGTTCTGGGAAGTCTAGGGAGGGGGTGGGGGGAGGGAGGGGTTGAGGGGGGGAAGGGGGGGAGAAAATGTTTGTATTTCCTATAAAACTTTTCAATAAAAATAAAAAAATGGAACTTCTGAGGGGTAGATACGCTCAGAAACTCCATTTCAACAGGCGATGTGCCAGGTGAGGCCTCTGGATGCCCAAACGGAGTATTGGAACAAATGTTGCAGAACCTCTATGGCTGTTCGTAAGGGCGAACAACTGTCATGGTGCTGCAAGTTTTGTAGTTTTTGGACTTGTTTGTAAATGCTAGGGGGTGCTTATTGTGTAATTTCGAATGTTTATTAAGGGAACACTCGTAATGCAGGGATTACTTGTACATATTAAAAAGAAAGGACATTAAGAATTTGGCTCATATCATGAATATAGATTCAAGTTGTGAGGAAATCCATTTCAGTATAGATGATCATCGAGTTTATATTTTTTTTTTACATTTGCCTGCATATAGAATTTTAAATGAATTTTAAAATGCAGAGTTTAAGCATCAGAATGCATATAAATCAAAACTGGCAGGTTTTTTTTAAAAAAAGAAAGAAAAATCTCCTTTCTTAAATGGCCCATTTCTTTCAAAGACCTACCATATCATGAATGCTATATTTTGTTTTCCCCAGATTTCTTCCATTTATCTATCTATCTATCTATCTATCTATCTATCTATCTATCGTCCTAAAGATACGAGTTCCAGGTATAGTTATAGAAGAGGCGATAGACATCACGATCTCCGGAATGTTTAAAAGTTTAAAAAATTTTATTTTAAAACTTGTGCTAAGTTTTCGTCGGCCCCTACCGACTTCGTCAGAGTATAAAATCCCCATGGGGATTTTATATTCAGGCAATTGCTCCTAGAAGCACGAATAACATATATATATATATATATATGTCGACTTCCGGTTTCCTTGTCTTCGGCGACGGCGGTGCCTTTTGAAGCTCCGCCAGCCCCGCCGCCTGTAGAGCCACTTCGCGATCCAGAAGCGGCTCGAAAACTTCAAAATCCTCAGGATTGTTGAAGCAGAGGTCGCAGGGCACAGGTCGAGCCCCTGTAACCCCCCAGGGAATTGTTTCTGGGGAGAGAACAGGCGCGGCTCCCTCCCAACCTGCTGAAACTCCGGGCGACGTGGGACGATTCTGCTTTTGCAGAACAATCCGGCTGCAGGAAACTCAAAGCAAAAGAACCAGCCTTAACAAACAGCGAAACTACCTGAACCCTGAAACTTGGAAACGCAAGTATCAGCGCTTTGTTGACTTTTTAATCTGAGAAAAATGCGAATGAGTGAAAGTGCTTTGAAAAAACATGGCGCTCAGCCTTAGAGTTAACGAGCCAGCGAGTGTGGATTGGTGAAGTTATCTTGCTTTGTTACAAAGTCTCCAAGTTGCTACAAAGTTGCCTTGTTTGTAATAAGAGTAACAAGTGAAAAATTTCTCCCTTTTCAATACGTGACTTTGCTTTACTTCAGCTTTTATCTGATCAAATCTGGGGGATTTTTTTAGAAGTCTTTGTGCAGGAGGGAAAGGAAAAGGAACTTCCCTCTTTAGAAAAACTAGATCACGTGGCAGGATGGCCTCAAAGAAGCAGGAAGGGAAGGCAACAGGGGGGGATCCCCCACACACAAACATGAAACGCAGCTTCCCCCTGCTCAACAGCTACAGACTCAGAAAAAAGAATTTGATGTGGGAGATTTAAAAGAATTTATTTCTAAAACTTTGGATGATAAATTTCAAAAATCTCAACAGGAGATAGATGATAAAGTTCAAAAATCACATCAGGAATTTATGCAGGAAATTAATGAAGTTAAAGATATGGTGAAACAGAACCAAAACAAGGTGACCAAAAAAATATCAGAAGTGGCATCTGGCCTGGCAGAATTTATTGGGAAAGTTGATTTTAAAGTTGAAGAACTTAAATCAGAAGTTAATGTTAAGATGAAAGACAATGATTATAAAATTGCTGATGTTGACAATAAAATGCAAAGAGTTGAAAACGAGATTGTCATGATACAATTCAGGGCAATGGAGTTTGCCATACGGCTTCGAGGAATTCGAGAGGAGGAAAGACAGGATTTGAGACAAGTTTGTTCTGAGGCCCTGGCCAAGATTATACAAGTTAATCCTGATGTGGTTTTCCACAAAATAGACAAAATTTACAGAATGAATTCCTGGGTGGCCAGACAAAGACAATTACCTAGAGATGTGGTCATATATTTTACAGATAGAGAAATAAGAAACGATATCCTGCAAAAATCCTTTTACACTTCTGTGCAAGTGGGGGGCTCATGAATTGGAATTTATAAAGAATTACCTCCTAAAATGCTGAAAGCTAGAAAAGAATTTGGCTTTCTTGTTAAGGAATTGCAAAATTTACAGATACCTTTCCGGTGGGACGCCCCAGTTGGTATAATTTTCAGATATAAGGGAGAAAGATATCGTTTGAATACCGTGGAGAAGGCACAGCACTTCTACACTACTATTCTTAAGGAAAGAACACCATCTCCACGTACATCTACAGTTAAGGATTAAGGAGAGTGAAGAGAAGCAACCTCAACGAGAATTGCAAGAACAGTCTAAGCAGGAATTAGAGGAAATGCAAGGCGCAGAAGGAGGTTTTCTGGATGAGCCTTTGCTGGAATCTTCTCCAATCTTGGACCCGGTTCGGATGATTGAAGTTAAGGATCAATGTATAACTCGAGCTCAAGCTAAGTTACTTAAACAAAAGCAACAACAACAACAGGAAAGACAAGACAAGGAGGCAGATAAGAGTACTGCACAAGAGACTGGAGCCATGGGGGGAGCGAGATCGAAGCTTTCGGATGACCTTCGATTATTCTGCTCTTTGCTCCAGAAAGAGGGAGATGACGTTTAAGTGTTTATCTTGGAATGTTAATGGGTTGAATTCAGCACAGAAAAGGAAGAAATTATTTACATATTTGAAACAATTTAACAATGATATAATTTGTTTACAAGAAACGCATATCACAACTCAAGATCAAAAATATTTGATAAACTCCAAACTAGGAACACATTTTATATCTTCAACTTCGCAAAAAAAGAATGGTGTGGTTATTTATGTAAATAAAAAGTTAACAGCTAAAGTTATAGAAGCAGATGAAGATGGTAGGTTTGTAGCAATTGAATTGCTTACAGCAAATGGCCAAATTCTTCTGATTGGAATTTATGCTCCCAATCAACAACAGGATCATTTTTATAAGATGTTACATACTAAAATACTGCAATGGGATTACAGATCTATTCTAATTATGGGAGACTGGAATGGAGTAATTGATTCTAAATTAGATAAAAAGAGTTTGGCAAAGTCTAGGATCAGATTACCACAGACCTTTTTTGATATGAAAGAAGATATGGAACTAAAAGATGTTTGGAGAATACATAATCCAAAAGAATTGGACTACACTTTTTTTTCTGACAGACACAGATCCTTCTCTAGGATTGACTTCATTTTGTTGTCAGATGACTTACTTGTTAAGACAAAAAGAACAAAATTTTTTCCAAGAACTTTGACTGACCATAGCCCAGTATGGATAGAAATTGAGATGGATAAGGTTGAGAGACGTTCTTGGAGATTAAATGAGAATTTGTTTAGATATGAAAAAAATACAACAGAACTTAAAAAGCATTTGAAAGAATTTTTTGAAATAAATTTGAATAAAGGTACCCCAATTGAAATTGTGTGGGACGCAAGTAAAGCTTATATGAGAGGGGTACTTATCTACATGAACTCTAAACATAGACTGTTTCGACAAAAGAAAAGATCTGAACTGGAAATAGAAATAAAGAATAAAGAACAGTTACTCATTAAAAATCCAACAGATGAAAGAATACGTAGTGCTATAAAACTTTTGAAAGACCAATTTCAAATGCTTATGGCAGAACAAGTTGCAACAAACTTACAATATGCGAAGCATAACACATTTTGTAACGCTAATAAACCGGGCAGATGGTTGGCTTACACATTGAGGAAAAAACAAAGTACACGGACTATTGATAGTATTGATATTGGAGGGAAAGAAATTTTTCAACAAAAATTAATTAAAGAAGCTTTTGTGGACTATTATACCAAACTATATGCCAAAGAGGAGGTGCAGAATGGACTTATAGAAAAATATTTAAATGATAAAAGAGTTACAAAAATTACTGATCAACAAAAGGAAAGAATGAATTATCCTATAACAGAGGAGGAGATAATAGTAGCAATTAAACAGTTAAAAATAGCCAAAGCTCCTGGCACGGATGGTTTGACCGCAGTGTATTATAAAACTTTGCAAGCTGAAATGGTGGGACAACTCAGAGATTTATTTTGCAATATTCAACAAGGGGGTAAAATACCCCCATCATGGACAACTGCTTATATATCCTTGATACCAAAAGAACAAGTCGGTCCTAAAAAACCAGAGAATTATAGACCAATATCTCTTTTGAATACAGATTATAAAATCTATGCGAAAGTATTAGCCAACAGGTTGATGCCAGTAATCCAAAAGGTGATTCATGATGATCAAGCGGGATTTATCGAGGGCAGACACATGAAGGATAATGTAAGGCAAGTAATAGATTTATTGGAATATCTTGAGAAGAATAAACAGATTCCTGCAGTGCTGGTCTTTCTGGATGCAGAGAAGGCCTTTGATAGAGTGGATTGGAATTTTCTATTAAAGACTTTTAAAAAGATGGATTTTGGGGATCAATTTATACAGGCGATTTCAGCAATTTACCAAGAGCAAAAGGCACAGATCATCGTTAATGGAAGTTTGACAACAGAGTTTAAAATTGAAAAAGGAACAAGACAGGGATGTCCGTTGTCCCCACTTTTATTTATTCTAACACTAGAAGTCTTGCTAAATACAATACGGGACTCTAATATCTTGAGAGGTATAAAGATTAGGCAAGAGGATTACAGAATAAAGGCATTTGCAGATGATCTAGTTGTTACCCTATCACAACCAATGGAATCAATAATCCTGATGAAGGACATTATACAAGACTATGGTAAAGTTTCAGGTTTTAGACTGAATCCAAAAAAGACTAAAATGATAGCTAAAAACATGACACAAGATCGTAAACATGAGCTTGAAAGAAGGGCAGGTTTTGAGACTGTACCTAAGGTAAAATATCTAGGAGTTCAGGTTGCAGAATCAAACATGAAATTGTTTCAAAATAACTATGAGGTGTTGTGGCGAGAGGTGCAGAAAGATATGGAGACTTGGAAAAAACTGCAGCTGTCTCTACTTGGAAGAATAGCGGCAGTTAAGATGAACATTTTGCCAAGATTTCTTTTTTTGTTTCAAATGATTCCGGTGCTTAAAAGCGATAAACAATTGAAAGTCTGGCAAACTGGAGTGAATAAGTTTGTCTGGAACGAGAAAAAGGCGAGAGTGAAATTGAAAATTATACAAGATGTTCCAGAAAGAACATCTTGCTTAACGCACTGTAAGCCGCCCTGAGTCTCCGGAGAAGGGCGGCATATAAATCAAATTAAAAAAAAAAAAAAAGAGGAGGTCTTAAACTTCCAAACCTACAGTTATATTATGATGCAGCAGCTTTAACTTTAACAAGTGATTGGTTTGGAAGGAAAAAGACTGGAATATTGAATGCAGAAAGTTTTGATCTCGAATTTGGATGGCATGCTTACTTATTTTATGATGACAAAGTTGATAAAGTATTTAAAAGTCATATACTTAGAGACTCGTTGATGAGAGTTTGGAAGAAGCACCGACTCAAATGGGATTATAAAATACCGCTATGGCTGGATCTTGGTCATACTTTGTGGAATACAAATATAATGTCACTCGGGGGGGGTTTTATACAAAGAGGTTCTTTTTACAGATGCGGGCAGATGGCAGTTGAAGACATTGCAGACACTGTTGGACGAAGGGATTAATCTAACTTGGTTACAATATAATCAATTACAATTGAGATGGAAACAGGACCAAAAAACTGGTATTACGTTGCATGAGGAAGAATTGGTTAGACATATAAAAGAGAAAGGTCCAATGCATATCAAAAGGCTTTATAATGTTTTGCTAGAAAGGGACTCAGAAACTGAATTAGTTAAAGATTGTATGATTAAGTGGGCACAAAATTTTGAAGAACCAGTGATGTTGGAAACATGGGAAAAAATTTGGGTTCAGAATGTTAAATTTACAGAGTCGCAGAATCTGAGGGAAAATTTTTATAAAATGTTTTATAGATGGCATTTAGATCCCAAAAAGTTGTCATGTATGTACCCTAATGTTCAGCCAAAATGTTGGAGATGCGAATGTTTGGATGCTACGTATTATCATGTTTGGTGGACCTGTAGGAAAGTTAAGGCTTTTTGGATAAAAAATTGGTGGGTCATGCAGAATGTTTTGAAGAAAAAAATTCAATTCTCTCCACAATTGTTTTTATTGGGTATAGTTAAGGGTTTTACATCGGGTGAAACAAAATTGATATTGTATATGATAACAGCAGCAAGATTGTTGATAGGTAAATATTGGAAAAATGAAGCTTTGCCCACTATTGAAGAATGGACTTTGAAGATGGCCAGTTTTGCAGAGATGGCGAAGATTTCAGCATACTTAAAAGATTGTTCACAAGAGACTTATGAATGGGAATGGAAAAGGTGGATAGAATATGTTCAGAACAAATATCAAACTAGAAAGTATCAAATAGCTTTTATTTGAAAATAATGTATTAGAAATATTTTAATGAAATGAGGTAAAAAGAAAAATGCTCCAGGGGAGGGAGGGGTTCAAGTTTACACATAAGTGTCATACTAAGGGTTTTTTTTGTGTGTGTGTGTGTGTTTTTACCAGTTATGAGTATATTATAGGGAAGTCTGGGGGGAGGGGAGGGTTAGGGAGGGTTAGGGAGGTTGGGAAGTTTGGGGGGGAGGTGGGGGGGAAAAAAGGGGTGAAAATGTAATTGTAAAACTTTTGCAATAAAAAAAACATATATATATATATATATATATTCCATTATTGTTTTATCTGCCTTCTAGTGGAATATAATATTTATATGGTTTTTATGTTTTTAATTGTACATTGCAAGATCCAGTCTGGGTTAGTCACCGGAACCATAAGTTTTGTCTTCTAAGCTTTCAAACTTGTACTGGAGCCCATCTTCAGGGAACTTCTCCCTTGAGGGTGGAGACAGCAGCCAGACGTGGGTTGTGCTCATTGGTCAGAGGTTGGACTGAGCCTGAAATTCTTCTTAAATTCCACCCCCTGTTGCTAGGGCTCCCAGCTTTTTGCTCAGTCACCAGACTGGACAGTTGTGTGGATTGTGGGCTCTTGTTACTCTTGTGTATTAGAGCTATTTCCTTTTCTGCTTGATTAATTGGTTGACCATTGGACTGTTTTCTTGACAATTCTACTCTAATCTGAATTGGATTCCTGCCTGCAGGGGATTCCCTTGATCTTCAAGGTTTTCCTCCTTACCTTTACCTTCCCTCTGTCATCATAATTACACGGTCAGTAATTTAGGCTGGTCAGCAGAGTTTAGCGCTCCCGTGGAGAGGGTGGTCCGTCAGGCTATCCCCTTCTGGTGGAGTCATTTGCCTCTGATCGATCAGCGGAGTTTTTGCGCTCCCTCGTTAGGCTGCGGACTGCCATTTTGTCCCCTGTGCTTCACAGTGCCGCTTGCTGCCTTTACCTAGAGCCTTGCGCTCTCAGCAGCTAGCCGCTTGTCGGCTTCAAAGGTTTCCCGGCTGTCATTCACTTAGACTGTGCCGGGAACCTCATTAACGGCTTGACAGCCTCTGCCCCTGATTTAAGCCTCTGTTAGCAGTGCAATCGCCGGGAGCAAGTAGAGCCTTGCGCTCTCTGCATTCTGCCTGCCTCGCCTGCCCTGTAATTCACCGCCCGGCGATAATTGCCCTCAGCTGTTTAGCGGATTGCCAGCGCTTCGGCGGAGCTGGCTTCCTAGGAGCCTTTCGCCTTTCTGAGCAGCGACCAAACCCTTTGGGGCTAATTAGAATCAGCTGGGAGGCGCTGCAGACTTTGGGCAAAAAGACCCTTGCGCTTTAAGCGGGCTTCGCGCCCGCGCCATTTTGAGACACCTAAAGCCTTGAGATTCAGCCTGCCTTCGTGCCCGCGCCATTTGAGATGCCAAAACCCTTCCTTCACTGAGGACCTCCTGTCTGTCGGGCTCTGCCCCATGTCACTCAGGCAGCACTCATACTCAAAGGCAATTTAAGGGTTTTTAGCCTGGGAGTCTAAAGTCTTTAGAATTGGTCCTGTTGACTCCTACCTATTAAACAGCGGGGTCCTTACTAGTGATCTCATTCTGGTGAAGATTTGGGGCAATTTCACATTGCAGCTGATCATGCCTAAGTCCATGGCAAAATCTAAACATGGCCGGAAGGCCACAGTTCAGGCACAGTCAGTGAGGAGCATACCCAGGTGCATAATGAAGTTCCTCTATTGAGTCATTCGCACACAGGCACAAAACGCTCTGCCAAGGTCCCCAACTCGGGGATAGGTCAGGATAAGTCTGGCAAGGATCAATGTACAGGCGCCCCTAGGCTTGACCTTGCTCACCCCAAAAGACTCAGGGCTGATTCTAATGTCCCTAGGCACACAGCTTCTGTGACTTCTGATCAGGTCTCACTGCAGGATTATCAGTTGTCAGCTGAGTCAGCTGATGTCTGGGGTTCCTCTTCGGCCATGATCATGATTCCTGCTGTGGAGTCTAGCGCTCCCATTCCTTCGGGGCTCCTAGCTTCCCCATCTTCTGCTCCGGCCCGAACCTCTACAGAGGTCGGTCCGGCTCATGACCAAACTCAGGTTAGTTGGCGGCCTGAGGATATTCAGCGAATGATCTCTGTGGCTGTGCAACAATCCTTAGCAGAGTGTGGTTTTCCTGCTAAGACACCTCCTCCTCTCCAGCCAGCCCCATCTGTAGCTGAGGGGCCTATGGACGATTTTAATATGGAGGATGCAATTTCTCTGGCGGGGTCAGATTCTCCGGCAATTTCCTGTGTCAATGATCATTCCATCCACGCTGACACAGAGGCTCCGGAACCGGAGTTATCGGAGGATGAGGGCTTGCCTCCTGATCAGCCCGCTTTTACAGGCCTGTTCCCGCAGGCACTCTTTAAGTCCTTGTTGTTTAAGGTGGTAAATGTGGCCCAGTTGGGTCCATCTCCCACTCCAGAGCCTGAAACTGCGGCAGGCTCATTACACTCATTGTTTGCTGAACAACCAAAACCAATAACTGCAATCCCTACGCCTCCTCTGTTTTTAGAGGTTATACGTAAGCAATGGTCTGCACCATCCTCGATCCCTGTACCGTCCTCTACGGACAAAAAGAATTTCATTGTGTCCCCGGACCTTGACTCCCTGCTGCAGGTGCCTTCTGTTGACACCCCTGTGGCAGCCTTACTCTCATCTTCATCTCTGCCAGGGGATCCAGAGGAAGGTCTAAGGCCGGAAGAACGCAGGGCTGAACAGGTCCTGCAGAGGGCCCACCTAGGGGCAGCTTAGGCCATTAAATTGGCGGCCATGGCCTCTTTCTTCAATCGAACTACACTTCTCTGGCTTCGCCAGCTGCAAGAAAAGATGGCCTCTGAGGACTCGAGGTTGAAACAAGACCTCAACAAGATTGTGGCTGCAGTGCAATTTTCCGCTGATGCCACTTTAAACGCTACGAGGTTTGCAGCAAAGTCCATGGCCTCCTCCATTGCTGCCCGCCACTTGGTCTGGCTTCGTCACTGGCAGGCAGATGCCAGGCACAAGTGGCGCCTAGCCTCTGTTCCTTTCTCGGGCACAAAGCTGTTTGGTGATGCCTTGGACAAGTTTCTTGTCGAAACCAAGGACAAACGAAAGATCTTACCTGCAGTTTTTTGTAGAGGGGAACCCCATTTCTCTCCTTATGGTCCTCGCCCCCCAATGAGGTCTTCGGAAGGCGGTTTGGGCCCCTCCCGTTCCACGGGTAACTTCCATATGGGATATCTAGGTCCTAGACAGAGGAATTTCCAGGACAGACCTCCCAGGGGGAGGGCTTTCGGTTCCCAGCGGCCCTTTCGAGGCGGAGGAGGCCTCTCCATCCATCGCCATTGTTAGTAGTACCTGCGGTCCTCCCATTGGCGGAAGATTGGGCCTCTTCGTCAAATCTTGGGAGAGCACTACTTTGGATTGCTGGGTCCGGGCCTCCATTTCATCGGGATTGGCCATTGAATTTGTTTCCACTCCCCCTTTGTCTTTTATTCGCTGTCCTCTGTCCCAGATAGCCAGATGTAGATACCTCATGAAGGCAGCTATCAACCATCTGCTAGCCATCAAGGCTATTCAACGTGTGCCTTGTGATCAGGCGGGACAGGGGTTTTACTCTTGGGTCTTCTTAGTCCCTAAGTCATCGGGTGGGTGGAGACCTATTCCGGACCTTAAACGTTTGAACCAGTTTGTAATCTATAGAAGGTTCAAAATGCAATCCTTGCGTTCGATCCTAGACGGTGTACGGAGGGGCGATCTCCTCTGCTCAATAGATCTCACGGAGGCTTATCTCCATATCCCCATTCGCCCTTCCCATAGGAAGTTCCTCCATTTTTGTTATGCTGGGGTTCACTACCAGTACACGGCCTTACCCTTTGGCCTTTCTTCTGCTCCCCGTAGCTTCACTAAGATTTTGGCGGCCTTGGCGGCTCACCTCAGGCTTCAAGCCATTCGTCTCCAGTGCTACCTGGATGACATCCTCCTTATGTCATCTTCCCATCAGCAGGCCATGTCTGATCTCCGTCTTACAATTCAGACACTAGCGTCGCACGGCTTCTCTGTTAATGTAGAGAAAAGCCACCTGGAACCCTCAACTAGAATCCTTCATTTGGGGGCTATTATTGATTCGGAGCAAGGTAGAATTTTTCTCTCCCCGGATTGACAGGCCATATTGAGATCCATGGTAGCTAAAGTCCTGAGAGATAAGAGGGCTTCCCCTTTATTTCTTTCCAAACTCCTAGGCAAAATGGTCTCGGCCATCTCTATTGTTCCCTGGGCCAGGTTACACCTTAGAGACCTTCAATGGTTTCTCTTGCCTTTTCAGAGAACGGGCAGGGGATCCTTTCTCACTAAGGTGGCAGTTCCAAGGGAGGTGCTCTCATCCCTTCGCTGGTGGCGATCTCCAACGCTCTCCAAGGGCTGTCTGTTCCTGGACCCTCAGTGGGTAACAATGACCACCGATGCCAGTAAATTCAGCTGGGGAGCTCACTGCGGGGCTCAGATCGCTCAGGGTACGTGGTTCAACGTGGAAGCTACCCACAGCATCAATTGGCTGGAGCTGCGAGCGATTTACATGGCGCTTCGAGCATTCCAACTTCTGGTTTCCGGTGAGCACGTGTTGATTCTCACCGACAACACCTCTGCCAAGGTGCACGTCAATCGCCAAGGCGGCACCAGATCCCTTTCGCTGATGCGGGAAGCAAAAAGACTAGGCCTTTGGGCGGAGAAGCATCTGGCCTCCTTGAAGGCGGACCATATCTCGGGTGTGTCAAATGTAACAGCGGACTGGCTGAGCCACCAACAGATAGACCATGGAGAGTGGAGCCTTCATCCTCTCCTTGTCCAGAGAATAGCTGCAAGTTTCGGGAGTCCGCAGGTAGATCTGTTTGCCTCCCATCAGAACAGCAAGTTACCTTGCTTCTTTTCCCGTTTTCCTTCCAATTAGGTGGAAGCGGAGGATGCCCTGCGCTCCCCTTGGCCACAGGGCCTACTGTACGCCTTCCCGCCATTTCCCCTCATTCCGAGGGTAATTCGGAAACTATTGCTGGAACAGGCAGAGATCATTCTGGTGGCGCCACACTGGCCGAGGAGGTCATGGTTTGCGGACCTCATACATCTCTCTGTGTCCCCTCCTTGGAGGATTCCATATACTCCAGATTGCCTCAGCCAAGGGGCGATTCTACATCCGGACCCTCAGTGGCTTCAGATGACCGCCTGGCGGTTGAGTGGGAAGCTCTACAGCGGGACCGCATCCCTCCTGACATAATTCATACCATCCAGGCATCCCGGCGATCATCTACACAACGGATCTATTCCGCTACTTGGCGATCCTTTTCTTCTTGGTGTGCAGCTCAAGGGTTTTCCCCTCTTCAAACTTCCATTGTACAGGTCCTCCGTTTTCTACAGTCTGGTTTGGACAAGGGGCTGTCTCCAAACACCCTCCGGAGGCACATGGCAGCTATTTCTTCTGTCTTGACATATAATTCTGTTCATTCGTTGTCTCAGCAGCCGCTGATCCAAAGGTTTCTCCGGGGTGCCACTAACCTCTGTCCACCTGTACTACATCGGTATCCCTCCTGGAATATCTCCCTCGTACTGGACTCCCTTATGGGATCACCATACGAACCTCTTGCTTCAGTCAGCTTACGTCTGTTATCCGGCAAAGTAGCCTTTTTGGTGGCAATCACTTCGGCGTGCAGAATTTCCGAACTAGCAGCGCTATCCATTAGAGATGATTTATGTGTGTTTCATGGGGATCGGGTGGTCCTCAGATTGGATCCTACATTTGTGACTAAGATTAACTCTCCCTTTCATCGCTTACAGGAACTGGTTCTACCAGATTTCTATCCCTGTCCTTCCAACTCATTGGAGAGCCAGTTCCACACCCTGGATGTCCGCCGGGCGCTTAAACTCTACATCCAGAGGACTGCTGCTATTCGGCGAACAGAATCACTGTTTGTTTCCTTTCTACCATCTTCCTTAGGACAACGAGTGACTTCTTCCATGGTGGGGCGTTGGATCAGAACGACGATTACAACGGCATACGAACTTCGGTCGTTGCCTCCTCCTTCTACTGTCACAGCTCATTCTACCAGAAGTGCTGCGACCACGGCGGCTTGGGCTTCGAAGGCCTCTTTGGGCGAGATCTGCAGGGCAGCAACTTGGACATCTCCTTCCCCCTTTATTAGACACTATAAACTAGATAAGTTCGCCTCTGTGGAGGCTGACTTTGGGAGGAGAGTGTTACATGGTGTTGAAGCTCGGGAGGGGTCTTCTGCCCAGACTGTTCCCGCCTGTGAAATGGGACAGTGATCTTTGGTATGTCCCACGTCTGGCTGCTGTCTCCACCCTCAAGGGAGAAGGGGCGTTGGTCCTACCTGATACGCCCCTTCTTGTTGAGTGGAGACAGCAGACAGCCCCACCCTGATCTTTCAGTCTGGTCATTCATGTCATTGTATTATCGCATTGTTGTTTACTGTTTTTTTTTCTTTCCACACACCGAGTCTGGATTCTTCTTCGACAAAAGCTGGGCGCCCTAGCAACAGGGGGCGGAATTTAAGAAGAATTTCAGGCTCAGTCCAACCTCTGACCAATGAGCACAACCCACGTCTGGCTGCTGTCTCCACTCAACGAGAAGGGGCGTATCAGGTAGGACCAACGCCCCTTCTCTCTAGCAAAGTATGTGCTAGAGAACTTCTGCTAGAGAGAAGTTCCCTGAAGATGAGCTACAATATGAGTCCGAAAGTTCAGAAGACAAATCATCTGATCCCAGTGACCGATCCAGATTGGATTCTACAATGTTATCCTGGGACACATATATTAGCATTCATTCGTTAACTGTATGTTGCCCAGAGTTGTCCTGTGAATGAGATGGGTGATTTCTACATTTGATATATAAATTTAAAAATAGTAAAATTGAAAGTAAATAGCTTTTTTGGATATGAAGAATCTTTGATTGTACAGGGTGATTGTACAGGGTGATTTTCCTTCAGTCCACAGTGAAAGAAGTTTCCTGTAAATGTAAAACTTTTAAAATATATATTTGGAAATAAAAAAGAAAATGAGTGATTTTATTTAATTTTTAAATGGAAGAAGAGGTCAGATTAACTAGAAATAAGATTTGAAGTCATTATAAAAATATTTCTTTTTGCTTGTTTCTTAAAGTTTTCTTAAAATGTTTTTTTAAAATATGAATATTTTGAATTTAAGTATAAGAAACCTTTCTCTGGGAAAATATTATGGATTAAAGTAGTGGTCCTTAACCTTTTCAGCTCTGCGAATTGGCAGAGCTGCAGCAGTGGAAAGGAGAGGGGCTGGTTTAACATGTGCACCCACCTTGCACAAATGTAGCTTCATATGCTCATGCACTCACTGCCACTTGCATGGCCCAGTTCCCAATGGGCTGCAGACTGGTAATGGGATGTAGACCAGGAGTCAAGGACCTCTGGGTTAGACAAAAACCACAATAAGATGAAGTTTTAAAGATAGATTACTAGAGGCAAGTAAAAGGAATCAAAGGAGAAAACCCACTAGTATTGAATGGAGAAAATCATTTTTACACTGAAAAATTCAATGATAGTTGGCAACCATATACTCAGAATTTTGTCTTAAGAATGTCTGATATGTCTCCACCCCAGGCCACCCCAATGTCTGTACATCTCCACCCCAGGCCACCCCAACGATGCCCTTGAAGTGATGTCCCAGTGCCTGTGCGGATCTGGATGGGGAGACACAGGCTCAAGCTCAACCCTTCCAAGACTGAGTGGCTGTGGTTCCCGGCATCCCGATATAGTCAGTTGACTCCATCACTGACTATTGGGGGCGAGTCTTTGGCCCCCTCGGAGAGGGCTCGCAATCTGGGAGTCCTCCTGGATACGCAGCTGTCCCTGGAGGAACATCTGACGGCTGTTGCCAGGGGACTTTTGGTCAGGTTCGCCTGATCCACCAGTTGCGGGATCGGGATTCCCTGTGCACAGTCACTCATGCCTTTGTCACCTCTCGCCTGGACTACTGCAACGCTCTCTACATGGGGCTCCCCTTGAAGAGCACCGGGAGGCTCCAACTGGTCCAGAATGCGGCCGCGCGGGTAGTCACAGGAGCCGCATGGTGCTCCCATACAACACCTCTCCTGCATGAGCTGCACTGGCTCCCAGTGGTCTTCGGGGTGCGCTTCAAGGTGTTGGTTATCACCTTTAAAGCGCTCCATGACATAGGACCTAGTTATCTTCAAAACCGCCTGCTGCTACCAACGGCCTCCCATCGACCTGTGCGCTCCCACAGAGAGGGCCTCCTCGGGGTGCCATCAGCCAAACAATGTAGGCTGGTGACCCCCGGGGGAGGGCCTTCTCTGTGGGGGCACCTACCCTCTGGAATCAGCTGTCCCCAGAGATAAGGAGAATCCAAGACCTCGGTGCCTTCCACCGTGCCCTTAAAACCTTCTTTTTCCAGCAAGCCAGGCTGGCCTAACACTTTTTAAAATGTTTTTAATTGTTTGTTATTGTTTTTAATCATGGGGCCAAATTTATATATATCTTTTTAATTGTATTTTAATGTTTGTAGTTTATGCTTTTACTTGGCTGTTCACCGCCCTGAGTCCTCAGGGAGAAGGGCGGTATACAAATTTAAAAATAAATAAATAAATAAATAAATAAATAAATAAATAAATAAATAAATAAATAAATAAATATTATAAAATGCATTCAAAACAAAGATGTAAAAGAAGATACAACTAAAAATCAGGAAATTTTTGATATGGATTCAAAATTGACAAATTACAAGAAGGATACTGTCTTGCTCACATATGCACACACCATGTGGATTTGAAGTCTTTATTGTGGCTTCATCACCCCTGAATAGTACTCCCAGGACTCACCCACATAGGAACCAACATAAAACAGTAAGTCTGTAAAGTCACCCATAGGTTCTAAGTCAAAAGACAAGGCCAAGCTAAAACCAAGATCCAAGTTCAAGGTTGAAGAAGCAAAGTTCAAAGTCCAGCAACAGGATCAAGGTTTAAATTCCAAGGCAAGATTTATGACAGATAAACAAATGCATAGCAACTCTATAAATTGTTCACTTATAGATGTCTATAAGTTGCTTTGTTTCATGTGCTAGGCTAAATTACTGCTCTCCAATGCAACTCACTAGGGGGGCAAGGCTGACTCTTCACAAGTAGCCTCACTGACCTTTGTTGCACCCATTCCCTTGGCCCGGGTACCCTGGTATCTGGTGAATGAGCTGGTTCCTTCTTATCCCCACTGATTATCTGCAGCTGTGCCTCTTCCCTACCCTCTGCTTCCAGTTGGCCTTCTGAGTCTCCTAGTTGAGGCTGGGTTCTTCCCTCTTTGTCAGCCAGCCACTTGTCCAGTTGCTCCTCCAGCCTTTTTGATGTTCATGGCCTCTCCTCCTCCTTTTACCCATCCCCTCCTGGTTCACAGTCCTCCATGTCTTCCAGATGCTCCTCTAAGCCTTACTCTGAAGTCCCTGAGGCCATCTCTTCCTCGTTATCCAAGCTGACTTCGTGGGCATCCATTACAGTAACTTGCTGTTTCTTGATTAATCTGGATGTGGGTCATCTGTCTATCCATAGTCCCCTCATATACTTCATATATCCCTTCTCATTAGGCTCTTGACTTGTCTATATATGGTTTGTTCCAGTAGCCCACTTATCAACTGATCTCCTGGTTTCTCAGCATTTGACATGTTAATTCAGGTGACATCCAAGCCATATTTGAGGTAGGTAGGTAAAGTGATGAGGGAATGCTTGCCTAATGACCCCTAACTAATAAGGTAGATACAAGTGAAGATTTGAACCTCAGTCTCTCACATCAAAGGCAGCACTTTAGCCATTAATTATCTAGCCATATTTAAAGGAATATTATTACTAAGTTTACAAATAATTCAAGGCGGCCAACATGTTGAAACCTCCTCCTCCTATTTTCCCCACAATAACAAACCTATGAGTTAGGCTGTAAGAGAGAGATTGGCCCAAGGTTACCCAGCTGGTTTTCATGGCCAAAGTGGGACTTGAGCTCACAGTCTCTTGCTTTTTATCTTTTCATTTACTTTTTAATATTTTTTAAAATTTGTGTTAGTTTTTCTTTCTAATTTTCAACTTCAATAAAAATTAATATAAAAAGAATAAAAAAGCAAAATGATATACTTATGTTTTTGATAGTAAATGTCAATCATAAAGTTAGGAAATGATTATTACCTAACTTTATTTATTTTATTTATTTATTTATTATATTTCTATACCGCCTTTCTCCCGTAGGACTCAAGGCGGTGTACAGTCAAGAAAAATATAGACACACAAACATCATAAAATTGCTAATTAAAATTATTACTTAGTTTGGTCAATTAAATAAAACCCAGAATTAGATAACATTTAAAAAATCATTCACATGTTGTATGTTTAGCCCCGCCTGTTGGAACATCAGGGTCTTGAGGGCACGGCGGAAAGCACGGAGATCAGGGATATTCCGTATCTCCGGGGGCAGTTCATTCCAAAGAGTTGGAGCCCCCACAGAGAAGGCCCTCCCCCTGGGAGTCGCCAGTCGACATAATTTGACATAACTTGTTGGGTTGGCAATATATAAACCCTCAATATAGCTTTAAGACTGCTGTATTGCATCATACTATGTCTTGATTGGTTAGCTCTGTAGCCAATGTCCTTAAGAGGGAGCTAGAAACATGGTTTGTTCTCTTTGCTGTTTTTGCTCTCTGATATTTCTGTATGCTATTGTTTGCAAATCCAGAAGAACTGTTTATTATGAATGACTATGACGACTGGTAAAAAGACTTTGTTATTGGATTATCCCTGGACTATTGTTTTGCTATCTCCTGCTTTATATGTGTATGACCTGGACTGTTTATTGGACTGTGCCTTACTATTTCCTGAAAGTAAACCCAACTCAGTGTATCTCTGTGTTGGCTATGTTTATTCATAACTACTCTCAATCGCTTTCATGTGCACATCCTTGCTACTCAAGGGTTACTCTGCAAATTCCTTAACATTGGTTATGGACCCAGGATACTGAGAGTTAGTGTGAATACACAGTACCATATTCAGACAGGTGTTTTTGTGGTTTATTGTCCAAGTGAAGATGGCACAAGAACAGTCAATCAGCATATCTCTGATAACCCGGTTGGATGGAACAAACTATGTTTCCTGGTCTATGAAGTGCAGTCTACTTCTGCGTAAGGAAGAATCGTCTCTCCAGGATGATCTGGCTGGGACGAGGGCAGTTGCTGCAGAGGCGATGTGGACAGCAGGCTTGGCCTGAATGGCAGCTGAGGCGGACCCAGCGTCGACGACGGTGTTGGCGATGGCGTTGCTGCGGCGTCCTCGTTGGGACCCTCTGCGTGTTCCTGGAGGCCCCGGGTATTGTTGGGGGGCTGGGAAGAACATGAGGAGGAGGACGAGGAGGCTGGCAGCGACGATGGCGGTGGCAGTGGCGGCGGTCACAATGGCAGCTGCCGGGACGGAGGTCGGAGCCTGGGGCAGCAGCCGGAGGGCCTGGAGCGAGATGGCGGGAGATACTTTTGGCGGTGTATTTTCACCTGGAAAGCCTGGGCGACCGAGGGGTGTCTGGCCCACCTTGGAGGGCCGCCCCCCAAATGGACCCAGAGTCCTCCATGGTGAGCTGGAGGAGGTGGAGTTGGGAACATTATTGACCATTATTGACCAACAATTAGACTATTAGTCCACTAGAAGACCATCAGGGGGGTTGGGGGATTGGGGGGGCCGGAAGATAACTTTTTGCCCCTGGCGCTTTGTTGCCTGTGCCCCCTCCCACCCTCTTCTGGCCTGGCTCAGGCCTTATTATGGTCACTGTCACCCCTGCCTGCTGAACGGTACTTCCCTTTTTGTTTCATCGTGGCCTCTCTGGACGGTGCTGCTGCGTGTTCCTGTAGATGGACCCTTTTTTGCTGAGCCTGTGGTCTGGTGAATTCCATCTTTCTCCTTAATTCACATGGAGAGCCAGAACTTGGGATACAAATTCTGAGGGAGTCAGTTTATGACTGCCTTTTCGCTACCGACTTTACCAAGACCTTGGACTATCCTTGTCGGCCAGTCATCATGAGAGGGTGATTCGGTCAACTATTCTCGGATGCCGAAAGGCACTTGTCTCCTCCCACTGCTGTGAGAGGGCAATGGAGTCCAGTTTACTTGTGCCCAAGAATGGCATTTTCTCTCCTTTGGACTTTGGATTACCGAAGTGGTCCCCCTGACCATAGACTATTTGTTATCCCCAATGACCGGATGTATTCGGTGACTGAGCTCATGCACTGCAAGATTCCCCCCTCTCACAGGTTTGGCCCTCCACTCTATTGAGGGCCTACCTTGATGACGGGGTTTAGAACCCTGAGAGGTGGCATGCAGCGAAAGGGAGTTTGAGGAGTTTTTTATATAAATTTTTAATTAAATTTTTAAGGGGTTCTGGGGGGGAGGTTGGATTGGAACTAGGGTTGTGGGTTTGGGGGATAACCCACTGAGGATGGGACCAGGCCTGGCTAGGGGTCACGGCATGGGAGGTACGGGGCTCCGGGTTAAGGAGGGGGTTAGAGCTTGCAACGATGAGAGCCAGTAATCAGTACTGTGAGTGGGAGGGGCAGATATGGTGGGAAAAGGGGACCAAACCTGGTTGTGGGAGTGCACACCCGCTGTCTTCAAGCAGTGGTGCACTCCAGCCCCCAAGGCTCCTCTCGTCCCCCAGGAAGTTCAGACTCTCAGGGCCCGGACCTTCGGCTGATGTTATGCAACGCCAGATCCGTAGTAAATAAAGCCCCCCTCATTTGTGATCTTGTTCAGGAGGGGGGAGTGGATCTGGCAGGTATTACGGAGACTTGGTTGGGCCAAGAGAGGGGGGAGTCCCCTTCGTCGAAATGTGCCCTCCTGGTTTTCATGCATTTCATCAACCGAGGTCACAGGGTAGGGGTGGGGTGGTGGTTGTTATAAAAGAAGGGCTTGGTCCAAGGGAGGCCACTGTTCCTCAAATTGCCGGATGTGAGTCCCTCCTGGTGAAATGGGGTCATGGGGTACAGTAGGCTTGCTGATCACGTACCTGGCTCCCTGCCACATGGCAGTGGCCCTGCCCGAACTGCTCAACATTATAGCCGGGGTGGCGGTTGATACCCCGAGGTCATGGGGGATTTTAACCTGCCATCCATCAGTGAAGCATCTGAGGCAGCGCGGGAGTTCATGGCTTCCATGATGACTATGGACATGACACAGTTAGTGCATGGCCCTACTCACACGGGGGGAAACACTCTGGACTTGGTTTTTGTCTCTGGACAGTGGCTGAATGATCTTGATATTGGGGATATAGTTACTGAACCCTTATCATGGTCGGATCATTCCCTCTTTCGCTTTGACCTTCAAACCACTACAGCCCACTGTAGGGAGGTGGAACTGATGAGGTGGTTCCGCCCCAGGTGCCTGATGGACCCGGATTGGTTCCAGATGGAGCTTGGGCTGTTTCCTGAGGCTCTGGCTCATGGCTCGACCAAAGACCTGGTGGCTGCCTGGGATAGGGCGGCCACTGGAGCTTTGGATTGGGTTGTGCCTTTGCAGCCTCTGACTTGGTGCCAATCTCGCTTGGCTCCTTGGTTCACCGAGGAGCTGAGGGAGATGAAGCACTGGAAAAGATGCCTGGAGAGCGGTTGGAGGGCCAGCCGGTCTGAATCTGACCGAACACTGCTAAGGTCTCATATTAAGACTTACCTCGTGGCGATAAAAGCAGCAAAATGTAACTATTTTTCCGCTCTTATTGCATCATCAGATAATCGCCCAGCTGCCCTGTTTAAGGTGATCCACTCCCTGCTCCTTCAGGAAGCGCAGGAGGACCCCTTGGAGGGCAGAGCCAAGGATTTTGTACAGTATCTGTATGATAAAATCGCTCAGATTCGGGAACACCTGGACTCTGATGGGGTAGATCCAGTGGGGAGGATGGAGGCAGGTCTTGAGAATATTATCTGGGAAGAGTTTGATTCTGTGACTCCCGAAGACATGGACAGGATACTGAATGGACTGAATGCTACCACATGTTTATTGGACCGTGTCCCTCCTGGTTGGTGCTGGCCTCTCGGGAGGTTACACAAGGCTGGCTCCAGGGGATTATAAATGCTTCTTTGAGTGAGGGTGTCTTCCACCTTGAAAGAGGTGGTGGTGAGACTTTTCCTCAAGAAGCCTTCCCTGGACCCAGCAGTGTTGGCTAACTACCGTCCAGTCTCCAACCTTTGCTTTGTTGCAAAGGTTGTTGAGAGTGTGGTAGCACGATAGCTCCCTCAGTACCTGAGGGAAGTACGATGAATCGGCTTATCTGGATCCATTCCAGTTGGGCTTCAGGCATGGGTACAGCATGGAAACAGCATTGGTTGCATTGGTTGATGATCTCTGGAGGGCTCGGGACAGGGGTTGTTCCTCTGTCCTGGTCCTCTTAGACCTCTCAGCGGCTTTTGATACCATCAACCATGGTATCATGCTGCACTGGCTGGAAGAATTAGGGGTGGGGGGCACCGTGTTGTGGTGGTTCTCCTCCTTTCTCTCTGACTGGTCGCAGTCTGTGTTGGCAGGGGGGCAGAGGTTGATCCCGAGGCCCCTTGTATGTGGGGTGCCACAAGGGTCAGTCCTCTCGCCCTTTTTGTTCAACATTTATGTGAAGCCACTGGGTGAGATCATCCATGGTTTCAGGATGAAGTACCACCAGTACACAGATGACACTCAGCTGTACATCTCCACCCTGGACCAACCCAATGATGCCTTGAAGTGATGTCCCGGTGCCTGGAGGCTGTACGGATCTGGATGGGGAGAAACAGACTCAGGCTCAACCCATCCAAGACCGAGTGGCTGTGGTTTCCGACATCCCGATATAGTCAGTTGGTGCCATCACTGACTATTGGAGGCAAGTCGTTGGCCCCCATGGAGAGGGTCCGCAACTTGGGTGTCCTCCTGGACTCACAGCTGTCTTTAGAAGGGCATCTGACAGCTGTGGCCGGGAGGGCATTTTATCAGGTTCGCCTGATTCACCAGTTGCGTCCCTTTCTGGATCAGGACTCGTTAAATACGGTCACTCATGCCCTCACCACTTCCCGCCTGGACTACTGCAATGGTCTCTACATTGGGCTCCCCTTGAGGAGCACCCAGAGGCTCCAGCTGGTCCAGAATGCGGCCGCACGGGTGGTTATGGAGCAACGTGGCGCTCCCATGTGACCCCCCCTCCTGCATGAGCTGCACTGGCTCCCGGTGGTCTTCCTGGTGCATTTCAGGGTTTTGGTTACCACTTTTAGAGCGTTCCATGGCCTAGGACCAGTGTATCTACGAGATCGCCTTCTGCCACCAGTAGCCTCTCACCGACTAGTACGCTCCCATAGAGAGGGGCTTCTTAGGGTGCTGTCGGTCAAACAGTGTCGACTGGCGGCCCCCAGGGGGAGAGCCTTCTCTGTGGGAGCACCTGCCATCTGGAACGAGCTCCCCCCGGATATACGGAGGATCACTGATCTGCGCGCTTTCCGCCATGCCCTCAAAACATTCCTATTCCAGCAGGCCAGCCTGGTCTAGCCACTTTTTTAAACTGTTTTTAAATTTTTAAAATTTAAAATTTATCTTATAAAATTGGGGTTTTTAAATTTTGTTTTCTGGGCCAAATTATTTAATTGTATTTTTAATGGTTTTTTAACATTTGTATTATATGTATTTTATCTTTTGGCTGTTCACCCCCTGAGTCCTTCGGGAGTAGGGCGGTATATAAATTCAAATAATAATAATAATAATAATTACGTGGAGATTTGAGCAACTTGAAGAACCTAAGGCAAGGTCAGCTAAAGAACAAGCAGGTCAAAAGCAGCCTGGAAGCAAGATACGATCTAAGGAATAAGGAGATTGCAATAGTAATTGAAGAGCTGAAGCAGAGGGTTGTTGCCATTGCTGAAAAGATTAAAAGGTATGAAAACCGAGTAACTCAGTTCAAGAAAAACTCACAGTTCAGAGCAAATCAGCACCAGTTTTATAAGAATTTAGAAAATGGAAATGGAGTAACAACAAATGAAAAGCCTGATAAAGAGAAAGCTCTGAAATTCTGGAAGAATTTGTGGGAAAACAACAAGAAGCACAACAGAAATGCAAAATGGATCAAACAGGTTGAGGACTCTATTAAAATGCATAAAATGGAAGACGTGAAAATAACAAAAGCAATGGTGCAAAGACAGTCAAGAAAAGTGAAGAACTGGAGTGCACCTGGACCGGATGAGCTGCATGGCTTCTGGTTAAAGGCACTTACAAGTCTGCACAAAAGATTGGCAACCCAGATGAACCAGATCCTAAAAACACCTGAAAATGATGGATGGATGACAACTGGAAGGACATTTTTGATCCAAAAAGATAAAGAAAAAGGAAAGGACCCTGGAAACTATAGGCCAATCACCTGCTTGCCAACAACATACAAGCTTCTTACTGGTATCATTGCAAACCTGCATACTCTGCAGGAATAATTGACTGGACCCAGATGGAGTTAGACAATTTGGACAGAAAAACAAGGAAGCTTATGACAATGAATCATGCCTTGCACCCTAAAAGTGATGTTGACCGATTATATTTACCAAGAACAGAGGGTGGTCGAGGACTCCTACAAGTAAAGCAGACTGTGGAAGAAGAAAAATGCAGCTTGAATGGTTACATCCAGAAAAGTGAAGAACCAATGATTAAGGAAGTAAATAAAGGAGGCCTTTTAAAGACAACTAAAACAAAAGCAGAATATAAGAAAGAAGTGACTGAGCAGCGAGCTGAAAATTGGAAACACAAAGCTCTGCATGGCCAATACTTGAAAAGTATTGAAGGCAAAGCTGACCAAAAACTAACTTGGAACTGGTTAAGATCAGGAGTACTGAAAAAAGAAACAGAAAGCTTTATTTTGGCAGCTCAAGAACAAGCCCTAGCCACAAACTGTATGAAGGCAAAAATTCAACATGTTACCACCAACAGCAAATGCTGCCTCTGCAATGAAAAAGAAGAGACAGTTGACCACCTGATCAGTGGGTGCAGCAAAATTTCACAAACTGACTACCTACAACGCCATGACCGTGTTGCTAAAATCATTCACTGGAAATTGTGCCAGAAGTTTGGATTTGAGTACAGCAAAAACCACTGGGAACATCAGGTTGAGAAAGTTTTAGAGAATGAGAAACTCAAGATCTTGTGGGACTTTAGGATTCAGACTGACAGGCACTTGGTCCACAACACACCTGACATAACCATAGTTGAAAAGAAAAAAGTATGGTTCATTGACATTGCAATACCTGGTGATGCACGAATTGAAGATAAGCAGCAAGAAAAAATCACAAAGTACCGGGACTTACAAATTGAAGTTGAGTGACTGTGGAAAAAGAAATCGTGTGTTGTCCCGATTGTAATTGGAGCCCTCGGAGCAATACCCAAAGGGCTACCCCGCTATTTAGAAATTCTAAAATTGCCAGACTTGAACATTTTGACTCTACAAAAAACCACCTTACTCGGAACAGCTTACATCCTCCGACGATACCTTAACAGTTCCTAGGTCCTTGGTTAGGACTCGAGCTGCTGAGCTATTAACCAGCCTCAAAGGCTGTGAATCTCACTAAAGATTAAATAATAATAATAATAATAATAATAATAATAATAATAATAATAATATGGGCTGTAGTTCATGATCCACCAGATGTAACTGCTTGGGATCCAGCAGACAATGAAGATGCAAAGAAAATGGCCAAATTTAACCAGGATAATGAAAGGGCCCTTTGTATAATCAGACTGACACTAAGTGACCAGCAGCTAGTCCATATTCATGGTGAAGAGTCTTCTGCCCAGTGTTGGGACACTCTGAAGAGGATTTATGTTCGTGATAGTGTGGGTGCACACATACACCTTACACATAAACTGTTTAGAGCTCGTCTTCTGAAAGGTGGAGATACGTTAGCTCATTTGGAGTTTATGAAAGGAACTTTACAAGAGCTACATGAAAAGGAGCTGATTTTCTCAGAGCTTCATCAGGTTTATATCATTCTTTCCTCTTTGGATGAAAGTTATGATGATTATGTATCTTCACTGGAAGTCCTGACCAGAGATGAACTGACATTGACTGGCATAACCGGGAGATTGTTAGAAGAGTCCAGAAGAAGGCAAGATAAAGACCAACTGAGAAAGAGACAACCACAGGAAGAAAACTGTCTTCAACTGCCTATACTGTTAGAAAATGTTTTTCTTGTGGGGCTAAGGGTCATATAGCTAGATTCTGTAAAAAGGGCAAGAAACTGAATACTGGTAGTCAACAGAGCGATAAAAAGGATCTTAGTTTAGCTATATCCAGCTCAACTACAACTGTAAACCATGATTTGTGGGTAGTTGACAGTGGAGCATCACAGTCTATAACTAGGAGTAGAGAGAGGTTTGTTAAAATGACCAAGAGTAAATAACATGTATCATTAGCAAATGGATGGAAAATGAAAGTATCTGGAGAAGGTACTGCATATTGTTCATGTATAAATGAGCATTTACCTATGTTGTATGTACCTAAACTAAAATTTAACCTGCTATCTGTGAAAGCATTGTTAAAAGCTGGCTTTGTAGTAATATTTAGGGGAGATAAATGTCTGATAGAAAAAGATGATACAAGTGTTACTGCAAAGTTAGAGAATGATTTGTTTGTTCTGAATGATGATCCATTAATCATGGCTAATGCTAACTCAGTTTACGATAACACAAAGCCACATGATGAATGCATTCACTTGCTTCATAGGCGTTTGGGACATGTAAACTTTAAGATGTTAAAGAAAACTGTGGAATTATCTGATGGGATAAAATTAAAACCTTGTAAAAAATATTTAAACTGCAATGCTTGTAGCCAAGAAAAGAGTAAGGTAACTCCTGCAAACAGAGTTAATGGGTTTACAGCCAAGGAACCTTTAGGGGTACTGTTTGCAGATATTATTGGTCCTAAAAAACCTTGTTTAGGAGGAGTTTATTATATATTGAGCATAATAGACCATTTTTCCCGTTATGGTTTCTGTTTTCTTATGAAAACCAAAGCAGAAACATTCCAGCATTTTTCAAACTGGCTGAGGTTTGCTGAGAGGAAAAAGAAACACAAGGTTCTTTGCCTGGTAACTGACAATGGTATTAAGTTTACCAATAACAGGTTTGAAACTATGTTACAGAAAGCTGGCATTGAACACAAGCGTTCTGCCCCTTACAGACCACAATGTAATGCGTATATTGAATGCACAGGGCAAACATTGCAGGCTATGGCTCGAACCATGATATCTGATTCTGGTTTGCCTGAGACACTTTGGGGTGAAGCAATAATGTGTGCTAACCATGTTTTAAACAACGTAGTCAATTCAACAACTGGTGAATTACCATTCACATGTTGGCATGGAAGAAGACCAGAATTAAGTTATTTGCACACATTTGGAGCCCCAGCATGGGTTCATATTCCCTCGCAATTGAAGTGAAAGGGGCAACATAAAGCAAAGAAGCTGGTTTTTTTGGTTAGGAATCCATCCACATGTCATATAGATTTTGGACGCCAGGTACCACTACTGTGTATTGCAGTGCTAGTGCCAAGTTCCTGGAGCATGTTGGTTGGAGTAAGCTTGAGCAGGAATCCTACAAGGTAAAGATAGTGTTGCTGTGGATACTCAAGTGTTTACTGATACCCCTGATAATGAGACAGTTGAGGAAGAACCTTCTATTATTAAAGGAGGAGGAGGTTATAGGGGAGGTAGAAGAGGAAATACCAATAACGAGTCCTGAGTTACCTAGAAGTTCAACTCGAGATAAACGTCCACCTGATAGGTATTAAGCCAGTGTGGTATGTCAGGTGAACATAGAGCCTTCTAACTTCAATGAAATTAAATTGTACCCTGAAAAGGATCAGGTAGCTTGGAAGAAAGCGATGGACAAAGAGCTGACATCATTGAAGGAGTTAGATGTTTATGAGAATGTTAGGATACCACCAGGTGAGCATGCAATTGGTTGCAAGTGGTTGCAACCAATTGGTTGCAAGTGGGTTTACAAACTAAAAACTGGTGTGGATAGGACTGTTACCCATAAGGCAAGGTTAGTTGCTCAAGGATTTGCTCAGTCAGATAAGGACTATGATGAAGTATTTGCACCGAGTCTGAGGGTGACTACATTGCAAACAGCATTAGTATAGGCAACTAAGAATAGATATAGGATAAACCATATAGCTGTTGAAACTGCATATCTGCATGCGTCATTACAACATACAATCTATATGAAGAAGTGTAGGAGTCTGCAGTCTGCATATGTGCAGGAATTTTCCTATCTTGGATGGCAAACCTCAGATAAGGAAGGTTACTTGCACATAGGCACCAGGAAATGGCATTAGAAGATAAGACCCTAACTCTGTAAATAAGAAGAACAGGAGGAGAGGAAGTGGGATGTGTGCTAGATTTTAATTATAGCTAAATATTAGAAGGGCTTAAGCAAAGCAGTAATAATTAACCTATGATTTAAGTTACCTGGAAGATTCTGTGAGCCAAGGATATGCTGCCAAGTACCCTGTAACTTGAAAGTAACAAACTATATAATGTCACCATGTAAGGCAATAAAGTTACCACATATTTCCTCAACCTCTTTACAACAAGTGGTTCTTAAACAGGGATCCCTGCTTCATCCTGCAAGGATTTGGTGCACCATCAACCCGTGTGGTATCTTCAACCTTTTAAAGGTTTCTGTAAGTAATGGGAACTACGCTTTCTGAGGAACAAAGGAAGCATGCTGAAGAATTAAACTATTTATTTAAGAAAAATCACACTGATGTGTCACAACGCAGTCTCTTACAGCTGGTCCAGGAGATTGCAAATCAGTGTTTATGGTATCCTGAAAAGGGATTTTTAAGATTATCTGATTGGGAAAAAATTGGGAAAGTTTTACATACTGAGCCAAGAGCTAAGGTAGAGATTTTGTAGGTATGGCATTTATGTCGCTATGCAGTGGAAAAAATTGGAAATACTGAACTCTCTCTTTTAACTCCTCCACCTCCATGTTACTCCAATGCTATTGTTCCTTCCTCCCCGGACTATCTGACTCTGCCTCCTTCAGCTCCTACTGACACAGGTCAGATTACTAAACCTTCTGACTCTGCTGTTCAATCTTCTTTTCAAAAAATGGTGAAATCTTGTAAACAGGATTCCTCCATGCCTGGGGCAGAACTTGCTGAATTGTTGTCTGTATGTCCTGTACAATATCATCAGGGCCAGGGCCAATTGGCAGGACAGCAGATAGCGGAATGGGAAGGGTTACCTTATCAAATTTTGAGGGAACTAAAAAAGGCTGTTACAGAGTATGGCATCAGTGGTAATTTTACTAGAGATTCTGTGAAATTTAAATTTCCCTTGGAGGTTAAATTGATTCCTTCTCAATTTAAAGGCCCTCTTCCCTCTGGTTTAGTGGGTCTTATCTTGCCTCGATCTTCAGCTCATAAAAAGGGGTGCTTTGTAGTCCCTGGTGTTATTGATCTGATTACTGGAACTCTTTTTATTCAGGCTTGGGTGAACCTTCCTCAAACTCTTCCTGATCAATGTTCTATTGCTCAATTACTTTTGCTCCCCTATCAAGTCCCATGTCCTGGCACAGGGGCACGTGGGGATGCTGGTTTTGATTCTACCTCTCATTCTGTGGCTTTACTTCAGTCTGTTACTTTCTTTCGCCCTTTGTTAACTGTCCATTTGAATAAGCAACCTTTTCAAGGGTTGCTTGATACTGGAGCCGATGTTACTGTTATTTCATCTTTACAGTGGCCTGTGCAATGGCCTAAGAAAGCAGTTTCTTCTTTATGGGGATATCCAATTCTCTACCACAGCTGGTAAGTCCTTTGCCCTGCAACCTTATATTTTGAATATTCATACTAATATTTGGGGTCGTGATTTACTTTCTTTTTTAATGCTCAATTGATTTTGGATGATGGCTCTTCCCCTTAAGTGGCTCTCTACTGCCCCCATGTGGGTGGAGCAATGGCCTCTTTCAATGGAAAAATTATCTGCTTTACAGCAACTTGTTCAGGAACAATTAGCTGCTGGTCATATTGAACCCTCTACCAGCCCCTGGAATACTCCTATTTTTGCTATTATTAACGTTTAAGTCCTTTTTGCAGAGACAGCTGCAGCATGAGACTGGTCCTTACCATTTGCGAAAAATTCAACATTTATTATCTGTTGCCTTATTTACTTGGAATTATTTGACTCTTGTAGAATCTTTTTCAGATGTTCCTGTTAATGTTCATTTTCATGCAATAAGAATCACTGACAAGATTGCTAGTGAAGTATTGTCTTGCTCCTGACCCTCAGTGGCAAGGACCTGCCCGCCAATCACATGGAGGCAAGTGAAGGCCACAATGTACCAAGCTCAACAGCAATTGGTTCAAACTGATCTACCTCAAACTCCTGAAAATCTAATTGCTGCTGTTTTTGCTATTATTACAGCTAATTCTGTCACAATTCTTTTTTGTATTCTCTTGTCTTCCTTTGGTTCTATTACTGCTTTAAATGACATTCAGCCTATACAACTTAATCCTAATCTCTGGGTTTGTCATGCTCAATATATGTTTTTGGTTCACGGTACTAATGTCACCCTGTATTATGAGCCTCCTATGGCTTTTGGTCAAGTTGCTTTCATACCTGATTTAATATCTTCATCTTCCTTTATTGTTTCCAATTGCAAACCATTCATTATTCTTGGTTGTTTTCTAAGCCACCAACGCAACTTAATTCTGTTCATTGGCGTTATCTTCATACTAATCAATATACTAGAGGCTTATGTTTTTGCTGTTATGCTCACCATACTTGGCTTAACAATTGGAATGATTATGCTAAGGCTCAACGCATTTTATTGAAAGTAGGGAATTGTAGTTATTGTACTGACTATTATTGAGGAACCTTTAATTCTTCTTTGTATGGGCCTAATATTGTGCCTGAAATGTATCCTGATAATTTTCCTATTTTTAACTGGTATGACTGATATGATATGACTGATACTGGATCCATTTGTGCTGGCTGGCAACTAAAGGACCCTAATATGTGGTTCTTTTTTAACAAATATGCAACCAACGTACACCCTCAGAACTATCAGTGTGCTGCTATTGGCTACTTTTCCCTACCTGTACAAATTGGTGTTTCTTCATCTTTTTCACGACAACGACGTTCTCCATTAGGTCCTACATGTAATGATGAAGTTATCATTGATACACAACTGTCCTCTCTAAATACCTTTGGCCGTGCTGTGGCTGGAGCTATTACTGGGGTGATCACCTTAGGGGCTTACCCTGGAATAATATCTCAAGAAAATAGACATTCTATCCTGGACTTAACATGTCACCTGGAGAAATCAATTAATGCCACTGTGGCTATTGTTCGTGATCTCCAACATGAAATTGAGGACCTGAATCAGGATGTGCTCCAGCAACATTTTGCTATTGACTATTTATTAGCACGACAAGGAGGTTTTTGTAAACTTGTTGGCCGTCGTGGATGTGCTGTTCATTTTCACTCTTTGAACAAAACCATTGAAGATGAACTTGCTAAACTCCAATCATATTTTCAGAATAATGTTCATGCTATTTCCTCTCCTTTTGACTGGTTGACCAATTGGCTTCCTGATTGGTCGTGGCTTAAGCAGTTGTTTTTTTATGCTGTGATTATTATTGTCATGTTAGTTGCTTGCTGTTGTTTCATTCAGTGTATTCCCTCATTAATTGCTATGTTTCGTCCTGCTCCCCTCTCTCTACCTCCTCACCAAATGCGATATATACAAAAATCTTTGTTCCCTCAAAATTAAATAAAAAGAGAGGACATGTAGGAGTCTGCAGTCTGCATATGTGCAGGAATTTTCCTATCTTGGATGGCAAACCTCAGATAAGGAAGGTTACTTGCACATAGGCACCAGGAAATGACATTAGAAGATAAGACCCTAACTCTGTAAATAAGAGGAACAGGAGGAGAGGAAGTGGGATGTGTGTTAGATTTTAATTATAGCTAAATATTAGAAGTGCTTAAGCACAACAGTAATGATTAACCTATGATTTAAGTTACCTGGAAGATTCTGTGAGCCAATGATATGCTGCCAAGTATGCTGTAACTTGAAAGTAACAAACTATATAATGTCACTATGTAAGGCAATAAAGTTACCACATATTTCCTCAACCCCTTTGTGTGTGTGGTCATTTACAACAAAGAAGCCACTAGGTTTGAAAACTGATGGGAAGACTGATTGCTGGAGACTGAAGAAAAGTCTTTATGGCTTAAAGCAATCAGGTTATGAGTGGAATAAATGCATTGTTAATGAGTTAATTGCTATGGGTTTTGTAGCTGGTATAGCTGATCCATGTTTGTTCAAGAAAGAGAAGATGGTTTAGTTTCTCTATTATTGTTATTCACTGATGATATAGCACTTATTACTAAATCTGAACACGAAGGAACCGAAATTGTTTCTGTGTTGCAAAAGAAGTTCAGAATTAGGAATTTGGGAGAAATTAAGCATTATCTGGGTCTTGACATAGTTAAAAACTAGTAAAGGGTACAAAATTTCGCAAGCCAAGAAAGTTAGCCAATTACTGAAACGTTACAACATGGAACTCTGTAAGCCTTCTAAAACACCAATGAATCAAGATTTTAAACATAGTAATATTCAAAGTCCTGTATTCGATAAGGAAATATATCAATCCTTAATAGGCAGTCTATCATATTTGAGTAATTGGTCTAGGCCAGATATATCTTATAGTGTGAACCAACTGGCTAGGTATAATGCTGAACCTACTGAAAGGCACTGGCAAGCTGCTAAGCGAATACTTAGGTATCTGAAGCAAACAATTTATTATTCATTATATTTGGAGCCTAGTAGTGATCTAGTTTTAACAGCATATGCTGATGCAAGTTTTGCAACTGATCTACCTACTCGTAAATCAACATCTGGTATGGTGGTAATGTTGGGTAATGCTTTGATAGGATGGAAATCTATTAGGCAAAAGCATATTAGTTTGTCAACTATGAAAGCCGAGTTTTCATGTTTATCCTTGATATGCACTGAATTAATATGTTATAAACAATTGTTAATGGATATGGGAGTAAATGTGAATGATCCGTTTGTAGTTTACGAGGACAATCAATCTGCAATCAACATGGCTACTAATATAGCTGTAAGAACATGGTCTAAGCATACTGATTTGCGCTATTTAAATGTTAGACAGTGTATACAAAGTAAATTGATTCAGTTGGAGTACTGCATGACTGAACACAATATTGCAGATCATTTCACAAAGGCTCAGGGTGCAGTTAAGCACAAAGCGTGTTGTGAGAACTATGGTTTAAAGATGTAAGGTATGTATCTGTGTGTTGGCTGTGTTTATTCGTAACTACTCTCATTCGCTTTCATGTGCACACCCTTGCTACTCAAGGGTTACTCTGTGAATTCCTTAACACATATGTGTATGTATAACTACTATAAGAAAAATGAATGCACTGAAAATATTCTCTATAGTTGCTATCTTATTTTCTCCCCCCAAAAATAGAGAAATCTATTGTTTAATATCTTATTAGGGAATTTAAAAGCTGAAAGCATTTTTCTTGCCAGTATTGCTAATTGCCATCAGATCTTCCTTTCAATAAAATAGAAAATTCAATATACATTGCAAGTCAGAGGTGAAAGTTGGACATTAGTGAGCAAATGCAAAGCAATTATCAAAAAGCAGATATGACGGGAATGCCTGTACTGATTATCCTTCTTGACAAATATAAACTCTGCTTAGTGTTTGCACATCAAACAGCCAAGGATTAAATTAACAGAAATTCATTCAGAACAGATCTGTAAAGCTTTTATTTGCTTTTTATGCATTGAAATTCTGCCTACAATTTAGAGCAGACCTTGGTAAAGTAGACAGACTTTGGAAAACCATAAAAAATTATGACTTCCTCTCTCATTAAGAACATTACATATACAAAACTTCTGGTGGATGGCCGACTAAATTCACACTCAAGGAGGGATCCCTGAAGGATTTTTTCCTGGGTTGTAGCTCTTCAACTACTAACTGAAGGGATTGGCATTCCTTCAGTTTTTATGACCCACCCAGATCAAGGAGAGTCTAAAATTACCACTCAAGAACCTCCGATACAGCTGAAGTCTGCAAGCAACTTCAGGAGCTGCACTTCAAAGCTGCTGCATGCTAAAAGCTAGGGAGTGGGGCTGCAATCAGTTCATTGTTGAAGAAGTAGCTGTTTTAAATTTACCTTTCAAATGGACAGTTAAGTTGTGCCTTTTATTTCTTAATCTCTTTTAAGAACTATTAATCTTACTAAGTTAAATTTAAAAAGGGTCTCTTTAGACACAGCCTGCTCTGCCTTTTTGAAGACATGTGCCATTTGGGGAATTTTTTTTAGTGTTAAACATCAAGGAAGGCTGCTAAGGCAAGCCAAAATAAAGAAGAGTGGAGAAAAAAAAAGCTGATGGAGAACATAAAAACTGAAAGCTGTGGTTTTAGTTTGTTACTGTAGTAACTTGTAGCTTGGTCTGCTTTGTGACTAAAACTTTCTGATTTTTATGATTCCTGAATGGCTAGCCATTTCTAAGTGACTTACAAAAAATGCTATTCTTTGATCAAAGAGGGAGCCTTGATGAAGGATCAAATTATTAGAGATTCTCTAATTGTGTAAATAAAATCCACCAGTTTGTTGACCAGCTGTGCTCCAAGGATGATTAAAAAAAAAAAACTCTCTCAAACTACTTCAGAGATGCAAACGTGTAGAAAGTTACCAAACTACTTATGCAACTTCACAAATAGCTGAAAATGCAGAGGAGTCAACTGCAATTTTGGAATATAAACCAAACCTGGCACCAACTTTTACTATGATGGTTTAAACATAAATCTCTCAACACAACTGAAAGAAGAGCTTCAAAAAAATCCTGCAACTTTTAAAAGTACAAGTTTGGGACTTTTTCTTTAAAAATATTAACAAGATTGAGAAATCCTTGAGAAAAAGATAGGCTTATAACTACGTGATAAACTTTCCAGAGAAGAAAAAGATTTTACACCATGAAGACAAGCTGGAAGGAGTGACTTAAACTTGATGACTTAACTGGATGGATTTCTATCTATTGGATATTTGTAATTGAAAGAAATTCTCAATCCAAAATTTGAAAATGTAATTCTTTTATTTATATAATGCTTAAGTAACTCTTAAAGTATGCAAAATGTTATTGAAAATGTATTTGAGAGTATCTATGTTAGGAGAAAGTTAAAGAAAATGTTGTAATAGTTTAAATAAATTTTTTGAGTTTTCAAAAGGATGTCTAAAAAAGAAAAAAGGAGAATATATTTAAGTACATTTTTCACTTGGATATCACTTCTGGATTTTATGCTTGTGATGAAAAAAATGAAATTTTAACTGTGGTTTTGTCTGGATTTTTGAAATATTCATGTCCGATTAAAACTAAATTCCCAATCACCTTTTTAATAAAGTTATTGATGACTGTCAGATGAAGAAAAAAATTATAAAACCACTTTGAAAGTTCTGGATCTCCCTGAGTCAGTCAGAAAATCTGAAATTTGGAGAAGTGTTGGAGCCAGTGAGCTTTCCAAGAATAATCCTGCCAAAATCACTGCAAAAACACAAAACAAAATCATCCAAAACCACCTTTAAAAAAATTAAAAAACATCCAGGGAATTGCAGGATTACCTTGTCTTGGCTCAATTCATCAACACAAACCCAAAAGTTCTGGATAAAAACAGGATTTACAGTTTAATATCAAAAGAGAAGCTCTTAATAAGGAAAACATCAATGTTTTCTTTATTAAGCAACTGGATCACAGAGTTTTGAAGGAACATTATATGGACAACAAGTTAAAAGTTGAATATTTCAAACTAATGAGTGATATTTTTTCCTAAATGGAATCAATCATTCTTCATTAAAACCCTCATACCATCTATCACATAAAGAGATGGTATTGTCATGGTTTGGGAATGGCTATTATCTCAGCACCTGGGTAACTTATATCATGAGATAAACTTTTTTTTTTATTTTGATTGAAGAATTCTACAGCTGATTATCAGATCTGTCCATCAATTTAAGCTTAAGCAGATGTAGGTCATGCAGCAACATCATGAACCCAAGAATACAAACTAGTCTAAAGTACATGGGCAATGAGAAAGAAATGAAAAGTCTTGGAATAGTTTAAGTCAAAGTTCAGACCAGAAAACCATAGAAAAATGTTCTAGCAGGACTGAAATGAATAGTTCATGGAGAAAGCCATCAGGTGTTGCTGAGTATAAGAGCTTTACATGGATGAATTGTTACACAGTGATGTGAAAGACTGATCACTATTATAAGAAGCATATTGCTGCAGTTTTACAGCTAAATGTGGTGGAACTAATGATTGAATGTAAGGGGCTGATTACTTTTTCACACCAGTACTTTATATATTATGTGATTTTTCATCCAACCCCACCCCACCCCCCTTTACCAAGTAGGATCCACATGGAACTCTGACAGCATCCAGTGACAAAGATATGCAAATATTCAGAATATACAGAAGGAGCAAATGCTTTTTCACAGAACTAGCTAAGTATTTCTAGACATTTTCTATGATATGCAAATATTCAGAATATACAAAAGGAGCAAATGCTTTTTCACAGAACTAGCTAGGTATTTCTAGACATTTTCTATCTATAGGGAGCATTTAGTTCAATTTAATTTAATTTAATTAATTAAATTTAATAAAAATTTAATAAAAATTAAAATTAATTAAATAATATGCTGCCTGCATGTCTGTGTCAGTTTTGGAACTAAATGTATTTCTTTTGGAAATCATCAATTATTTCATTTAAAATATATGCTAAAATATTAAAATGTTTTAATTTCATTGTTCTTTTCTCTTTCTGATATCCCTGTTGTTCTGTTTATAGAACTGACAGGCAAGGACAGAAGCAAGGCAGCTTTAACAGGGTAACAAGCACTTATTGCTAACAATTCAGGCTAATGGTGGACTCGCTCTAAGCTAACAACATGCAAGCAAGCTGGCTTCTGTTCCTTTGACAGCTCTTATATAGCCAAGCTGTCAAACAGCAGACCAATAGGAACATAGTTATTTCCCGCCGTATGTTTGCCGGTGGTGCAGCCAATCAGGAGCACATCCCCCTCCACATGTTGCTGGGGCGAACATAACACTCCTTCCCTCCTGGATGGTGCAGGTGTAATCAGATAGGTATGTTGGACATTGCAGCTCCTCCCTGATCTACACAGTTCTGTTGAAGCTGCTGGATCATTTGCCAGGGTTTCTGGAACTGCAGGAGACAAGGCCACAGGCTCCGGTGGACGTACAGATGGCAAGGACGGTGGAGAAAAGAACTGGTAGGTCCTCTGTTATGTCGGCTTTGGGTTGGACTCTTGGGTACTGGTTGTCTGTGGTATCATCATATGTCTGATTTTTAGTTGCCTTTGGAGACTCGAGGCAGGCCTCACTTAACTGTGACTCTAGTGTGGGAAACTGGCAGCTTCTAAGCTGGTCAACATGCCGCTTCCAAGTGCGACCATCCCTTAGTTCAATCCTATATGAGTAGGGGCCTGTTACCTCCACCACCTGGCCGGGCACCCATCTGGTGTCTCCCCAAAAGTTTTTCGCATACACCCAGTCCCCTGTCTGGAATGTCCTGGCCCCACCAGAGGAATCTACAGGTTTTTCTTTGGAATAACTGGGGTGCATGCAGTTGAGATCTATTCTCAGGTACTGGCCCATTAATAGTTTGGCTGGGCTATGCAAAGTTGTTGGGCAAGGCGTAGTGTGTTGGGCTAAGAGATAGGTGGTGATTTTATTGTGCCAGTCTCCTGGGTCCAGTTTGCTAAGGGCATCCTTACCCGAACGAACGGCCCATTCTGTAAGGCTGTTGCTGGCAGGGTGACAAGGCGCCACCAAAGCATGCCTAATTGCATGCCTCGCCAAAAAGGTTTCGAATTGTCCTGCAGTTAGTTGTGGGCTGTTATCCAAAATAATGGTGTCAGGTAAGCCATAGGTGACGAATAGTCTTTGTAGGGCTTTCACCACCGCCTAAGATATGGTAGAGGGCATAATCATGACCTCGACCCACTTCGAATAGGCATCCACTACAACTAGGAAGGTCTGTTCCTCGTATGGGCCGGCAAAGTCAATATGGAGTCTAGACCAGGGTGCCCTGGGGTTTTCCCATTCTCTAATGGGGCCCTTGGTGGTGCTGCTTGTGCCTGTTTGCATCTGGGGCAATGGGATACCCATTTCATAATGTCCTGGTCCTACCCTGGCCACCACACATAACTTCGGGCTAGTCCCTTCATTCTCACTATGCCCGGATGCCCTTCATGCAACACTTTTAAAACGGTTTCCTGCAGCTTAAGGGGAACTACTACCCTTGAGCCCCATAGCAAACAGCCCCTCAGCGCCAACAATTGTGTTGTATTGTCACATAGGCTTGATATTCGGTGCCCTTCTGCTGTAGAGGCCAACCCCATTTCACCCAGTCCATGACTTGGGTTAAAACATGGTCTTTAGATGAGAAACACGCAATATCAGTGGAGATGATTGGCAGCTGCTGGTCATCGATTAAAAAAATGGTAGATGCAGGAGCAGGGTCCAGCACAGCCACCGGAAGGGAGCAACACAGATCCCAAACTGCAAACAATGGCACTTAAAGGCTCCATGGTGGGTGACAATAGTTTGAGCCTCAGCCATTGCCTCATTGACAGGAAGCTGCTGATAGGCTTGCGCCAGATCTAATTCGGCAAAAATTGTGCCATGGCCCAATGAGTGGAGTAAATGGTGCACAACAGCACTGGATAGGGGTTAGCCTGCATGGTGCGGTTCAGTGTGCACTTATAATCACCTCATAAATGAACCGAGCCATCAGGCTTGATGAATGACAATGGGTGTCTCCCATCTTGCATGGTCCACAGGTTCTAAAACGCCGGGTGCCAGCAACTTGTCAATCTCTAAATCTACCTTGGGGCAGAGCACAAAGGCCACTCTTCTAGCTTTGAGGCGAATGAGCACCACTTGTGGTTCCAAATTAAAGGACACGGGTGTTCCTCTATAGTGTCCAAGCTCATCGCTAAATACATCAGCAAATTCAGCCTTCAGGTCTTGAAACCTTTCAAGGCTGACAGTATGTATTCCAGCAACACTCAGTCCCAAGGAATCAAACCAGTCTAAGCCAAGTAGACTGGGTAAGGTTCCTTCTACAACAATTAATTTTAAGAAACCTTGAAAATTCTTGTAAGCAATTTTAAATTTTCCAGAGCCAGTAACCGGAATGTGATTACCCTGGTAATCACATAGTCAGACATAACAAGAGTAAGGCATCACTTGGACATCCTTGGCATTAGTCTTTTAAGGGTGCTCTAAGAAATTAATGTTAGGGATGAGCCCATGTTGCCTTCCATCCTACATGGGTTCCCATTAATGATTAGAGTGAGGTAAAGTTTTTTCCTCATATCCGTGCTGGCATGATAAATAACTGTTTCAGGGAGACAAGGCTCCCAAAATATAGTGAAGCATTCTTCACCCCGCCTGTTGGTCTGTCTGTCTGACCTGTTAGTTTGTCTGTGGGGAAATTCTTCCTGTTGTGTATTGAGCAGGTTCCCTGGATTGTGCCCCTTGTTGGAATGCATGAATGGGCTATTACATTGTGATTGGTTCGCTGGGCTGACAGCTAGTATATAAGAGCTGTCAGCAGGCTTTTCTCTCTGTTCGGTTCTGAGGAGACTGTGTTCCGAGTCTCCTGTTCTGTGTTAAATAAAGAAGTTACCTCAGGTGTTATCCACTCGTTGTGGAGTCGTCATTAGTGCCCAGCTGATATTTATTACTGGCGACGAGGATGGGATTGCCGAACCTGACAGAATAAACGGCTGTATATGAACTGAGTAAGGTAACAGTGAAATTAGACAGCATGGTGGCATCGCACAATTTCCCTCCATTCAATCAGGGAAAGGAAACGTGGGACGCCTATGTAGCATGATTTGAATGTTTCCTGATCGCCAACGATTACACTAATTTGTCACCTGAAAGGAAGAGGGCTTATTTCCTAAGTTTTTGTGGCACAGAAATATTTGACATAGCCATGACTCTCGTGGCCCCTCAATCCATACATTCCGGGACTTGGGAGGAATTCATGGGCAAGCTTAAGCGGCACTACGCGCCAGCTCCATCCAGAATAGCACAGCGCCAACATTTTTATCACCGCAACCAAGCTCCAGGGGAGTCCATTAATCAATATGTCGCGGCGTTACGTAGGGCTGCCCGCCACTGTGAATTTGTAAATCTGGACGATTACTTGCTTGACCGCCTCGTTAGTGGGGTGCGAGATCAGAACTTAAAACAGCGCTTAATTGCCAACCATGAATTAATGTTCCAGGTGGCGCTGGACGAGGCATGTGCTGCAGAATTAGCCGCTTTGTCTATTGCTGAACTTCCCCGAGGTCAGAGCCCGCCTAAGACGGAGAAGGGAATAAGCTGCGCTAACGAAATCACAGCCGAGAATTATTCTGACTCAGAGGATGAGCTTGAAGTTTGCCGCATTAGAGAGACTAAAAATAAGATCCCTGACTCTAGGAAATTGCCTGGCAGGCACCTGGAATGTCGCAGTTGCGGGGGTGACCACATGTGGGCGTCTTGTAGATTTAAAGAAGCCATATGCAGACACTGCGGACGCTGAGGACACATTGCCAGAGTGTGCCGGTCAGCGCAGCCGCAGATGAGCTCCAAATTCCCTACTGAGGGATATTCCCAAAGGAGGCCCGGCCCGTATGCGCGGCCACAGAAGGGGTTCTCAGATGTCAACAAACTAATGCCACCTAGAAACGCGGGAAATCAGAAGATTACCTTGACTGTTCATATTGAGGGCCGCCCGTGTCAAATGGAAGTGGACACGGGCTCTGCCACCTCCATTGCCTCCTGGAGCACTATCAAACGGCTCGTGCCTAAGCTTTCTAAATGACAATTGGAGCCATGCTCTCTCCTTTTAAAGGATTATCAGGGCGCTCTCATTCCAGTAGTGGGAACTGGCACCTTTAAAGTAAAGTTCCGTGAATTCAATGGCCGGCTGTCGCTTGTGATTGTGGATGGCCATCTTCCGAGCCTCCTCAGTTTAAACTGGTTTGCTGCTCTTGGCCTTACAATCCACGGCATCAATGCTATCCACTCCTCTGAACTGGATGCTTTGGCAAAAGAATTTCCCTCAGTGTTCATAGACACATTAGGAGTACACTGGGACACTGGTGTCATTTAGTCTCGACCCTGCCATACCGCCAAGACGCCTCAAACCGCGCAGGGTACCATTTGCTTTGCGGTCCCGGGTGGACGCTGAGCTAGACAAGCTCATTCAACAGGGTATCTTGGAACCTGTTGATTACGCCCGTTGGGAGACCCCCACAGTAATCGCCATCAAGGCAAATGGAGGGATTCGAATCTGCACTGACCCCCGCACTCTCTGGGGCGGGGGTCTGTTTTTGCGAAACTTGACTTATCCCAGGCCTACCAACAGCTGCCTGTGGACGACATGACAGCAGACGCGCAGACCATCGTTACGCATCACGGGGCTTTCCGCTGCCGCCTCCTGCAATTCGGGGTCTCCGTGGCCCCAGGATTTTTCAAAGTTTAATGGAGCGGTTACTCCATGGCATCCCCGGGGTCGCCCCTTCGATGACGTCCTTGTCTCCGCCGCTAACGTCCAGCAACTACTGTCACGACTATGCCGCGTTCTAACTGCCTTTCAACATGCCAGCCTCACTGTAAAAAAGGAGAAGTGTCTGGTGGCTGTCCCAGAGGTGGAATTCCTGTGATTCTTGATCAACAGCCAAGGCATCCACCCTACTCCCGCGAAGACACGGGCGATCCTAGAAGCGCCTCCACCAACCTCCAAGGCGGAACTGCAAGCATTTCTCGGCTTACTTAACTTCTACGCCGTTTCCTTGCCTCATAAGGCGTCCGTCACGGAGCCTCTCCACCGGCTGCTCGATCGTGGGGTCACATGGACCTGGGATGCCCAGGCATCCTCTGCTTTTGCCGCTGTCAAATGTTTACTTATCTCGAACTCTGTACTTATCCAATATTCTGAGACCTTTCCTTTAGTGCTTGCTTGCGACGCCTCCCCCTATGGGGTCGGTGCCAAATGGCCGGGAGGCTCCCATAGCGTTCTACTCCCGCACTCTGGCCCCAGTGGAGAGGAACTACTCGCAACTTGATAAGGAGGCTTTGGCTTTGGCTTTGGTCGCAGGGGTTAAGAGGTTTCATGATTACTTATATGGGTGGCATTTTTCCCTAGTAACTGATCATAAACCTCTGCTGGGTATTTTGTCTGGGGACCGCCAGACACCTCCCATGTTGCCCCCCCGACTCACCCGATGGTCAGTTTTTCTCTCTGCTTATAATTACACACTGACCTACGTACTGGGCAAACATTTGGCCCATGCAGATGCATTGAGCCGCTGCCCTCTTAAAACTTTTCTATGTGACCCAGCACCCGCGTTGGCAGTACTCCTAATTGATGAATCCCCATTACTGACAACTGCTGCCGACGTTGCTCTGGCCTCTAGTCGGGACCACGAAATTGCTACTGTTCGGAATTGGGTCTTACGGGGGTGACCTACAAAGGAAGTGGGCCCCGAGTGGAAACCATTTACCATCCGTAAAACTGAATTGGCTGTTCGGGAGGGGTGTTTACTGTGGGGACATCAGGTGGTGATCCCCGCTTCCTTGAGGAATACTATCCTGGCAACCCTGCATGCGGGCCATCCGGGCATAGTGCGGATGAAAGCCCTTGCACGCGCTTACCTGTGGTGGCCTAAGTTAGATGAATGTATAAATAGCTGGGTGTCCACTTGCCCTCAGTGCCAAGAATCCTGGCCAATGCCACCTAAAGGAACACCTAGGGTGTGGGAGGACCCAAGGGGGCCTTGGTCCCGTGTGCATATTGATTTTGCAGGACCGTTACAAGACCAGATGTTCTTGATCCTTGTTGATGCATTCTCCAAATGGGTCGAAGTAATTCCTATGCATTCAACCTCGGCAGACGCGGTAACATGGGTCCTGCATGCACTGTTTGCTATGCATGGTCTGCCCGATGAAATTGTATCCGATAATGGGCCTCAATTAATGGCATCCGCTTTTGAGATATTCTTGGCAGGCTTGGGCATCCGACACTGCCTTATTTCACCTTACCACCCTGCTAGTAATGGTTTGGCTGATAGGGCAGTGAGATCTACTAAGGACGCATTGGGCCGCATGGGCACAGGAAATTGGGCCATCCGGGTTGCAGAATATTTACTTATCCAACATTCTACCCCCTGCCCCCTGACTAACCGCAGTCTGGCAGAGCTCCTTATGGGCCGCTGGCTGCGAACTGTGCTTGACAGATTACATCCCTCCTATACCCCTAGTAAACCTCTAGACTCATCCAGTACCCACCGCAGTTTTCAGCAGGGGGACTTAGTATATGCCCGTAATTATGCGGGCCAACCACTATGGGTGCTGGGAGTTATTGTAGCTGTTACAGGCCCCTGCTCTTACAAGATAGACATGGGATGCGGAAAGGTCTGGAGACGGCACCAAGACCAAATACGAAGGAGGTGGACCACTAGGATGAGCAGGGTCGGGGGAGAAGGGGAAGTAACTAAAGCTAACCCATACGACACACCACCTGATGCCCCCGAACATCACTCGATGGCTAGGCCCCATACACACACACAGGTCTGGTCACAACAGCTGATCAACGAAGGTCAATACGCAACCCGCAAAAGTCCGGAAAGTCGCAAGCAGATGCTACAACTGCCCAAACAGACGAACAAGCACGGTCCTTACCTGAGGCCATGGAAGGCCGTCCAAACCTGGTAGCCACTGTCCCCGTAGCCGCGAAGAGTGCAGACAAAATTGCAGACCTAGAAGGCCCCCGACATTCGGGCCGACTCCGGCGAAGGCCGACTCACCTTCAAAATTATGCATGCGCTTTCCAGGGATAAAGGGGTGTTGTGTACTGAGCAGGTTCCCTGGGTTGTGCCCCTGTTGGAATCCATGAATGGGCTATTACATTGTGATTGGTTCGCTGGGCTGACAGCTAGTATATAAGAGCTGTCAGCAGGCTTTTCTCTCTGTTCGGTTCTGAGGAGACTGTGTTCCGAGTCTCCTGTTCTGTGTTAAATAAAGAAGTTACCTCAGGTGTTATCCACTCATTGTGGAGTCGTCATTAGTGCCCAGCTGATATTTATTACTTCCCATGGAGGATGTGGAGGGGAAGCCCTGGCTGACTGAGGGGCACGACAAACCCTTGCCAAATGTCCTTTTTTCCCCTCAATGCCTGCAAGTTACCTCCTTAAATTTACACTCAAATCAGTGATGGTTCCCTCCAGAGCCTCCACAGGGGAATTGTATTTTCTTTCCTAATCCTTCCCCACTCTTCTTTGACGTCACCTTCAGGCAAATAACTTCTTCCTCTTCTTCGTCAGAGTCTGTCCCTTCTTCAACCACTTCCAGATGGACGGTTGAAGCTGTCCTTGCTGAAGCTGGACTAATAGATTTCTGGATTTCTGAGGCCGATCTTATAACAATTCCGATGTTGTGGCATCTTCCAGAGCTGATTGTAGGGTCACATCTGTCCTTGCTAAGAGACGGCATTGTAAATGGCGATCTCTGACCCCAAACACTAACTGATCCAATAGGATTTCATCAAGTTGGTCCCTAAATTCACAATACAAGGCAGCAGTTCTTAAGGCTCCCATGTATTGATTGATCATTTCGCCCTCTGCCTGATAACGATGTCTAAAAGCATGGTGCCTGGCTATTCTCAAGGGTAAGGGGGTATAATGACCCCTCAGCTTTGACAACAGAGTTTCCCAAGACACGTCTTGGAACTTCTGAGATGCTAAAAGAGCCATAGTTGTCTCAAACATATCATGGCCACATATACTGAGGAAAACAGCTTGTTTACGGTCCCCAGGTAGCCCTTTGTAATCATTGGCCACCATAAAACAATCAACGCGATCTAAAAAAGAATCCCAACTTTCTACCATCTGGTTAAATGGTGCGAAAGTAAAGAGAGTTGCCATCTTCATGCTGGGGAAGCTCTAATCTCTAAGGCGTGATGTCTCGTTGCCTCAGATCAGCTCTTTAGTGACTGCTCTTTTTATAGACTTTGTTAACCCTGTTGCCTCCTGCTGTATCCCATCCTCATTGCCAATTGTTCTATTTATAGAACTGACAGGCAAGGACGAAGGCAAGATGGCTTTAACAGGGTAACAAGCACTTATTGCTAACAATTCAGGCTAATGGTGGACTTGCTCTGAGCTAACAACATGCAAGCAAGCTGGCTTCTGTTCCTTTGACAGCTCTTATATAGCCGAGCTGTCAAACAGTAGACCAATAGGAACCCAGTTATTTCCCGCCGTATGTTTGCCGGTGGTACAACCAATCAGGAGCACTTCTGCCTCTATGTGTTGCTGGTGCGAACGTAACACCTGTTGTATTTTTTGCTTCTTTAAACATTCTCCAATAAGATACCTGTATCGATACCTGTAATGGACTTGTTTATACTGCTGAGACTGCTCAGATAGAAAGAAGATGCAATCATTGCAAATAAGTTTAATATAAGTAAAGAAGGCATTCTACTAATTGTTTTCACTCTTGTAATTTAATAAAACTACTTAATAGATTAAAAAGTAGATTTGCCTAAGTGTATAGTATATACTAACCATTAATTCTAACCTCCTGACATAGTAGGTGCAGGTAAGATCCAATACATTAATTGGCTCCTAAAATAATTGCATTTTGCACAAAGCATAGCATAAGTTTAATCACTCCACTATGGCAGCTAGATATTCTGGTAGGTTTATTAACCTTTAACAATTAATTGTGATATTATTGCATTTGGAAGGTCTATTGTTATTCAAATTTAACCCACATTAGCACAGGTTTCATGCATATTATTATCTACAATTGTGCAGTTACATTCATCTAGCACAATAGAAATGAATCACAGGTGCCTTTGTCATAACTGCTTCTTTCTTTCTTTCTTTCTTTCTTTCTTTCTTTCTTTCTTTCCTTCCTTCCTTCCTTCCTTCCTTCCTTCCTTCCTTCCTTCCTTCCTTCCTTCCTTCTTTCTTCTTTTTCTTCTTCTTCTTCTTCTTCTTCTTTTTTTTGCTGATCTACCAATCTATTATCCCAATACAAATTAGAAAAGCTGAAAAAGGAAATATCAGATGAATTAGCCATGGACAAGAAACCCACAGTATATCTCTGTATAAGGCAAATGGATCCAGAAATAGCAGCCAGACCATTGCAAATGCATCCTTATTTTCTTTCCTAAATACTGTTAATGTTTTCCATTCAAAGTTATATCAGTAATTTCACTGGCTATATTTCAGAGCTGAAGAGAGAAGTAGCATGTTTTCTTTGTTCCTTATACAGTATTTCATACAAGAATTTAAGAACATTTGTATACTGAAGAGTTAATGGTGTTTTCTTCTTTTGCACAAGGTTTCCAAATAAATAAAATTCACATGAAATATTCACATATAACAAGAGATAGATAAATGTTAAAATATTCATTCTATTTGGCTTGCTAAAAGAAAGCCAAAAGATGACCGCAGAAAGTGTTTTCTCTCTTCCTGATAGAGGTAATGCTTTTATTACTCTTTTAACTCCATGAATAGACATAAGAAATTTAACAGCAAAACTTTGACTCATATTATTTAAGAGCTTCTTCATCTCTTTCATTAGATGCTATCGTACATATTTGAAATATTTGTGTGTGCTGGCAGCAGTGGGAATTTCCTCTCTAAACTTTTTTTTTTTAATGTCTCTGGTTCTTTGTAAGAATAACCTCAGCAGTTGAGTCTGATTGCTCTCTCTCCCTAAACTAGGAAGAATTAATGGTCCCAATCTTAGTACAAATATACAAGTAGAGTACCACAAGAGTTGGACATTTATATGTCTCGGGAAATATTGGTCCAGATTGTACTTTACTATCTCAGAATCTGCATTACATAAGTTCATTATTAGGGCTGTGCCAGACTTTGAATGGCTACTCTAATCTGCTTTGATTTAGACTTCTCCAGAATTTATCATAGAGGAAAAAGTTAGTAGGAGCCTTCTTGTCTAATCAGGATCCTCCAAGATAAGTAGTGCACCTACTAGAGCAGGGCTGTCAAACTCGCAGCCCGCGAACTGGATGCATCACATGCTGGCCACATCCATTCCCGGTTTAGCAAAGGGAAAAAAGTCATGATACATCACATGATGCTGTCGTGACGATGCGAGTTTGACACCCTATATTTGAGCCATCTTGCATTGCATCCTTTCTTCTGCTTCTCCAATATAGCTTTTGGCTACAAATCTGATGTTTCTTAGGACAGATTTATGATTCAGTGGATTTCAGATCTGAATGACCCCTACAGACACACACACAAACACACACTTTTATACTTTAACAAAAGGATTTGTTTGCTTATTATCTGTTGCATGAGCCCTGGTGAGCTATGTTCAGTGTTTCTCAAACTTGGTGACTTTAAAAGCATAGATTTCCAGAATGGGACAACTTCAGTGGTGGTATTCAAATATTTTTCCTACTGGTTCTGTGGGCGTGGCTTAGTGGTGGGGGTCATGTGACTGAGTGGGCATGGCCAACTTGATGTCACTCACACCCACGGCTACCCAGTTACATGATCCCCCCACAAAGCCACACCCACAGAACCCGGTAGGAAAAAAGTTTGAACTTACAGCTATTGCAACCTTTCTTTCTACCTATTTTCTGCCCAGGCCTGGCCTAATCTGTTAAAGGCCTCCTCCTGCATGCTGCCTGCTCTCCCTTTGCCAGTCACATGCGTCGCCCCATTTCTCCTCTTTCAGAGGCCCCTAACCCCGCTTCCTCCCCCATGACTACCTCTTTCTTTGGGCTTACCTTCCCCCTGCGGTGGGACAGAGAGGGAAAGGCAAACTAGGGCTGAGCCATCACGACTGGGCTCCCTGCCACCCCCATCTTGCCCCCCCCTTGTTGCAAGATGCTAAAATAATGTTTTGCCCTCTCTTTAATGCCTCTGTGTGTGTGTGTGAGCATGTGTGGTTATTATGTTAAGAAACTGAAGTATACTTAAAATACACACACACATACACATACATACACACGTAGGCTGGGAAGCTAGTTTCCAAGTCCTAATTCAACTTCCTTTTACTTTATTTATTATTAATCTCAACATCTTCTGTCTGCAAAATGTTTGTGCATTCATTCAGAAAAGGTTTGTTTGTTTTTCACATTTCTAAGCAGCCCATCTCCCTCTAAGAAGGAATTCTTCATTAACGTGAAACTTAATAGGCATATTAGTCAAAGGCATCTCATGTCAGCTTTAAAAGAGGGAATGGAGAAGTCAATCTATTTTCTCCAAAAGAAGACCTTGAAAATAGAGTCAAGACAGGAGATTATATCGTTTCAAGATGCTATTTTTAATCCAAATTCAAAGAACACATGTCCGTCTGTGAGTAAAGTCTTACTATTCCAAGACTTGCTATGAAGCATAACAGAATGTTAGGAACCTCTTATTTTCCATCAGCATGATGTCTTAGCTTTGTTTGCCTATAATCTTTATTAAAATTTAATTTTAAAAAACTTTAAAAGATTAAAAATTAATAGAAGCTAATATTAAGTTAATGTATTATAAAGCCAATATAAAGTAAGAAAAAAGAAAAAGGAAGAAATCAAAGAAAAAGCAACAAGTGCAAGAAAAGAAAAGAAAATTTGCATCCAACTGTTCAGAGGACATGGATTAACTGCTAGTCATTTTCACCAAAAGATGCAGAAAGTTTATTACATTTTTTTTTAAAAAAAATGTTTTTATAATTGTGTGGACATCTTTATTTTACCATAATCTCTGTGTTTTTATTATTTATTTATTCACTTAAACAATAAAACATGTTAACTGACTAAAATCAACCCAGAAAAATCAACTTTAATTTTTAATGAACTTACTGTGTGGGAAATTCCATGCTATGAAAATTCATGTCAAGTTATAGATCTGAAGTGGGATAAATCATAAACAATTTCTGAATTATCAGGCAAGTAGTCTACTTTCCAGGTAATTATGGGATTTTCCCAAATAACAATCTATTGGTTATTGTAGCATCTTAAAGATTAAAAATTTAATAAAAGAAGTTAATATTGATCTACACCTTCATGGATTATATCTATTCCCACTTTATTGTTTTATAAATCAAACATTCTTTATAATAAAGTTAATATCAATAACATAAAGAACTTTATTATTTTGTCATTCAGCAGTGAATGAACAATATCAGAATGAAGGATAATACTATGAATTAGGAAAAGTGGCTTTTCATGACAGATTTCAACCATGGTTCTATAGGTACTTCCATAACTTTATAAATAGCAAGAGGCTAATCTATGGACTTTTTTATGGAAAAAATGCTGGCTCTTGCTGTGCATCAGGTCTGCTGTATAACTTTGACAGTGCTCAAATTTGGTTTGATTACTGAGGCCTATTCTAAAATATTTTTCCATGTCACCCATATATCTACATCTTTATCCTTGAGCTGTCAATCATCCACTTCAAGGTTCCCATTAACTTCTTTTTGGCACAATTCCATCCAGCTTGCTTTTATGCACAATGAAAGATCTCTCATCTTAAGCAGGATTCTAGTTCTCTGTATTGCATCAGCCTGTGGACTAATATATTTCAAGATGATAGTAATTTATCTTTATCAATATTCAATAAATTGTTTATGCTATCAAATTGGTGGATTACTGCTGCATTGCATGTCTCATGTTTTAACCTTTATGTCAGCCCTTCAGCTCTCAAAACCTGGAAATGATTAGTGTCTACCATATGTACCCCAACCAATGAATCTCCAAGTAGCTGAACAATACTTTGTTTCTTTTGCCAAAATAGTATTTTAATTGTGAATTAGGAACAGTTGGAGGATTTGTGTGTGTACTTGTGTGTCTACCAAGATTCACTACATGATAATTAATTGCTTCTGCAGTATTTTGTAGTATTCCAATTGTGTTGAATAAGCTCCTTTTTATGGTAACAATTGAGATTTCAGCACTATTTGAACTTTTCTTATAGTTTCTGTCTTATCAATTGACCAGGATCTGCATAATGACTTAAAGGAACTTACATTATGAGAACTCTGGGAATGAACACTGTTCAGAAAGCTTATCAAACAATGTTACCGCTGGACACTAACAACTACTTTATCATCTGAAAACAATGAGCAAACATTATTGGGCTTCCTTTTCTTTTTCCTGGTCATGTGGGAGATGTAACAGATTCTACATTTTGATATAATACAACAGTAATGTTGTATTATACATGGTGGTTCAGTGGCTAAGATGCTCAGCTTGTCGATTGAAAGGACTTGCAGACTTAGTAAATAGTTTGACAGTGTTGAGGGAATTATTTGTGATGGCATTCAGGAAAAAACTGATCTTGTGTCTAGTTGTTCTGGTGTGTCTAGTATAGCTGTCGTTTTGAGGGTAGGAGTTGAAACAGTTTATGTCCAGGATGTGAGGGGTCTGTAAATATTTTCACAGCCCTCTTTTTGACTCATGCAGTACACAGGTTCTCAATGGAATGCAGGTTGGTAGTAATTGTTTTTTCTGAAGTTCTAATTAAGTCTGAAGTCTGTGTCTGTCTTGTTGGGTTGCAGAACCAAACCAGACAGTTATAGAGGTGCAGATGACAGATTCAATAATTTCTCTGTAGAACTGTATCAGCAGCTCCTTGGGCAGCTTGAGCTTTCTGAGTTGGTACAGAAAGAACATTCTTTGTTGTGGTTTTTGATGACGTTTTTGATGTTAGGTGTCCATTTTAGATCTTGAGATATGGTAGAATCTAGAAATTTGAAGGTCTCTACTGTGGATACTGTGTAGTCTAGTATTGTAAAAGTTGATAGTATGAGAGGGTTTCTCCTAAAGTCTACCACCATTTCTACGGTTTTGAGTGTATTCAGTTCCAGATTGTTCTGGTCACACCACGAAGCTAGTTGTTCAACTTCCCGTCTGTATGTGGATTCATCATTGTCTCGAATGAGACTGATCACTTATGTAAATAAAGGTCCATCAATTAATTGTGTTAGCTTTGCTGGAATATGTAGAAATAATACTTTAGCTGAGCATTTACACTCTTATTAAACTGTTTTGTTCTAGATTTATTGGCCTCATTTTTCACTGTCCACAGGCCTTAAAGTGGTTTACCAGGGAAAGTAAGAAAAAATGTACATTTCAAAGAAAGTTTTTCATTAGATATTTAGAGGCTCTGTCAGGAAGGAAGGAAGGAAGGAAGGAAGGAAGGAAGGAAGGAAGGAAGGAAGGAAGGAAGGAAGGAAGGAAGGAGGAAGGAAGGAAGGAAGGAAGGAAGTTCCTTGTATGGAATGATATTAAGCAAATTGGGTGAATGGATAAGGGAATAATATTGTAAAGGAGGGTCTGATTGAAATATATATTATCTGTGCTGGAAGGAGGAGATCTTTGCAGCTACCCACTGAACAGTTTGTTGACATTGCTCTTGGGTGAAGAATAAAGAACTTAATTTCATGCAGCTACCTGTTTTTTGTTTTTATCATCCCAGCTCAGAATGGTTTATAAGGAATAAAACTAATCCAATAGTCTATTCTCTGTAGGAACTTGCTTTCCTATCAAAAAGCCATAGAGGCAAAGATCTATTTCTTTTTTCTGTTTAAAAACATTATATATATTTAGGGAAATAAGGAAAAAATCAGTTTCAAAATGTCCTCAAGATGCATTCACTACTGTGAAACTGTTTTTGTTCATCCACAGCAGGTAATGAATGCTTTGAAAAGGAAGAAATAGAAGAAACATAGACTGAACATAGGAGATAATAATTCATTCATATGTTAAATACAACTTTACTCTTCAGTTTCTGGCACAAGACATTCTAGAAAACAATGAAAATAATGCTCAGTCAATTAAACCACATGAAATGACATTTGTCTCACTTACTATATCAGAAGGCAGAAAATGGGGAACATTTTTAAACTCTGAAGCCATTTCTTTCTTCTTTTTTTTTATTGCAAAAGTTTTACAGTTACATTTTCACCCCATTTCCCCCCCCATCCCATCCCAGCCCCCACACCCCACCCTAACCCCCCCAACCCCCCCTAACCCTCCCCCCTGACTTCCACAAAATATAATCCCATCAAAATCCCCTTTTTATAAAACTTGAACCCCTCAAACCCCCTTAAAAAAATTTTTTTATCTTCACAGTTTTCATACATTTCTATTTTTATATAATACTTTCAATGAAAAACTATTTGATACTTTCTAACTTGATATTTGTTCTGCACATAATTTATCCATTTTTTCCATTCCCATTCATAAGTCTCTTGTGAGCGATCTTTTAAATATGCTGAAATCTTCGCCATCTCAGCAAAACTGGCCATCTTCAATATCCATTCTTCGATAGTGGGTAAAGCTTCATTTTTCCAATATTTACCTATCAATAATCTCGCTGCAGTTATCATGTACAATATCAACTTAATTTCATCCTGTGTAAAACCCTTTACTATACCCAATAAAAACAATTGTGGAGAAAATGGAATTTTTTTCTTCAAAATATTCTGCATAACCCACCATATTTTTATCCAAAAAGCCTTAACTTTCTTACAATTCCACCAAACATGATAATATGTAGCATCTAAACAATCACATCTCCAACATTTTGGCTGAACATTAGGATACATACAGGATAATTTCTTGGGATCTAAATGCCATCTGTAAAACATCTTGTAAAAATTTTCCCTCAAATTCTGCGATTGCGTAAATTTAACATTCTGAACCCATATTTTCTCCCATGTTTCCAACATTACTGGTTCTGCAAAATTCTGTGCCCATTTAATCATGCAATCTTTAACCAGTTCAGTTTCTGAGTCCCTTTCTAACAAAACATTATATAGCCTTTTGATATGCATTGGACCTTTCTCTTTTATATGTCTAACCAACTCTTCCTCATGCAACATAATACCAGTTTTTTGGTCCTCTTTCCATCTCTGTTGAAGTTGATTATATTGTAGCCAGGTTATATTAATCCCTTCAGCCAACAGTGTCTGTAGTGTCTTCAGCTGCCATCTGCCCGCATCTGTAAAAAGAACCTCTTTATATAAAACCCCCCCGAGTGACATTATATTTGTATTCCACAAAATATGACCAAGATCCAGCCATAGCGGTATTTTATAATCCCATTTAAATCGGTGCTTCTTCCAAACTCTCATCAGCGAATCTCTAAGTATATGACTTTTGAACACTTTATCCACTTTATTTTCATAAAATAAGTAAGCATGCCAACCAAAATCCAGGTCAAAGCTTTCTATGTTCAGTATTCCAGTCTTTTTCCTTCCAAACCAATCGCTTGTTTGAGTCAAAGCTGCTGCTTCATAATATATCTGTAGGTTTGGAAGTTTAAGGCCTCCCCTCTCTGGAGCATCTTGCATAATTTTTAGTTTCCTTTACTAAGAAACCAAAGTCTTTCCTATCTTTCAGCATCTTTGGGGGTAATTCTTTATAAATTCCAACTTGTGTTCCCTCCACTTGCACAGAGGAAAGAAAAGATTTTTGCAAAATATCATTTCTCATTCTTCTGTCTGTAAAATATATCACCACGTCTCTTGGTAATTGTCTTTGTCTGGCCACCCACGAGTTCACTCTGTAAATTTTGTCTATTTTGTAAAGAATCTCATCAGAATTGATTTTTAACAGCACAGCCAAGGCATCAGCACAAACCTGTCTCAAATCTTGCTGGTCATTCTCTTTGATACCTCTAATTCTTATAGCAAATTCCATGGATCGGAATTGCATCATGGTAATCTCGTCTTCAACTCTCTGCATTTTATTATCCATATCAGCAATTTTAAAATCAGTATCCTTTATTTTAACATTAACTTCTGATTTAAAATCTTCCAATTTAGAGTCCACTTTAATAATAATTTCTGACAAGCCAGAAACCACATTTGATAATTTATCAGACACCTTATCATAATTCTCTTTCACCAAGTTTTTCACTTCACTAATTTCCTGCTTAATTTCTTGTTGAGATGTTTGAAATTTATCATCAATTTTCTGTTGAGATTTTTGAAATTTATCATCCATTTCCTGTTGAGATTTTTGGAAATTGTCATCCAAAGCCTGAGTAATAAATTTTTTTAAGTTTTCAAAGTCAAACTGCTCTTCAGGCTTATGTGTGGGGGATCCCCCCCCCCTGCTGCCTTGCTTTCCTGTTTTTTAGAAGTCATTTTGCCACGTAGGTTGGATTTTCTAAAAGGAGAAGTCCTTTTTCCTTTTCCAACACCACAAAGTCCTCTAAAAAAATCCCCCAGTTTTTAAACAGATTAGAAGTAAAATTAGACTGTAAGATCAACTTGTTTTAAAAAGGGATTTTTTTCCCCCTCTTCTCCTGTACTTGCTACAAACAGCGCAACAATGTAACTTGTTGGAATAGCTTTAGGAAATCACTCTCCCTTTCAGCTTGTTAACTTGTTAACGCTGGGGCGGCGCCATCTTTTCAAGCCGCTTCCGCTCGTATTATTTTTAGTAAAATCGGGAAATCACAAAGAGAAAGAATACTTGCAGTTCCTTGGTTTAAGGATTCAGGTTTTCTTTTAGTTGGTAAAATTGATTTCATTCAATTTTCGTGTTTGCTGCTGCCGGCTTGCTCTGCGAAGCAGAGTCGTCCCACGCCGCTCGGAGTCTTCGCAAGTTGAAAGGGAACCACGCCTGTTTCCCCCCCAATAGCAAACTTCTGGAGGCTCACAGGGGCTCAACCTGCGCCTTGCTTGCTCTCTCCTTCAAATCCTGCAGATTCTGGAGTTTTCAAGCCACTTCTCACGATCGAAGCGGCTCTACAAACGGCGGGGCTGGCTGTCCTTAAAAAGGCACCGTCTTCACCAGAGCTAGCAAAAACCGGAAGTCTCTGAAGCCATTTCTTATGCACGTATTGATTTTCTTCTCCACCATTGTCTAACTTTCAGTCATCAAGTGCTTTAACCCCAGTACAAATTCAGCCTACAAATAAAACAAGGGACATTAGGACAAAAACTAAATTTCATTTACTTTTAATTAAAATGGAATGAACTAAGCAAAGCCTGTATAACTACTATCGAGTCACTGGCTTAATAGTTTTGTTCCCTATCCCATTGTTTTGGTGATAGTATTTATTGGACAATGTTAAGGAATACAAATATTAAGAAGCTATATCTAGCTCTGGAACTTTGCCAAAGAAATTGTCAAACCAGATTTAGGAATATGTATGGATCAAGCAAGTGCTTGATTGTAAACCATATTCAGTCTCATATATTTCTCACTCACTATGGAATAATTGTCCCAAAGTATGTTATTTAGGGGCATCTCAAGATTCTTCTAATTGAATTCTATGATTACCATATTTTCCGGTGTATAAGATGACTTTTTAACACATGAAAATCTTCTCAAAAGTCGGGTGTCGTCTTATCTGCCGGGTGTCGTTCTCCTGTAACCAGGCAGACCAGCCGAAAGACTCTGACGAGCCAAGCTCTGACCATCCCAGCTGAGTTGCCTGCTAATCAGGCAACTCAGCTGGGATCGCTAGAGCCATGTAAAAGGAAAAAAGTTTTTTTACATGGCTCTGGCGATCCAAGTTCTGACGATCCCAGCTGAGTTGCCTGCTAATCAAGCAACTCAGCTGGGATCGCCAGAGCCATGTAAAAGGAAAAAAGTTTTCCCCCTCCAGCTTGCTTACCTTAGCTGCTGGTCACAACGCCTTGCTATAATCCCTGCAATCCATTGCATCAGCAAGCAACTGAATCTCCCTGCCTGCAATCAAGCAGGCAGGGAGTTGTGGACTTCAACTCCCAGAATTCCTCAGCCAGCAAAGCAAAGCTGGCTGAGGAATTCTGGGAGTTGAAGTCTACAAGTCTTAAAGTTGCCAAGGTTGGAGACCCCTGTTCTATTGTTTTTTTCCCCTTTGAGAGCTTTATAAAAAATAGTTAATTGGGGTTTTTTTTAGTTGTTCTTTTTTAGACCTAGCCATTTAAAGTTTAGGAAGTTTTAAATTTAGCTTTCATATAAAAATAAAAATAAAATAAAATAATATTTGTGCAGCTTTCTGAGATTTAGTGTGTTTCTGTAGAGTTTCACTCTAACTACACAAACACATAAAATCTCACAAAGCTGTACGTGGAATTTTGTGTGTGTAAAGTGTGAAAGTTGGATTTTTGGGCTTTTTGTGGCTGTGTGAGGTTCCTGCTTGTTGCAGGGGCCATTTTGGGTCTAGCATAGCTGCTTTTACATTGTGGGTGAGCCAGTTGATGTTTTTTAATTTTTATTTGGTGTGTGTTGGAAGAGGGGTAGTCTTATACGGAGAGTATAGCCCAAACCCTATATTTTAACAGGAAAAGTCGGGGGTCGTCTTATACGCCTAGTCGTCTTATACGCCGGAAAATATGGTACTCATAAACATAGCAGCAGATGTGGCATTGAGGGCAGAAATTGCTTTTGGTAACTCACTTCCATTTTAACAGCAACACAAAGAAGGCACTTTATGATCCAACTAGTGTTTTCAGGAACTCCCAAATCACTTTATAAAGCATTAAGCATAGAAGGACAAAAAAGAATCAGAAGATGGTAATTTTTTTATATAAATACATATAAATATTGTTTTCAACATTCTGCCTTCTCACGGGAAACTCAGTAGGGAAAAGCCTTACCTACTTGACAAGTGTGCCATTGAGAACTGCTCAGAAATACAGGAAACAGCATTATTTATCCCCACTGGAAACTTATTTTCCTCAAGTTTCTTTAGAAAATTCTTCTACTTTCCTAAAGAAATTTCATGTCAGAACAAGCTCTTTCCCAAACATAAGACCAGTACCCCATTTCTATCACATTAATGTTCTTTGTTATTGGTGACCAAACCAAATTGTCATATTTTAAAGTTAGGTTGTAAACTATGTTGTGTGTCAATTGCTATGCACTCTGGTACCATTATCCTTCACACTGCATGCTAAATTATTTTATTCTCATATAAAGTAGTTTTCTTTCAACTTAATATAAAACAACATTTTTACCACTTGTCTTTAATTTTACAAGTTATTTCTTTAAGTTGTATGTTTAGGATTTTGTGTTTTAAGGTAAACTTTCTTTCAAGCTGAGCTCAATTCCTGGTGATTTCATAAGGACATCCTTACAGTAAAAAAAAATGTCAAGGAAGAAGGAAATGATAAAGCACTTCTACTGCAAAGAAATGATTTGTCTTCTCCTAAGACACTTTTCAATAGGGATGTGGTGGCTCAGTGGCTAAGATGGGGTGAGCTCTTGTCCCAGTTTCTGCCAACCTAGCAATTCGAAAGCACGTAAAAAATGCAAGTAGAAAAATAGGGGCCACCTTTGGTGGAAGGTAACAGCATTCCATGTGCCTTTGGCATTTAGTCATGCCAGCCACATGACCACGGAGACGTCTTCGGACAGCGCTGGCTCTTCGGCTTTGAAACGGAGATGAGCACCATCCTCTAGAGTCAGGAACAATTAGCATATATGTGCAAGGGGAACCTTTATCTTTTTAAAGACACTTTTAATATTAACTTTGTTGCATATTGTTTGGTTTATAAGCCAGATTCTGTTGCCCACACATCTAAAACTACAGTTTGAAAATTAGTTTGAAAATACAGTTTGAAAGTTGTATTTGAGCTTCGATAAATATGCTGAGCAAAGAACTCAGCTTGCCTATGGCATTCTGTTATTTGCATGCCCTGACCAATGGAGGTTAAACCTCCTAGAGTGCTAAAAGGTCCAAATGCAACCATTTTTTGTCAAATTATTAACTGGCTAGCTTAAAACATTAATATATTATTTTATATTATATAAAGTAGATGATGTCATTTTGATAATGAAAAAGAATCCAAAATCCATGCTGAGAGATTACTGAAGGCATACAAAGTACTTAAAAGCATTTGTGTTTCCAAGAATATTTAATCAGCCAAGATGGTTAAATATCAAAGGAAAAGGAAACAGGAAAAATAAGCCTGTGTTTAAGCCAACTCTTAAAGCCAACTCTGTACCAGAATAGAAATGAGAATCTGTAAGGATGTACACTGGTTTCTATCAGGTGTGAAATGGTGGGAATTGTGTCTCAACCTATGTGGGATACAGAAAATTCTTGAGATCATTGGGATAAATATTTCATAAAAGTTAGAAATAATTAAGTCCTCACCTTCCCATTTCCAAGTAAAATGTATTTTTGCTTGGATATTACTCATTTCTCTTCTGGGATTAAATCAAAGTTGAGGTTACATTCTGATGACCCTTTCAAGTACTTTAAATTAAACCAAATTTAAACAATCTCTCTGGCATACACATTCACTATAAGAGAAGGATATAGAAGTAACATAGAGTTAAGTAAAGAAAAAAGGTCATTTTCAGTTGCAATAGCAATTACAGATGTTTGTAAGAGAAACTCTAATGCTAAATTTTGGCAAGTGTTAGAAGATTTTTCAAACATATCTTTCACATGCTATTTGTCAGTTTCTAGTAGCAAACCAGCCAATTATTGAATCTGTTCTTTTTTATCACATATTTCTTGACATTATAAATTCATTCAAATAAAGTATTTACCAAATCTCATTTTATTTGAAGCAAAAAGCTGGACTCAACTATTATAATTCCCAATGTATGTGTGACAATTCCTTTTTAAAATATCACTCCGATAGAAAAGAATCCTTTCTGCTGTAGTGCAGCTTTTTAGCCTATTTCCTGGTAATTTATTATATTTTGCTCTAGGCAGCTCAAATAAGAAAGTGAGATACTGTTGGAATTCATAGTAAAAAAATGAATACACTAAAAACCAGTGATAACATTTAAATGAAAGAGAATACAAATAAAAGCAGTAGCACCAGAGACAGTAACAAAATACAGTTCCATATCCAACTCATACATCTTACAGCACTAGTGGGTTCAGTGAACTTGGAACTATTACTGACCACAAACATCTTCTATGAGGTTGCTCCTCCATAATCTCCAACAGAACTGTGCCCAATCTATCATTGTGATTATAATTCCCAGAACATTTATTTGCTATCTGGCCATGCTAGCTAAGTATTCTGGGAGTTGCAGTCAAATGCATCCCATAAGTGAACAATTGAGAATACCTATCATATAATTCAGCCTATAACTGATACCATTACACTTTGTAAGCTAATGAGGCTTTCTTGACACCATTAACTATTGGAGTTGACAGTCAATAACAATATGGTTATTGTTTCAACCAAACAATTACAGCTGTATTTTAAAATAATTACACATTTATTGTATTAATTTAAAATTAATTTGATGTAATCTAATTTAAAATATTTTAAATAACTAGAATGCAATCCAAACAAAATCTATCTGCAGCAAAACAATCGGCATTTCCCCATAGGCATCTGTGGAAAACTAGCCCCCTTCAGTTATGAATTACATGATGAGCACTATAAATGATTAGGAGTTGAGCTATGCAACTGATCTTCAAAATCCCAAATGTCTAGCATTGGCTTGGACTGTCCCACAGGGGAAACTTAACTAGGAAAAGGCATTCACATATAACCTTTCATATAACTGGATTCCTGTGTGACCAGAGTGTCGAGTCCAGCCACGGCTCAACACATGATCCCTATGGGGGAATAAAACATGGGACACCAGCACAAACCTCCTCAAGGACCGATGACTACTGAGAGGGGGAGCTGGGTACTGGGTGTTTAGGCTGCACAGAGGTGGTGGTGATGGTAATGATTTGCGGGGCAAACGGGTGAGTGAGCAGGGAACAACGAGGGATCAGTGTCCTCCTAGCCATGGTTCCTGGTGTCGGCAGATGATGTGGCAGCATGGCAAGGGCAAGTCTTGGAATTCGCCAATCTTCCAATCAGCTGAGACGTGCTGCCGAGGGTGTAAGTAAGTAAGCTTTATTGCGGTCAGAGACCAAATTAAAATAGACAAAAAAAGGGAGCATATTTTACAAATATGGATAGATCATGGGACAGTACACCATCTGCTGCCTCAAATACAATCTGTACTGTCAATACTAGTGATCCTCTGCCATCGGGCTTACCCGTCTCTTTTCCTGTTTTTTTCCAGCCACGACTGCAGCAAATTTTTTTGCCACCTTTAGAGTTATATTGGGGTCTGCATCCTGGAGTAGGAAATAAAGGCTGAACATATCAGGTGAACCAGGGAATCTCTGGGAAATAGGAGAAATGAGTCTTCATCTTATATCCCGGTAGTGGGGACATACGAATATAATATGGAATAGGGATTCCGGGGATCGGCCGTCACATGTACAATGGATGGATTTTACCACCACCACCCCCGAAAGCCTACTGTCGAGGACATTCGAGGGGATCACATTAAATCGTGCTTTCATAAATGCGAGCCTGTGTTTGATAGAGTGTAACGTGGAGAGGTAAGGCGGAGGGTGAGACGAGGGAACAATACCAAGGGGAAATGGTGAGCATGTTCCTGATCCATGTGCCAGATTTAGTTGTCTATCAATGTCGTCCAGCCGTTGAAAGATCAACGATTTGGCAGCATCAGGGCTTAGAATAAAAGCTTCAATGGGGGAAATTCCGATCTTCAAAAGTTTTGTATGGATATTACGGGCCCAGGGACTATGAAAAGGGTCCCGCCATAGGCACTGGCCTAGGTAATAGCCTGGGAGTCTGGTCCACAGGGACAACCAATAGCCAATTGCATGTTTCCACAAGATTGTTGCAAGTGAGGATATGCCCAGTTCCAAATGAATTGCGGCATTACTTACGCATGGGGGGGGACTCCCATCAGACGGCGTAGGAACTGGCTGTGAACAGACTCAAGAGAAGAAATGTTGGATTGGACCCAGAGGGAGGCGCCATAGGTGATAGCAGCTATCACCTTTGCCCTGTAGACTTTTAATGCTGAGGGGATGTGATGAGCTCCCTCAGTATGAAAAAAGGGCAGGAGGGCATGGGTGGAGATCTTAGCCTTATTACAGAGGGACTTAACCTGCGCAGGCCACTTGGTATTGGATTGAAAGAGGATACCTAGATATTGGAATCTGTGGACCTGTTCCACTGGGATGCCATCAAGGTTCCATTGATAGATTTTCCTGCTTCTTGCAAAAATCATGATTTTAGACTTAGAATGGTTTATATGCAGTTGGTTAGCAGAGTAATAGGCATAAAGGATTTTTAAGGCTCTAAGTAGGCCCACCCGGGAAAATGAAAGTATTGCGGCATCGTCAGCATAGAGCAGGAGCGGACATCTATAATCAGCTAATCTAGGGGCATGGATGTAGACCATGTGATCTGAAAATGCCTTTCTCCAGTCACTGATATATAAGTTGAAGAGAAAGGGTGCCAGAATACATCCCTGCCTAACCCCCTTGTTAACGGGGATAGCGTTAGAGAGATCCCCCTGCGGGGTAAGGCACACTTTTGCTTCTGTTCCATCGTGCAGTTGGGAGATAAGCCAAAGTAATATTTTGTCAATACCCCAGGCGGAAAGTTTGGCCCACAGCTTAGCTCTAGGGATGCTGTCGAAGGCAGCCTTTAGGTCTATATAGGCAACGCAGAGATGACCCTTCCTGGGGGTGGAATATTTTACGGCAAGATGATGAAGGATCAGGGCATGGTCAATTGTAGAATGGTCTCGATGGAACCCCGCCTGCTCATATCCGAGCAGGTCGGCTGCTGCCGAGGGTGGGGCACGGGGTGGTGCAACATGTTCAAAAGGTGCTGAGAGGCGGAAACTCTCAGCACTGACTTTGTACACCTCATACTCAACTTTGACTGAGAGCCATTTGTAGCAGAATAAAAGATCACTGGTGAGGCAGAACAGTCTTGGTTTGGTGATTCATCATTTGCTCGCACAAGGGTGGTTTAGCAAGCTGAGAGAAAGTAGGTGCTTCCCTTTACACTCAAGCTTTCTGTTCTTTTGTTGTGAGTATGGGGCATGGCTGAGGGCACTTCTACATCTGTACTGGAGCCCGAGTTGGGTGAAGTTGGGAGGTGGTGGAGACAGTGGCCGCTGGGGACAGTGAAACCAGGGTTGTGCAGCCCAAAGATCAGAAAGCCCGGAGTGAGGACCGTCAGGTGGAGAGGCAAGAGGAGGGGGATAAGGGACCAACTCAATCCTCTTCGGACCATTGGTGGCACAGCTCTGCCTTAATGGGGCCTGAGGAGCCTCAAGAAAAAATCCACCACCCATTGGGGAAGCACCGTTCCAGGGCTGGAGGGGGAGACAGTGGACTGAAGATGATGAGCAGGAATGGAGTTACTTCACAGGTCCTGGGGCTACCACAATGAGGTGCTCAGAGAAAGATTTGAGGAGGCCAGCTTCTGTGATGCGCCTTCTTGGCAACCCTGGGTGAGGGGTTTGGAACTCTCAAACACCTGGCGAGGGGGTGGAGGTTCTAGTTCTGAGTCACGATTCCACCTTACCAGCCCCAAACTATGGATAGAGCAGGAGCCCAGACGGTTCAGAGGTGCAGAGCAGCAGAATGTTGGAGCCCCAATTCCATCCTTTGGGGAGGCGGGACACAGGCCACGTCAGGGGCCAAGAATGGGTTTTGAGGGGCCTACCAATAGGGATCCAACCTTGAGGAAGCAGTTGGGACCTCTCCAGGTGGCTGGTAGCAGCACAGACACTGCCAGGGGACATGAACCGGCGCCATTATGGCCCACTAGACTATGGCCTCAGCAACCACCATTCTGGGGCCCACCATTCATCCAAGCCTAGTTTAATGGGAGCCCTGATTGGGTAGCACTGTTTTGAGCCAGATTATAAAATACTTTGACCTTTATGGATGTTTCTACCCATCCCAGTGGGCAATGGTGGTGGCTGTCACATCAGTGTTGACAGGGGAGGTGACAGATTGGGTGGCCGATCTCCACAGTGACCACATGCAAGAATTAGCAAGAATTAGCAAATGTAGGCATGTTCCTGGAGGCTCTCAAGGGGAGGTTCGAGGATGAATCCAGAGCCAAATCAGCTGAAGGGGAGATTGTGGCACTTAAACAGTGGGGCCGGCTCATGAAGGAATATGTAAGGGAGTTTAGGAAGATTTCTGGGCAATCACTGAGTACTTACTTGTTCATCAATTTCACATGGGACTAGATAGTGATCTATGGCAGGTGTATGTTTATAGGGGATTGCCTCCACACCTGACTGATTGGTTTAAGGCTGCAGTGGATATGGATGTAGGATTACAAGAGTTCAGGACACGGGGCGAGGACAATCTGAATTACCCACAACGGACCATGGACAAAGCATCACCTAATAGGGAGGCAGCAACACCAGTAATCATGCCAGGAGCAGCAGATTCAGCTCTTTTCTGATGTTTTCACTGCAACCAGGTGGGCCATCAAGTGCCTGACTGCCCATTGCCTCCACCTAAGACCCCAGGACTGCAGACCCCCATCATTGGGGGAAAAACCCAGTAACAATCTTGGCCAACTTCAGAATGAACAAGGCTATACCCATGAAAACCACCACTCTGGAAAAGGATGTTGGAAGCCCATCTGTGGAGTGAGGTGGATGATTGCTGAGGTCACAGGTGATAGCAACGAGGAGATTCAAACGATCCAATGGTAACCAGGCCCATTTGCCCATTTGTGATCCCAGTGACGATCCGGAACACATTGGGAACCGAGCACGGTGCTCTAATTGATTCAGGATGCACGCAGTGCTTGATCCGTCAGTCTGTGGTGGATGGATTAGTGGTGTGTGTCAACTTCCCATATGGTGGGAAGATAGGTTCCGGAAACTCAGACTAGCACTTCACCCTGAACCACCCAAGGACCAGGTGGAAGGACAGGAGGGTGGGATATCATGGGAAGACACAGAGACCAATGGGGGGGGGGTTCCAGATATATACAGGGATTTGGCAGATGTTTTTAGTGAGGAGGAGTGTGAGGTTTTACCTCCACACCGTTCAACCAATTGTGCCATATAACTAATACCAGGGGCTAAACTGCCAAAACCCCACATGTATTCAATGACCCCAAAAGAACTCAAGGAATTGAGATGGTACATTGATAAAAACCTAGCCAGTGGTTCATCTGGCCCAGCAGTCCCACATGACGGCAGCAGTCCTGTTCAGGGAAAAAATAGACAGCGTGGGTTCAACGCAATATGCATAGAACATTTATATCCCTTCCGCTAATAAAGGATTTATTGTCCACCCTAGCAACCAGCAAGATCTTTATGAAACTGGATCTAAGAGAGGCTTATTACCGGGTGTATATCCAACCGGGGGATGAGTGGAAAACAACTTTTAAGTGTGCCCTGGGGAGTTACCAGTTTCAAGTAATGCTGTTCGGGTTACAGGGTGTCCCAGCTGTTTTTATGCAGGTATTAAATGAAGTTCTGCATGAACATCTCTATCGGGAGTTCCTTGTATACCTGGATGATATCTTGATATACACTAAAACAATGGAGGAACACACCAGGTTAGTCCGCCAAATCTTAGAGAAACTGCTGACTGCCAAGTTGTTTATAAAGTTGTCTAAATGTGAATTCCACCAAACAGAAATAGATTATTTAGGTTACTGTATATCAGGAGAGGGGGTGGAGATGGATCACAAAAAGGTAAAGGCAGTGATCGAGTTGCAGGCCCCAAAAACAAGGAAATAGTTACAGAGTTTCCTCAGATTTGCCAATTTTTATAGACAATTTATCCCATCATTTGCTCAGGTGGCATTGCCCTTAACAGATCTTCTATGTACAAAACCCAACACAACAAAGCCACGACCAGGAAAGATAATTGCAGGGACACCTGAGTGTCAAAAGGCATTTGAGAAGTTGAAAGGAATGTTTGCCTCTGAACCAGTATTAAGATACCCCGACTCAACATGGCCTTTTGTCATACAAGTCGACACAAGTGACGTAGTTGTAGGGGCTGTCCTACTTCAAAGAAACAACCAGGGGAGGCTGCAACCCTGTGCCTATACCTCAAGGAAGCTTATGGCCACAGAGAGAGGGTGGGCTGCTTGAGGGGGCAGGGACTCTGAAGTGTGGACTGACCACAAGAACCTGGAGGCCTTGCCCCAGGTTCCCCCAGAAAACTGTCCCCCAAGCAGGTCCACTGCGCACAATACTTCCAGAGGTTGAATTTCAACCTGAAGTACGTGCCCACTATCGCACATGCCACAATACAACAGCAAGAGGGAGGAGGTGGTACAGGCAATAATACCTTCCAGATAGTCGGTGGGGCAGATAGAACATACCAAGCCAGTAAACGTCTGGTACAACGACTTGCAGAGAACATTGCCAACGGATGCCTGGTTAGCAGAAAACAGGTCTCTACTGACGGATAGGGATGGTCTTGCGTGGAAAGGAGATAAATTGTATGTTCTGAAAGACATCAGGCCCATGGTATTACATAGATGCCACGATGTCAAACCTGCCGATCACTTTGGATTTCTTAACACATTACATCTTGCACGACGTCAGCCAAGACAGAGATTCCAAGTGCATTGAAACCTACATATAAGCAGATAATCCATGAACCATCTTTCCCTTGCAATTTGTCCAAGCATCAAGAGAGGATAGAAATATAAAACAATGATGTATCTTTTACTGGGTATATATCAGAAAGTTGTCAGGCATAAAAAATTATGGACGTTTTTCATAGATCTTTGTCCATTTTTATATTATACATCACACTGTACATTGCTCACTCTGATATTTCTGTAACCATGGATAACTTTCATCCTGTATTTGACAGACTGATAACAACAGAAATGGAACAGAAGGGAATACATGATCATCAAGAATCTGGAAGTTATGGATGAGAGATTGGATGAAAGAGAAATAGGAGTCATTTCTTGGGAAGAGAAGGTATAAGATAGGATGGTATGTCTAATTAGGATACGTTATATAGAGAGTTGTACAGATACGTTATATAGAGACTCTATACATTATATAGAGACTTTAATAACTTTTGGACATGCTCTATTGAAGGTTGGGTATAGATTTATAATAAAATGGCCTCCAAAAATATTGGATTGATTATGCTGAATAAATGATTCCCGCTGAAAGAAATTTTGGTTTAGTAATAAAAAGGGAACTCTAAAAAGAAATTATATTTGTTAAGGGCATGTATACGAATATCTGATAGTTTAGATAAAAAATAGATCTTCTAGAGATTTATCCATTGATAGTTACTTTATAACACTGCCCTGAGTCCTTCGGGAGTAGGGCGGTAGAGAAATCAAATAAAATAAATAAATAAATAAATAAATAAATAAGGTATAATAATGAGTTATGATTAAACTTCCAAGATTTGGATATAGTATTGATTTTGATTATTTTTTTATTATTATTATTAGATTTCTATACCGCCCTACTCCCGAAGGACTCAGGGCGGTGCACAGCCAAACAATAAAAACACATACATACAAAATTTAAAATAGAATAAAATCAAATTAGATAATTTTGGCCCCGACAAATTTAAAACCCCAAACTTTTAAAACCAATTTAAAATTGAATATATAAAATAATAAAAGATATTTAAAATTTTAAAAATCTTTCATAAAAGAGGGGGGAAATTAGGCCAGGCTGGCCTGGTGAAATAGTAAGGTCTTTAAGGCGCGGCGGAAGGTGCGCAGATCCGGGATCCTCCGTATCTCTGGGGGGAGCTCGTTCCAGATAGTAGGTGCCCCCACAGAGAAGGCTCTCCCCCTGGGGGCCGCCAGTCGGCATTGTTTGGCTGACGGCACCCAGAGGAGCCCCTCTTTATGGGAGCGTACCGGCTGGTGGGAGACTATTGGTGGTAGTAGGCGGTCCCGCAAGTACCCAGGTCCTAAGCCATGGAGCGCTTTAAAGGTGGTAACCAGAACCTTGAAGTGCACCCGGAAGACCACCGGGAGCCAGTGCAGCTCGTGCAGGAGGGGTGTTACATGGGAACGCCATGTCGCTCCCATTACCACCCGCGCGGCTGCACTCTGCGCCAGTTGGAGCCTCCGGGTGCTCCTCAAGGGGAGCCCCATGTAGAGAGCATTGCAATAGTCCAGGCGGGAGGTGACAAGGGCTTGAGTGACCGTGTGTAACGAATCCCGATCCAGAAAGGGACGCAACTGGCGAATCAGGCGAACCTGATGAAAAATCCTCCCGGTCACGCCATCAAGTGCTCTTCTAAAGACAGCCGTGAATCCAGGAGGACACCCAAGTTGCGAGCCCTCTCCGTGGGGGCCAATGATTCGGCCCCAATAGTCAGTGATGGTGTCAACTGACTATATCGGGACGTCGGAAACCATAGCCACTTGGTCTTGGATGGGTTGAGCCTGAGCCTGTTCCTCCCCATCCAGATCCGTACGGCCTCCAGGCACCGGGACATCACTTCAAGGGCATCGTTAGGGTGATCCGGGGTGGAGATGTACAGCTGGGTGTCATCAGCGTACTGATGGTACTCCACCCCGAAACCACGGATGATCTCGCCCAGCGGCTTCACATAAATGTTTAACAGGAGAGGCGAGAGAACCGACCCTTGTGGCACCCCACATATGAGGGGCCTCGGGGTCGACCTCTGTCCCCCTGTCAACACAGACTGCGACCGGTCAGAGAGAAAGGAGGAGAACTACCACAACACAGTGCCTCCCACCCCCAACTCTTCCAACCGGTGCAGCATGATACCATGGTCGACGGTATCAAAAGCCGCTGAGAGATCTAACAGGACCAGGATCTAACAGAGGAGCATCCCCTGTCCCGAGCCCTCCAGAGATCATCAACCAACACAACCAATGCCGTTTCCGTGCTGTACCCGGGCCTGAAGCCCGACTGGAACGGATCCAGATACGTCGTTTCATCCAGGTGCTGGGGGAGCTGTTGCGCAACCACACTCTCAACAACCTTCGCAACAAAGCGAAGGTTGGAGACCGGACGATAATTTACCAACATTGCCGGGTCCAGGGAAGGCTTCTTGAGGAGAGGCCTCACCACCGCCTCTTTCAAGGTGGCGGGAAAGTCACCCTCACCCAGCGAAGCATTTATAATCCCCTGGAGCCAGCCTCGTGTCACTTCCCGGGAAGCCAGTACTAACCAGGAAGGACACGGGTCCAATAAACAAGTGGTCGCGTTCAGTCTACCCAGAATCCTGTCCACATCCTCAGGGGTCACAGGATCAAACTCATCCCAGATAACATTCTCAAGACCTGCCCCTGTCTCTCCCCCTGAGACTACCCAGTCGGAGTCCAAATCTTCCCGAATCTGAGTGATTTTGTCATACAGATACTGAACAAAATCCTCGGCTCTACCCTCCAAGCGGTCCTCCCACACTTCCTGGTGGAGCAGGGAGCGGGTCACCCTAAAAAGGGCGGCTGGGCGATTATCTGATGACACAATAAGAGCAGCAAAATAACTACATTTCGCTGCTTTTATCGCCACTAAGTAATTCCTAATGTGGGATCTTACTAGTGTCCGGTCAGATTCAGAAAGACTGGCCCTCCAGCTACTCTCTAGGTGTCTTTTCCAGTGCTTCAACTCCCTCAGCTCCTCGGTAAACCAAGGAGCCAATTGAGATCGGTGCCGGGTCAGAGGCCGCAAAGGCACGACCCGATCCAGAGCACCAGCAGCCGCCCTATCCCAGGCGGCTACCAGGTCTCCAGTCGAGGTGTGTGCCAGAACCTCAGGAAATGGCCCAAGCTCCGTCTGGAATCTGTCAGGTTCCATCAGGCGCCTGGGGCGGAACCATCTTACCGGCTCTGCCTCCCTGCGGCGGGGTGCAGAGGTTCGAAAGTCTAGATGAAGGAGAGAGTGATCTGACCATGACAAGGGTTCAGTGACTTTATCCCCTATCTCAAGATCCCTCAACCACTGTCCAGAGACAAAAACCAGATCCAGCGTGTTTCCCCCTGTGTGGGTAGGGCCATGAATTAACTGGGTCAGGTCCATAGCTGTCATGGAAGCCATGAACTCCCGAGCCATCTCCGACGTCTCACCCACGGACGGCAGGTTGAAATCCCCCATGACCATAAGCCTAGGGGTATCAACCGCCACTGCGGAGATGACGTTGAGTAGCTTGGGCAGGGCTGTTGCCACGTGGCAGGGAGCCAGGTACATGATCAGCAAACCCATCTGAACCCCATGACCCCATTTCACAAAAAGGGATTCACAGCCGGCCGTCTGAGGAACAGTGGCCTCCTTTGGTCTCAGACCTTCTTTAATGATAACCGCTACCCCCGCCCCTCCCCTGTGACCTCGGCTGATGGAATGCTTGGAAACCTGGCGGGCACATTTCAACGAGGGGAACCCTCCCCTCCTGGCCCAACCAGGTCTCCGTAATACCTGCCAGGTCCGCACCCCCCTCCTGAACAAGATCACAGATGAGGGGGGCTTTATTTACTACGGACCTGGCATTGCACAGCATCAGCCGAAGGCCTGGGTCCTGAGGGTCTATGCAACCTGAGGAGCGAGTAGAGCCTTGGGGGCTGGAGCATGCCACCGCTCGTAGACACCGAGTGCGCACTCCCCTAACACGATATGGCCCCCTGCTCCCGCCATATCTACCCCTCCCACCTACAGTACTGATGTTCAAAAAACCATCCAGACAAGCTCTAAACCCCCCCCCCCTCGATCCCGGGTCTCCCACCCCCCCACGCCACGCTTCACTGCCAGACCCGACCCGACCCCTTGTGGGTTATCCCCCATACCCACAGCCCGAATTCCAATCTCACCCTCCCCTCCCTGGGACCCCTTAAAAATTTGACTAAAAATTTCATTAGAAAACCCCTCAATCCCCTAGTTTTCACATGCCACCTCTCTGGGTCCCAAAACCCTTCCTTGAGGTGGGCCCTCGATAGTGAGGAGGGCCACATCTGCGAGAAGGGGGAATCTCGCAGTGCAAGAAGGTCTGCAGTCGTATACATCTCCAAAATGCAGCAATGGAGGCCCAAAGCTCAGACAGGGGACTTCACAAAAGATGTAACACAGCCATTTGTTCACCGATGTGCTTTTGGTATCTCAACTGTCCTCCCACAACAGCAGGAGGGTCCTAATTATCTCCTCCAATGGGGGCGACCTCCGGCCCGCCCTCTCACAGCGGAACCCCACGGGGCCGTAGATTGAAAAAGTTCTCCCACAGACAAGAGTCATGATGTAATAGAGGACCCCTCAACAGTTACATCAGTTTGGCTGTCCATGGTCGGAAGAAAGATTTATCAGTCTATCAGTCAGTCTATGAGTCACGCAGGGGCGAAGATGGAAAATCCTTGGCAAAGTCTTATACTCAAGATCATATTCGAGTAAGTCCCGATGAAAAAGGGAAAGAAGGGAAGGGGAAGAAGGAAGAGGGGAAGAAAAAGGGGGGAGGAGAGAGAAAATTCCCTCAATTAGGGCAAATAATAAGCCCATTTAGGTGGATACAATACCCGGGAAGGGGAGGAGAAAAGGGCTGGTATCTATGTGATGGAAAACTCCTCCGTCGCCCCCCAGCCCTACATTCCTCAGATAGTTCAGTTCTTCCGGGATAACAAATCCAAACCCCAGCCTCCATTGGATGTCACAGGGGGCCTCCAGGTCCTGTACAGCCGCCAAGATATCCAGGGAGGGGGTCTTTCTTCTCCGGTCCTAGGCCCGTTATGCTCCTCTCAGTTTTCACCCTCTAGCAAGCCCCCCTTCTCCGGCAATAGGGCCTGAGAACAGCTCCAGTACTTCCATGGGGTGTGCCATGGCCCAGTTTAATGTTGGGGCTGGCCTCACCACCCCCGCTGATATCCAAGCCACCATTCCCGGATTCCAGGGGCTGCTGAGGAAGTTCCTGAGTGGGGCAGATGAAATTTCAACAGGCTGCCACCACTCGCTGCCCCACAGCCATACTTCCCCCTTCACCATTGCCGCTATCACTGCCAACGACTGCCGCCGAACAAATCACCATAGCTCCACTTTCGGCGGCGTTGGAGCAGCGCGGCCAACTTCTTTGCCAGCGCCTCTAGGCATGTCCAGGGGCGAGGGAGATCTCAAAAACCCTCGCCCCGACCTCCGCTGACTGACCTCGCTGCCACCAGCAAGCCACATCTCCATATCTCCGCTTTCCGCTTTCCGCTCTCCGCTCGGCTTGGCTCTCCGCTCTCCCTTCTCCTTCCCAGCAGCGCCGCCGCTCTCCACTCTCCACTCGGCTCTCGGCGGCATCGGCAGAGTCGGAGCAGCACGGCCACACTCTCCCTCGCCGCCTCCGACTCCGGGGGCGTCCAGGGGCGAGGAAGATTGCAAAACCGTCGCCCCGAAGCCATCCGACCGAATCAGGGGTCACTGATGGTTGAGCTCCCCTGCAGCACCCCCTCGAGCCCCAGAAAGTCCTCCATCCAGCCGCAGCACCTCACCTCACGACCGCCATCTTGCGCATGCTCAGAAGTATTTGATTATTGATCAATATGTGGATTTAAAAAGTGAAAATTATGATGAAATGTATCTTCAATGACATTTTTATACATAGGTAAAAATGGATGTGTAATTGAGATTAGGAACTTTTTGCCATGGTGAAATTTGGGACTTTTTTTTTTTTCTTAAGGCTATATCAGTGAAGCACCATAGTACAAAGAGATAAAAGAAATGTAAAAGTTAATAAAAAAAACAGAGTAGATTTGAAAAAGCAGATTGATGCAGATGTTGAAATTGACTATTTTGGTTATTTTAATATTTTGTTAAGGTATATTTTTAAAACTAGAGATTATTTTATAATATTGTTTGATAATTATGAATATTTTTGAATTAATGACTGGAAAATAGATTTGTTTAATATTACAAAAATGTTGTATATGTTGTTAAACTTAGATAAGTTGTCATATTTAACTTAGAGTAAGGATTACCTGATTATATATTTATATCTCTACTGAGAAAAGCTGAAATTCTTTTCTTTTCTTTTTTCTTTTCCCACACTTTTCATCTCTCTACATTTTGATTCTTTTTTTCCAATCTTTATTTTGTATATTATTCTTTTTTTAAAAAAGTAAAGTATTTTTCAGCAACATCCTAAACACATTCTTAATAACTTTTGGCTGTAAAATGCAATACTGGAAGACATGCTGTTCCACAGGCTAAGAGTAGGCTCCAGTTTGAGGTGAAGATAAAACAATAAAAAAATAATAATTCTAGTGCTATTTTACACTACCAAAGGAATAAACATTTATATTATATTATAAATTATATGTGTTCATTATATGAACACAAAAGGTATTCTTTCTTTTATCTTTCTTTTTCTTTTCTTTTCTTTTTTTTCAGCAAATCTCTGGCCCTTTTATTTAGTCAAGCTTTTATTACTTACACAGTCATTCTGTAAACTGATTTGTCTCAAGAAATATAATAGCACTATGGAGGCCTTCTTGCCAACATCAGTAGGGTGCATGTTCTTTGCAGCAAGTGAAGCTGCCAATGAATTTTGCCTCAAATGAATTTGATACAAACATTAAGATAATTCTAAGTATGAGTAAAATCTGAATTGGAGTTCTGACAAGATTAGTTAAAAGTCTTGCAAAAAGAAAATGCTCATTTCTCACAGTAGCTGAGTTTTGTCTAATGCAAAATCTGACATACATATGGAAGACTTTTTGGCTCATTATAAAAACCTAAATGTATTTTGAGCCAAATAAAACAAGCATTAAAAAGTCAAAGAAGAATCCACAGCTGCAGAATATATTTTAAATCCAATATGCATGTATTGCCAGCTAGCCTAGACCTTTTTGAAATACCTACAATAAATCCACTTTTTCTCTGCATTCCCTCTCCTTTTTATTACCTTGAGAGATATTTTCCCCTTGGAGTCAGAGAAAGATTTCTGATAGCTCTTAATGTGAACGTCTATGCAAAATATATGATTTGCATCTAAAGTAGAGATTTATGCTGAATTGTCATTCTCCTTTGAAAATCCCTCATCCTCCCCAAAACAATTCATCATAATGGTGACAAAACATTTTTCTGTACTTAACTTGGAAGTGAACTGTAAAGTTCTCATTGAGTTTAGGTTGCTCAGTTAAATATCATTTTAGATATCCATATTTGATAGCCTATGCCACAAATATATAACTGATGATAAGCAAGATCACTATGATGATAAGTAAATAATATGACAAGGAAAGAAGAAACAATATAGTTAATGCTATATTATCATTTATTTGAAAGATTTACTTTATTGATAATGAGGAAGAATAAAATCATATAGTGAACATGCATCAAATAGGATATTATATGCTTCATTCTCAGGACTGCATTCTAAACTGCAAGGAGAAACCTATCTTTCTATTTATTTATTTATTAGAATTTGTCAAACAAAAACAAGAATAAAAGGGAGTGTGGCCAGTGTCACGGCAAGACAATGTGTGCTTCGAGAGCTCCCAGGAGACAGTTGACATCTCAGCTGTTTGGGGGATCTTCATTGACCTAAGCTGTCTTGTAGGGAAAGCAAACAAGAGAGGCACGGACTGACTAACACAGGGAAACTGCAAATTCCCTGGTTAGTCAGAAGAAGCCTCTTACCCCAGACGACTGAGAAAGCGGCCATACTGTGCCACTAAGAAGCAAAAGACAGAGTGGATCATCTGGGTGAGAACCTGGCTTTTTATATATAAGTTTCTTTTCATACCCGTTTGGAATTAATATAGAGTGGAAAAGTGGTGCAAAGAGGGGAGGGAGAGCAGGTCTGTGTCAACTCTCCACTTCCGGTATTAGAGTGGCGAGGAAAGGAAAGAACTGCAAGGAAAAGATATTGAATGAATTGAAAGAATTGATCTGAAAATAAGAAAAGATAGAAAACCTGATTGAGTATTTTTAAAAAATGATTAAATGAATTTAAATAAATTTGTCTGTGGGAGAAGTTTTTCAATCTACGGCCCCTTGGAGTTCCGCTGTGAGAGGGCGGGCCGGAGGTCGCCCCCATTGGAGGAGCTAATTAGGACCCTCCTGCTGTTGTGGGAGGACAGTAGAGATACCAACAGCACATCGGTGAACAAATGGCTGTGTTACATCTTTTGTGAAGTCCCCTGTCTGAGCTTCGGGCCTCCATCGCTGCATTTTGGAGATGTATACGACTGCAGATCTTCTTGCGCTGTGAGACTCCCCCTTCTCGCAGATGTGGCCCTCCTCACTATCGAGGGCCCACCTCAAGGAAGGGTTTTGGGACCCAGAGAGGTGGCATGTGAAAACTAGGGGATTGAGGGGTTTTCTATCGAAATTTTTAGTCAAATTTTTAAGGGGTCCCAGGGAGGGAGAGGGTCAGATTGGAATTCGGGCTGTGGGTATGGGGGATAACCCACAAGGGGTCGGGTCGGGTCTGGCAGTGAAGCGCGGCATGGGGGTGGGAGACCCAGGATCGAGGGGGGGGTTAGAGCTTGTCCAGATGGTTTTTTGAACATCAGTACTGTAGGTGGGAGGGGTAGATATGGCGGGAGCAGGGGGCCATATCGTGTTAGGGGAGTGCGCACTCGCTGTCTACGAGCGGTGGCGTGCTCCGGCCCCCAAGGCTCTACTCGTTCCTCAGGTTGCATAGACCCTCAGGACCCAGGCCTTCGGCTGATGCTGTGCAATGCCAGGTCCATAGTAAATAAAGCCCCCCTCATTTGTGATCTTGTTCAGGAGGGGGGTGCGGACCTGGCAGGTGTTATGGAGACCTGGTTGGGCCAGGAGGGGGGGTTCCCCTCGTTGAAATGTGCCCGCCAGGTTTCCAAGCATTCCATCAGCCGAGGTCACAGGGGAGGGGCGGGGGGTAGCGGTTATCATGAAAGAAGGTCTGAGACCGAGGGAGGCCACTGTTCCTCAGACGGTCGGCTGTGAATCCCTTTTTGTGAAATGGGGTCATGGGGTTCAGATGGGTTTGCTGATCATGTACCTGGCTCCCTGCCACGTGGCAACAGCGCTGCCCGAGCTACTCAACGTCATCGCCGCGGTGGTGGTTGATACCCCTAGGCTTATGGTCATGGGGGATTTCAACCTGCCGTCCATGAGTGAGACGTCTGAGATGGCTCAGGAGTTCATGGCTTCCATGACAGCTATGGACCTGACCCAGTTAATTCATGGCCCTAACCACACAGGGGGAAACACGCTGGATCTGGTTTTTGTCTCTGGACAGTGGTCGAGGGATCTTGAGATAGGGGATAAAGTCACTGAACCCTTGTCATGGTCAGATCACTCTCTCCTTCATCTAGACTTTCGAACCACTGCACCCCGCCGCAGGGAGGTGGAGCTGGTAAGATAGTTCCGCCCCAGGCGCCTGATGGAACCTGACAGATTCCAGATGGAGCTTGGGCCATTTCCTGAGGTTCTGGAACATGCCTCGACTGGAGACCTGGTGGCCGCCTGGGAGCTCTGGATCGGGTCGTGCCTTTGCGGCCTCTGACCCGGCGCCAATCTCAATTGGCTCCTTGGTTTACCGAGGAGCTGAGGGAGTTGAAGCGCTGGAAAAGACGCCTAGAGAGTAGTTGGAGGGCCAGTCTTTCTGAATCTGACCGGACACTAGTAAGATCCCACATTAGGAATTACTTAGTGGCGATAAAAGCAGCGAAATGTAGCTATTTTGCTGCTCTTATTGCATCATCAGATAACTGCCCGGCCGCCCACTTTAGGGTGACCCGCTCCCTGCTCCATCAGGAAGTGCAGGAGGACCCCTTGGAGGATCAAGCCGAGGATTTTGTTCAGTATCTGTATGACAAAATCACTCAGATTTGGGAAGATTTGGACTCCGACTGGGTAGTCTCAGGGGGAGAGACAGGGGCAGGTCTTGAGAATGTTATCTGGGATGAGTTTGAGCCTGTGACCCCTGAGGACGTGGACAGGATTCTGGGCAGACTGAACGCGACCACTTGTTTATTGGACCCGTGTCCCTCCTGGTTAGTGCTGGCTTCCCGGGAAGTAACACGAGGCTGGCTCCAGGGGATTATAAATGCTTCGCTGGGTGAGGGTGACTTTCCCGCCGCCTTGAAAGAGGCAGTGGTGAGGCCTCTCCTCAAGAAGCCTTCCCTGGACCTGGCAATGCTGGAAAATTATCGTCCGGTCTCCAACCTTCGCTTCGTTGCGAAGGTTGTTGAGAGTGTGGTTGCGCAACAGCTCCCCCAGCACCTGGATGAAACGATGTATCTAGATCCGTTCCAGTCGGGCTTCAGGCCTGGGGACAGCACGGAAACGGCATTGGTCGCGTTGGTAGATGATCTCTGGAGGGCTCGGGACAGGGGATGCTCCTCTGTCCTGGTCCTGTTAGATCTCTCAGTGGCTTTTGATACCATCGACCATGGTATCATGCTGCACCGGCTGGAAGAGTTAGGGGTGGGAGGCACTGTGTTGGGGTGGTTCTCCTCCTTTCTCTCTGACCAGTCGCAGTCTGTGTTGACAGGGGGGCAGAGGTCAACCCCGAGGCCCCTCATATGTGGGGTGCCGCAAGGGTCGGTCCTCTCGCCCCTCCTGTTCAACATTTATGTGAAGCCGCTGGGCGAGATCATCCGTGATTTTGGGGTGAAGTACCACCAGTACGCTGACGACACCCAGCTGTACATCTCCACCCCAGACCACCCCAACGATGCCCTTGAAGTGGTGTCCCGGTGCCTGGAGGCCGTGCGGATCTGGATGGGGAGGAATAGGCACAGGCTCAACCCATCCAAGACCGAGTGGCTGTGGTTTCCGATGTCCCGATATAGTCCGTTGGTGCCATCACTGATTATTGGGGGCGAATCATTGGCCCCCACGGAGAGGGCACGCAACTTGGGCGTCCTCCTGGATTCACGGCTGTCTTTAGAAGAGCACTTGATGGTCGTGACCGGGAGGATTTTTCATCAGGTTCGCCTGATTCGCCAGTTGCGTCCCTTTCTGGATCGGGACTCATTACACACGGTCACTCATGCCCTTGTCACCTCCCGCCTGGACTATTGCAATGCTCTCTACATGGGGCTCCCCTTGAGGAGCACCCGGAGGCTCCAACTGGCGCAGAGTGCGGCCGCATGGGTGGTAATGGGAGTGACATGGCGTTCCCATGTAACACCTCTCCTGCGCGAGCTGCACTGGCTCCCGGTGGTCTTCCGGGTGCGCTTCAAGGTTTTGATTACCACCTTTAAAGCGCTCCATGGCTTAGGACCTGGGTACTTGCGGGACCGCCTACTACCACCAATAGCCTCCCACTGGCCGGTACGCTCCCATAGAGAGGGGCTCCTCCGGGTGCCGTCGGCCAAACAATGTCAACTGGCGGCCCCCAGGGGGAGAGCCTTCTCTGTGGGGGCACCTACTATCTGGAACGAGCTCCCCCCAGAGATACGGAGGATCCCGGATCTGCGCACCTTCCGCCATGCTTTAAAGACCTTATTTTTTCACCAGGCGGGCCTGGCCTAATTTTCTCCCTCTTTCATAAAAGATTTTTAATTTTTAAATATCTTTTAGTATTTTATACATTCAATTTTAAAATTGGTTTTAAATAGTTCGGAGTTTTAAATTTGTCGGAGCCAAAATTATTTAATTTGATTTTATTCTACTTTTAAATTTTGTATGGATGTGTTTTATTGTTTGGCTGTGCACTGCCCTGAGTCCTTCGGGAGTAGGGCGGTATAGAAATTGAATAAAATAAATAAATAAATAATTGACAAAATGGAGGAGAAAATGGTAAAGGAAATGATGATAATTTGGGCGAAAAACTTTGGGTATAATATTGAATTAGAGTATTGGGAAAAATTATGGGGAACAAATTATAAGATGACATTGTCAGCCACCTATAAAGAAAATATTTACAAAATGTTTTATAGGTGGCATTTACCCCTGGCGAGATTGGCCAAGATATCTCCCAAAAATGCATCAAATTGCTGGAAATGCAATCATCAACATGGGACATATTTCCACATGTGATGGACATGTCCCAAAGCAAAGGCATATTGGTTAAAAATCCAAAAATGATTAGAGGAAATGACAGGGGAAAAAATTGCTATGAAATCCGAACTATTTTTATTGGGAATTATAAAAGAGAAGATTAAGAAAGAAATCTATTACCTTATACTTCACATAATTACGGCCGCCAGAATTTCAGTTGCACAAAATTGGAAACAAAGATGTGCTCCATCAAATACGATGATCATAAAAAAGGTGCTAGAATGTGCAGAAGCAGATAAATTAACAATGGAATTAAAAGACTGAGAGGAAACATTTATTATGAGACATGGAATAGATGGTATAACTGGTTGGAGAAACAATCCAAAATTAATGTATAAATGTATACACATAAAAGAAGATTGTGTAATAGATAGGTATAAATTGTAATGAATATAGAAATTACTAAGTAATACATAAAATGTATGTGTATATAGTTGGTTATAGATATTATTAAAGATGCCGGTATCAGAAAGCTGTAAAAATATAACAAGGATGTTAAAGATGTAAATGTTGAATAAAAATTATTTTAAATAAATAAATAAATAAATAAATAAATTTGAATTGAATAGAAACTTTTTAAAGTTTTAAAAATTCTAAACTTTTCCTATTTTTGCTGATTGAAAATAAAACTGTAGAGCCATCTGGTGCCACAAGAGAAAAGACTTTGAGTTGAATACAAGAAATAAACTGACCTTGACAACTTTGGCTGGAGTGATAAGAAATAGATATCAAAGAAAGAGAAGAACATTGGGAGGGATGTTTTTAAGTCAAGTTGAATAGTGAGATCTTTGAAAGCTTGAAGTAATGGATTTGTCTGCTGATTTTGTTTTTACCTAACTGGAAACTATATTACCAGGCAGCAGCATTGACATGGATGAGAGAATGGATTGAATTAAGAAATACAAAACTATTAACTTTGGAGGGACATGATTTACAATTGGGATGGCATGCCTTTCTATGGTATGGCAAAAATAAGATGCATAGTTATCTTCAAAGGCATAATATAAGAAATGCATTACTATTAGTGTGGGAGAAGGTTAGAGATAAATATTATTTGAAAATACCAACATGGTTATTAACTATGGAAGCGTTAATACATCCAAATATTATTAATATGGGAAATATTGTCAGATACAAAGTTATATTATCAGATAAGGGGGAATTGAAAATGAAACAAGAAATAGAAGAACAAGGGATTGAAATGGACTGGTACACACAATTGCAAATACAAACAAGATATGAAAAGGATGCTAAATTATATGGTGTTTATTTGGAAATAACAGAACTGGATGAGATACTCACAGGAACAAACGAGAAAATGATTTAAAAATTATATAACTATTTACTTAGTATTAAGTTAGAAGAAGAACAGATAAAAGAAACAATGAGAGCTTGGGCTAAAAATTTTGGATATACAATTGAGTTAGATAAATGGCAGCAATTATGGGGAAGAAACTATAAATTAACAATGTCCACAGCTTATAAGGAGAATCAATATAAAATGTTTTATAGATGGCACATGGCACCTGAAAAATTAGCAAAAATGTTTAAAGATAAATCAGCTAAATGTTGGAAATGCCATCAGATACCAAATTTGTACTATCATATGTGGTGGCCATTCCCAGAAGCAAGAAATTATTGGGTTAAAATTCAAACATGGTTAGAGGAAATGAAACAACAACATATTGACTTAAAACCTGAGCTGTTCCTATTGGGTATCTTACCAGAGAAATATAGTAAAGAAAATATATTCTTGATATATTTTACATACATCTACATGTTATAACTGTAGCGAGGATTATATTTGCACAAAATTGGAAAGCAAAGAAAATCCCTACAGAGGAAGAAGTAATTAAGAAAATATTGTAAAGTGCAGAAATGAATAGATTAACATTGGCACTTAAAGAAAAAGAAGAATCGGAATATTTTAAGGTATGGGGCAATTTTATCAATGGTTAGAGAGGAGATATATATGAAAATCAATATAATTAAAAATTTTGGGGAAAATGTTGTAATGAATTGAATGAAGATGTAAAAGCAAGATAGAAATGTAATAAGAAAATGGGGAGAAAGGAGGCATAACATGAATTAATATAGTAAGAAATTTGGAAAGAATATAACAAATTAAATGAAAATATAAAGATGTGATAGAAATATAGAAAGACAATGGAGGAGGAAGTAGAGGACACAAAATATGTACTCTGATGACACACTGAATGATTAATGATGCATTGTTTATTTGTTTGTTTAAAAATAAAAAACTTTTACAAAAAAAATAAACTGCATGGAGAAACCTATCTAATTATTTATTTATTTATTTATTAGAATTTATCAAACAAAAGCAAGAATAAAAGAAAAAATACAATGATAGGGACAATAGGCACGTTAGTGCACTTATGCATGCCCCCTCTATTGACCACTTAAGTATGAAGTAAGGTCCATGGAAGTCAATTTGTGACTGAAACTGTGAAATTTGAAAAGAGAAACCTGGTTATGAACTGATATAGGAGGAATGTACTTATATTCTGTTGAAATTTCAAATCACTGAGATGATTGTCTAAATTAATGATTTGTGAACTCATAGGAGCTCATAGGAAAACATGTAGGAGCACCATTCACATTTTCAGCAAATTGCTATATTTCTAAGTACAAATCCTTCCATATTGCAGTACCTCATGTTTGTAACTATTTTGAAAGCTCAATATTTAATATAGAAAAAGTTAACTTAAATTGTTATAAATGCCTGACTGGATTTGATAAAACAATAGCTGAGTAATAGTTAAGAGAGCCACATTGGCGTCTGGCTAAAAATCTGGAAATCATGAGTTCTAGTCATACCTTAGACACAAAGGCAGCTGGGTTGTCTTGGGCCAAGAAAACTGCAGGGACTTTTCCAGGCAGCCTACAAAAATAGGATATGATTGAACAATAGCCACAACAAAAAGAGATCCTCAGTGATTAAGAAATTAAAGGTTTGTTTGTTTGTTTGTTTGTTTGTTTGTTTGTTTGTTTGTTTGTTGCTTGCTTGCTTGCTTGCTTGCTTATATGCTCTTAGCTGTCCTTATCTATAGTACATTTCAAATATGATAATTCTATATGTATTATTCCAGATAGAATATCCAGATAGAATATTCAGTAGAGAAAGTCTAAAAGAATAGAATTGACCCATGTATCTAAAAAATAAGTAGTTCTAATTCAATTTGAAGAGGAATAAGGAGTTAATAAATTTAACTGTATTTTTTTTCAACATCTAAGAAGCTACTTAGAATATATTTGTTTAGGTAAAGTCTGAATTAATAAAAAAAATAGTACTCTGGGAAAAACTTGAAAGAGTTTCAGAACCCAAATTAAATTCAATGACACGGCTGTCTGCTTTGCATGTAAATAAAGTATTTAAATGTAATAATTCCATATCTAGAAGAGGCAGTGGCGACACATTCAAATATATGATCATAAAGAAGGTCCCTCTTTCTGAAAATGCTATAAAATTAGTCAGGTTTTGCACATTTCAACAGTGACAAATGCCCATTTTAAAAGGGCAAACTTTGCCTAACTGTGAACTGATGAAATACAAAACAAATTCTTTCGGACCATAGTTGACTTTCCAGAAAACAAAACAAATTGGCATATCATTAGTCCACAAATTTCACAGAAATTTCAGACAAAAACACAAGCAGTTAGAATCAACAGTATGGATCTAAACTCTTAGATAAACGATATCTTAATATTTTGTTTTGTCAGCTGCTATTTATTAATCTATGATCAGCAAAGTGATCATGTTCTATTCAGAGTAAGTTTGCATAATAGATATAAAGCAGTTAATAAAGGGCTCTCAAAGGAGGGATTTGAGAATTTACAGTCTTCCATTGGGAGTCAGTAACATTTAAAAATTCCCAGAACTCTTAACAGCTCAATAAGTTCCAAAATTCTTTATTGTGGGATATGGTGGCAATTAAAGCAAACCAGTTTTGAAAAGCATGAAATAGCAATGATCATACTTTCTTCTCTTTTAGACAGGCCATATCTGCACATTAGTCAGACTCTCTCTCTAAACAGACCAGAATATGTGGGCACACTTCCTCTTTATTAGTGGTAGACAAGAAAAATGGGCAAGTCCTTTATTATACAAATCAGAAAAAAGGTAGATATGGCAATTACTATTGTTTCTCATAGAAAATAACGTATGTCATACAGTAGTGGGTTTCAAATAATTTCACCACCAGTTCGCCAAAAATGTGAGCCTGCACGCATGCGCACACGAATGGCTTCTGCTCGACCGAGCAGCCTTTTGGGGCCTGCTCCCTTCCATCTCTGCTCTCCGGGGCAACGGCTGCTTCTCTCCGCACTGCTGGGAGAGCATCTTGTGCAAATTTAGCGGCTGTGAGCTGCCGCTTTCCTCTAAGTCCCATCTGGAAAGCGCTGTGGCTGAGAGAAACAGCATTCAACATGGCTGCTGCTTCTCTGTGCTGCAGCACTTTCCGGATAGGACAGAGGAAAGTGATGGCTCACAGCTGCTAAATTGTAGAAGACACTCTCCCAGAAAGAGCAACAGCGGAAAAAGCAGCTGCCGACCCAGAGAGCACAAGGACCATCTGCGCGAGTGACCAAGGCTCAGCAAGGGACGGAAGAAGCAGCTGCAAGATCTCCGCTGCAGCGCTTTCCGGATTGGGCTTTTTTTTTTCTAACTTTTTTATTTTTTTACATATATATCAATGTGTGAATAGTGTGGCACCTGGGTGTTAGACATTCCAATACAAATAAAACTAGTAGTATTAATCATATTCATTACATTCAATCAACATATATTTCTAATAATGATACACATTTATATTAAATTGCAGTCTGTCATTATTCAGTTATTCCATATTTTCTCTTGTTATTGCTTTTATTTTATTTTATTTATTTATTTATTTATTTATTTGCAAGTATTTATATGTCGCCCTTCTCCCGAAAGGACTCAGGGCGGCGAACACAGGTAAAAACAAATAAACAGGTAAAAACATACAATTAAAACCAGTTAAGATCGAATGATAATAAATAATAACACCCAAGAATCTAAATATAAAAGTGTATACACTAATATTCCCCCTTTTCTTCTTTCTATCACTTATTCTAACTTTTAATCATGTCATCCTTTATTAAAAGACTTTTTCTTTCTATCCTACCTAACTTCTAGTCATGTCACCTACCTAAGAAAAGAAAAGAAAGAGAGAGAAAACGAAAAGCAAATCAGAACAACAACAAAAAAGAGAAATCATCTATCCATCGCCTCTTGTCCACTTCAATAGTTTAATTGCTATGCTTTTTTTTTTACTTGCCTCTCATATTCCTCTCTTGGATCTTTTTCTCTGTCTGCATCAGCTTCTTGGATGTTCAGTCTAGGTATTTCTCCCACCTCTACCCTCTTCCACTACCTAGTTCTGCCCGGGCCCCTATCTCCCTTTCAAAAGTATCTTCCAATTCTCTTAATATATTTCCCCCCTGATTTAATTCATCAGTCACTGTTATTTTCATTGTTGTCTCCTCTTTGTCTTCTTCCTCCTCCATTTCTTCTGTTGACTCCTCCCTTTCTTGGGCATCTTGGTCTTTACTCATCTATCCTTATATGCTATTTTCCATTTTTTCCGTAATCTCCTTAAATCCTTTCTCCATGATGTCTTTTGTGTTTTGAAAAAGTAACGCCATCTCCTTCGAAGTTCCACTCATTTTTTTCTTATAAAGCATCTTATTTTGTTTTTAAAAATTCAACTTTTGTCCAGCAGTCCAAAATGGGACTTCTTACAGATAAGAAGAACCATCTGGTCCATTCCCAAACTGCTTCAGCTCTCCTGCACCCACACCACTCCCCCCATGGCCCTTCAGTTTAGCACAGCAGGCAGCAGGCCAAATAAATTACTTTGGCCCAGGGGATGTAGTTTGAGGCCAGTAGGGCAACATGCAGGCAGAGGCCCAGGCCAAGGCTGGAGCAGGGGAATGACGCATTCCCCGACCGGCCAAGGCAAATGGCAAAGCAAGCCAGGCAAGCTCCAATGATGGGGGGGGCAGCTAGCTAGGCCACAGCGCCACATGGAATGCAGCTGCAGTTGCAAAGCAAGCCAGGCAAGCTGGAGGCCAAGGACGGTGTGGGGGGGGGGAAGGAAGCTAGCTAGGCCATGACTCGCAGGCTTACTTACCCAGGCAGGCAGATCAGGGCTGCTCAGTTGGGCCTCAGGCACTACGTAGGAAGGCAGGCAAGACTGTGTGGTCAATGCAAGCAAGGATCCACACAGCGTGCTATGCCGGGGAGGTGAGATGAGGATTGAGTGAGCAGGGCGAGGCGAGGCGGGGTTGGGTGAGTGGGTAGGTGGGTGGGGAGGGTGGGTGGGTGGGTTAGCAGCGAGAGGGTGGGCAGGAGTGAGCGGTGAGCAGGTGGATGGGGAGGGGCCAGCCAGATGGTATTTGGCAGTTCTCTGAACTACTCAAAATTTCTGCTATTGGTTCGCCTGAACTGGTCCGAACCGGCTGAATACAACCTCTGACGCCATAACAGAATAGTCATAATAGAATAACAAATTTGGAAGAAATCTTGTTCAACCCCTGTTCAAGCAGAAGACTATAAATTCTAGACAAATGGCTGTCTAATATTTTCCAGTGATGTACCACAATTTCTGGAGGCAACCTGTTCCACTGATTGTTCTCCCTGTCAGAAAAATTCTCCTTAGTTCTAGGTTGGTGCTCTCCCTGATAAGTTTCCATTCATTACTTTTTGTCCTACCTTCAGGTGTTTTTGAGAATAGGTTGATCCCCTCTTTTTTGTGAAGCCCCTCAGATATTGGAAGACTGCCATCATCTTGTTCCTAGTTCTTCTCTTTGTTAGGCAAGGGGTACTTGCAGGAGCACCTCCTACCAGCCTCCCACCACCCAGTGCGCTCACATAGGACTGCCCTCCTCTGGCTGCCGTCTGCCAGACAATGTCGGCTAACGGCGCCCAGGATGAGGGCGTTCTCTGTGGCCGCACTGACCCTCTGGAACGAGTTACCCACTGGGCTCCAGACAGCCCCTGACCTCCGTTCTTTCCACAAAGAACTGAAGACATGGCTTTTAAAACAAATTGTCTGATCTGTTGGGAGTTTTTAATTAATTGTGGGATTTTAATTGCATTTTTAACTTTATTTATTGATATTGTTATTGTTTTTACTCTATGTGATGGTTGTGAGCTGCCCCGAGTCCTCTGGGAGAAGGGCGGCATATAAATTTAAATAAATAAATAAATAAATAAATAAATAAATAAATAAATAAATAAATAAATATCCAGTTCCTACAATTGTTCGTGGTATGCTTTATCATCTTTGTTACTCTTCTCTGCACACTTTCTAGAGTCTCAACATCTTTTTTGAATCATGGTGTCAAAAACTGAATGCAATATTCCAATTGGTATTGCTAAGACTTCATGTGATCTTGATACTATCCTCTGTTGACGAAGTCCAGGGCTGCATTGGGGGTTTTGACAGTTGTAGTACACTGTTGGCTTACATTTAAGTAGAGATCCTCTACGAGTCCTAGATCACTCTCACAGTTATTACTGTTGAGCCAAGTACTTCTAGGTATTCTCATATCCACTGCTTATCTTTTCCAGGATTTTCCCAGATATTGATGTCAGGCTGATCGGTCTTTAGTTTGCTGGATCCATTTTTTTTCTCTTTTTTAAAGATGGGAATCACATCAGCTCTTTTCCAGTCTTTTGGTAGTTCCACAGTGTTCCAGAATCTTTGAAAGATATGGTTCAATGGTTTTAAGATTATGTCTGACAGTCTTTCAGAACTCTGGGATATTATCTATCTGACTCTAATTATTTGAACTTGTCTAGAATGAATAAGTGTTATTTTATCATTTTCCTGTATATTTTGACTTGTATTCCTAATCTGTCTCTTACAGTTTGTTTTTGATAGGTTGGACTGTTTTTTCCTATTGTGTAAGGATAGATGTAAAAAATGATTTAAGCAGTTCTGCTTTCTCTCTGCTCCCTTTCACCTCCTTGCCATCTTGTACCATTAGTGGACCAATAATTTCCTTGATATTTTTTCTTGGTTTTTACATGTTGAAAGAAACTTATTTTTGACATTTGTTGCAAGTCTTAGTTCATTTTGAGCCTTAGCTTTCCTGACTTCATATTTGCAAGTAATGGCTATATGCTGGTATTCTGCCTTGTTATGTGTTACTCTCTTCATTTTTTTATACTTGTCCATTTTGTATTTCAGTTTATCAGAGAATATTTTAAGCAATCATGCTAGTTTCTTCTGGAAGCTCTTTCTTCAGTGGTATTGGACTGAGCTTTTATTATTTCATTTTTCAGAGTTTCTTAAACTTTTTGAATTTTTTCCCCTATAATATTTCCATCCATTGATTTCTTCCTAAGCTTTCTCTAAGTTTGTTGAAATCAGCTCTCTTAATGTTTAAGACACTAGTATGACTTTGCTCTATTGCTTGTGTTTGCATTATGTTGAATTCCAATAGGAATTCAAAATAGGAATTTTCAAAATTCCTATAACTTCAACTCTTTTTATCATTTCATCTCTGTTAGAATTAAGAATTAAGCCCAGTATAGCTGACCATCTAGGTTCCTTCTCTATCTTTTGAGAGACAAAGTTGTCTGCTAGGTTTTTCAGGAACCTGATTGATTTTCCACTAGGGACAGAGTTGTTCTCCCAGTTGATGTCAAGGTACTTAAAGTTTCCCATTATTAGTATAGTGTGATTAGACAGATACTTACCAGAAATATCCCAGATTAACCTAGGTCAAAAAATGGAAAAATAATAGAAATAATAGAGTTGTCAGTTCAGGTCACTGCTTGAATTGAGCATTGGACAGATGATGATTGGAGAATCATAGCTATTCATATTGTAATCCTGATGGAAAAATAGTTTACTTTACTTTACATGGCAATAGCACTTATATACATAGCAGCATATTGCCCCCAACAATGTGGATCCTTCCGGTACATCATTCCTTACTGATATACCGGAAGGATGGAAGGCTGAGTCAACTTTGAGCTGATCAGGATCAAACTCCTGGCTGTGGGCAGAGTTAGCCTGCAACATCGCATTTCCTATATACGTTTCACATAAGGGATAAAAGACAGGCAGGAAGTCCAGGGACAGCAGTGAATTCAGCTGAGTATTCTCCCCTTCCCATCACATTCAGTATGATTTGAAATGTGATTATGAATGGGGAGGAGCATATGGAGGTTGATGGATGTAGAAAAACATAGAAAAAGAAAAGGGAGATAAGTTGGCAGAGGCCAAACAGCATGTTCAGGAACAGAAGAAATGTACATGTTGGCATGAACTACAGAGCTCAACCTTGAGCTGTCAATGTGGACAATGGAGAATTCCAGCAAGACAATTCTAGGAAAGGATACTGCCAAAGAAAGGAAAAGAACAGAATCAAGAGGGAATTGGGAGTGCATAAAGATTGACTGAAGTGAAAGTTTAAATGCTAATTTAAAAATGAGGACCCAGATTGTGGGGGCAATAAGCTGACTTTGTATAAATATACAAAAGTATGAAGGCTATTGCTTAACGCATTGTAAGCCACCCTGAGTCTCCGTAGAAGGGCGGCACATAAATTTAAAAAAGCAAAAGGAAAAAAAAGCAAAAAAATAGAGCACTGAGGAAGACTAAAAAGTAAGCATTTAAAACTAGTGGCCAATTATAAAAATGAACAAATTTGGAACTGAAACGGGATGAGGAAAGTGAACCCTGGAGGGAAATTCTACCAAGCATTCAGCATAAATGTTAAAGAAATCTGTCAAAGATGTCTATTTCAAAATACCACAGCCTGCCAAAGTAGATTATCCTGCAGCACAGACAGCAGCAATTGGAATCTACTGCTATCCATTCCTCATGGTTAAAAAAACAACTAGTAAATACTAGTATAACTAAGTTAGAATGATCTATTAAAACCACCATATCATCAGGGAAACTGCATAAAATCAGTATATTTCATAAGGTTGTAATCAGAAACAAAATGATAGGAAAAATTGTAGTTAAAAGTATAATAAAGAAATGAAAAGTATGTGTTTGAAATGTTGTGGAGAAAATGCATGTAGTCATGTGATATGCATAAGAAAATATGGGGTTATTGTTTTGGTTTTTTAATAGCTTGCACAATCTATAAAGGGGGCTGCAACATGTTCCTGCCATTAATCTGTGTAGTAATTTAATAAGGAAATTGATTAAAAACAATTAAAATATATAAAGTAAACTAACTCATACAAGTTTTCAAAAAAAAAAAAAAACTCTCCTGAGATACCAGGGGTGATATTTTGTATGAGAGTATCAAATCTTATGCTGTTTACATTTTATTTAAAAATGGATTTGAACTGGCACCATTTAAGAGTGTCAAGGGTGCCTGGTTGCCAGGGGCACTACACTGACAATTTTAGTTTTAAAAGCAATATACTGAAAAATGGAATAGAACACTCTTAATACCTACAGCATTAATATCAGACAAACTTAATCCCTACTATGCTCAGTGGTGGGATTCAGCCGGTTCAAACTGGTTCACCTAACCATACCCAGCCATGCCCCTTGCCCCTCCCAGCCACTCGCCTCAGATGAGGCTGATATGTCCAACAATGGCTTTGACTGGGCTCTGGTGCTGGTCGAGGCCAAGGTGGGCTGCAGCCTGATGCCAGTTCGGGTGAACCAGTTGTTAAGATTCTGCACAGTTTGGTAAAACGGCAAATCGCACCACTGGCTGGCCCTGCCCCCCCCCCCGCCTGCCGCTCCCACTCATTCCTTATTGCACCTTGCCCACCTTGGTCAATGCCTAGAGTCACACCCACTGCCTGTGGCATAGCTGCTGCTGCTCTCTGGTTCTCTCACTTGCCTTGAACACATGACCCAGCTGATCTCTGCCTACTGAGCCTCCTTTGCCAATCTCTGCTCCTCGTCCAGTTGCCTCCCATGCGGCCACTCTTCACCTGGCCTAAGAAGGTAAGGCTGACGGTGGGGGAGGGGGCCTGCCACACTCATCCAAAGTCTGTGGACAAGGGGGGACATGGTGAGGCTTGGCCATCTTTGAGGCCTGGCTTCGGGAGGGATGCCCAAGAAAAAGTGTCTGATCTGGGCATACAGCACACCAGCACAGCGCTCTCCCCCTGAGGGTCATTTGCCCGCTGCCCAGAAGCAGTGGGTCACCCTGTCACAGGTTGGATGCAGGACCTGAGGTGGAGGGGAGCTGAGTGGGTGGCAGCTGAGAACCAGGCCCAAAAGGAGGCAAACTGGCCAAGCCTTGCCATGTTGCCCCGAGGCAAGCCTTCGGCCAAATGGGCAGGTCTGGAACAGGTCTCCCTCCCATGGTATGCTGCTTTCCACATTTAATTTTGGAGCCACCCAGGTGAGGACAGCCCACCGCATCCAGGCCTGGAGGCACCCACCAAGTCGTGATCTCTGCCACCGCCATGGATCCAGTAATCCAAGAACAAAAAACAAAATCCATTTACAACATAAAGTAGAAGGATTATAACAGCCATTATGTAGGACAGATAAGCAGAAGACTAGCAGAGCACAATTATGAACAACAATTAGCAGTCAGAAGATACGGTGAAAACTCCTTAATTTCACTATAACAGTATAATCATAGTTTCAACTGAAAAACTATGAATATCCTAGATCAAACTAAATCCAAAAACACGAGAATTCCTGGAAGCTTGGCACTCAGATAAATCATCCACCAACAAGCACATAAACAAGCACATATATCCTATTCAAAAGAAACAATAAAAAAGCTAAATAGGAAACAAATAGATCCTTACCAGCAGTCAATATCCAAACAAGCAGGGAGTAATGCCAGGTTTAACACCAGACAAACATTCAAGCAGTAAATAATACCCTAATCAAGAAACTATCAAGGTGAAAACAACCCCACTACCAACACCCACAGGGCTACCACTGTATATAAACAGAGAGCAAACTCTTCTAGCACTGAAGATGTTACCTAGTTGGACAACAAAATATCTGCAAACAAACAGGTCCAGAGCTCCCCAAGGACTACATAGTTTCACTTTCTGCTTTGATTTAAAAAAAAAAAAACCTTTAAACTATTGCACAATGTCTGTTTCCTATTTCTTCTCTCATTGCCAGGGTCACTGTATAATATATTAGTCAGCAGGTCAAGGAGCAGTGGTTACTGGTTTGCTGTTCCAGCAAACAATCATTATCATTCATCCTCCTTCTCACACAAATCTTGCTTTGCCTCAGATATCAAGCAGATTTTTCAGATAGCGACTGCTATCAGGTCACATTTTATAGTGGCACAGGATAGCCCTCTCCTACTCTATTTAAAAAAAATAAAAATAAATAAAAGTCATGATTTTACCAAGTCATATGAAGACAGTAAAATCCCATGAAAGTTGGTGTTTATGCCATTTCAGACTAATGCTTAATTTCAGTTTTATTTTATTTTCAGGTCCAATGGGCGATTTTAAGTCCTGTGGAATCTACCAATACCATAAGCACTCTGAATGACCAAATTCAACTAGCAGCAGCATCTATCATCTGGTTCATCAGTCTCTCCCTCTTCCCCTCCCCTCCTCCCTCCCTCCCTCCCTCTCTCTCTCTCTCTCTCTCTCTCACACACACACACACACACACACACACACCAGATATAAAAGGAAGTATAAGGTTGAGTTACTTTTAACATAATATATAGGATTATAAACAATCCACAGTAGTCTGCCCATAGCAGAGACTGCCCAGTAGCAGTCTCATCTGCTGATGAGAACAGTTGCATTAATTGGTAACAGATTTAATCCTAGCTAATACATAATGCCATGATTCCTGGATAGTTGGCACATCCACAGGAAAGTAGAAAAAAAGAAGAAATGGTACTCAACATGAAAACAGCCACACTTTCACTGCAGACATATACTAAATATAAGGAATGTGTTTAAGGAATATTCTTACAAAAATTTTATTGGGAAAATATCTTCTTCACAAAGTATTTTCTACTAAAAGGAACATGGGATAATTCAACAAAGTCCTAAAGTCAATAGATTTAAATTAGAGCTTCTTTTTTCATGAGGAAAAGGGTAATATATATTTCAGCTTGCCACAAAAAATATACGGCAAAATAGCTTATGTTTTCCTCTTTTCCTTCACGCATGCACACACACACACACACACACACACATTTTGCACAGATTTACTATCATTTGTATGGGTCACTGACCTGTAAAGCATCAAGAAAAGAATAAAATGGCTTGATAGTGCTTCAGATTTAGTTCTTCACCAGAATACACAATTTAACTAATAATAATTGCTTTTCCTTGATATTGTTACTGATATCTTGTGATAACTAACAAAATGTCCTATAATCTATTTACAAATTACCAATACCAGGATCCTACACTGAGGTCTTTGTACTGAAAACACCATAAAAACAATTTAAATTACTATTATGAATATTCATACCTTTACACACTGTTCTGCACTAGTCAGAAAGATTATAAAGCTTTCTGAAACTCCAGAAGTTTTCATTAAGTTAGCAGAGCCAACTTTTCATTAAGTCAAGCCAAGTTTTCATTAAGTTAGCAGAGCCAAGTTAACAGAGCCAACAGAGTACACTTTTCATTTATATCTAAATTCAATAATACCAATCTGAATCACTATTTATTAGAAGCGGTCACAATGCAAAACACTTCACCAAATACCCAAGCAGAGGAATTGGATAGAGATTTTTTTGTATTTCTCCAGTGGAAAGAGAAGTCGTTCAATAATTTCTCAAGAGCAACCACAGTACTACTAAAAAATCCTACAGGAGGGTTCTGTCATGATCTTACCCTTTGGCATTTAATCGAAAATGGTAAGACATAGCAGCTGCAAACTGCCAAAGAGATTATTATTCCAAAGAAAGGCAGGACATTTATACATCCCCTTGGCTACCTCTAACAAAGTATTTTATGATGAGCATTTCTGAAAGAGTATCTTCTCCACTGATATAAAGCAAATCTTTTATTCGCGGAATAAGAATTCATAGGAAGGAATACAGAAATTTTCTGCCTGGAACTCTGAAAACATATGAACGCCCAGAGAAATGATAACATGTAGTCTTTCAAACTATATGTACAAACTAATGAGAAAAAATATAGCTCAGTCACCAAACACATCGACTGAAATATACAAAAATATAGACTGAAAAAAATATAGAAAAAAATAAGCAAATTCTCTAAGAGAAGTATTTAAATAGGAGGAAGAACCCATTAAATCATTCTGCCTTTGGTGACTAAAGGACCCAGATGGGACTGTTCCTGCTGCTCTGCTCCATGGTCCATCTGAAACTTTGCTTGCCACTTGGAATAGCTAGGCCACTGAGACTTTGGACTGGATTGCGTTATGTGACCTTTTCTCTCTCATGGATACTGCACTTTCCACGATATATGAAAGAGTTGAGGGAAAGGAAACAAGATAAGAGATAAGTAGATTTCCTAGAATCTGCTCTAGATTGTGTCCAACAAGGCAAACTCAACTAACAATGGGTTAGAGACACTATTAAATCTATGTTGTAATGACAATGGCAGCAAAGAGTCAATACTTCTGCCCCTTATTGCATCAGACGATAATGGTCATACAGCCCTGATTCAGTCTCCTTCCTTCCTTCCTTCCTTCCTTCCTTCCTTCCTTCCTTCCTTCCTTCCTTCCTTTATTTTAATCACATATATATATACAGTATATAGCCATGTATCTCACAGTAAAGTAACTCTAGGCAGATAACAATATTTATTTATTTATTTATTTATTTATTTATTTATTTATTTAATTAATTAATTAAAAATTTATACCGCCCTTCTCCCAAAGGACTCAGGGCGGTGTACAGCCAAAAATAAAACCCACAACTATATGAAAGTTAAAAGACAATTTAAAAATATTAAATAATTTGGCCAAAAGAGCTAAAATAGAAACCACCCATTAAAATAGCATTTAGGCCAGCCCTGCTTGGTGAAACAATAGCGTTTTGAGGGCGCGGCAAAAGGTGCAAAGGTTGGGGATCCTACTAATCTCTGGGGGCAGCAATCACAAAAGGTTTACATTAAAAATGTAAAGAAATGTTAAAAGAAAACAACATGTTAATTAAGAGAAAACCAATGATTAAAAATTTGACCATCTCATCAAATTGCTACGTTTTAAGGGACTTCCAGAATGATGTCAAGGATGGAGCCAATGATACAGAAAATGAATACAATGTAATAGGAAGAATATGCCAGTCTTTACAAGAGACATTCAACATGAGTAAAAAAGACTTTGAATCATTAACAACAATTGGTAGATTTGGAGTTTGAAGCTGGTGATATTCTTCCATTTTTAAAATATGTTTTTCTTTTACCCCACCCCCTGAAAGAATAAAAATGCAAAACACCAATTCTAAAGAAACAAACAAAAGAAAAGTACATTAAAAAGATTAAGACATATTATCCCCCCTAGTTGAATGCTGATTAATATATTACAACAATATTAGTCTCGGCAATTGCTAGGCTGCCGGAGCAAACACACAGGGAATACACATGCAGACGAGCTTGGTGAATCAATCCTGGTTTATTTGTTCGTCTCCAACAGCTCCTACTCAATGCCAGCATGCTAATCACATAATAAATCGGCGCTGCGGGCGGCCGCTACGCAGCGCTTTTTAAGCAGTTGTATGCAAACTGTATCCAGCTGGAAGAACGTTTGTAATTGCCGCCGCTGGAGCTGCTCGGGTCGCTGGATGATGACATCACCGGGTCTCTGACAGCTTCGATCCCCACGCGATTCCTCTCTACCCATCACCAGTGCATAATAGCCCTAGCCGTGGTCCCTATCCCACTCATCATCACCCGTGCCCCTTTCCACCCCCATATCTCCATTAGAGAGGCTTGTCACATTGCTGGTTTGTGAGGTGTCGAAGGTTGCGGCTCAACAGGTGGCCCCCCCTACCAGGCATCCGCCTATGAAGGAAAGAAAAGATACGTTAGCGATTTGGTAATTGACCGTCGGGTTTTTGTGGATACTCTCTGTGGAATCTCCATAACATTTTAGTGGCATTGATATCCTCAGCTGGCACCCAGGACGCCTCAGCATCTGGATATCCCTTCCATCGGATTAAATATTTCAGTTTTCTTCTGTAATAATGAGAATCGATAATTTTCTCAATTTCGTAATGGTCACCTATGATGGGTCCAGGCCTCATGTTCGGGTCCTGTGGATTGGGTACCAGTTTCAATAGGCTGGAATGGAAAATGGGATGTATTTTACCTAGGATAGGAGGTAAGTTCAACTCCACCGTGACTGGATTTATTACCCTCTGTATAGTAAACGGCCCTATATATTTCGGGCCCAATTTTTTACTGGGACATCATAGTTGTATGTATTTCATGGATAAATATACCTTATCACTGACTCAGAACAGTGGACAGGCCTCCCTTCGTTTGTTTGCCTGTTTCTTGTATTCTTTGGCTGCTTTCTCTAATGCTTTTTTTACATGTGGCCAGACCTTTTGAATGTTTTCCATCCAGGTAGATGGTAGAGTGACCCCTGGCCTTCGGACATCTAGGTCTGGGACAGCCGGGAAATCCTTCCCTGTAACAATTCTGAAAGGCGTATAGCCCGTACTGCGGTGAACAACATTATTATATGCCGTCTCCGCAAATGGTAGAAGATTGTACCAATTATCCTGTTGGTACAAAACATAAGCTCGCAAGTAACGTTCCATTAGCATTAGCCCATTCGGCAGCCTCATTTGTGCTAGGGTGGAAAGCCGAACTCAAACCTTGTGTTGACCCAATGTAACAAAGGAACGCCCTCCAAAACTTGGCAGTAAATTGTACCCCTCTATCCGATACAATACGTTTCGGCACCCCATGTAACCTATATACATGGTATATGAACAGTTTTGCCAGGTGTTGTGGTGAGGGTAGGCCTTTGCATGGAATAAAATGTGCAGCTTAGAAAATAAATCTATCACAGTCCAGATGACTGTGTAGCCCCTACTGTTTGGCAGTTCCACAACAAAATCCATGCCTATCTCCTCCCAGGCTCTGCTGGGTTCTGCCACTGTCTGTAGGAAGCCAAGGGGTTTTCCGGGACTGGATTTCATCATTGCACAAACAGGACACCCTCTAACATAGGTTTCGATGTTAGTGTGCATCATAGGCCACCAGAATTGCCTTCTGGTAAGATGCAGGGTTTTCAAGAATCCGAAATGTCCTGCTGTCTTCACATCATGGCATTGTGTTAATATTCTGATCCGTAAGGATGCTGGTATATAAAGACGATCACCCCGCCATGCCAACCCATCACGTTGGGACATCTTTGACCAATTAGATGCTAACCAAGCGTCTGCCTCCAGTTCTCTCTTTAACACCCGGATCCACTCTTGTGTTGGAAGTTTATCTACAATGCATGTCCTGGTCTGCATGGGTGGTACTAGTGCCTGCATTACTCCGACGCGTTTACTGTTGTACTGGGGCATACGGGATAGAGCATCTGCTAGGAAGTTTTGGACCGCTGGGACATACTTGAGGATAAACCAAAAGCGCTGGAAATATTGGGCCCACCTGACTTGTTTCAGAGATAACTTATGTGGTGTTTGGAGTGCTTCCAGATTCTTATGGTCTGTCCAGACCTGAAACGGTTGGTCACTGCCTTCCAATAGGTGTCTCCATGTTTGTAAAGCCCACTTCACTGCAAATGCCTCTTTTCCCAATATGGCCCAGTTATGCTCAGTTGCTGAAAACTTCTGTGACGTATAGGCACACGGCTGTAGAGTCCTTTTCGTTCCTTTGTAGGAGGATTGCTCCAATTGCCACATCACTAGCATCTGCCTGGATAACAAATGGCTTTGTCATGTCGGGGTGTTTGAGAACTGGCTCTCTGGCAAACAAACGTTTTAGGTGGTTGAACGCCTTTTGGCATGCAGGAGACCAATTCAATACTTGTCCTGGTTTCGGTTTGGTTTCGGCCAGGGTTTTGGTGCGTAGGAGATCACTCAAAGGCAATGCAACTTGGGCGAATGAGGGAATAAATTGGCGATAAAAGTTAGCAAACCCAAGAAAACTTTGTAACTGTTTTCTGGTTCATGGTGCTTGCCATTCCACGACTGCCTCGACTTTCTTGGGATCCATTTCTCACTAGTTATCCGGAACCCTAAGTAATCAATGTTCATGTGATGAAACTTGCATTTTGAGAGTTTCACGTACAATTGGGCTTTCAACAATTTTGTTAATACTTGTCTGACTAACTGTACATGTTCAGCGAGTGTATTGATGTAAATCAAAATATCGTCTAAGTACACCAAAACTCCGCGATATAAGTGTTCATGCAGGACATTGTTGATAAGTTGCATGAATACAGCAGGAGCACCTTGTAGTCCAAAAGGCATCACCTGGAACTGATAACTTCCTAGAGGACAATTGAAAGTTGTCTTCCATTCGTCTCCTGGCCATACGCAGACTCGGTAATACGCTTCACGGAGGTCGAGTTTTGTAAACACTTTGCCAGTCGCCAAGGTGGTTAACAAATCCATCATCAGTGGTAGGGGATACAATGGCTCTTTACAAACGGCATTCAGACCCTGATAATCAACACATAGATGCAGCCCACCATCTTTCTTCTCTCGGAAGAGCACGGGAGCCGCCATATGTAAATGGCTAGGATGGATAAAGCCACGAGCCAGGTGTTATGGGGTTGTGTTGCTTTTAATCTTTATCTCTATGTGCCTCTATGAGGTGTTTCCGGTTCCTGGGTGTTGCCTTGGAAGACGCTTTATAAGGGTTGTTTGTTAGTTTTACTTTGTTAATAAAAGCATATCCGAAACATGGTGTCAGAAATGGTTTGGCCCTGAAAGTGGAGCGTTTGAAGTAAGAAATATAGCACCATGGCAGATAATATACCACTGCCGCAACCCATGCAAGTAAGTGAGGACTCTAGCACTAATTGGGAAAACTTTAGGGCAGAGTTTGAAGATTACTCTTTGGCGACAGGCCTAAATGATAAGCCGGCAGCAGTACAAGCTGCCACATTAAGAAGATTGATGGGTGCAGAATGTCTTCATGTTTATAAGCATAGTTTAACTCTTACAGAAGAGCAGAGAACTGATACTAAGGCTATTTTGGATGCTTTGGAAGTTTTCTTCAGACCGCATAAGAATGTTATATATGAAAGATATCTTTTTGGCAGCTGCACGCAGGAAGAAGGGGAGACGATAGATGCCTTTGTAACACGCTTAAAGGAAAGGGCCGCGAGTTGTGATTACGGTTCCCTGAGAGACGAACTCATCCGAGACAAAATAGTTTTGGGTGTTGCCAAGGAAAGTACACGCTGCCGTTTATTAAGGGAACATGGTTTAACTTTGCAATTAGCCATAGAAATATGTCAGATTACTGAACTTACAGATAAACGGCTGATGGCATTGGAGCGAGATAAACAGACCAACTGTGTTAATGTAGCTTCCAGGCACCAGCCAAATATGAGGAATCGTCAGCAACAGCAGCAGTTTAAACAGAAGCCTCGCAATTTGTCAGCAGACAACCACCCACCGTGTAAATATTGTGACAATGTGCATGCACGTGGGAAAGATCGGTGTCCAGCGTATGATAAAATCTGTAGGGTGTGTGGGAGGCTGAACCATTTTGCTGGGGTGTGTCTGGCAGCAAGGAAGTTGCATATGGTCGAGCAAACGCCGGACTTAGAGGATGTATCGCTGTTTACCACAGATGTGATCTATACGAAAGAATGCATTGGTGCAGTACATTCAAAAGGCAAAAAGTGGTTTGTTAATCTTCAATTTAATGATATAACTCAATCTTGTCAGTTGGACTCGGGGGCAACATGTGATGTGATGAGCCTAAAGGATAAAAGGAAATTGGCACCTGAGACATCCCTTCAGCCTAGTAGTGCCACATTAAAGTTATATTCGGGGGAACTGATGGAGTCACCAGGCTTATTTTATACAGAGTGTAACATACGTGGGGTTACTCACAAATTGGAATTTGAAATTGTGGATGTAGATCAAAAGCTGTTACTGTCAGGCTCAACGTGTGAGCATTTGGGACTGGTGCGATTTACCATTCCGAGGGAGTTGCATAATGTTGAAACCTATTCCTCCAAAGCCTTGGGGAGACCATTGATAAAGCATCAAGTCCTCCAAGTTTATAGGGATGTGTTTAAGGGCCCTATTGCATCTGTTCCAGGAGAGGTTCACTTTCAACTGTCCCTCCAGTACAAAGTGCCCCGCGCAATGTCCCTATAGCCATTAAGGCACAGGTTAAAGCACAGTTGGATAAATATGAAGCAGAGGGACATATTGTTTCAGTAGTCGAGTCAACTGGCTGGATAAGTAATATGGTGGTGATTAGGAAGTTGGAAAAGATCCGAATTTGCATTGATCCCAAGTTTTTGCATATGGCTTTGAAACGATCGCATTACCCAATGCCAACGTTAGAGGATGTTTTGCACAAGCTGCCTAAGGCACAGGTTTTTACACTTGTTGATGCCAGGGATGCCTTCCTACAGTGTAAACTGGATGAAGAGAGCAGTTATATGACTACGTTTTGGACTCCTTGGGGCAGAAAGAGGTGGCTTAAACTGCCCTTCGGTGTATCCGTAGCACCAGAGACCTATCAAAGGAAGCAGCAGGAATTATTGAGTGGCCTCAGCGGAATTGAGCCTATAGCTGACGATATCCTTATAGTTGGGTGTGGTGACACTGATGATGAAGCAGAGCATGGTCATGACGGGAAATTGATGGCACTATTGGAGTGGTGTAAGCAGGTGAAGCTGAGGCTCAGTATAAAGAAGCTGCAGTTTAAGGTGCGAGAAGTCCGCTTTCATGGACATATTTTAACATCATAAGGGTTAAAAGCAGACCCAGACAAGATCAGAGCTATTGTGAACATGCCACCGCCTACTGATGCTAAAGCAATGCAGATATTTATTGGCTTTGTTACATATCTAGAAAAATTCTTGCCACACTTATCTGAGGTATGCCAGCCATTGAGATGTCTGTTGGATAAAGATGCAGTTTGGCACTGGCTCCCTAAACATGACCAGGCAGTGCAAGAGATAAAATGCTTGGTTACTACTGCTCCAGTATTAAAATACTATGATGTCACAAAGATGGTTACGATTCAAAGCGACTCAGGTAAGAACGGTCTGGGATGCTGTCTGTTACAAGAAGGTCAGCCAGTTGAATACGCGTCCAGAGCGCTTTCGCCAGCAGAGTTAAACTATGCTCAGATCGAGAAAGAATGTTTAAGTATCGTATTTGCTTGCCAGCGTTTCCATTATTACCTTTATGGTAGAGATATAATTACAGTTGAAACTGATCACAAACCGTTAATAACTATATTCAAAAAGCCTCTTCTGTGTGCCCCAAAGCGTTTGCAAAGCATGATGCTCAGTTTACAGCATTATAATCTTGATGTTGTTTTCAAGCCAGGACGTGAAATGTATATTAGCGATACTGATATACTCTACTGAGTAGAGCCACAGTAGATCAGACAGCTATGGGAGGAGAACATGAATATCAGATCGTTTGTTGGCTGCGACAGGAACAAATATGTTTTGCTGAAATTAACCAAGCAGATTATCTTAATGTTACGAATCAGCAGTTACAGCAGTTGAGGCAACATACGGACGCTGACGTGGCCCTACAGACACTAAAGAATATCATGCTGAGTGGGTGGCCAGATGTGAAAGAGGCAGTTCCCATGATTGTAAGGGAATACTGGTCCTTCAGAGATGAGATCGCTGTACAAGATGGCATTCTGTATAAGGGTCCAAGAGTTATAGTGCCAAAGTTATTGAGATCAGAGATGTTATTGCGCATCCATTCAAGCCATATTGGTGGGGAGGCATGCTATAGACAAGCCCGTGACACATTGTACTAGCCAAATATGCAAGGCGAAATTGAGGATTTTGTCAGTAATTGTACCATCTGTAATGAATATGCATATCGGCAACAGAAAGAAACTGTGATGTCACACGAGATACCATCCCGACCCTGGCAGATCATTAGTATGGACTTGTTTAATTATGCAGGGAAAGAGCACTTGGTAATAGTGGACCATTATTCGGATTATTGGGAAATTGACCTCCTTCCAGACCTTTCATCTGAGACCACCATCAAGAGATGTAAGTCTCAGTTTGCATGTTACAGGCAACCAAATGTAGTGATTACAGATAATGGTCCTCAATTTGTAAGTCTGCAATTCAAGAAATTTGCTGCTGAGTGGGAGTTTGATCATATTACTTCATCGCCACATTATCCACAAGCGAATGGAAAAGCCGAATCAGCTGTAAAGATTGCTAAGAACTTATGTAGGAAAGCACATGGTGAATGTAGCAATCTGTGGAAGGCTATTTTACATTGGAGGAATACTCCAACCGAAGGTATGGACAGTAGCCCAGCACAAAGATTAATGTCACGGAGATTAAAGATGTCCTTTCCCATGGCAAATAAGTTGCTTGAGCCCGTGGTGATACAAGGGGTCCCAGAAAGGCTACGGCAGAGGAGGCAAGTGGCGAAGGCCAAATATGATAGATCTGCAAGAGACTTGCCAGAGTTAAAGGTGGGAGAACGAATTCGGATGAGACCACTGCCTGGAGATCGGACTGGCCATTGGGAAAGAGGTACCTGTTTACAACAAGTGGCACCTCGCTCCTATTTGGTGGAGGTTGGAGGAACCCGATATTGGCAGGACCGTGTGGACTTTGGTGATAGCCAAACATCCGAGACTTCAGAAAATGGCGAGCGAAGAGATCCGGCCTGCATGAGAGAGTCAGGTGTGAGAGAGCCGGTCGTTACTCGGAGTGGTAGATGCTCACGCCCCCCTGATAGACTCAATTTGTAGAAAGTGCTGCTGTTATTAGAAAAGGGGAGATGGGGTTGTGTTGCTTTTAATCTTTATCTCTATGTGCCTTTATGAGGTGTTTCCGGTTCCTGGGTGTTGCCTTGGAAGATGCTTTATAAAGATTGTTTGTTAGTTTTACTTCGTTAATAAAAGCATATCCGAAACACCAGGTTTTTGTCTATATACTTTCGTAATTTCACGAGTTCTCTCAGTGTCATGGAATACATCCGAGACTTGGGTAATTTAGCCCCAGGTATTAGCTCGATGGTGCAATCAGTATCCCTATGGGACGGCAGAGCCTCACATTCCTTCTCGTTAAAGACCCAGGCCAAGTCCCTGTAGATGTCGGGGTAACTATGCTCGGGCACTTGTAAAGACGCTTCTCCACCTGATTCCTCTAGCGGTAATGGTGGGTGCGGTTCCGGCCCCATCAGCAACCATAGCTTTCTGAAACCATCCTCCCACCAGATGATTGGTTCCCATTTGTCTAGCTAGGTGAGACCAAGGATAACTGGCTCGATCATGCGGGGTACCACCACAAACCTAATCTGTTCCCAATGTTCCCCTATATTCAGTTGAATCGGTTCGGTCATGTGCGTAGCCGGTTGGCCTCCCAATATAGACCATCTGTCCATCCATCTGTTCAAAATGGATAGGTTTACGCAATTTCACTGTTCGTGCCCCCAAAGCCTCAACTATAGAATGATTAATGAGACACCGGACGCAACCAGAATCTATCAACGCTCCCTGGTTGCTTTCTTTTCCAGTGCCTATATGTTTGAGTGTTATTGGGATTATAAAGGGACGGATTGGATCACTTACCATCGGGTCTTGGAAGTCCTCCTCCTCGTCACTCATTCCCGAAGTGTCAGGGACCCGAGCTGTTCCAGGGGTGCTTCCAACATCTGGCTGTGTTGTGGTCTCAAGCAGGGAAGTGTGGGCCACCCCTTTGGACAGTTCTGGTGTTCTCGAGCTCCTGTCTTTTTGCACAGTGCCAGACCCTGGCACCCGTGGAGTGGATACCCAAATGGATGGGATAGGGCAGTTGGCTGCTCTGTGGCCCTCCTGATTACACCGGAAACAATGGAATGGCCTCCTGGTTTGGTAACTGGGCTCGGGCCCAGAAGGTAGGTAAGGCCTGGCCGTTGTCCGGTCTGCAATCGACGTAGTCCCCTTCGCCATCCTTGGTCCAAACCCCCAGCCCACGGTCGGAATTCCCGGAGTCCCACATCCAGTTCGACTGCCGCTTTGTACCATTCTACTAAGTGGGGGCTAATCCTCGATACACTCAGGCCTGCCTAATCTCCCTGTCTAACCCCATATGGAATTGATGGATTAAGAGCCTCTCGGGCCATGATCGTAATTTTCCGGCCAACTTCTGGAACTCCTTTACATATTCTTTTGCGGGCCTCCCCCCATTGCTTTAGGGCCACTAGTTCCCCTTCTGTTATTTGGGTTCGGGTTTCATCCTCAAACCTATTATGCAAGGCTTCCAGAAACAAGCCCAGGTCAGTCAGCTCATGGGCATGGTCACTGTGTAAATCAGCAATCCAGTCTGCTGCTTCGCCCGTGAGAACCGCCATTACTGCAATGACCATGGACCATTGTGATGGATACAAACGCCCATAGAGATCCATGTGGCTAATCACCTGACTCAGAAACAGGGCTACCTTCTCTGGAGCCCCGTCAAAGCTAGCCTGTACTGGAGGGAGGCTGTACTGAGTATGTGGATTCCAGGGGCCTGAGCCACACAGAGGAAGGGAGTCCATAGGTCGGCCACTGGCAGGGCCATCACGGGGACCACTAGCCGGTCCCTGGTGTCATCTGGAACCCCCTGTGTCCCTTTCCCTCACTTGCCTGAGTGGGAGCTGGCCTGACTCACGTATAGCATCCCCCAGGGAGGATGCAGAAACTATAGGAACTGGGTGCTCATCCCCCCTCTGCTTGCCCTGCAGCGTTTCTGGTTTCGGTCTGAATTTGGGGCTCACAAGCCGTATTCTGCTATCGAACCCTGAACTAGCCATGCCCTGCCAGGAACCCAACGGCTCTGCACTCGGTGTCCACGGTTGCCATGAGGGGGCATCCCTGAAACTAGCCTCCCCAACCTCTCTCGCAATACGTCCCTGATTGCGAAGCCAGGACTCGTGGAGTAACTCCACTCTCCTTCGTCATCTTCAGCCCATTGGCATTCCCTCCAGCCCTGGAACTGGGCTCCGACTGGAGGTGGGGTTTGCCCTCCGGCACCCGCCTTCCCTGTCAACGCCGAGCTGTGCCACCAATATTCAGACATACCATGGGAAACCCCGACCTCTGGGGCTTCCTGGTCCTCCATGCCCTCCTGTCTCCGTTTGTCCCTTTGCTTTGGGCGTATGACGGGTTGCTCAGCTTCAGGCGGCACTTCCACAGTTTTCTCTTCCCCCTCTACCACCTCCGCAACCGTCAGCTCCAAAACCTCTGCCCGGGTGATGTGCCTTCAGCCATAGCTCGTTGCGTTGCCACCGACCCAGAAGAAAAGGGGTGGAAGGAGCGCTGACTTTCTCTCGGCAATTGCTAGGCTGTCGGAGCAAACACACAGGGAATACACATGGAGCCGAGCTTGGTGAATCAATCCTGGTTTATTTGTTCATCTCCAACAGCTCCTACTCAATGCCGGCATGCTAATCACATAATAAATTGGTGCTGCGGGCGGCCGCTACACAGCACTTTTTCAGCAGTTGTATGCAAATCGTATCCAGCTGGAAGAACATTCGTAATTGCCGCCGCTGGAGCTGCTCGGGTCACTGGATGATGACATCACCGGGTCTCTGTCTGACAGCTTCGATCCCCACGCGATCCCTCTCTACCCGTCACCAGTGCATAATAGCCCTAGCCATGGTCCCTATCCCCCTCACCATCACCCATGCCCCTTTCCACCCCCATATCTCCATTAGAGAGGCTTGTCACGTTGCTGGTTTGTGAGGTGTCGAGGGTTGCGGCTCAACAATTAGTTTCCCATCCCTTGCAAAATAGGCCAAATAATTTTAAATTACTAAACTACTAAAATTTTAAGCTACTAAACTACTAAATCAGTGATGGCTAATCTTTTTGCCATCGCAAACCAGGAGGGGGGGTAGGGGGGTCACACGCACATGTGCCCACACCCATACTATGTGCCCCGCAGCCACACATGTGCGCACAACACACACACACACACACTTCTGGCACGCAATGGCCCAGTAGGCCCGTTTTTCTCTCTCACCTGGTTCCAAAGCCTCTCTAGGAGTCTGGGGAGGGTGAAAATGCCCTCCTGGCCCCCAGAGGCCCTCAAGGAACCTGAAACTTTCGGTGGGACCAGAAGGCCCATTTTTTTCTGTCCCCAGCCTCCAGAGCCTCTCTAGGAGTCTGGGGAGGACAAAAACTGCCTTCCCCACCCCCACCCCCCGGAGGCCCCCCAGAGGCCAGAAACAGCCCATTTGCCAAATTCCAGCAGCATCTCTCAATTGTTAATCTGCCCATTAACAAATGAATGGGTTTTTGAAACTCTCAAAAATGAAAGTCTAGTGGATAATGTGTAATCAGTTCATCACACAAAATAGGGAACCAATCAATGGGATTTTTGTCTCAGTGAACCTACTACAACAGCGTACAATATGCAGCAATAATAGTTACCAGTTCAAGTCAAGGGAAACGTCGGTGCTGCATAAAAGATATGAGAAGACTGAGAAACAAGAGAATAAAATCTTTTCAAATAAGCATCAGATAGAGTAATCTTGAACTACCACAAAACATCATCCACCAAACTACTCAACAAGCCAGGGGCAATTGTTTTCTCTGTTCTTCAGCAGAGCTAGCAACTTTGAATGGTACAGAGATACTATTTATGTCATAGGAATGAAGCAGTTTGGAACAACTGAATTTACATTGTTTATGCTGTGATGCTGCTATGTAATATCACAGGTGACTCAATTGATGGAAAAGGCAATTGTATTAAATCCATTCAGAATGGTCAATGGTTGCAGAAGAAATTCTCTGTGTAGCACTTCTAAAAACACAATGAGTTTCAATAATAGCAACAGCTTTCAACAATATCAAGAAAAGCATGCTATTCAAGTAGATACAAGAGTTAGGTTTAATCTGGGCAGACTGGAAAGCCAGTTTGATATAAGTGGTTTTAGTCCTGTCTTAGGCATGAAGCCTGCTGGGTGAACTCTTTCTCAGCCCTAAAAAACTTGCCAAGAAAACTGCAGGGGCTCATCCAAACAGTGGCCAGAAGTCAGCAATGACTTGAAGCCACGATAGACAGACAGACAGACAGATAGACAGACAGACATGAATGGAGAGAGAAAGAGAGAGAGGGAGGGGGGAGAGAGAGGGAGAGGGAGAGGGAGAGAGAGAGAGAGAGAGAGAGAGAGGGAGAGAGAGAGAAAGAGAGAGAGAGATGCATACATACTCATAGACCAGCATTCAGTTTATATGACTGGGGTCAGAGCAGGGATGAAATGCTCCAAAGTCTGCAACCAGTTCGCTTCACTACTGGTTCACCCCGTGTGTACATGGACAGTGCATGCCAAACACGCACTTTGTGCGCATATGCACTGCAGGCGCTACCATGCAGCCCTGAAAAGGAGACTTAAGAAGCCTTTTCTAAGGAAAGTAGAACAGCGAGAGAACAGCTGGGCTGCGCGATTTAGATTTGCTAGAAAGCAGGATTTTATCGTGCGGCACAGCTGATCATCGGAAATACCAGTTCATCCAAACAGGTAGCATTTTTTTTACTACTGGTTCACCAGAACCACTAGCTTTTATTACTACCGATTCGGGTGAACTGGTCCAAACCAGTAGCATTTCACCCCTGAGTCAGAGAGTAAGTGTTCTATGAGTACATGCCAAGAAATATAAAATAGAAAGAATTAACCTAAAATTAGAAGACAAATACTGGGACAAAAAATAAATCTTTAACCCTTTATCTAGATCTATCTTAAGTTTGTGAAGATAAGTCATCCTTTAATCAGACATTGTCTGCAAGAGAGAAGCCATCTTCCTTTTATAAAGTCCGTAGTCTTTGATTTGGATCTGGATTTAATCAAAGACATAATAGAATGTCTAAAATTACAAGTAATTTTAAGCTGCATTAGTTAGAAACACCGAAGTACAAGAAAGTATTACAGATGTTAGCTGCATTGTTGTTGTTGTTGTTTTTACTGTTGTTGTTGTTGGTTATTATCTCTTTTATTCATTAAACATGAAACTCAGTCAACTGGACATTTAAAAATGTGTCACAAATATCATTAACTGGTGCCAATGGCTGATACAATTGCTGCCAGCATCCTAGGTATCAACCAGGTATCTTCTTATTTATTTATTTATTTATTTATTTATTTATTTATTTATTTATTTATTTATTTATTATATTTCTATACCGCCTTTCTCCCGTAGGACTCAAGGCGGTGTACAGTCAAGAAAAATATAGATACACAAACATCATAAAATTGCTAATTAAAATTATTATTATAACATAGTTTGGCCCAATTAAATAGAACCTAAAATTAGGTAACATTTTAAAAACATTCACATGTTCATATGTTTAGCCCCGCCTGTTGGAACATCAGGGTTTTGAGGGCACGGCGGAAAGCACGGAGATCAGGGATATTTCGTATCTCAGGGGGCAGTTCATTCCAAAGGGTTGGAGCTCTCACAGAGAAGGCCCTCTCCATGGGAGTCGCCAGTCGGCATAATTTGACTGACGGTACCCTGAGTAGTCCCTCCCTGTGAGAACGAACTGGTCGGTGGGAGGCTATTGACGGTCTCATAGGTACCCAGGTCCTAAGCCATGGAGCGCTTTAAAGGTGATAACTAACACCTTTAATCGCACCTGGAAGACCACCGGGAGCCAGTGTTGCATGGGTGTTACATGGGCGCAATGAGCTGCGCCCATAATCACCCGCGCGGCTACATTCTGGACCAGTTGGAGCCTCCAGGTGCTTTTCAAGGGGAGCCCCATGTAGAGAGCATTACAGTAGTCCATATGGGAGGTGACTAGGGCATGAGTGACTGTGTGCAAGGTGTCCCAATCCAGAAAGGGACTCAACTGGCAGATCAGGCGAACCTGATAAAAGGCACCCCTGGCCACTGCCGTCAAATGATCTTCTAAAGATAGCCGTGAATCCAGGAGGACACCCAAGTTGCGGGCCCTCTCTGTGGGGAGCAAGATCTCATCCCCAATTGTCAGTGATGGTACCAGCTGACTATACCGGGACGCCGGAAGCCACAGCCACTCAGTCTTGGAGGGGTTGAGTCTGAGCTTGTTTCTCCCCATCCAGATCCGCACGGCCTCCAGGCAACGGGACATCACAGCAAGGGCATCATTGGGGTGGTCTGGGGTGAAGATGTATAGCTGTGTGTCATCAGCATACTGATGAACACTCACCCCAAACCACAGATGATCTCGCCTAGCGGTTTTACATAAATGTTGAACAGAAGGGGTGAGAGGACTGACCCTTGCGGCACCCCACAAATAAGGTGCCTCGAGGTCGACCTCTGCCCCCCTGCCAACACAAACTGCGAATGGTCAGAGAGGAAGGAGGAGAACCACTGAAGCACGGTGCCCCCTATTCCTAACCCCTCCAGCTGGTGCAGTAAGATACCATGGTCGATGGTATCAAAAGCCGCTGAGAGATCTAATAGGACCAGGATAAAGGAGCAACCTCTGTCCCGAGCCCTCCAGAGATCATCAACCAATGCAACCAATGTCTTTTTTTTTTTAATTTGATTTATATGCCGCCCTTCTCCGGAGACTCAGGGCGGCTTACAATGCACTAAGCAATAGCCTTCATTCTTTTGTATATTTATACAAAGTCAGATTATTGCCCCCATAACTGGGTCCTCAATTTACCTACCTTAGAAAGGATGGAAGGCTGAGTCAACCTTGAGCCTTGGCGAGATTCGAACCTGCAGTAATTGCAGGTTTCCGTGCTGTATCATGACCTGAAGCCCGACTGGAACGGATCCAGATAGACAACTTCATCCAGGTATCGGGGTAGTTGTCGCGCCACCACACTCTCAACAACCTTCGCAACAAAGCGAAGATTGGAGACTGGACGATAATTTGATAATATAGCCGGGTCCAGGGAAGGCTTCTTGAGGAGGGGCTTCACAACCGCCTCTTTCAAGGTGGCAGGAAAGACACCCTCACTCAGAGAAGCATTTATAATCCCCTGGAGCCAGCCTCATGTAACCTCCTGGGAGGCCAGTACCGACCAGGAGGGACATGGTCCAATAAACATGTGGCAGCATTAAGCTTGCCCAGAATCCTGTCCACGTCCTCAGGAGCCACAGAGTCAAACTCTTCCCAGATAACGCTCTCAAGACCCACCCCCGTCTCCTACCCTGGATCTACCCAATCAGAGTCCAGGCCTTCCCGAATCTGAGCGACTTTATCATGCAGGAATTGTACAAAATCCTCAGCTTGACCCTGTAAGGGATCTTTCCATACCCCCACCTGAAGTAGGGAGCGGGTCACCCTAAACAGCGCGGCTGGGCGGTTCTCTGCAGATGCAATAAGAGCGGAGAAGTAGCTAGACTTCGCCACTCTTATCGCCACTAGGTAGGTCTTAATATAAGATCTCACCTGTGTTCAGTCAGATTCAGATCGGCTTGTCCTCCAATCGCTCTCCAGGCATCTTTTCCGACGCTTCATCTCTCTCAGCTCCTCGGAAAACCAAGGAGCTAGACAAAATATTTTATATTCTTAAAATATATGATGTTCCAAGTAGCGCAGTTTTTTGCAGTTCCACTGGTGTTATTGCAGGAATTTCTTGATGTGTTGTTGTTGTTGTTGTTGTTGTTGTTGTTATATTTCTTTTAGCAGTCAATTCAGCTCTTAAGTGTATTTTTCAGATATTCAAAATAAAGAGTACCACTCCAAGGAAAAATCTTGAGAATCCTTTACATATCATCTACAAAATAGCATTTTACTAATCACTACCAAATACTTCCACGCCATTCGTATGTGATCAAAACCTACTCTTGACAAAAAAATCCAATCAGCATTTCTGATCCAAAGTATATGATAACTTAAAGCTAAATATTATTCTTATTAAAGCCAATATTATTCTTTATGTGGACCACTATGTAATATTATTATTAAAGCTCTTTGTGAAGCACCATATAAGCTAAGGGGTGGAAAAAATAGCATCAATAAAACCTGATGTTTATTTTTTTTTTTAATGGTCCAAAATCTCTCTCAGGTTTTTTAAATACTTTCCTGAAATACTCAAGATTTCAAGAAAAAATTTAGCAATCTCATAGGGTTTGTGCCATTCAGAATATGTATTTCTATCTCTGAGAGTAAGTGACTATGTAGATAAATGGATGGATAGATGGATGGACAAATCTTTATGTATATATATATAGCTTTGCCCTGCCTTTCTTATAAGAAAGATAGATGGTTCATTGGGCACTTTTCCTTTAGACATTTCATAAAATTTCTCACTTCCCATCTATGGAAATAGATATATTTTTAATTATTATCCTAAAAGAAAATAGTGGTTAGATATAACCACTAAAAATCAACCTGTTAATTTAAAAAAATTCTTTATTTAAAAATCAAAGAAAGAAGCCTATGGCTTATGAATTCAAACCATGCATGTAATTCTGTGGGACACACATATAGAAAGTCCTTTAATGCCACTTTGGCATTTTATAGGTAACCATATAAATCTTATAAACATTAAATTTAAACATCCCATGGGGTCATCCCATTTCAAATGAAAGGAAGTTTAATGTTTTATTAATATCTTATATTCCTCAGTTTAGAACTATAACAATCTATATTTCCTCTCTTCCAGAATGATAATAAATTGTAGAAAATTACAAGGCTTGCCCATTAAATTTAAACATCATTTACCTAGGAAAAGCTGTGGAGGATACAAAATGAATAGGATTAAATTCTATACATATTTTATATCTGAAAGGAAAAAAAATTACAATTAATCAATCTGAAAGTTTTGAAGATAAGAACAGTTCAAAATACGTTTGATAACAATATTTCACAGTAAAAACAAAATATCTAAAATATGCCAGTATATCGAATTACTTTACTTAGCACACAAAAATTTATAACAAATCTATAGTTTTATAATAGCAGGAAGTAGAGTTAGGAGATAAATATTCAGGTAGATTTCTTTTGCAGTTTACCAGACATTTTTTTTTTGTTTCTTTTTAGTAAATGTCTTCAAAAATTAAAATTGTAGGTAAAAACTGATATTGCAGACCAGGTTTCACTTTCTATTTGCTGATTGTGTAAATTTTCTATCAATTTATTTCCTTATTTATCATCATGCACTAGGATAGAATGGAGTTTAGAGTAACATCACCCGCAAGAAACTCTATCAACAGCACAGGAGTATAAAAATAATTTTAAAGCTTTGCAAATTTGTCCTTTTTGTTTTTCTGATGCACTGCATAGATCTTCAGAGTCCTTCTCTTGCTTTCAGTTGGTTCATTTTAGCTTAGCACTTTCTTGGTTATTTGAACTTATCTCTGATTCTCCCTCCTTGTGGAAAATGCTACCCCATAACTCAGCATAGTTGAGCAACTGGACAGGAAAATAAGGTTATCTCAGCATGACAACTGGTTACCTCTAGATCCGTGAACCTATGGCACTCATGCCAGACATGGTACTCGGAGCCTTCTCTGTGGGCACGCCTGGCATCACCCCATCCCAGCTCCATTGCATTTCACTCAATCAGTTCCCACTTCTCACAAAGTTGGAATTGATTGAGTGGACTTTTTCACTCACATGCTTCACAATGGGGGAGATGGGGTTCCGTCCTCCTCCTGAAGCCCATTACGACACTGCTACCCTGTGTCATGTTGGCTTGGCAAAAAAAAAAGCAGTTTCTTTTCCTGCCTATGTTGGAATACCCTGCCTCCCTGCCAGCCAGCTGAATGTGGGCACACTGTTCCTGGGCTCGTTGGACTCCAGATGTCATTCCCACCACCCAGCACCAGTTCAGGGGTTCCTCCCACCCCATGGGGGGGGGAGAGAGAGAAACAAAGGGAAGCACAGAGAGAGGGGGAGGGAGGGAGGGAGGAAGAGGGATGGAAACAGAGAGGAAGGGAGGGAAAGTGAGAGAGAGGGAGGGAAAGAAAAATAATATTACAAACGTTTTTGTTTTTATTGTTGATAAACATAATGTTTCAAAAGCAGAAAAAGTCACCCCAAAGGAGTCTTTGAGAGCTGAACGCTGAGAGACACATATTTCCTCTGCCTTCTGTGCTCCTACCCATGCTGTAGTGAACCAAATGGGCTAGGGCTGCTAAGTGGCCCCACCAAGCCCACTTGCAAACTCCGCTGAGCACAACTCCAAATGTTCGGCTCACGCATCTCTCTTGGCTAGTGCCAGCACTACATCAGTGGTGGCTAAGGTGCATGTCCTGCCTGCTCTGCTCTTGCTGGCCAGAGGTGGGGTTCCATGCTGCTGCCTCCCAGCCAGAGCACCACATTTGTTTGCTTGCTGGTTGCCTCCAAGAGGGAGCTGCACTCAGGCTCAGGTCTCCCCAGCAGGATCCAGGTTGGAGTTGCCTTATTTTATGTGGATCTCTAATCCTTGGCTTTGCCTGCCTGCCAACCTCCACTCCCCCCTCCACAGCCCAAGTGATTGGATTCACATGACATGTGAAGCTGGGCAGGAGAGCATGGAGAGAGAGGGGGGGAGGAAGGGAAGGAGAGTGAGAGAGTGAGAGTGGGAGGGAGATAGAGATGATAGATAGTTGAGACAGAGAGAGAAAGAGAGGGAGGGAAAGAGAGAGGGAGGAAAAGAGAGAGATGGGGGAAAGAGAGAGAGGGGAAGAGAAAGAGAGGAGAGAGGGAAAGAGAAATGATATTACAAAAGTTTTTTTTATTGTTGATAAATGTAATATTTCAAAAGCAGAAAAAAATGAAGGGGCATAAAAGTGCATTTATCACGTTTTTCTTAGAACAATTAGCTGAACTCTGCATTGTTTATCATTATTTTAACCTCATTATTCAGGTTAAATTGCTGTGTTGGCACTTTGCAATAAATAAGTGGGTTTTGGGTTGCAGTTTTTGGGTACTCGGTCTCTGAAAGGTTTGCCATCGTTGCTCTAGATGCTACTCTGGAAGAAATGAATTGCTGGTATAAGATGAAACTTTGTTTCTATAGTGAGGCAGAAAGTCATTTTGTTTTCTGCAAAACTGTCTTCAGACCCATAGCCCCCCAAAAAAGCTGGCTTCCAAGATCTCCTAAATCATGTGTTTTATCAGGGTTTAACTTCCTGTTGCTGATAGCCTTAGGGATCTGGAGTTTATCATAGCAAATATCACTATGAAAACAAAACTATGATTCATTCTGCATTGGAAAATGTCACCATCTTCCAGTGCAAACAAGAACAAAGGGCATTGGTAGAAATTCTTTCTTTAGTGATCTTGTAAAGCAAAACTAGTATTGCTAAGCTGTCGGCAATTCTTAATGCCCATATTTTCTCACTATTCTTTGATGTCAGGCTTCATCAAGCACTCCAGCTATGATTCCTTCTATCCACAAGAAAAGCTAAGACTGTTTTCATGCCATGATCAGGTGAAAAGTCAGGTTGATGTCCAGGCAAATAATCAAATATAATGGAAACTTTCCTTTCACTTTTGAGGAAAAGATCCAAGTTGCTATAAAGCAACTGAAATGATAAAAGAATAAAATTTGGCAGATAGAAAATATTTGTTACCGTTATGTTAGATTTCTGTTCACTAAAATATTTTGAAAAAAATTGAAGTTTTTTCAAAATCTTATTTCTTATTAAACAGATAAAGTTTTCTCTTGTTGTTCAGATAAATAAATAAATAAATGGAATTTTTGTTTAGATATTTGAAGTTCTTATATGAAATATTAGATTTTGCTTGTATATTGCACTATTATAAAAATCTATCGTTTAATGTTAATCTTGTAAAGTCAATGCTAGCAGTGGATAATGAAGATGATCTCTATCATTGTTTCCTACTGGTTATCTCTTATAATCCAACACACGGGATATATGAAAGATTGGCAGAAAAATTATTCAGCTGCACAGACTATCTTCTATCCAAGATTTGATTAATTCGTATCTTTGATGACCAGAATGAGTTTTTATTTTTTATTTTTGGACCATTTTATCCTACAAGCATCTTTCTACAGTACATTGGCTTTCTATCGGATGCCTCTTTTTTTATCAGGATTAGGTAGTCTGTTCAGTACAAATATTGCTGGTAGGATTGTTGCCTTGGGTAAACAGCAAGTTGTACTCCTTTTATTGCATATTGTATCTCTATATCAGTGTTTCTCAACCTCAGCAATTTGAAGATATGAGGACATCAACTTCCAGAATTCTCCTTCCCATCTTCAATCTGCCTTGGTTGAGAGACATGCTCTCTATATTGAAAATGCTAACTCATCCTTCTACTATATGAGTCCATTATATATAGACTAGTAAGTAAATCTTATCTGGAATTAATAGGTGGCCTAAAAGTTTCCATTGCATCCAATGATAGAAAGCTAGGTTATAGATCAATCCAGATGAGACACACAGACCTTCATTTTCTCATATCCAGTATCCCCTTCCAACATCTACCATTTGAGGCAGCTACTTCCCTTTTCCTAACAATAGGAAAAATCCAAATTGATAGCGATATGAAATCACAGCAGGCACCATTACAATATATATTCCTACACTTAATGTCTTTTTCAGTTTATTCCCTATTTTTGTCATACATTATTGAGATATAGGTCACAAGCAAAAACAAAAACCAGTGATACTTGTATCTTGTCCAGAAACGTAGATTGTCATAAGACTCCATCTCATGCTAAGAAATCATAACTAAATACAATATCTCCAGTCTTAGAAAAGATTTTATCCACAGTTTAAATCCATTTTAATAGAATGGTCTTTAAAAGCACTATAAGACAATACAATTAAGTGAACAGAACTCAAAAAAACTTTTCATGTCAAGGAGGTTGGAGTTTTGCTAGGTCAGTCTCTCGTGTCTTAATAATACTTTAAAGCTGTGTTGAGTTAGTTCACTGGTTTTATATCCTTCATATCATATAATATAGAAAGGAGAAATATCTCTAGCAGTCTGTAGATGCTCCTGCCAATCAGTAAGAACTAATTATCTTCATGACTAAGCTAGTCTCTAAACATTTATTTTATTTCCGGAGAGAAAAAAATTATGGGCAGAATGGCAGTATATAAATCATATAACTCAATAATAAATAAAGACATAAAGCCTTGCTATCTAACAGTCTTAGAATCTGAAGGAATAAGAAATTATTTAAATCCCAAATGAGCTTGTTTCTAAGGCAAGCCTCCCCAAAGTGACTCAATTCTACATTCATAAGAAATAAATTTACTTTCTCATTCATCACTGTAGCTGAATCCAAACTGAGCAGTATTTCAGATATGACAGAAATGCAGATTTGGCTACTATGACCTCAACCTTTTCCAGTAATTTTTAAAAATCCTGAAGATTTAGATTAGGAGGGCTAGATTTTATTTAGAGATAAAATCTAGATAAAATCTTAAAGATAAAGATTTTATCTTTATTTACCTAGACTCTATCTAAAATCTTGAAACAATGGTGATGCATTGAAACAACAGAGTATACTTAGTTTTAAGTTAATAAAACATAATTAGAAGTAAGCACTATCAATTTGAATAAGCTTATTTTTAGATAATTATTTATAAAACTGCAGTCAAAACTAAGAACTATAGAATCTCAAAGTACAGATTAATTTCTATAATTTTACATATCATACAAAAAACTTTCTAATCAATATTCTACTTAGATGGATGTCACTTGCCCTTGCCTAAAGAACCACCAAAACCACTCCCACCAACACTGACAGGGAAAGCCACTAAAATACTTATATTGAAAGCAACACCACTTGCTTACCAGCATTCATGATGTAACCTAATTTGGGTAATGAAACATCTGTAAGAAAACAGCTAAGCTGTTATTGACTAGAGCACTAATAACTCCTCAGTTCAACCCTTGCAAATATTATAAATCTACCAGCTTCTCTACCCAGTGTTGACCTGTCAACAACAATATCTTTATTTTTGTGAGAGGATAGGAAGACTTGTAAATCGATTACAAATATTTTTATTTATAGATATTTCCTAAATTTCATATATTCTCATCTCTTACACCCTTTCAATTGGCTTTATGCAAATAGTTTACATTGCATATTTAACAAACTACTTTCTATAGTTTTTGCATTTCTCTGTTATGTTTCCCTTTGAATCAGGAAATGAGAATAATATTCTTCCAACTTTTATTCACAAATGCAGCCTTGACATATGCACTTCAGCATTCCATATGCAGAGCATATTTATATTTTAATATTTTTCTAGATATATTATCAACATTGCAGCCATATCATCTTGCAATTTTATTGTGGCATTTATTGAAATCTTCTTTTTTTTGATATTAACATTTATAGCATTTATTTCAAATCTACTCTTTGATAAATCATTGTCATTCCCATACAAATCATTAAAATTCTCCTTCCAGCATTTCCTTGCTTCAATTTCATCCCAAATAATATAATCACTTTTATTTTTTTATTCTAATAATTTGTGCTCCAGGCTCACAATTAATCTACTTTTCACCTGTTTCCAGAACAATATTTTTATTCCCATCAAAACTACTGTGATTTCCCTTTTCTCTTTTAATCTTAACAGTTCCTTGTTCTCTTTGGGTACATTATTTATTACAATCTTTTTTGTACATAGTATCTTCCTGTCATTCTCATTTGTTGTAGCAATGATTCTTTCACATTCATTTTCATTCTTCATTCTTTCACTTCATTGTTCCACTAAGTATCCTTTGTCCCACTTCTCATTAGTGAAAGTTACTTTGGTTGCACTTTGCAGCATAAATCTATTTCAAGAGCTTTAACATCAATTTTCCTTTTCCTAATTTTTCTATCAATCACTTGGGAAAATCTTAATTTTACATTCATACATTGCATATTTTTTATGACAATTTTCTTCACAAAATCCAGCTTTGATACTAAAAAAAATGTGTTTTGTTTCACATTCAAAACTTCACAATCCCACTGTTTTTTTCATTAATTCTCTCAATTTGTCATCATAAAAAATGAAATCAGTCATTCTTTCACATTTATATTCATTCCTTTGCTATTAAATACATTCATGTGGGGAAGTACCTAAGATGGGGAAGAAGCAGCAATCTCTACAAAGAGCTCATCTGGTAAAGTATTATGTTATCACCATATTTTTAATTTATTATTTTAAATGCCACTTTTGTGTTGCCTTATTGAAAGCCTCAACATTTAGAAAAAAGCTAAGAAAATTCCAGGACATTAATAATCAACATGGGAAAAAGAACAAAGAAATATCATACATATTTTGCTACACAAATCCATTCAAGCCCACAAAACAGTTGAAAGTCGGCAGTTATCTGATGAACAGGCAGTCAATTCCTATAAGTATTCCCACTTTCTCAAATCCCTCCATTTACAATGCTTCAGAGTGGGATTTACAAGCCGATATTGAAAGTCAACCATTTAAAGACCTGTCCTCTTCAATGGAAGAGAACTCTTCCCTCCTCCAAACACATTGCAGCAATCTGCCCTGCAGCTACACAGTTATTACAGGCTGAGGGTGTGAATTCTAACCTGATAAACTGAACAAATGCAAATATAACTATCTTTCTAACCAAAGTCTGCTGACAGTGTCAAAGGTTCTCTTTAACTTTGACCTATTGTTTACAATTAAAATCAAATGGTTTCCTTAAAAGAAATCCATATAAAATATATTGAGAACCAGTCAAATGACATACATGCTAAAGCATAAATGTCATGCACAGAGTACTACAAAAATAGCCAGCAGGGAAGCCATGGGCAACTTTACCCCTACTCCAAGGAAAAGTGAGAGCAAAATGGAAAAAGATGAAAAACAGATCTCCAGAGGTCACATAACCAACTCCAGAGAGAGATTCAAATTGCAAATATTATCTACAGCCTAAACAAATTATGGTACAAATATTAAATAATTGAACAAATAGAGGACAATGGGGCGGCGGGGGTGGGGGGTAATGCAATTACCTTTAAGCAAAAAGCATCTGAGTGATTTATAGCAAGCTTCTATCCAGCGGAGGCCAAGAGCAAATTTTACTTACATTTAAGCAACCTAAATTTTTTAAAACAAAACCTTTTTTGTATTCTTTTTCAATTTTTCTAAAATGTGTATTCTGCTCAAAGGAACACAGGCCACAGAAGAACCTGGTCCTTCTGAAAGTATTGTCACCTTAAAGAATAAATGTGACCATTTATTCTCAGAGACACTTTACCAGCTCTGCTTCTGAGAGATGACTACGTAGATAAAAAGTCTGCTCCATCTATAGCAAGACAGTGCACTGATGACCTTCTGGGTGGGAAAATCTAATTAACTGACAATTTGAGAGAAACTCTAATAGCAACATGTAAAGTAGCCAGATTTCTAATTAATTTGGTTTTACCAATTGTCCAAGGCAGCTGCCATCACTTTGAGAAAATATTTATTGGCATTGACCACCCCCCCCTTCCTCCACCTATTAAATTTATATCAGCAGATAATCAATATAGAATCCCTGGAATAGATCCAGATTCTTCCACTCCTTTCAAAATAGCACAACATTCAGAAACTTCAGGGAATAAAAATCTGGATGCTACTGAGAAAGTAGCAAGAATGTTTTGATTGTCTAAAACACAAGCTGGTATAGGATGCACCAAGAACATGATATGAATATTTGCAGTTTAATATGTCCAATAATTGTCACACACTTCAGCTTTCTTGGCAGAGAAATCACAGGAAATGATAATGACAGGATTAAGGAGGAAGAAAAGCATCACCTGAGATGGAGTCAACCACTCCACAAACCTATATCAGAGGTATTAAACCTGCGGTGTCATGTTGTCATCACATGACATATTGTGACTTCTTTCCCCTTCACTAAACCAGGGTGGGCATGGCCAGCGTGTGACGCATCTGGTCCGTGGAACACCACTGACCTATATATATATTTTATTATTATTATTTATTGGTTAATCTTTAGTGAGATTCACAGCTTTTGAGGCTGGTTAATAGCTCAGCAGCTCGAGTCCTAACCAAGGACCTAGGAACTGTTAAGGTATCGTCGGAGGATGTAAGCTGTTCCGAGTAAGGTGGTTTTTTGTAGAGTCAAAATGTTCAAGTCCGGCAAATTTAGAATTTTTAAATAGTGGGGTAGCCCTTTGGGTATTGCTCCGAGGGCTCCAATTACAATTGGGACAACACACGATTTCTTTTTCCACAGTCGCTCAACTTCAATTTGTAAGTCCCGGTACTTTGTGATTTTTTCTTGCTGCTTATCTTCAATTCGTGCATCACCAGGTATTGCAATGTCAATGAACCATACTTTTTTCTTTTCAACTATGGTTATGTCAGGTGTGTTGTGGACCAAGTGCCTGTCAGTCTGAATCCTAAAGTCCCACAAGATCTTGAGTTTCTCATTCTCTAAAACTTTCTCAACCTGATGTTCCCAGTGGTTTTTGCTGTACTCAAATCCAAACTTCTGGCACAATTTCCAGTGAATGATTTTAGCAACACGGTCATGGCGTTGTAGGTAGTCAGTTTGTGAAATTTTGCTGCACCCACTGATCAGGTGGTCAACTGTCTCTTCTTTTTCATTGCAGAGGCGGCATTTGCTGTTGGTGGTAACATGTTGAATTTTTGCCTTCATACAGTTTGTGGCTAGGGCTTGTTCTTGAGCTGCCAAAATAAAGCTTTCTGTTTCTTTTTTCAGTACTCCTGATCTTAACCAGTTCCAAGTTAGTTTCTGGTCAGCTTTGCCTTCAATACTTTTCAAGTATTGGCCATGCAGAGCTTTGTGTTTCCAATTTTCAGCTCGCTGCTCAATTACTTCTTTCTTATATTCTGCTTTTGTTTTAGTTGTCTTTAAAAGGCCTCCTTTATTTACTTCCTTAATCATTGGTTCTTCACTTTTCTGGATGTAACCATTCAAGCTGCATTTTTCTTCTTCCACAGTCTGCTTTACTTGTAGGAGTCCTCGACCACCCTCTGCTCTTGGTAAATATAATCGGTCAACATCACTTTTAGGGTGCAAGGCATGATTCATTGTCATAAGCTTCCTTGTTTTTCTGTCCAAATTGTCTAACTCCATCTGGGTCCAGTCAATTATTCCTGCAGAGTATCTAATCACAGGTATAGCCCAGGTATTTATGGCTTTTATGATGTTTCCTCCACTCAATTTGGACATTAATATCTTACGAATTCGTCGAATGTACTTGGCTGAAGTTAATTCCTTGACTTTATTATGCATTAAGTCAGAGGCTTCTAAAATTCCCAAGTACTTGTAGCCTTCTTCTGATTTTACTGCCTTTATCATTTCTTCATTCTCTAGTTCTATTCCATCCTCTTCTATGATCTTGCCTGCTTTGGTTGCTATTGTTGCACATTTGTCAATTCCAAACTGCATACCAATGTCTTGGCTGAATTCTTTTGTGTTTTCAATTAATAAATTCAGTTCAGCTTTTGTTTTACCAAACAGCTTCAAATCATCCATGTACATCAAGTGCGAGATTTTCAGTCCTTTCTTTGCAAGTTCGTATCCACAGTTCATCTTCTTCAAAATGATTGTCAGTGGTAGCATTGAGAGTATAAAAAGTAGGGGTGAAAGGGAATCGCCCTGGAAAATGCCTCGTTTAATTTCAACTTCACCCAGTTCTTCTTCATTAGCCATAAGTTTTGTTTTTCAGAGGTTCATTGAAGATTCCATGAATTTTTGTATGTTGCTGCTGATGCCTAATATTTCCAGGCATTTCTTGATCCAGTTATGGGGAACTGAATCAAATGCTTTCTTATAGTCTATCCAAGCCATGAACAGGTTGGTTCGTCTTTTCTTTGAGTTCTTTAGGATTAGCTTGTCGATCAGCAATTGATCTTTTGTTCCTCTTGAGTTTTTGCAGCATCCTTTCTGTTCTACAGGAAGCAAGTTATTTCTTTCCAGGTATCCATAGATTTGGTTTGCAATGATACCAGTAAGAAGCTTGTATGTTGTTGGCAAGCAGGTGATTGGCCTATAGTTTCCAGGGTCCTTTCCTTTTTCTTTATCTTTTTGGATCAAAAATGTCCTTCCAGTTGTCATCCATCCATCATTTTCAGGTGTTTTTAGGATCTGGTTCATCTGGGTTGCCAATCTTTTGTGCAGACTTGTAAGTGCCTTTAACCAGAAGCCATGCAGCTCATCCGGTCCAGGTGCACTCCAATTCTTCACTTTTCTTGACTGTCTTTGCACCATTGCTTTTGTTATTTTCACATCTTCCATTTTATGCATTTTAATAGAGTCCTCAACCTGTTTGATCCATTTTGCATTTCTGTTGTGCTTCTTGTTGTTTTCCCACAAATTCTTCCAGAATTTCAGAGCTTTCTCTTTATCAGGCTTTTCATTTGTTGTTACTCCATTTCCATTTTCTAAATTCTTATAAAATTGGTGCTGATTTGCTCTGAACTGTGAGTTTTCCTTGAACTGAGTTACTCGGTTTTCATACCTTTTAATCTTTTCAGCGATGGCAACAACCCTCTGCTTCAGCTCTTCAATTACTATTGCAATCTCCTTATTCATTAGATCGTATCTTGCTTCCAGGCTGCTTTTGACCTGCTTGTTCTTTAGCTGACCTTGCCTTAGGTTCTTCAAGTTGCTCAAATCTCCATGTACTTTTTTGATCTTCAATTCTAACCGAATTTTCCACTTAGGCTTCCCCTTCTTGCCTCTTTGGTTCTTTTGTATTTTCAACCCCAGTTCTTTGGTGGTTATGACAGCTGCTGCATACATCAGTTGGTTAGTTTCGGCTAATGTAGTGGTTCGAATAGTTTGCACAGCCTCATTGACCTTTTTTAGTACATTTCTCAATTCTTTCCGGTTCACTTGGTTCAGCTTTGGCAAACGTGTTCTTTCATCATCTTCCATTTGGTGCTTTATTTTTCCAGCTAATTGAGCACTATCTGTTGGTGTTTGTTCTTTAGTGCTTCCTTGTTCTTTATCTTCATCCATTTCAGTATCCTCTTCTTCCCTTTCTTCCTCAATTTGCTTTTGAGTCTGGAAATCATTCTTGATGTTACTCCTCTTTGTTGTTGTACTCAGACCATTAATTGCTTTCTCTTCTATTGCTATTAATTCTTCTGTAGTGAAAAATTTGTGGTTTAGGATTACACGTCGTTGGTCCATTAACCTTTATTCACTGGTGTCACAGTCCGTATGGTTCATCTTCCAAATCTGATACATTCTTTTTTGAAATCCATGTTTTGCTGGTTCAGACTGATAGTAAGCTTTCATAATAGAGGTGTTTTCTTCCCTGGTCCAGATTTTTCGCTTTTTGGGTTTTTCTTCCAGTAGCTTGTCAGCTCCATGCCCTGGTTGCCTAGCAGAGGGAGTTGAGCCCTGTAACTCATTTTGCGTAGAATGCCCAGGAGCCATAGCATCCAACGGAACCCTTGTTAATCCGGGCGACGGTTCAGCCGGCATAAATTTCATTTTTTCTGTATTCACCATATTTGAATGGGTTGTGGAGCAGATTTTGTCTGGCCCTTCACCTAAGGTCTGTCTGATATGGTTGCACCTGTTCAGCATAGCCCTTAGGATCACTAGAGCACGCAAGCCCCTCCACCACGACAAGGTAGAGCTCCTCGGAGGGGTTGTTGTTGTTGTTGTTGTTATTATTATTATTATTATTATTATTATTATTATTATTATTTATATTTATATACTGCCTTTCTCCCGAAGGACTCAGGGCAGTGAACAGCCAACAGATAAAACACAAAAAATACAAAATTTAAAAACAGTATTAAAATCCAATTAAATTAATTTGGCCCACAATTAAAAACACCCCTGCATTAAAACCCATAATTAACAATTTAAAAATTAAAACAATTTAAAAGAGTTAGGCCAGCCCGGCTTGCTGGAATAAAAACGTCTTTAGGGAACGGCGAAAGGTGCGAAGATCCAGGATCTGCCGAATCTCTGGGGGCAGCTCTTTCCAGAGGGTAAGTGCCCCCACAGAGAAGGCTCTCCCCCTGGGGGCCACCAGTTGACATTGTTTGACCGACGGCACCCTCAGGAGCCCCTCTCTGTGGGAGCGTACTGGTCGGTGGGAGGCTATCCATGGCAGAAGGCGGTCTCGTAAATACCCGGGTCCTAAGCCATGGAGCTCTCTAAAGGTGGTAACCAATACTGACATGAAACAACAATCAGTTAATGTTTATTTATTTATTTATTTATTTATCAAATTTCTATACTGCCCTACTCCCGAAGGACTCAGGGCGGTGAACAGCCAAGATAAAATACAGACAATACAAATATTAAAAATCCCTTAAAATTATTAAATATTTCGGCCGAAACACAGATTAAAACACCCAATTTATAAAATCATGAATTAAAAAAATTAAAATTTAAAAATTTAAAAGAGGGGAGTTAGGCCAGGCCAGCTTGCTGAAATAGAAAAGTTTTGAGAGCACGGCGAAACGTGCGCAGGTCCGGGATCTTCCGTATCTCTGGGGGGAGCTCGTTCCAGATGGTAGGTGCCCCCACAGAGAAGGCTCTCCCCCTGGGGGCCGCCAGTCGACACTGTTTGGCCGACGGCATCCTGAGGAGCCCCTCTCTATGGGAGCGTACTGGTCGGTGAGAGGCTATTGGTAGCAGAAGGCGGTCTCGTAGATACCCCGGTCCGATGCCATGGAGCGCTCTAAAGGTGGTAACCAAAACCTTGAAGCGCACCCGGAAGACCACCGGGAGCCAGTGCAGCTCGCGCAGGAGGGGGGTCACATGGGAGCACCACGTCGCTCCCATAACCACCCACGCGGCCGCATTCTGGACCAGCTGGAGCCTCCGGGTGCTCCTCAAGGGGAGCCCCATGTAGAGAGCATTGCAGTAGTCCAAGCGGGAAGTGACAAGAGCATGAGTGACCGTATTTAACGAGTCCCGATCCAGAAAGGGACGCAACTGGCGAATCAGGCGGACCTGATAAAAAGTCCCCCTGGCCACGGCCGTCATATGCTCTTCTAAAGACAGCCGTGAGTCCAGGAGGACACCCAAGTTGCAAGCCCTCTCCGTGGGGGGCAATGACTCACCCCCAATAGTCAGTGATGGCGCCAACTGACTATATCGGGATGTCGGAAACCACAGCCACTCGGTCTTGGATGGGTTGAGCCTGAGTCTGTTTCTCCCCATCCAGATCCGCACGGCCTCCAGGCACCGGGACATCACTTCAAGGGCATCATTGGGGTGGTCCGGGGTGGAGATGTACAGCTGAGTATCGTCAGCGTACTGGTGGTACTTCACCCCGAAACCACGGTTGATCTCACCCAGCGGCTTCACATAAATGTTGAACAGAAGGGGCGAGAGGACCGACCCTTGTGGCACCCCACATACAAGGGGCCTCGGGGTCGACCTCTGCCCCCCTGTCAACACAGACTGCGACCATGTTCACCATGTTAAGTGCAAACCACTTTTTGGTGCAAACCACCAAAAAACCTATCTAACCCGATAAGCAGTATAAGAATAGCAAAGGGAGGCCAAATTATAACCAGTGTATATTCCCAGATACTGAAGGAACTGTGGATCTCATTTCTTCTCTAGAATGATCAACTGAGTCATACTGTTGTACCCAAAATGGCTTAAGAATCACACATTTGTTCCTTGACACATTTCTTTTAATTGGATTCTTCTACTTTAGCCTCCTTCTTATACATCGCATGTTTATGTTAATAAGCTTTCTTATCAAAAAAGGTGTGTCTTTTACTATTATAATAAAATAGAGATTATCAAAGTTTATATATCTATGTGCCTTAACTAGTATCCTTCTAGCGTATCCTTCTAACTTGTAATTTTCTTGGTCCTAGGCAATAGTGTCCCACAATTTGTTGCACTCACCACAGCTGCAACTTTCTGTGTCAGCAATTCCTTTAACAAACATTCCTAATTCCAATCTGAGTGTCAGATGTAAATGCCTTATTCTCCAATGTGTAAATAATGTATATATGGAACATCAGAGGTTAACTTATTCTTTGGACTTTAATGTATTCATAACTTACCACTCCCATTCCTAGCTCCACCCCTTGTATATATAAGGAGCCACCCTCACCATTCTCGTCGCTTCTACCTTGAATATTCAGTGAATATAGAATGCCTATCATAATTAAAAAGAAATATATTTAAAGCTTTAACTTCTATTATCTTTATTGAGTCTGATCCTGAAAATATTGCAACAAGCTGGTAGCAGAGGATGGTTAATTGACTCAATAAGTAATTAAAAATGTCCAAGAAAGATAGGCCCAACACCAGGGCCTACAGCAAAGAAATAGAAACTGATCAAGAGATGATCAACGAATCCACCAATGCGATTTCGAGAGAATCCGAAGAATACACCACTGAAGAAGAAGAACTAATGAGTGAAAATAATGACCAGAAAGAAATCGAAATAGAAAATAACGAACTCAGGTCAGAGATATTAAAGATACTAAAAAGCCAAAAGAATGATGAAAGTCTCATCGCGGACCTCCAGGAGATGCTGAAGAACAGCGGAGCAGCGAGAGAGAAAAACGTCATTAAAGAAAAACCCAAAGATCAAAAAATCGTAAGTGAGATGACTACTGAGAAAATAGTTGTTAAAAAGAAAAGATGTGATCCCGCGCGAAATTTTGAATGGCAGCCATCTTGGTTTCAACGAACTTCAAAAGAGAATGGAGCAGAGCCAATCAAAACGCTCAGTTCAAAATTTCTGGCGCGAAAAACACTATCAGACGAAGAAAGTGAGAAAGAAGTCTCAAACTCTTCAGATGATCCAAAATCAGAAAGTGAAGACGATTTAACAAAATCTCAAGTAAAATCAGCAATGAAAACGCTTTTTGCTGCTTTTGGGCCAAGACTGAAAATTACCAAGACATCTACAAAGAAGCAAGAAATCAAACCGGCGACTCAAGACCTGCACGCTCCCATCCTGACTTCGAAAGCGACGACGCCCGAGCCCAGAGAGCCATGCCGATTTCGCCCTACACCACAGACAAAATCGAATACCAACGCACACAAAAAGAAGAAAAGAACCGTCACCACCACCAGAACCCCAAAAACCGAGCCAGAGACCGACTCATCTGAGGAGGAGCGGATCGAGAGAACTGAAAGGGAGAGAACCTTCCATGACGCCACCAAAGAAGAAATGAGCAACGCGCATGTGCGAAACTACGTAGACGACCCAGAAGGACTTGAACTGGCCAGAGAACCGCGCAGACTCATTGCAAGCATCCCAATGCCGTTCTGTAATTTCCTGCACTTGAGAGATCACGGACTGCCCCAGGTTGTAAGTAATGGACAGAATAATGTAGGTAACTTACCCAGTGACTTCCCAAAACTTAGAATTGATGGCATTAATTTACAAGAGTGGTATCAACAGCTTCAGGTTATTTTCATGAAAGAAAATTTACTATTCTTTATAACTAGCCCTCCAAGAAGACCTTGGACTTTAAAAATAGATTGTTTACATCATAGAGCATTTTTCATAATAATATCTAGCGTGTCTCCTGCAATGTATCATAGCATCAAACCAAACCTAACTGTATCAGAAATAATTCAATGCATGTTTAATCTATTTCACAGCGATAGCGTAGCTACAACCACAAGAATGTCTAAGGATTTCTTTTCCTCTAGAGTAAAACCAGGGGTTTCTATAAGTGAGCATTTGATAAATCTAAACAAAATAAGAGCTGAGCTACAATTGAGGGGGGAAGTGATTTCAGATCAAACAATGAAAAGTGTTATTATCAATTCACTTGATCCATCATGGGATAGCTTTATGTCACACTTAGATACCATTAATTTGGGATATTTATCCATAGAAAGTCTATCTAACAAATTGATAGCAGAAGACAATTCAAGAAAAAATCGATCCAGTAACCAAACAGACCACAAACCTTTTAGGAAAGTAGTCTTTCAAGATAAACATAATGAGGCCTTTAGATGCTACAATTGTGGATCCAGGGAACATAGTAGAAGAGACTGCCCCAAAGTCTCAAGAGAGAGACATAGACCAGAATATAGGAGCAAATATAATTACAGACAATCTTCCACAGATAGACACAAATATAGAAGCCCACCAAATTACAAAGAAGGTAGAGGGGGTAGAGAAAATTCAAAAGAGAGGAAATCTGGGTCACTGAATGGGCTAAATAAACAAGACAGCACCAGAACACAGCAGGATGAGAATAACAATTGGCTTATTGATTCTGGTGCAACAAATCACACCACCAACAACAAAAGTATATTATCTTCATTTATAGAAGATAAGTTTGTGATAAAGGTAGCTAATCAAGAAAAGGTTCAAGTACTAGGCAAAGGAAATGTGACCTTGCCTGGTCTAGGGAAAATAGAGGGGGTATTATTAATCCCAGAAATACCTCACAACATACTAAGTGCCATAAAATTAAGCAGAGAATCTGATATCAATATAGTTTTCTCAAAGGGGAAAGCAACTATAGAAAAGAACAAAACAAATGTAGGTACTGTAATGATAAAAGGAGGTCTACCCTATCTGATAACTAAAGAAAGATGTTTACATAACATTGATTCAAATATGGAAGATTGTATTGAAGCAGATGATGAAAATGTCAGTAACAGTGACAATGATGAGTGTAGAATAACTCATGATCACAAAAATACATACAAGGAAAAGAAACCAAAAATAGGTAAACCAATTCATGATGAGTGTGCTCACATCTTACACAGGAAGTTAGGACATGCAAGCTTTCCTGTAGTACAAAAAATGACTGAACACGCAGAAGGTGTCAAAATAAAAAATTGTGAAAATTATTTGGAATGCTCAGTATGTAAGTCCACCAAACTAAAAACCAGTCCCAGACCAAAAAAATCTAACAGATCAACTAACAATATTTTTGATTTGGTACATATGGACTTAGTTGGTCCATTAAGTCCCTCAATTACCTATAGAAAACGTTACTTCCTAACTATAGTGGATGACTACAGCCGATATGGTTTTGTTTACACATTAAAGCACAAGGATGAAACATTTCAGAAATTTAAGGAATTCTACAAACGTATAGAAACACAACATAATATCAGAATAAAGCAAATTATGACAGATAGGGGATGTGAGTTCATGTCTAAAGAATTCTCCCAATGGTTAAAGGATAGAGGAATGTTACATTTCACGTCCAATCCTTTTTCTGCATTTCAAAATGGAGTTGCAGAGAGGAAAAATTCCACACTACAAACCATGATTAGGTGCACATTAGAGGATGCTGGTTTAGGCAAACAATTTTGGTCAGAGGCATTACATTATTCGAATTACACTCAAAATAGAACCTGGTCCAGTATTGTGAATAAGACACCATATGAGGTGATGTACAATAGAAAACCCAAATTATCACACATGCACATATTTGGAGTCACTGCAGACGTACACATACCTAAACAATTGAGGAGAAAGGGAGAAAACGTATCCAGGAGATTAAGATTCATGGGATACGAAACTGGAACCAAAGGGTACAGATTTATTGATAGTAATAACAAATTTATAGTATCCAGAACAGCTGTGTTCCATGAACAGGCCAATTGGTCAAAATTGCACCTTAATGAAATATTTCCTAATAAATGTAAAGATACGATATCCTGCGAGGAAGGAACAACAGAAAATCAAAATATTAACAAAAGTAAGAACAAAACCAAAACTTGGACTAATAGTCAGCATAAAATAAAGACAGACACATTAACAAAAAAGGAAGCTAGATATTTGCATGATAACCATAGCAAGCCTGAAAGAACTATTAGAAATAATAGAAACCAAATACCAAATAAATACAAAGATTACATAATGCATACGAATGGAGAACAAATAACACCTAATACATATGAAGAAGTATTGAAACTTCCACATGAAGAAAGAGAAAAATGGGAACTAGCTATGGAAAAAGAGATGGAAAGTTTACAAGGATTAAATGTATTCACACCTGCGATCGCACCTAAGGATAAAACAATTATAGGTACCAGGTGGATTTATAAAATTAAGAACTTAGAAGGAGGCAATACCTTATACAAGGCTAGACTAGTTGCACAAGGCTATGCACAAAAATATCCAGAAGACTATACTGATACATATTCACCCACAGTGAGAACTGAGAGTGTCAAAACAGCCCTTGTAGTAGCATCTGCACTCAATCTGGACGTATTCCAATATGACATACAGACCGCATACTTACATGCAAAATTAGATAAGGAAATATATGTAAGAGCACCACACAGTCAATACACTAATAAGAACGAAATTTGGTTATTAAATAAGAGTCTGTACGGATTAAAGCAATCCGGCAAAAGATGGTACGATTGCTTGGTAAAAGTACTTAAGACCATGGATTTCAACGCCACCACTGCTGATAACTGTTTCTTTGTAAAAAAGAGTAATGATCATATTGAATTTGTATTAATTTACGTGGACGATATTTTATACATTGGAAAGCATAAAGAGAGCAGGGAAATCTTTGTAAATAAGTTAAATGAACACTTCTCACTGAAATCTCTGGGTAAAGTGAATAAATACCTTGGTGTGCAAATTAACAAAACTAAAAGGGGATTCAAACTTACACAGAAAGATAAAATCATCGAACTCCTAAACAAATGTAACTTAAATAATGCTAAAACCTGTGACACCCCTATGCAAACTGATTTTCTTAGAAACACTGATGAATCTTCCCCTGAATTTAAAGACAACACATTTTACAGATCAGTTATAGGTTCACTCCTTTATATATCTAATTGGACTAGGCCAGATATTGCATTACCTCTCAATCTATTGTCAAGATATGTTAGTAAACCAACCTTGTATCATTGGGAAGCTGTCAAAAGAATTCTAAGATATCTGAAGGGTACATTAGATTTTTGTTTAATGTTGGAACCCAATAATGACAGAGAACCAAAAATTACTTGTTATGCTGATGCAGATTGGGCTGGTGATACATCATGCAGAAAGAGTACTTCTGGTTATGTTTTTCTATTGAATGATTGTCCAGTTTACTGGTATACTGGTAAACAAGAACTAGTAGCCACTTCTACTACAGAAGCGGAATATGTTTGTTTGTCCAAAGCTGCAAATAACCTTGTATGGTTCAATGATCTGATCACTGATGTTTGGAAGAAACCCACCTTACCATTTATTATGCATGAAGACAATAAAGCGGCCATTGAAATATCCAGATCCGATGCAATTGGACAAAGGTCCAGGCATATTGATATAAAATTTAAGCATGTGAGACAACTGTCTCAAGACGGATTCATTAAAGCAATACATTGCGATACTTCTGAACAATTAGCTGACATATTAACAAAACCCTTACCTTCTAAACAACACAAATATTTAACTTCTAAATTATATGTATTATATTGTCCTGAATCAGAATGTAATTGGTGTTGTGTAACGAACCGGCATTTAGAGGGGGATTTGTCAGATGTAAATGCCTTATTCTCCAATGTGTAAATAATGTATATATGGAACATCAGAGGTTAACTTATTCTTTGGACTTTAATGTATTCATAACTTACCACTCCCATTCCTAGCTCCACCCCTTGTATATATAAGGAGCCACCCTCACCATTCTCGTCGCTTCTACCTTGAATATTCAGTGAATATAGAATGCCTATCATAATTAAAAAGAAATATATTTAAAGCTTTAACTTCTATTATCTTTATTGAGTCTGATCCTGAAAATATTGCAACACTGAGTCCTTCATTTCCTACCTTTGCTTCTTTTCAAAGCTTTGATTGAAAAGAAAAATCCAATAACCTAGTCTTTGGGATCAAATCCTTACAACAATTAATAATTGTGGGTAAACATTACAAGTAAACACAACAAGTATATCCTATCATAACAATTAACAACAACACTAGACTATGAAGCTCATCTACTTCCCACCTGGCTCTGTGTCAGGCTCTAAAATTACAAAACTGATTAAGCACTTGAAACCAAACAAATCCCCTGGATATGATTTTATTTCAACAGAGGCTATCCAACACAATTTAGATTGGTGGTCTGTTCTGGCTGTCCTATTCACTTATATTGATTATCATGCTAAGGTTCCTGATGATTGAGGCCTAACTTTGGTGATCCCAATCTACAAAAAAGGAGGCAGAGAACTAGCTGCCAATTTCTGTTCCATTAGCCTTTTCAGTGTCAGTGTACTTATTATTTGTGAAACAAGTTTCTGAATTGGCTTGTAACTGAGAATATTTTGGCTGACAAGCAGGCAGCCTTCAGAGAAGGCTGGTCAATCAATAACCATGCTTAAACCCTCCAACTTCTACTTGAAAAATATTCTTTTGGAACATGCTCATCAGTCTACATAGTGTCCATTGATCTCAGATGTGTTTTTGACCTTGGCAATCATAAAGCTCATGCTGGCTAAGTTATTTTAAATGCACAAAAACAATGTTGCTTTGCAAACCTTTTATTTCTTCAAAGGAGCTCAACATACACTTGCAGTGATTAAAATTTTCTCAGCTAAGATCTGAGTCCAGCTCCTTTTTGGAGCTCATTTGGATCCCTACAGGTCATTCCTTCCTTTGGAAAGAGTTCAGCCCAAGTTTTTGAAAATCATCTTTAAAACAACTTGCAGTATTTTGAACACAGTTCTTCAAGGATTCACATCTTCCCATACTAACTTAAGCTCTCCTTCTTTCTTAATTATGATTGACAGCTTCCAATATTCCTGGAGTTAGGCAATACATGCCAGATTACTATTTTATGGCTATTCATAGGCAGCATCACCTTGATAGGCTATTAATACATACTAGCTGATCTCAAACAGCATGCTATTGATCTAAATCTGAAACCAGACTTTACATATCTATCCAGAAACATCTTCTTGAGCCATTCTGCACATCTTCTCAACCAGATAAGTCAGAGGTGTCAAACTCGTAATCCGCAGGCCAGATGCATCATCACTGGCCATGCCCACCCCCAGTTTAGCAAAAGGGGAAAAAGTCACGATACATCACGTGACAACGTGACGATGCAAGTTTGACACCCCTGACCTAAGTATATCAGTCACATAAGTCAGCTAAGTATATCATTCAAAATCCAGAATTTCCTTAACCAGATTCAATGGCCTCCCAACAGCTGTTACTTAAGGAAGATACCAAAATTATCCTCTCTGTGCAGGTGCTCACTGGAAACTATTATTTCTGCTCCTTACTAAATACTCTGGTCATTCGAATCTGTTTTATCTCAAGATGTTATAATTGGATCTATTTGATTTTACTTTCTTGATCACAGCCAAATACTGTTTTATAGTTTGCACAACATGCCATGGTATTAACTTTAACCCTTTTTAGATATTTTAGAATTACATTTTCCTTTTATTTTAATTAATTGTAACTCTTGTGTTTTATTTTCTGGTCCATGACTGAATAAAGATAGGATTGATTTGAATTGAATACATTAACCGTTTTATACTTCAAACAACATTCATAATACAATTTTTTTTCTCAGCAGAATCTTTCTTCATTTTTACCTTCCTTATTCATTCCTAGGTCTCAAAATGGCAACATTATTATTTCTTTCTTACTATATCACCATACTCCCACCTGTCCATTAATGTCAAAGTAATATTTGTCCCTAGGGTCATTTTTACTGAGGACATAGGACAGTTTTACCCCAAACCTATAGCTAGTTTTTCCGCTATTAATAATCACAAGAGCATAACACGCAGCCGTTCCCAATTTATAGACTGCTATAAATTCCCAATTCTAGACTGCTACTTTCACATGTACCTATAGCAACATTAACTCATTCTTCCTATTGTAAGTATGTGGGCAATGAGGTAAGATAAAATAAGATGGGATAGGTTGGGATGGGATGGGATGGGATGGGACGATAAGAGAAGGGAAGGGAAGAGAAGAGAAGAGAAGGGAAAGGAAGGGAAGGGAAAGGACGAGAAGAGAAGAGAAGAGAAGAGAAGAGAAGAGAAGAGAAGAGAAGAGAAGAGAAGAGAAGAGAAGAGAAGAGAAGAGTAGTAATAAAAGCTATTGGTTCGGGCGAATTGGTAGGGGAAAAAATCTACTGGTTCATCCAAATCGGTATTTCCGACGATCTGCTGTGCTGCGCAATTTATATTCTAAATTGCCCGGCACTGCTGTTCCCCACCCCCCTCTGTTCTACTTACCTTCTTAAGCCTTTTTCCATGAGCAGCTTGCATTTGGTGCGCACTGCAATACTTGCATGGGCAGCATGCATTTTGAGCACACTGCACATGCAGTGGGTCATATTTAGACTTAGGACCTTATCATGTCTCCATGTACCAATTTTATTGACTTGTACTGCAAAAGTACAAGTTACATGCTACTCTCAACCAGACTTTATCTTAACTCTTTTTCTAATTTTACTTTTACTCTTTTTCTAATTTTAGAAAATACACAGGCTAGGCCAGGGAAGTACAAGAAGCTTCCATTCTCAGTATTAGAAGGTGGTCATGAAATGAAAAAATAATAATAATACAATTCTCTGAAAGCAAAAGCTGAAGAATGTGTGGATGAATAAAGAGAAGAAAGAGGCAAAAGAGTTGAAGAAAAAAGAATGAATGAGTCTTCTTGTAAAAACTAGCAAGCACTGCTATAATAAATACTTCGAACCCATGATATATAGAGTGCTTCAGTTTGGGTTGGGGCGGATTGTACATTACAGTTTAAAGCTTTTTGGCCTTGGGACTGTTTAGAATTAGATACTTGCTGAGTAGATTAGCCTCTGAAGTGCACCTAGAGAAAGATAACTAGTGTGTAAGTTTTATTCTTGCTAAAATCAATGTTGGCCTTTATCTTGAGAAGGAAAACAAAATGAAAATGTTTAAAAAATCCTAAGGGCTAACAGGCCTCACTCTCTCTGTTTTCTCCACACCTGCTGGAGTATATTCTATATACAGTATATATATCTGCCATAGGTAACTTCATGGCCATTTAAATTATTACATATTTTTGAAGGTGCCACTTCATCTGCAGCAGTTTATCAAATCTAAGCCTGGTTTTAATTCTGGAGAATTAAATTATTAGTGGATGAGGAATGCCAGTCTTTGTTATAAATGCATGTGAAACAAAGAAAAGAGATCTTTATAGCAAGATATTTTCCTGGTTCATGTTGAATTGGGAAGACTGCAACTATCAAATTATTGCTGATCTACATCTCCTACAATTAAGCCAGGACGGTCAATGGTGAAAGTCACAAATTCTCCATTTCTGACCTTGTCATAATCGTGTACATTGGAGGACCACTCATATATTTCTATCACAAAAGAAGGAATGAGTGAAATATGAATAAAAAAAATATTAGTATACTTTTTCAGTTGACAAAACAATTAGATTATAGAGCCAGTCTCCAAGCACCCTCATTGTAGTAAACTATATGAGATTTAAAAGATTTTTTTATATGAAAATGTCCTATATATATTTGTTTTAATAATAAAGAGCACAAGATATTTATACCAGCTGAGTTTTGATAGCTTCTCTTCCAGAATACCGGGTTATTTTTACTTAAATGTTTTGTATGAGAAGCCTTTCTTATTGCCTGATATTTGTTATGGAAATGTCTAGCCATAGTTTGTAAGAAAAGTTGTATTTACCCAATTATGAGTAAATGTTTCAGATTAGAAGTAAGCAAACTGGAACTGATCTGAATAAAGCCACCTCACTTCTTGCCATTTTAAAAATGATGAACCTGTACCATAGCCACAACTCTTAACTAGTGCTGAATATGTTCATATCTTACACAGAAGGAAAAATGTTACAACATTTAAATCTAAATGAGAGATAGCTGTAAAGCTAGAATGAAAGAGAAAAAAATGTACTTTACAGCTAGCTTGGTTTGAAAAATTCCACCTGATAAATTCCAAACATAAAGGCTGTATTATGCACAGACAACCAGAACCAGGATTCCTTGTTCCATTAATTTCTATTAACTTGGAGAAAATGTGGAAACTAAGTTGCAAAAATGGCATAGTAATTTGATTTCCCATTGCTGGAATCACCAATCTTAAAGGTTGCATTAACTTCATTGAAGTGTAAAGCTCTGAGCAGAAAATAAAGTGTTTGTGTGCTTTCTGATATAGTAAATGTGAAAGGGGGCTTGGAGCCCATCAGGGGTGGGTTCTACTTACCTTTACTACCAGTTCGCAACAGGAGCACGTGTGTTTCCTCAGCTTTTACCCTTTAAATGTAATTGAGTGACAATTATCACTTGTCCATGCTGACTAGAATTGTATATATTATGATCTCCAACTTCTAAAGGGAATTATATCGAGATGATTGTCCTTGATTATTCTACCTTTGCTGTTGATATATAGTTTATTTTGGTAGTGTTCAGTATCTGCATTCAGCCTCAAACTGGATCAGGAATTCACACATATTGGATTTTTTAATCCAATCATGGCATTAAATTGAAGCAAATATGTGGTCCAGAAATCCAGGCATAATCTTTTGTGAAATTAATTCATACATACTTAACTTACAAGACACTTTCTGCCTTACTAATATGCTCAGTTTCAGAACACACAATTCATAACATATGGAAAGTTAGATTTATTATAGAATGTGTGTTTGGTTGATTTCTTAGTCTGCCAACACATTTCATAGCCACAGCTGTTGGTTCTCCTATTTCATATGACACAGCAGAAGGTAAAAAAAGACTCATCACATCAGTATTCTTTTAGTAATAGCTTCTTTCCTAAAATGTCCATTTTGCCCATAGCAGGAAACCGATTAAGCAACAAGCAACATAATGTAAGATTTTAATATACAAGCACCTGGGCAATGTCATTACATGGCCAGAGACCATATAATTTAATGTTTGTTGAAATACATTTGTTGGAATTTTTCTCCTTTCACATTTTTTCAAGGAACTGCTTCAGAAGCTGTTGCTAGCTATGCCTGTATGTCAGGGGTGGGTTCTACTTACCTTTACTACTGGTTTGCAGAGGGGCCGCGTGTGTGAGCGTTTCGCACGTGTGCACGTGCGCTCTTCTGTGCAAGCGCAGAAGCACAGATGATGTTGACATAGGTGGGCGGAGCCTCCTGCTGGTCTTACTACCAGTTCTATAGAACCGGTGCAAACCGGGGGCAACCCATCACTGTTGTATGTGGATGTCGGTGTATGATATATATACTGTGTTTCCCCGAAAATAAGATCCTGTCTTATATTTTTTGAACCCCAAAATAAGCGTTTTGGCCTTATTTTCGGGGAGGTCTTATTATTTTGGGGCATGTGGAGCAAGATGGGGCTCCTCTTGCTGTCTCACCTGATTTCCAGCTCTGTGTTTAAATATTTTTGGGGAGGGATAATTTTTCGGGGGAGGCTTATTTTAGCGCATGCACTCAAAAGCCCAATTGGGCTTATTATCAGGGGATGTCTTATTTTTAGAGAAACAGGGTATATACATATAGACTGTATACACACACACATACAGAGAGAGAGAGAGAGAGAGAGAGAGCACATGTGCAGACACACAAACACACACATATATATTTATGTTTGTTTGTGAAGACTTATATACCACTTCACAGTGTTTTACAGCCTTCTCTAAGTGATTTACAGAGTCAACATATTGCCCCCAGCAGTCTGGGTCCTCATTTTACCAACTTCAGAAGGATGGAAGGCTGAGTCAACTTTCAGCCTAGTGTAATTTGAACTGTCAAATTGCAGGCAGCCGGCAGGAGCCAGCAGTACTGCATTCTAACCACTGCATCACCATGGCTCTGTGTGTGTGTGTGTGTGTGTGTGTGTGTGTGTGTGTGTGTGTGTGTACGTATGTATATGTATATACATATACACATACACACACATTTACATATATGTACATATAGATACACATATGGCAAACAGCCATAAGAAGTTTCTGATCCAGTCACATGTACTTAGAAAACCACATGGCTGCTTTAACAACTTGATAAGAGGCACTTTATCTTTTATTCCAATGCATCTTTTCCAAAGGGCTTAAATGATCTATTATATGAATGCACTGGAGAAATGTTCAGACTAAGAGTCATCCAAATGCCAAGGACACAAAATTCTACTTTTTTTTAGTCTGTTAGACAACCTATGATGCACTGGATCATCATTTCAAAGATATTTCTTTACCATATTCCTCAATGTCTTCAACAGTGACAGAGCTTCTAATATAATACCTTCAGTGGAAAAGTTCTTAAAATTTAAGGAATTCATATTTCAGAGATGTATCTGCTTTGAAAGTACAGTATGTGCAGCAGAGTCAAATATCAGGAGTTGATTACAGAAAATAACTCAGTTGGAAGGAACCTTGGAAGTGTTCTAGTCCAACCCCCTACTCAAGCAGGAAACTGTATATCATTTCAGACAAATGGTTGTCCAATGTCTTCTTAAAAATCTCCAGCATGAGAGCAACCACAATTTCTGGAGGCATTCCGCTGATTAATCTAACAGTCAGCAAATTTCTTCTTAGCTCTGGTTGATTTGTTCTATGATTTGTGCTTTATGACATTTTGTATTATATCATAAATTCTTTCAGATAATTTTTATATCATAAAATGTTTTATAAAATTTGCCAAATATCAATTCAAAGGGAATCATGAGTTCTGGATTTTGGAGTTATTTTATAAATTAGCTAATTTGAAGTAAACTAGTTCAAAAATTGTTATCCTGCCATGTACCATTTTTTCTAATTAAAGGCTACAGAAGGAGAGTTTTGATAAAAATAGATATCTGAATCAAAAGAAGCTGGGCAGATGTAGTAGATATACAAGATATATGTGAATGCATAGGATGTCATGATAAACAGGACTAAACTAAGATTGAATCCTGGCAAGATACATACATTATAGTTTGGTAGGTTCAGTGAAAGGCAGTTTCACCGGGAAGTTTACCTACTTACCATATTAGTTTAAGAATTGGTCCTAGAGTTTTTAGACTCTGTAGTTTTGTCTTATATAAGGACTACATCTTCTCCTGGAAAAGGATGGACTAGTTAAAGCATTTCATGCATGAAACTTCATTTTGGACAACTGCAATTAACTCAATGTCAGAGTGATCTTGCATGTAATCTGGAAATTGAAATTGCTGTTGACCAGTGTTAAAACCAGTGTTAGTTAAGAAGATCATCTGGCTGAACCATTATTACATTATTGTGGTTGCTCGTCACTGCCTTTCCTGGTGATGACATGTTTTTCTAGAATACCTTCTTCCTTGAAATCCATGAGATACTCTTAGGCATCAATTAAAGGTACCTCATCACTCTGGACTTTCCTGGATGAATTTGTCCATTTTGCTTTTAATTTTAGATTCTCCTTTTTCCCCATTTTTAAAAACATATGGTAGTTATATTGTTTTAATATAATTTTAATAGTGTTTGAATTTGTATATTTAATTGATTGTAAATAACTTCATATTTGAAATAATAGGAAGCAGTGCACATCAAATTTAAAATTCCAACTGCATGTCCTCTCATGCTGGACCCATGTTCTTTGATAGACAAAGATGACATAATGATATTTCAGTGTATGCATGTATCTAAATTTGGCTCTAGAAAAGGATGGAGGGAGTGGTCTAGAGAACTTAAACAATAAGTTATGGCTACTAATCTTTGTTGCTTTGCCACCAAGAGAACACTTCATGTTAATCTCAGCCAGATAGGATTTTTAGCTTGGCAGTCCTCCAATAGTCTAACATAGTCTTATTTTAATTAATAGATAAATCTGGCCATCTAGGATTTTGAGCAGGTTGCTCTACTAATTGGCTAACATAAGTCCATGTCACCAATAAATAGATTGCAGCAATTCTCCTAAGTAACTTTCAACTTTGCTGTTTTGTACCCAGCATGTACAAACTGTAAGCTATTCCTCTAAAACTTACTATACTTTGGGGGAGGGGGGCTCCTCTTTCTTATTTTGCAGAAATCCTTATGTAATATTTATGTAGAACTGGTACACAGCAAGGGCCTGCAAACATGGTGTTGCTTTGGAGCCTCAAACACCTTGAATTGTCCTTATTGGCAGAGTCAATGGTGAGACATCAAAAAAAAAAAAAAAAAAAGCTAAGAACCAAACTTTTTATAGCAAGCTCCTTTCTGAACTAAAGTGTCAGGCCTGCCCCAATGTGTTCTCTCAGGAAAGTAGAACCTGTGACTTTGAAGCTAAGGATATCTGGTTCTTGATTCTTTCTTATATATTGAAGGACCAAGAAGAAATTTATTTCATCTACAGCTGAAAAATATGAGTACACCATTAATTTATTTCTCAAACCCAGAGAAATGCTAGTTCTTACCTGTGACCCAAAAATCTCTATAAGAAAAGAAAGAAACAGAAGGTTTGCAGCTTGAATTTAAGTATTTTCTAAACTTGAATTGTTTTGTCAAACAATAGTCTTCTTTGCAATAAACAACCAATTAATAACAATATTAATCATGCCAATTTCAGACTCTCCAACTTTCATAGATAACAGCATTTATGTACAGCTTTATGCAATAAATTCAATAAAATAAGATTTAATTTTCTCAATACTATTATTACCTAGATCCGTGATGGCGAACCTATGGCACACGTGCCACAGGTGGCATGCAGAGCCATATTAGTGGGCACGCCAGCTCAGCTCTGGGGTGCATGCGCGCACCGGCCAGCTGATTTTCGGGCCTTCTGAGCCCACCAGAAGTAGGGAAACAGGCTGTTTCCTGCCTCTGGAGGGCCTGGGGGGTGGGGAAGGCCCGTTTTTTTTCTTACCTGGCTCCAGATCCTCTCTGTGTATCTGGGAACGGTGAAAACAGCCTTTCCCACTTCCTTGGAGGCCCTATGGAGGCTCAAAGGGCCCATTTCCCCACTCCCGGTGGGACAGGAAGTGACATTTTTTCCTGTTCCCAGCCTCCAGAGACTCCTAGAGAGGTTCTGGAGGCTGGGGACAGCAAAAAATGTCACTTCCTGTCCCACCGAGAGTTGGGAAATGGGCTTTTTCAGCCTCCGTAGGGCCTCCAAGGGAGTGGGAAAGGCTGTTTTCGCCGTTCCCAGATACACAGAGAGGATCTGGAACCAGGTAAGAAAGAAAAACGGGCCTACCAGGCCATCATGTGCCAGGAGCAGGGGGGAGGGGGAGGGGGTTGCGCACATATGTGCGTGGGCACGTGCGCGCGCAACCCTCCCCCACCCCACCCCCTCTCCTGGCATGCAATGGCAAAAAGGTTAGCCATCACTGACCTAGATCTTCCCTGTTGAAAAGTCACATTTACCTGGCCCTGAATAACAATGGTGGGTGGAGGCAGAAGAGAATTCCCTAAGAAGCTACTTATTAATTCTTGCCAAGTGCAAACTGAATTGATTGGAACAGACAGGTATAATATAAATCAATTTATAAATATGATTTTTTTTCATTGAATACTAATTTTAGTTTTAATAGTAAGATAGAATAAGGTACAACTTCTCCATAAATTTGTATGAATTTTACAATCCAAGTAAATATGATCCAAGTAAATATGGCATGGGGTTACAAATCACAACATAAAATATATTTCCAAAATATGAATTATCTCATTGTGTTATTTTTTGTTAAATCATTGAAGGACAGCATATAATAATTTATTTTTAATTGTTGGAAGGAAATTCTGGCCTGGAAAAGATATGAAGATGGAGAAATGTTAATTATTGCAATTATTTTATTTTATTTGAAAAAAATTACATTAAATAAGAAATTACCATTATGTTTAGAAAAATATAAAAAGGTTTTATAATAATTATCTTCAACCTAACTATTAACAGCTAATTTTTCTGCTAAATATTCCTCCACATCAGATGCATGATCCTGCAGAAAAGTTTCCTTTTTCAAAATTTTCAGTGTTGCCCACACAAATGCTGTAATATTTCTTAAAGATTTTTTTTACTGGCAACCTTATGCAGTTACCACTTGAGAGAAAGCTTTAATAGTACAATGCTTTGAATCATAGATAATAATTAATAATTAAGTTGTATTTTCCCCAATGCATTATTCTGCTCCCTATAACATAATGCAAAAGTAGGCTAGTCAGGCAAAATTAATAAATCTCCATCAATGTTTCAATCACATACTTCAAAGTTGTGCAATACAGTCTATTCTTGCTTAAAATGCATTGCTAGATTGCTCATATAGCTTTTCCTTTCTCGTTGGGCAGAATATGAAGGCTTTTTTTTTAAAAATAGCGTATAATAAACTAGCTTTTAAATTTCAGGATGTGGGAATTGCTGGAATCTGAGCTTCCTATAGTTTTTTCAAATATTGATCATTTTATTAAATGTGTAATATCACTATGCTTTATATCTGTGATGGCGAACCTTTGGCACGCGTGCCGGAAGTGGCATGCACAGCCATCTCTCCAGGCACCCAAGCCATCGCCTGTTGCTCTTCTGGGTTCCAGTGCGTCAGCCCGCTGGTCTTCACGTGTGCAGAAATGCTGTAAACCTGATGAGCAGCCGCCTGGTGCGTATGTGTGTGCCAGATGGCTGCTCTTCCGGTTTATGGTGCGTGCATACACACTGACGACCTGGCCTTCTGGTTTCTCGTGCGCATGCATATGCAAAGACCACCTGGCCAGTGCGCATGTGTTAGGATATGGTATAAGCCTAACAAGTTGTCCAGGCAATATATGTGTTCTATAACTTTAAATGTATTCTGTAACAATATATGTGTTCTATAACTTTAAATGTAATGCTGAGTAATTGTACTGCTGAGTCATTGTAATGACTAATATCTGCTGACTTGCACTGCTGACTTCGCTTATCTTAAGTGGATAATTACTAGTGTAAACTGTATATAAGAAGGAAGCCGAGCTATAGTCATTGTTGGACCTGCTCTCATCATTGCTTGACTTGCTGCTTGACTGGAACTGTTGCTTGGAACTGTTACTGTCGTGTGTGAAGACATGGATGGATATGCTACCATCATGATTTGTTACCAGCGTGAATTACTGCTGTTTGTCTGGTAAGAAGATATCTGTAACTTCGGATTGATTTGAATGGCTAAAGACTTGGATTGACTAAAAGACTATGCAATTGTTTTTCACTACAAAGTAAAAGCTTTGTTAAACTAGCTTGTATGTATTGTATTCATTGCTCTCAGTACCGTTTCTCTGTGCACTTACTCTACTGGTTGGTAACACAACAATATCCTTAACATTGGTTTCAGGCCCAGAGCCAACCAGAATTAACTAGGATTGTTCAGAGCAAAACTGAGAGTTAATGTGAATAATACAGAAAACTGTGTTTGTGAAATATAATCCAAGTGAAAATGGCACAAGAACAGTTATCGAATATTTCCATGATAACCCGGCTGGATGGAACAAACTATATATCCTGGTCTACAAAATGTAATCTACTTCTGCATAGAGAAGGACTTTGGGATGTAGTAAATAATCCACCGGATGTAACAACATGGAATCCTGATGATGAAGAAGATGCGAAGAAATTAGCCAAGTTTACCAGAGACAACGAACGAGCTCTTTGCATAATTGGACTGACACTGAGTGACCAGCAACTTGTCCAAATTCGTGGGGAAGAGTCTGCTGCTAGGTGTTGGACCAAGTTAAAGAGACTATATGTTCATGACACTGTGGGTGCTCATATAAATCTCACACGGAAATTGTTTAAGCAACATCTTCTTAAAGGAGGAGATATGATGGCTCATTTGAAATCCATGACCAGAATTTTCCAGGAGCTGCATGAAAAGGAACTTGTTTTCTCAAAACTACAGCAAGTTTATATAATTCTTCCTTCTTTGGATGATAGTTATGACAACTATGTTTCTTCACTGGAGGTTTTGACCAGAGATGACCTCACATTGGCTGGCTTAACCAGTAGGTTATTGGAAGAATCCAGAAGAAGACAAGAAAGGGATCAGTTGAGAGTAAACCAACCAAAAGAAGACAAAATGTACTCAACTGTCTATATTGTAAAACGATGTTTTGCTTGTGGGGCTAACGGGCATATAGCTAAGTAGCTAATGAGCTAAGTATTGTAAGAATAAGAAAATGTCTGTTAGAGATAATAATAGATAACCCAAGAAGGGTTGTAATTTAGCTATATCCAGTTCAACAACTAATGTTAACCAGGATTGGTGGGTTGTTGATAGTGGTGCTTCGCAATCTATTACTAAGAATAGAAACAACTTTGTGAAAATGAATAAGAGTAACCAACATGTTAGATTAGCAAATGGTTGGAAAGTTAAGGTAGCTGGAGAGGGTGTTGCACGTTGGTCATTTAGTAATGAACCATTGTCTATGTTATATATTCCTGGGTTAAAGTATAATTTGCTATCTGTTAAATCATTATTACAAGTTGGGTTTACAGTAACGTTTAAAAATGATAAATGTATAATTGAAAAAGATGGAAAGGTTGTTACTGCAATATTAGAAAATAATTTATTTATTTTAAGAGAGAACCCAGCATTAGTGGCTAATTCTAACTCGGTGTACAGGAATGATAAACCACATGATGAATGTATTCATCTGTTACATCGGAGACTAGGGCATATAAATTTTAGGTCGTTAAAGAAAATAGTTCAGCTATCTGAAGGTATAAAACTACACTCATGTAGTAAGTATTTGAATTGCAATGCCTGTAATCAGCAAAAGAGTAAAGTAACACCAGCAAATCATTATAATGGTTTTAAAACCAAAAAGCCATTAGAAGTCGTGTTTGTAGATTTGATTGGACCCAAGAAACCCAGTATTGGAGGTGCCTGCTATATTCTGAGCATAGTGAACCATTACTCTAGGTACGGATTCTGTTATCTCATGAAAACGAAATGTGAAACATTCCAGCATATAAATAACTGGCTGAGATTTGTTGAAAGGAAACAGAAGTATAAAGTAATGTGCTTAGTAACAGATAATGGTACAGAATTCACTAACCAAAGGTTAGAGAAGTTTTTGCAAGAGGCAGGAATACAGCATAAATGCTCTGCTCTGTATAGACCACAACCCAATGCTTATGTTGAGAGAAGGGGTCTAACGTTATAAGCCATGACTAGAACAATGTTGGCAGATTCTGGTTTGCCTGAAACTTTATGGGGTGAGGCTGTTATGTGTGCTAACCATGTATTAAATAACATGGTACATTCATCTACTGGTGAAATGCCATTTACATTATGGCATGGGAGGAAACCAAATCTTAGTTACTTACACACATTTGGAGCCTCAGCTTGGGTGCATATTCCATCAAATGTGAGAAGAAAGGAACAACAAAGAGCCAGAAAAATGTTTTTCATAGGCTATGATTCAAACCATAGGTCTTTTAGATTTTGGGCACAGGGAACTACTAGCGTGTACTGTAGTGCAAATGCAAAATTTCTAGAGCACGAAGGATGCAGATTATAGACAGGATGACAATACTGTTAGCATTGAGCATCAAATAAGTAACGATACTCCTGATGAGGATATAGATGAGGATATAGATAATGTAGAATCTTCTATTAAGGTTGAAGAAGAGGAGGTAGTTTTAGGGGAGGATGAAATTGAATCACCTGCAATGAGTCCTGTATTGCCTAGGAGATCCAGTAGGGAAAGACATCCACCTGATAGGTATAAAGCAACAGTAGTTTGTCAGGTTAATATAGAACCTTCAAGTTATGAGAATATTAGGATGTATCCTGAAAAAGAGCAAAATGCATGGAAGGAGGCAATGAGTAGAGAAATAAACTCATTAACTAAATTAGGTGTTTATGAGGATGTTAAATTACCACCTGGAGAAAAATTGATTGGTTGTCGATGGGTGTATAAAGTAAAGAAAAGTATAGATGGGACAGTAACCCATAAAGCTCACCTTGTAGCTCAAGGTTTTGCTCAAATGGAGAAGGATTTTGATGAGGTGTTTGCTCCAAGTTTAAGAGCTAGCACGTTAAGAACTATGCTAGTATGGCGGCAAAGAATAAGTATATTATTAATCATATAGATGTGGAGATGGCATACTTGCATACTCCATTACGACATACCATTTATATGAGAAAGCCGTTAGGAGTGAAAATAAACGATTGAACTGATTGTTGGAAATTAAATAAAAGCCTATATGGTTTAAAACAATCAGGGTTTGAATGGAATCAATGAATAATGAAAGAGCTGAATAATATTGGTTTTCAGGAAAGCGTAGCAGACAAATGTCTCTTTAAAAGAGAGAATAATGATTTAGTATTGTTTTTGCTATTGTTCACGGACGATATAGCAATTGTAACTAAAACTGACAAGGAAGCAATGGATATTGTTAGACAGTTACAAGACAAATTCAAAATTAGGACTTTAGGATATATTAGACTATTTAGATCTTGATATTGTTCAAACAACTAGAGGGTATAAACTATCACAGGCTAGCAAAATAAGCCAGATGTTGAAATGCTACAGCATGGAGCTATGTAAGCCAACTAAAACACCTATGGCACAGGATTTTCAACATGAAGAAATCCAAAGTCCTGGATTTAATAAGGAGATCTATCAATCACTGATAGGGAGTCCTTTTTATTCCATCAAGTGGGCTTGGCCTAATCTCCTCCCTCTTTTAATATGTAAATTTTAATCTGTTTTTAAATTATTGGGTTGTTTTAATCTGTCCGGGCCAAAATGATTTAATTTGATTTTATCTGGTTTTTAAATTTTGTGTATTTATGTATTTTATTGCTTGGCTGTTCACCACCCTGAGTCCTTCGGGAGTAGGGCAGTATACAAATCAAATAAACTAAACTAAACTATCATATATTAGCAATTGGTCGAGACCTGATATTTCATATAGCGTAAACCAATTAGCAAGGTATAATGCAGAACCAACAGGTAGGCATTGGCAGCCCGCAAAGTAGATATTGAGATATTTGAAGATGACAATGCATTATGCATTATATTTAGAACCTAACTGTGATCTTACATTGAGTGCATATGCTGATGCTAGTTTCGCTACTGATTTGACCACCAGAAAGTCTACATCAGGTATTGCGATAATGTTAGGTAATTGTTTAATAGGATGGAAGTCAATAAGGCAAAAACATATTAGTTTATCCACTATGGAAGCAGAATTTTCATGCTTGTCACTAGTATGTACTGATTTAATTTACTATAAACAATTAATGATTGATGTAGGATTAAAGGTAGATTATCCTATTGTAATTTATGAGGATAACCAAGCTGCTATAAAAATAGCAACAAATTTAGCAGTTAAGACAAGGTCAAAATATACTGATATTCGTTATCTAAATGTTTGTCAGAGTATTCAAAGTAATATGGTTCAGTTAGAATATTGTATGTCTGAAAACAATGTTGCTGATAATTTCACCAAAGCGCAGGGTGCAATTAAACATAAAATTTGTTGCGAAAGCTATGGCTTGAGAATTTGAACAGGGATATATTAGCCTGTCTAAAGGGGAGAATGTTAGGATATGGTATAAGCCTAAGGCAATATATGTGTTCTATAACTTTAAATGTAATGCTGAGTAATTGTACTGCTGAGTCACTGTAATGACTAATATCTACTGACTTACACTGCTGATTTCACTTATCTTAAGTGGATAATTACTAGTGTAAACTGTATATAAGAAGGAAGCCAAGCTATAGTCATTGTTGGACCTGCTCTCATCATTGCTTGACTTGCTGCTTGACTGGAACTATTGATTGGAACTGTTACTGTCGTGTGTGAAGACGTGGATGGATATGCTACCATCATGATTTGTTACCAGCGTGAATTGTTGCTGTTTGTCTGGTAAGAAGATATCTGTAACTTCGGATTGATTTGAATGGCTAGAGACTTGGATTGACTAAAAGACTATGCAATTGTTTTTCACTACAAAGTAAAAGTTTTGTTAAACCAGTTTGCATGTATTGTATTCATTGCTCTCAGTACCATTTCTCTGTACACTTACTCTACTGGTTGATAACACAACAATATCCTTAACAGCATACATGCACCAGAACCAGAAGATCATCTTCCCGGTCTGTGCATGTGCACCGGGTGGCTGATCTTCCAGTTTCTAGTGCATGCATGTGCACCAGCCAGCTGGTCTTTGTGCACACATGCAAGCCAGAAACTGGAAGACCAGGTGGCCAGTGCATGCTGGAAGGACTGCTCTTCTAGTTTCTGGAATGCACGCGAGCATATGCGCTCCCATTTTGGCACTTGGTGCCAAAAAGTTTCACCAACACTGCTTTATATAATTAGCTGCTAATCTTAGTAGAAACTGCTTATAGAAAACTAGGACATAAATAGTTAACTCAACAAAATCAAATGAATGTTAGAGAAATAGTCTTTTCACAACAGATAGTGCTCATGTTGTTACCGCAGTTGGGACTGGAATTTCCATTTAGCAATGCAGTCATAAAGCACAATGACTACATCACTTAACTATGGCAATCCTGGCAATCCCTATTACTGGCTTAAGTGAGAATTGTGACTCATTAAGTAAGATTCATTAAATAAGTCTTCTCATAACTTCCTATCAGCAAGTAGCAGGGAAGGGACAATTACTGACAGATAGGAGAAGTCATGCAAAGGTGAATGATTTGTGGGGGAGGATGTGTAGGTGACCAGTACGGTATGACATGAATGCAGAGAGGCTGGGGCTAGGTGTGCAGGTAGGACAAACTTATCCAAGAATTTGAGGCATTCTCTTCTGGTTTTCCTATTGACTTTGTTTATGGGAAGCAAGCAGGGAAGGTTACAAATCATGATTATATGACTGCACATAATTGTACATTATGTTACTACCATCATAAGTGAAAGACAGCTGCCAAGTGCCCCGGGCATAATGATGTGACCGCTATGGTGCTGGAAGGCTGGAACCTCAAGGGTTGGTTGTAAACATCACTTTTCAGCATCATCAGAACTTACTATACAAATGGTTATTAATTGAGCTTTACCCATGCTGATTTCATATTTATGGAAATATTTTTATCATTTAACACAGAAGCATCTCTGCAACAATTTACACAATGATATAATTATATTTATAGTTAAGAATGCAGGATGCAGAGGGAATAAATGAGAGGGAAGGAAAGTGAGACATATCACAGAAAAACAGAGTTGGAAAGCACCTTAGAGGTCTTCTGGTCCAACCCCTTGCTCAGGCAGGAGACCCTATACATTTCAGACAAATGGCTGTCAATTCTCTTTTTAAAAGTCTCCAATGATGGAGCACCCACAACTTTGAAGGCAAGCCATTCCACTGATTTATTGTTCTCACTGTCAGAAAATTTCTCCTTATTTCTAGGCTGTATCTTTTCTTGAGTAGTTTCCAACTATCGCTTTTTGACTTGCCTTCTGGTGCTTTGGAAAATAAATTGAGCCCCTCTTCTTTGTGGCAGTCCCTCAAATATTTGAACACTGCTATCATGCAGTAGTGGGTTTCAAATCCCGTCACTACCGGTTTGCTTGTGGGTGTGTGCACGTGTGCACACGTGCAACACTTCTGCATATGCGCAGAGACATCCAGGTGGGTGGGCAGAATCTCCCGCTACCGCCACTAGTGGTTCACCCGAACCGGGATGAACCGGTAGCAACCCATCACTTTTATCATGTTATCCCTAATCCTTCTTTTCACTCAACTAGATATACCCAATTCCTGCAATGATTCTTCATATGTTTTAGCCTCCAGCCCCCTAGTCATCTTTGTTGCTTTGTACTACAGTCTCAACATCTTTTTTATATTGCGGTAACCAAAACTGGACACAGTATTCCAAGTGTGGTCTTTCCAACATCTTATAAAGCGGTACTAACACTTCACATGATCTTGATTCTATTCCTCTATTAATGCAGCCTAGGATTACATTGCTCTTTCTGGGAGCTGCAGCACACTCCTGACTCTTATTTTAGTGATTGTCCACTAGGACTCCAATATCCTTCTTGCAGTTAATTTATTTATTTATTTATTTATTTATTTATTTTATTTCTATACCGCCCTTCTTCTGAAGGACTCAAGGCAGTGTACAGCCTGATTAAAAGCACAGAGACAGACAAAATTTAAAAATAATTAAAATTATTAAATAATTGGCTCAATTATAAAACCCCCAAATTTAAAACCCCACATTTAAAACCAATTAAAATCTTTACATTGATAGCCTGGCCTGACGGAACAACAAGGTTTTGAGGGCACAGAGAAATACACGAGATCGGAGATCTTATGCATTTCTGGGGGTAGTTCGTTCCAAAGGGCAGGGGCTCCCACAGAGAAGGCCCTCCCCCTGGGTGTCGCCAGCCGACATAATTTGGCCGATGGCACCCTGAGGAGACCCTCTCTGTGGAGCGGATTGGCTGGTGGGAGGCTACTGGTGGCAGAAGACGGTCTCGAAGGTACCCAGGTCCAATGCCATGGAGCGCTTTAAAGGTGGTAACCAGCACCTTGAATCGCACCCAGAAGACCACTGGGAGCCAGTGCAGCTCGCACAGGAGGGGTGTCACATGGGCACAACAAGTTGCGCCCATAACCACCCGCGTGGCTGCATTCTGGACCAATTGGAGCCTCCGGGTGCTTTTCAAGGGAGCCCCATGTTAAGTGAACCAAGTGTCACCAAATCTGCACATTTGGTTTTTCTTGCCTAAGTATAAAACCTTAATTTTCTCTACATTGAATTTAATTTTGTTAGATAGGGCTCAGTGTTCAACGCTGTCAAGATCCATCTGGATCTTGAGCCTATCTTCTGGGATATTGGCTATTCCTGTCAGCTTGGTGTCAATTTGATGAGATCCCCTTCGATTCCCTCATCTAAATTGTTTATGAAGATATTGAAGAGTACTGGGCCTAAGATAGAACCTTAGTATACCCCACTGCTTACTTCTTCCATGTAAATGTTTAAATTAAGGACTACCTCTTAAGTGCAGTTTGTCAACCAGTTACGAATCCATCTGGTGGTGATGCTATCTATCCCACATTTTTCTAGCTTACCAAACAAAAAGCTGTGGTCTACCGTATTTTTTGGAGTATAAGACGCACCTTTTTACCCCCCAAAAGGGAGTGAAAATTTAGGTGCGTCTTATACACCAAATATAGCCCTGCCCACCCAATGGCCCTCACCCTTTGGCCTGTGCCTTGCAGCAGTTACCTTCTTGCAAGCAAACAGCAAGAAAAAACAGCCCCTTTCAGCTTCAGCATAGGTTAATTAGCACGTTGATTAGCCTCCCGACTCTCAGCTGATTTGCTCTAGCTGTTTTGCGCAGGGCTCTCCTGCTTGCTGCAAAAAGTGCTGGAGCAGATTTTTTTTTCCTTAGCTATGCTGAAAAAATGAAACTGAAAGTAAAGCAGGTTCTTTGCTGCAACGTGACAAAATGAGGCAGAGAGATATTTATTTTTCTTTTTTCTCACCAAAAAAGGTAGGTGCACACAATGGGAAATTTAGGGCAAAAGAGGAGAGTTCAAGATTTTAAAACACAAAAGAAAAAAAGCTCTATTTAACTAGGGAATTGTAAAAATTGAAATACTATTAATTGTATATTGTGTTGAAAGCAGAAATGGTTAAGTTGTGGTTTGGAGGAATATATGGGGGAAATTATTTGGTTTATTATTATTGGTAAATATAATTAATTGATTTGTAAGAAATTGGATTGCATGGAAATAATTGGAATATTCATGTTCATATTGATTAATATACAAAAAACATAGTTATAACTAATTGATTTATATAAAAATGTTGAATTTGTATTAAACAATTGTAATCAGGGCCGGATTTTCCTATAGGCTAACTAGGCTTCAGCCTAGGGCCTCAAGATCAAGAGGGGCCTACACAGTGGTGGGATTCTGGGGGTTCTAGGGGGTTCGGCCGAGCCCTTTGTTAAATTGCTGGCTCGCCCCGCCCCTCGCCTCCCACCTGCGCGGCACCAGCCTACCGTAGCCAGGGGTAGGCAATTGTGGCTCTTTTACAACCTGTGGACTTCAACTTCCAGAATTCCTGAGGCAGCTTGGCTGTCTGAGGAATTCTGGGAGTTGAAGGCCACAGGTTGTAAAAGAGCCACAATTGCCCACCCCTTCCCTAGCCTGACTTCCGCTGCCTGGGATCCACGTGGGCTGCCACGTGGTTCCCTACCGGCTCCGGACGCAAGAGAGCAGGATGGAGAAAGCCGCTTCCACGCCTTCACTCACCCTCACTCTCTGCTCTGTTGGATCGTTGGCCGTTCGCTTACCCCGCCCACTCCCCATCTATTGCTGCCTCCGATGGCTAGAGGAAAAAAAACCTTCAAATTCTTGCCGCGGGGCTTCAAAGGGCCGCCCTAGAGCCAGTGCTGCAGCCGAACCCTTTGTTAAATTGCTGGCTTGCCCCGCCCCTCCGCACCACTATTTATTGCCAATAAATAGTGGTGGGCGAGGGGCGGGGGAGCCAACAATTTAACAAAGGGTTCGGTGGTTTTTTTGTAATTTTATTGGCCCCCGGAGCTTCAGCATAGGCTAATTAGCCCTTGCTTAGATCGGCTCCTGACCCCCAGCTGATTCGCTCTCAGCTGTTTTGCTCACCGATCTGCTCCTTGCTTGCAAAGAGTGCTGATTTTTTCCCCCCTAGCTATACTGAAAAACGAAAGAGAAAGTAAAGCAGGCTGTTGGCTTTGCACGTTGGAAAATTAGGCAGGCAGATTTCTTTTTCCTCACCAAAAAAGGTAGGTGCAAACAACAGGAAATTTAGGGAAAAAGAGGAGATTTTAAAACACAAAAGAAAAAAAGCTCTATTTAACTAGGGAATTGTAATAATTGAGATACTATTAATTGTATATTATGTTGAAAGCAGAAATGGTTAAGTTGTGGTTTGGAGGAATATATGGGGGAAATTATTTGGTTTATTATTATTGGTAAATATAATTAATTGATTTGTAAGAAGTTGGATTGCATGGAAATAATTGGAATATTCATGTTCATATTGATTAATATACAAAAAAGGTAGTTATATAACTAATTGATTTATATTAAAATGTTGAATTCATATTAAACAACTGTAATATTACATAATTAACCAATGTGAGGATGGATATAAAAATAGATGACAATGGGAAGGGGTATAATATAGAATAGAAGGGAAAAATTGAATTTGATTAAGATTAGAGATGAGGATGAGGGTAATATTCGTTTTTTACAAAAATAGATGAGGAATAAATATGGCAAAAAGGAAATATAGAAATTGTAAATTTAATTGAAATGACTAAACACTGTTTAAATTTGTGAACCGGCCAAATACTCTGTTCAAAGAAAATACATTGTATGTTTGTATGTGTGTTTCTAATTATTGTTATTTATTCATATTTGTTCTCTTTTATTCTTTAAAATTTAACAATTCATTCTTTATCTTAATATCTTTATATTTGTTTGGGGCTGGCTTTCTTCCCTTTCATCTTTTTTATTGTACAGCAATCTTTCTCCTCAAACCTACCACCTCTCTTTTCTTTCCTTCTTCTTACTTTCTCTTCCTCCCCCTCTTCTTCTCCTCCCTACTTCCTCTTCCTTTCTCCTTCTCCTCCTCTCTTCCTCCCTCTCTCTCCTACTCTAATTTCCCTTCCCTTCCTTCATCCCTCTCTATTACTGTATCCTTTTATGCATGTGGACTACTCAGAGGGCTGAAAAAGTTATTTCTGACTGGTCCTCGCACTTTTGACCAGTCCTTGAACTTACGACTGTCCTCACATTTTACATTTTTGCCCTATCTTGTCATCATGGTGAAGAGAAGCAGTTGTGAAATGAGTGACATGGTTGTTAAGAATGCTGCACGGGCATAAATGTGAGGATGGTCATAAGTGTGAGGACCAGTCAAAAGTGCGAGGACCTGTCAGAAATGACTTTTTTCAGCCCTCTGGTTAGTCCTTTTGTGCATATGGACTACTCAGAGGGCTGAAAAAGTTATTTTTGACTGGTCCTCGCACTTTTGACCAGTCCTCAAACTTACGACTGTCCTCACATTTTACGTTACGGTATTGGCCAGTTCTCTGAACTATTCAAAATTTCTGCTACCAGTTCTCCGAACTGCTCAAAATTTTCACTACCACTTCTCCAGTCAGAACCTGCTGGATTTCAGCCCTAGTATAGAGCTTTCTTGGAACTGTTGAAAGGACTGTGTTGTAGACCAGAGATAGATGATATCATATCCCTCTTCCTCTGTTGAGAGACAGCTGTTCAATTTTGACATAGATGGCCTCTGAGCCCTCTTTCAAACCAGCAATCCTCTCTGTCCAAAATGTGGACTTTGCTGTCTTTGAAAGAGTGACCTTTGTTTTTTTAATGCAGATGGATTGCTGAATCTAGTTTGTTCTTCTACGTTGTGCCATGAGTTTATGAACAAAACAACCACTTCAAAAAAAGTCCAGTTGCCTCTTGAAAAAGCACTTTTGGGAAACTTTTATGAATTGACAAATATATTTTTGCACTCCCTCCTTCCACTCATCCAAATCATGCTGGTTTTCTCCTTCTGCTCCTTATCACATGTGATGTGTGGGGTTATGCTATATATTATGATCTTCTTAGGCCTTCCTAATGCTGCTTGGCGGTTGCAACAGGGACTAAGAATGCTGTCTAAAATATTTTTATTAAAACTTCTGCAGTTCAAATTGTAGGAAAAATATATGAAACAGCCAGGCTGTTTATTAGAGAATGTTCTTCAACTTTTCTGATTTTCTCTCTAATTTTCTTGCCTCGCCACTATAACTTACTTCAAAATTAAGTAATGTAAATTATTTGAGTTTGTTTTATAATATTTTAATATTCCAATTTATGAACATGTTGATAATTCAATTTTTCTATTGTTATTTGGTACAATTCGTTTGAGACATGCTGTTTTTAATAATTAGGCATTTGAATGGAAAGGAAGGATATAAATCTAGCAAACAAGGAAGCACCACTGTGAATGTCCACATATTCTCCAGTAACTGATAAAAAGAATGTAATGTAGAAAAATCTAAGAGTCACAACAAGATAACCAGGATCCATGACGTAACTGCATTTTTGCTTGTTCATTACCGATAAGATAGCACTCAACAGCATTTATAAAATCTGAACTCTGGATTTACTGAAAGAAGCTTGAAGCTAGCCTAGTCACTGACTTCAGATTATATGAGCTCAGTGGTGAAGAATCAGAGCAGGCATCATCAGCTCTAAACCTGGCTAGTAACATGACACCACTCCAGCATAGCTATCAAGGAGACTGGCCTTTCCCTTATGCCAGATGAAGATATTATTTCTTCTTCTTGCTTTCTTTTAGATGCAGTCAACCATTCAGTTTCTGTTTCACCTTTGCTACAACACCAGCTATTACCCCGAGTATCAGTTTAACTTTAAGGATAACATTCAGCTACTGTTCAAAGGTCCAGAGATACTTTAGAAATGCTGTCTTTCCTCAGTGCTGGATTGTATTTGAAATGCTTACATCTTCAGATCAGCAATCAGATTGTGAATTAGACTGGTTACTAATTAGCTTTTCAATCTTTTCATCATTAGAATCACTGGGATCTATTTTTCTATTTGCAAAAAAGCATAAGGGAACTTGCTTTTTATATGAGGAGAAATCAGTGCTTCCTTTAGTCCGGATATTGATAATAGTAACTGACAGCTGCTGTTATTTTAAGCAGTTTTTTCTTCACCTTAGCTGAAGCTTTTGTGGATTGAAAGACATTTTGTAGGCCAAGCATGTCCTTTACCATTACGGCTACATTATTGACATTTTAAAGGAATGCAGAATGTGTGTGTTTTGTTGGTTTCTACAGGGAAATGCTGATAATTTTAACCAAACACATTCCATAGTTGCTTTTAGACGAAAGTGAGGGTAGCACCTTTTCCATATTCAAAGATACATTTAATTCTGATCACATGTCCATTTGTCAAGCATACGAGTATTTAATCTGCTCCAAAAGTCACTGTGCAGCCTAATTTGTAGGAACAGAAATATTTGTGTCCACCCTAAGCTTTTCTACCATGACAGTTATGCCAATAATTATTCCACTTCAGAAGCAAATAATGTCAGAAGCAAATAAGATCAACAAAATTGTCATTTATACAGTATTTCTTGCCATTCCTTCTCTGGCTTTTCAAGTCAGTTTTTTAAAGAGGACGATCAGGAACATCTGCAAAACTCTGGTTTCCATGAACAAAGAGACTATTCCATGACTTAGTAATAGAATGAGCTTTTAATATGAGAGTCCCATAAAAACAAATCTCTTCAGTACCTGTGTGTGACACAGATAACCATGTTAGCTAGCTTTATGGTTTTTGTACAATAATTAGCAGCACTGAAGAGCAAACCTAACAATTATGCCCTAAGCAACCAGTACGACATGGAATGGGAAATGAATGACTACATAAAAAGAAGACCAAAGTTTATGTTGAGGCCACTGCAGGAAGTTATTTATCCAGGTGCCAGAAGTATGAGGTTTTTAATTATTTAATGGATGATTGGTGATAGCACAATTTCCCTAGTCTTATGGCCTCCAGACATGCTGATCTATAGCTTCTAAAATTCCCCTCCAGCAATTATACACATCTAAAGGACATCAAGTTGAGGAAAGATGTGCTAAAAATATTGAAGGAAATACACATGAAATACACATAATACCTACATAACAGGTATTAAAATTGCAGTTACAATTATTTTTCTCCCTCTTGAACCCAAAGTACAAAATAGTCAACATTACATTTACTCAATATTGATACTGAATTTAAAAAGCTTAAGAATGTGCTGAATTTTATCCCTTATTATTCTAGGGGACCAGAAAGAATTTACAGTACCTTTAGTTGGATAGACCATCAATGGGTTTTCTGCAGATTCACTCAGCTAGCATGAGGCATTTTGGCTGCAATATACACAAAATGTATTTACTACTAGTAAAATTCTCATGTCTGCAAATGTTAACTGGAAAAAACCATGAAGCAAAATGCTTTCAATCAAGGTACATCAAATGGGCTAATTTATAGAATGCCAAGACCCATTACTCCCATGGAAATGGAAGTTTGGACAGTTCTTACCATTTCAATGCTGCTGCACTATTGTGTTACAAGGTATTCCCTGACACCTTCTCACAAGTCAGTGGGAAAGCCTGGGAAGCTTGCAGAGGGAAATCTCTCCTCACGGTCACTCATGCCCTTGTCACCTCACGGTTAGATTATTGCAATGCGCTCTACATGGGGCTACCCTTGAAAAGTGTTCGGAGATTACAGTTGGTCCAGAACGCAGCTGTGCGAGCTGTCGTGGGTACACCTAGGTATACCCACATTACACCAATTCTCTGCGAGCTGCACTGGCTCCCTATTGGTCTCCGGTCACAATTCAAGGTGTTGGTTATTACCTTTAAAGCCCTACATGGCTCAGGGCCAGGGTATCTTCAAGACCGCCTTCTACCACATAACTCCCAATGACCGGTAAGATCCCAGAGAGTTGGTCTCCTCCGGGTCCCGTCAGCTAAACAATGCCGGTTGATGATCTCGCTCTTGCGATCCGGCAAGATCCAGCCATGAATGGTGTGAATGAGTTTTAATGTTTTTAATGTTTTTAATTTTTAAATGTTTTTTATAATGATTTTAAATCCATTGTGAGCCCTGAGTCTTCAGAGAGGGGCGGCATACAAATTGAATTAATAAATAAATAATAAATAATAAAATCTGCATGACTGTTACTGATTATAAGAACGTGGTGAGAGTTTTGGACTTACAACTTACTTCCAGGGAAACTAGCAAGGAGAAGGTGAATGGGGAACCTTGCAAGGGTGGTTACAAGCTGCTCAGATAAGTTTCATCAATCTGCATACTCCCTGCAAATCCCTTTGTGCTTGGCCCTCCCTAATCAGGCAGAGTCAAGTGATCCACTTTTTAAAGTGTTCCTGTCTGCTTGTGTCTTTTGTTAAATGAAAAACATCAATACCAGCCTTGTTATGCATCTTTCTTCTTTTATAAAATGATGTTTTTTTTCATTTATTTTAAACCAAAACAGTTGCAATCCACTCATGGTTTCTTTGTTTAGGTAAGAAAATACATCTCAAAGGATGTCACCATGGGTCAGAGATTATCTGATTATTAAAACTAAAAGTCCCACCTCCCATTTCCCCTGCAACAAAAACCCTCTGAGGTTTGATTGAATGATTAGTCCAAAGTCCCCTAGTTGACTTTTTTAACTTAAAGAGGCTACAACTCATAAGTTCCTGGTTTGTAGGGCAGCATCTTAACCTCCAGGCCAAACTGACTCTCTAATTTATTCATGATTTCTATTGTAAGATACATAGGATCATGTGTCATTTTTCATCCAAAATGTTGGCCTGAAACTACATTAGTTGCATGATACACAAAGCCAATCTATCAGACTCTATTTATGTCATATGATAAGGGATTACTTCTGAAGATGATTTGGGTAATGTAAAGGTTCTATTGTAACTTTATAAAACGCTAAACAGCTTCAGATGGAAATACATGTCAGAGTAGCCTGCTTTCTGCAGACTTTGGAACAGACTCTACTTTCATTCTACCTGTGGACAATACCAAGGAAACTACGATCTGAACTAAAAGCTTGAGTTTTGAAACCATCAATAACAGGTTTCAGTCTTTAAAAGTGAATTTGGCAGTTTAATTCTTTCAATTGCTTAAGATACAGTTCTTTACTCCTACAGTTCAAGTGTGTTAAGACAGTCTGAAATGTCCTTGTGAATAGATTATGGTCTCTATATCTACTTGATCTAAATCTTATTTAGGATTTTAATAGCATTGTATATTAGTGTTTGTATTGTGTTTCCATTTTTATCAGCAAGCACTTTGCAATTTATAATGAAGAGCACTAGGTAAGTGTAATTAATCAGTTGGTTATATGTCAGCAGTTAATATCACTATGCATGAATACAAAATGGCCCATTAGCATCTCTGAATTTTTCACATTGTCCTCCTTTTAACAGCCTGATCAGGTAAGTTACTACACCACCTACGACCTTTTGAATCATCCCTTCAAAGATATTTCCTTACCTAAATAGAATGACCATGGGTTAATTGATACTGTTTTGGTTTTAAAATTTAAAAAGAAATATTCTATTAAGAAAAAAGATGTGTAGCAAGACAAATATAGAGGCTTTTTGTTTAACAAAAGATATTTTTGATGTTAACATTTATGACTGATCTGCCATTCTTTAAGAATACACTAATATTTTTTCCTTGACATAAAATGACATAATGCTAACCATGCTGGAATACCGGCTTCTCCAGACAAATCAGCACATTTTTTATGGTTTGTCCTTGTGCTTTTCATATAGTGAGAGCAAAACATCACTGTATTAGGAACTGTGTCCATTGAAGAGGGACATCTTCTTAATAAATTAAAGACAATCCTCAGAATCATAATAATGTCATTAATTGATTATATATATGATGGATTTTACAAATGAGCATATTTATACATTGACATGACAACTGAACATTTTCAATAGTTGTGCATTATGAGGTATTACCCACTGAGAAGATAAAATTCAATTCTGTCATCCTGCTTGATGTTCCATTTCTGAAGACCTGTAGATAGGATATGAATCACACCTTGTATGCTCATAGAATGAATTTGGGTATCTCTTAATCTATGTATTAAGAAAAATCTATCCATTTCTTATGTAATATGGATCATGGGCTGATTTTTTAAAAAATGATACTGTTGTGTTTCTGGTAAGTTTGGATTGCATGTCATTATAATGAAAAATTAAGAATTATCATACTTCCATACAGTTGTATACATCATGGCATCTTGATACTGTTCCATCATATATTTTGGTTGCCTGACATGTCACTGGAATCACAAAACTGTGTCTCACTTATTTTGGCCATGTCATGTAGGGGAATTCACTGGAAAAAGCAATTATGTTTGGAAGAGTTAGTGGTAAAAGGAAACCACCAAAGAACATGGTGGCTGGACATCATCAAAGCTGACACCAGCCAGAGCATAGAAAAATTCAAAGAAGTTGTGCAAGATTCGAAGATGTGGAGAGACCTGGCCCATAGAATTGCAAGGGTCAAACAAGATTGCATGAATCACCATCATCATCATGCCCTCCAATATTTCTAAAATCATCACCATTCAGTGCATTAGTGCATACAGTGCATACAGGCAACTGTATGTTGTTGATATCAAGACTGCTAGATTCATCCAGAATAACTCATCCTCTTGCCTTCAGTCTTAGCAGCCATGTCAACTTTGTATTATTGGAATACTGTAAATGTTCTCCTCTTGGAAAGTTATTCAGTTCATAGTTTATTATTTGATATGCATAGTAACACATTGCTATTAGTTTCTTGTTGTTCATCATTTGGAACTGAAGATACTTGCCATGATGTTGGTTCAGTTTCAGTGTTGTTTGGTATAATGACAGTGACTTCATTGGCAATTTGTGCATTTGAACATCTGTCATGTTCAAATGCTGGCATCTGGTCAGGATCAATGAGAATGGAAGTTTCTGGCATGCCTTGAACTTGTTCTTTCACAAATCAAAGGGGTGCAATATATGGGTTTCACTATTTTACTAGTTTCACCAACGTAGTATGTATATATCTATGTATGTGTGCATTTGTTTGTTTGTTTATTTGTTTGTTTTAGTTCTGTGCCACCCATGATGGCATTCAGTGTGACATTGTTGAATCTCATCTAGAGAGTCATCTCTAGATGAGATTCAACAATGTCACACTGAATGCCATCATTATGGAGTATACCCATTCTCAATTCTATGTTGTATTGAGGTTCCATGAGTTAAATTTGAATAAGTTTGGTTGCTGGTGAGGTCTGGTATTAAATATCTGATGGGTTTGCCCTTAAACATTCACAAAATAATTCCATCCATTACTCATTGGAAGGACTCCTTTGGCACCAAAGCGTATCATTTAGAAGATGTTGTATTGTCTGATGTTTTTCCAGAACTTGATTGCAATAGGTTCATCACTGGTATATAAACTGAGAGTTACTTCATTTGGTAGAGGCTGAAAATTGGCTACCCTGACATTTCCCTTTATATTGCAGAAATCAATAGTTTCAGGAACATGAACATATTGTATTATTTAGTGTTTTCCACATAGTCTCAAGTTGACCTTTCCTTTCTTCCTCCATCTTTTCTTGTCTCCTCATTCTGTACCTTTTCTTTTGATTGTGGACACTATAGCCCTTTCATCTTCATTTCTTCACTTGTCCTCCTCTTTGCCAACAATATTTATCATTTTTATTCATTTTAAATCATGCATATATGCAATTGCATATATGTAAACCATTATAAGTATAATCTTCCTTTTACACCTTTTCTCTCAATTTGAGTCTGCATATAATCATGAATTAACAAATCAGCATATATCATCCATGATTATTGGCTATCATTTCCCTTCTAAAATGGCTTCTTGAAGTGACTTCCAGGAAAGCATTTTAGAAAATAATCATGTTTTATATCTTTATATTTATATCTCGGTATGGCACACTTCACAAAATGCCACTTAAATGCTGCATTAACTTTTGACTTCTCATACTATAAATAAAGATGCCACCCAAATCTCAATACATGACCTTCTTACTTCAATAGTCTTTTATTTTTTTAAGTTACTCAATCATTTATCCAGACTAAACAACATGCTTCAAATTATAATTTCATGCAGGGCAAATCCCCTCTCTTTCTTTCCTTAGCACCTTGAAGCAATTTATATTATTTTTTTTGTTTCTTGCCTTGTCACATAAAATTTGAAATGTCCTTTTCTCATTAAAGGTAAATCAGTTGCCATAATCAGTATAATTTGAAATAAAAACAACATCCATAGTAAAACATTTGTTTTTATAACATAAATTCTACATAACATAGACTTCTTCAATTCATCCCATCTCACTAGGCCCTTTTTAATTTCATTTCACAACTTTTTCATAATTATTCTAAAATAATATACAATTTTGATTAGTCAATGATACTCTTAAATATTTAACTTTCTTTTCATATACATTATTTATTAACTAATATCTTGGAAAAAATCCACACTGATCCTCAAACACAAAGTCCTATAAAATCTGTTATAGTCTCCTAGCTAAAATAATGGAAAAAATTTATTATCATTGTTTAAGAGAGAAATAATTGATAGCTCTTAGTAGAGGATAAGTCTTGATGCTCTTTTAAAACAATGCTATATTTGCCTCTTTCCAGAAATCTGGCATAGGACAGCCTTGCATAATTGAATTCATCAAGTTCTTTAATGCAAATAAGAGTGTATCTTCCAGAGAACAAGCACATAAAGTACTAAAAATATCTTTCTTGTTTATTGAAAAAGTTTTTCAAATATAAATTTTCCCCCTTTCCCCCCCTCCTCCCTAACCCCCCCCCTCGCCCTCCCCTCCCCCTGTGGCTTCTTCAGGGTACAACCCAAATTCATAACAGATTATATAATACTTTACCATCCCCTTACTCCATCCCCCATATGCTGACCCTTTCTTTCTAATAATATTATTATATCCCCCTTATACTATACATTTCGAAATAACATTCTACTATAACATTATATAATAACTCCTAATTTAGCATAGTAATATTATTATATCCCCCAATTTAACAATTTCTACTCATGATCTACTCTTTTACTCCTCCCCCATACATATATCTCTTAAATCAAATCTTTTTTGTATATTAATATGACATTTCAAAGCAACCTTCCACTATAAAACTATATAATAAATCCTAATTTAACATTTATTCAACTCATAGTCTGCCCATTTCCTCCACCCCCATAAATATATCTCTTAACTCAAATCTTTTACATATATTCATATCTAAACATAATATCCCTTTTCTTCAACTAAACAATCAATAAGCTAACCTATCTCCACCCACTTTCCTACAGAACTACCATACATAATAGTTCTTGATATCTTTATTCTTCTGCCCACACCACTAAGAAGTATTCCCTTATATAAATAAAATCCTCAAATGACTTTAAGCTTGTAATCCATATAATATCTTCTGTAGTGTCTTTCAGCTGGATTGTTAACTCCATCACCCATATTAGGGTAACATCACATCCTAATTCCAACAGTATGTTCGGTATCTTCAATTACCATCTGCCCCCATCAACAATAGATGTCTTGATATATAAAAAACAACCACCCAAGTGACTTTATATTTGTATTCCATATAGTGTCTATAGTAGTGTCTTTCATCTAAATTATTAATTCCAACCACTGTAATAGGGTAACAACCAGATCTTCTGCGTGCCCCAATCCCATAACTCTCTTGCCTTGTAGCTCAACATAAACGTAATACATTTATCAAAGAATCCAAAATAGATAATTCCAATCCATTCAGTTTAAGGCCCTTTTCACATCCCAAAAGTAGAGCACTGCAGAGGTCTGTCACTGTCCTCAGGATAATATAAATCAATACTTTGCCTCAGCTATCTTTTCATATATTCAATCATCTCTTAGATAACTGGCATTGCACTGTTGTTTAGTTTAAAAGTTTTTGTTTTTGTAAGACCTGCTTCTTCTTTTCTTGACTTTTTGTGGGTTAGATCTCCATCCTGATTTCCTTTCTATAAATTGTGTATCAACTATTTGGTTTTCATGCTGATCTATAACTTGATCTTGTTGGTTTTGCTTTTGTGGCTTAAGTCTCCATTCTGGTTTCTTTTCTTTGAGTTGTATGTCAACTGATTGATTTCTATGCTGGTCTGTAACTTGATGAATCATCACATTAGAATCCAAAGCCGTCTCTCTTGTATTTATAAATAGTCCAGCTGTAACCTCTGAAGGAGAATCCAGAAGCTGCTCATCTACAAAGTCCTCTGTAACTTGTTTTTCCATTACTTCCATCTCTTTCTGCTTATCCTGAATTTCTATCTCTTGTTGATTTTTCTTTTCTTTATTCCACTCATGTATTATACATGAAGATGTTGAACCCATTTTAAGAACCTTATAGTAAAATTCTTCCGCTTTTTCAACAGAATTTAGTAGGTATCTTTCTCCTTGATATCTCAATATTATGCCAACTGGGACATCCCACCTGAATGAGATGTTTTGTTTGTTTAGCTCAGTCACCAAAAATCCGAATTTCTTTCTATCTTTTAATATCTTGGGCGGCAACTCTTTATATATCCAGATCTTTCTTCCATACAATTGTAGAATTAAAAGATTTTTGCACAATATCATTTCTTATTTCTTTATCTGTAAAATAAATCACCACATCTCTAGGCAATTGCCTTTGCTTTGCAATCCAAGAATTTACTCTATAGGCCTTGTCGATCTTACAAGATACCTCCTCTGGATGAATCTTTAAAATCCCAGCCAGAACTTCAGCAGATATTTTTCTTAAATCATCTCTATTATTTTCCTGTAACCCTCTCATTCTAACCGCAAATTCTGTGAGCCTGTATTGCATCATTGTAACTTCTTTTTCAATCCCTTGTTTTATATTTTCTGCATTGTAAGTCTCGTGATCAGCTTCCTTTTTAGACTTTACTTCAGAGCGATTGTCTTGAATATTTATCAAATCATTTTTCATTCTTTGTATTTTATTATTCAAATTATAAATCTTATCATCAACTTCCTCCATTTTAGACTCTAATAACTTGATATTTGTATCCATCTTTATAACTATTTCTGAGAAAGCATTAGTCACTGTTACAATCTTTCTTTGTAAGTTATCATACTTTAATTGTATGAATTCTTTAATTTCCTACTTAAATTTTTCAAAATTCTGGTTCACAATCTCGTCATGTCTTGCCATTTCCTTCAAAACAAATTCTTTTAAATTAAAACCATTCTTCTGAGTCTGTAAACTTGAAACTTGTTCACATAATTGAAAATGGGGGAAACCCCCCCCCACTGCTTGTTTGTCTGGCTTTGTTAATTTTAACGCCATCCTGCCACACAGACAAACTCTTTTTGAAGAAAGAGGACTTCTCTCCAACAAGATCAACATCAGATCTCCCCAAAAAAAAAGAAACTTAGAATAGAAATTTTTTCTTTTCTCTATTCTAGCCAGCACTGTTTGCTCCGCTACTTTGTAACTTGTTACGGAAGGACTTTCACTTTCGGCTACTTCTCAAGCCTCAGCGGTCGCCATTTTAAGCTTTTTTTCCCCTTCACTTAGAAACGCTTATAAAATCATTAAAAATACTTGCAATTTAGGGTCCCAAGTCCAGATCTCATCCTCTATAATTAAGCAATCTGTTGTTTTCATTGAAAGGTTTGATCTCGTCGCCTGGCTCTGTAAGAGGCAGAGGTCTCCCGAAGCCCGGAGCATATCTTTCTTAATGCACCTTAAAGTTGGTGTTTCTTTGAGAGATACCACATGTTCAGTTAATTCTTTTCTGATATGCAGGAGGGAGGAGGAGAGAAAGGGAACAATTTTGAGAAATGAAGATCAAGTGATTACAGCAGCAGGAGCCAATAGCACTCAAACAGCCTCAGCTTCCCCAAATTTTGTTATTTCAAGAGTCAATGGGTTCCAGATTCTGGATACCTTCTGTAATTTAGTCCATTTGAGATATCTTGTTTTCACAAATGTTGTTCTATGATGCACTATTTCTTTCTTCTTTTTTTTTTAAATATACTTTATTGATTTTTTAAAAAAGGTTTTTTTAAAAAGAAAATATCAAATCTCAGGTAACATCTGAGGTATCGTGCGATTACATATATACAGTATATACACAACAAGTATCTTCAAATCTATCATTATTAGAAATAGGCATATCCTTATAGTCTTGTTCTATTATTCCACCATTTATACCACCTTTCCCATACTGCCTTAAATTTTGAATTCTCATCATCTTTAAGCATACTGGTTAATTTTGCCATTTCTGCACATTCCAAAATTTTATTTATTATTGTCATCTCTGGAGGTATTTGTTTATCTTTCCAATATTTTGCGAAAGTTAATCTGGCCGCTGTTATAATATGTGTAATCAATTGTGTCTTGTCCTTAGAGAGTCCATCTCCCGTCATTCCTAGTAAGAAAATTTCTGGAGATAATTTTATATCTTCTTCCACTATTTCCCGCAGCCAAGTTTGTATTTTTGTCCAGAACTTTTTTGTCTCTGAGCAGGACCACCACATATGAAAGAAGGTGCCAACCTCCTTTCCACACTTCCAACAAATTCCTGAGGCGTTAGGAAATATTTTTGCTAATCTAGCTGGGGCTAGATACCATCTGTGAAATATTTTGTAATGGTTCTCCCTATAAGTTGCTGATTTAGTAAAGTTATAATTTCTATTCCAAGCCTCCTCCCAATCATTGAAATTTAGTCTGTGGCCAATATTTTTTTCCCAAATGCTTAGTTGATTCCTAGCTATCCCTTCTGCTCTGTCTTCGCCTAATAAGAGGTTATAAAATCTGGCTAGCATTTTCTTTTCAATCCCCAACATAATTTTATCTAGATTGTTGTACTTCGTCTCTATACCAAATTGATCCCTATCTTTTTGATATCTAGAACTTATCTGCGTGTAGCTCCACCAGTCCAAATTAAAACCTTGATTATTTAGTGTTTCTCGTGATCTAAGAATACCATTTCCATCTAATATGTCTTTATATGTACCAAATTTCCCAATATCCCTTTTATTAGTAGCAATCAGCGCCTCCATAATTGAGAGCCAAATCGGTATTTTCGTATAAAATCTTTGTCTAATTTCTTCCCATGTTTGGATCAGAGTCTCCCTTAATTTGTGTCTGTGGAAATGTGATTTCTTTTTGTTCTTTGGGCCCCATAAATAAGCGTGCCAGCCTGCCTGTAGATCGTGGCCTTCTAGTGTCAGGATTCTCTTATTTTGTAATGTGACCCATTCTTTGATCCATACTAATTTAGCCGCTTTCTGGTAAATTTGCCAATCCGGTAATCCAAAACCGCCCATATTTCTTTTTCCTTGCAGTGTTTTATATGCAACTCTTGCCTTCTTCCCTTCCCACAGAAAGTCTCACACCTTCTTTTCCAAATCTAGGAAATATTTTTTATCCAGGTTCACCGGAATGGTTTGAAATAGAAATATAATTTTGGGGAGAATATTCATTTTAATTGCTGAAATCTTACCTGTAAGGGATAGTTTTAGTTTCTTCCATCTATCTATGTCCTGCTTTATTTTTTGTAGTAATGGGCTATAATTGTCCTCTTTTAAGGAGGAATACCTTACAGTGATCCAGATTCCCAAATATTTTATTTTTTTTTGCTATTTGAAGTTCCAGGGACTTTTCTAGCCGCTTCTTATTTATTTCCGCCATATTTCTTACTAAGATTTTAGTTTTAGTTTTGTTAAGCTTAAAGCCAGTGACTTCACCATACTGTTGTATTTCCTGGAGTACCTTGGGACCAGATTTCAAGGGATCTTCCATTATTAAGGCCACGTCATCCGCGAAGGCTTGTATTTTAAAAATTTCTTTCTTAATTTGTAATCCTTTAATTTCTTTGTTGCTCTAATCTTTCTTAGTAGAATTTCCAGCACTTTTATAAAAAGTAAAGGGGACAGGGGGCATCCCTGTCTAACTCCCTTTTGTATCCAGAATGTCCGTGTCTTATCCCCATTTATTAATATACTTGCTCTCTGTTTATAATATATATTTTCGATCATCTTTCTAAAATTTGTACCGAATCCCATCAAATCAATTTGGTTAATCATGAATTTCCAGTTTAGATTGTCGAACGCCTTTTGGGCGTCCAAAAACGCTAACGCCAGCTGTTTTTCCGGGTGTTGTTCATAGTATTCTATAACATTTATTACTGTCCTCACGTTATCCCTCATTTGCCTCCCTGGGAGGAATCCTTTCTGATCACTATGAATCCAGCCATTTAGAATTTTTTTTAGTCTCTCCGCAATTATACTGGTAAATAATTTGTAATCTGAATTTAACAGAGAAATCGGCCTATAATTTGCTATCTGTTTTGGATCAGCACCTTCTTTCAATATGAAGGTAATATAGGTTTCTTTCCAGGAATCTGGGATTCTTGTACCACCTAGTACCTCATTAAATATATCTAACAATTCTGATAGTAATTCTTCCTCGAATTTTGCATAGATTTCCCCCGGGAGGCCGTCTGGACCTGGTGTTTTATTCTTCTTTATTTTGGCAAGCACAAATTTGAGTTCTTCCATTGTGATTTTATTATTTAACATTTCCCTCTCTTCTTCTGCTATCTGTGGCAAGTTGGCTTCCATCAAGTATTGTACAATTTTGTCTGGGTCAGTCGCTTCCTCTTTATATAAGGCTCCGTAAAATTCTCTCGCTCTTTCAAATTTTGTTATTTCAAGAGTCAATGGGTTCCAGATTCTGGATACCTTCTGTAATTTAGTCCATTTGAGATATCTTGTTTTCACAAATGTTGTTCTATGATACACTATTTCACCCAGTTAAAGTTCATGACAATGAGAGTTTAAGTAGTATACAGACATTGCTGAGTATGGTTGAGTTACAGCTTAGTTTACCGTAACTTCATCCATTGTACAAGTTTGACTACAATATGCTGCATGCTAAACCTATAAGACCATTAATCCCTTATTTATCCAAAAGGAACATAACTTTGAAATTAAGACACCTTACCCTTTTCCAAAAAGGAAACATTACAAGGCATTACAAGGAAACAAGTTAAGGCAAACTCTTAACTGCTTATTTCACTATATTGTCAGTTAACCAAATCTTCCTTTATATTAGATAGAGCATTAATTCCAAGAAACATCTGCTATAAAATACTAGCCTTAAACACATCCTATAAACATTTCCATTTTAAAAACAATAAACATACAGTCATGGGGGAGCGAGACACCACAGAACTTTCTAGAATTCTATACTCAGATTATGGAATGAGACTAATTTTCAAATCTACATAAGTTCCTCATTGGAACAGCATCATTAAGCACTGAGACTTGACAATTCAGTTCAAAAGTCTGGTTATGACCCCAAATGACATTGGACCATCTTTTGTGGAATTTGCCTGCCTTAATGGAAGAGGCCATTTGCTATGCTCCATCAACATATGAGACATCTTTCATAGAGATGAATGGCTTAGACCACACTTAAGCAATTCTCCATTGAAGTCTAAACTGCTTATCTCCTGTGTTGCTCCCATCTGTTCCTGAAGTTAACTTATCAAATTCTGTTCCAGTGCAGTGGTTTGGCAATGAACCAGTTGGCACTTCTTCAAGAATATGGCTACTGCAGGCCATTCCTACACTATTTGCCAAGGAATGAATCTCCCAGTGCCTGCTCATCCATTTAGGGACTGTTCCGTCTTCACTAATCTTCATTCTTTTCCTTCATTTTCCCAATGTATTTGCCACAGTGTGAATACTTCACAATTTCTTCCTATATTTTTCCTTTGATAGTTCAACAGACCTTTCTTTCCCCCACCCACTTTACTGTGCCATCTTTGCTCTGATGTTACAGTGATCAAAACAAAAAGACAAGTTTGTTCCTTCATTCCTACATTTTACTTTACTCGTATTCTAAAAATAGAAGCCCATACATCTTCTTGATGGAGATGAACCACAATTTGTTGCACAGTTCCTGATGGTCAAAAACTTGGTAGCAAGGAAAAACTGATGGTTCTGATTCATGGGAGTAGTGTTTAAGGAAACTTAATAACATTATTCCAATATGCTTACATTGCAACTTAAAGATTTTTTTTTTAAAGGGGGGAGGACCATTGCAGCACAAAGTGAGAAAGAGAGGTATTTTTTCTAGATTGGGCAGAAATTAAAACATTGTCCATTAGGAAATCTAAGGTAGAACAGAAGTGTACTGTCAAAACAGAACATTGTGGCCAGGAAAATGTAATAGACTATACAAGTCATTGTTAGATCAACTGAAAGAAGAGAAAAGGAAGTTGATGGCCAAGTGAGAACATAACAGCCCAGCATGAAATATCCAAGGCAATAACCAGCTACTGGAGGAATGAAGGAATGCTAATTAGAGGTGGAAACTCTGCTTGATTGAAATGAAGTATGGTAGATAAAGTATTGAAAAATGTTTAAGATGGCTTTTGAAGTCAAACTTCAAAACACAAATAAGGATACATTTGTGCTGGACTGGGAACAGATGGAAGTAGTAGGCTTCAACACCAACTGCACTCAATAAGTATAGAATAACAGAATTAGGGACCTTGGAGGTCTTCTAGTCCAAACCCCTGCTTAGGCAGGAAACTCTACACCACTTCAGACAAATTGTTATTTCAGTGTTGGAGTTTTTACAACTTCTGAAGGCAAGTTGTTCCATTGATTAATTGTTCTAACTATCAGGAAATTTCTCCTTAGTACTAAGTTGCTTCTCTTCTTGATTAGTTTCCACCCATTGCTTCTTGTTCTACCTTCAGGTACTTTGGAGAATAGTTTGATTCTGTCTTCTTTGCGGTAACCCCTGAGATATCAGAACACTGCTATCATGTCACCCCTAGTCCTTCTTTTCATAAGACTATACGTATCCAGTTCCTGAAACCTTTCTTTATATGTTTTATCCTCGAGTCCCCTAATCATCTTTGTTGCTCTTCTCTGCACCCTTTTCTAGAATCTCAACATCTTTTTTACATCATGGCAACCAAAATTGGATGCAGTATTGCAAGTGTGGCCTTACCAAGGCATTATAAAATGGTATTAACACTTCACGTGATCTTGATTCTATCCCTTTGTTTATGCGGCCTAGAACTGTGTTGGGTTTTTTGGCAGCCACTGCACACTGCTGGCTCATATTTAAGTGATTGTCCAGTAGGACTCCAAGATCCCTCTCACAGTCACGATTGTTGAGCAAGGTACCACATATACTGTACTGTGCATTTTGTTTTTCTTGCCTAAATGTAGAACCTTACTTTTTTCACCATTGAATTTCATTTTGTTAGATAGCACCCAATGTTCAAGTCTGTCAAGATCCTTCTGTATCTTAAGCCTATCTTCCGGAGCATTGGCTATTCCTACTAGCTTGGTATCGTCTGCAAATTTGATTAGATCCCCATCTATCCCCTCGTCCAAATCATTGATGAATATGTTGAAGAGTACTGGGGCTAAAACAGAGCCCTGGGGTACCCCACTGCATACCTTCCTCCATGTAGATCAGTGGTGGGTTGCCCCCGGTTCACACCGGTTCTATAGAACCAGTAGTAAAACTGGCAGGAGGCCCCGCCCACCGACCCTGATGTCACCAAAATGCTTCTGCACATGCACAGAAGAGTATGCGCAAACGCAAGCGAAGAGAGCGTGTGCAGCCCCGTTGTGAAATGGTAGTAAAGGTAAGTAGAACCCACCCCTGATGTAGATGCAATAAATGTATGGTCCCACTTCCCAAAGACTTTTCATTGAAAATTGGTGGCCGTATTACTTAGACAATCCTTTGATCTGTTGAGATGACCATCTTATTTTGCTGAGGTTTTTTTCTTTGCTTTGTTGTTGTTATTAATTGTAATTGAATCTTATTTCAAAATATAATTCATGTAGAGATAATATAAACAGATGAGAGAAAGGTCTATGCTTACAGATAGCAATAAATATAAATACACTGTAATTTTTAATGTGCTATTTCTATGTTAATGAGTTTAGCTGCTGGTGCAGAAAGTTACCAATAAAGGAATATAAATGTATCAATAAAAATACAATGGCAAGGATTAAAAAAACAATTGTTGATTTAAATAACAGTTTAACAAATATATAATATCCTTAATTTTGCCTATGCTATTTGGAAGATTGATTCCTTCAGTTCACTAATTATTTTTCCTATTTGAAATGAGGATGGCACATTCCAGTTCAAACTCCAGTTCAAATTCCATTGCAAAATATTGGTTGTACATACGGACAGTATTGAGCAGCAATTCTATTTCAGATGGTGTTTTTCAATAGATCTTCAGTTCATCCACATGTGATGTCTCCTGTGGACAACAACTCCTCCACTTCTTCCTCAGAGGGCTTGAGGGAGAATGAGGTCATTTCTGGCGTGTCAGGAATTACTGACCCTGAACTGCCAGCAGAACAGGTCTCGGCCGAGGAGAGCTTGCAGGCCAGTGAGGAAAAAGGGAAGGAGCTGCCTGTCATGGTGAATGCCAGAGTATGCAGAGCAGAGAGGCAGAGGTCTGCCAGATTGCTGGGGAAAAGGCTCCACCCCTCTTTATGGGCTGCACCAGGAGCTATTTAGCATGGCAGGCAGAGGGAGGCATTGCTGGAAGTAACCTGTATGGGTTGTGGCCAGATGTTTGTTTGTGAGATGCTGCAGTGGATTTAGTGTAAGTTGCAGGGAGACTGTGTTTGTGTTTTGGACCCTGTTTGAGCAGCTGGTTATCTGTTTGATGGAATAATTGCCCATTGCCTGGAAGTTTAGAAATTTAGTTTTGTTTGTGGATGGCTTTGCTTGAAAACGGCCCTCTGAACTCCTGACCATTGCACTGGCCTAATGGGATGTTCCAAACTTCAGACTGAATTTTGGTTTCTCTTTTGAAACTACCCAGACAAAGCCTATTATTTCCAAGACTGTTTTGAGTTTGCCGTATTTTAAAGTCTGTTATCTGCTTAGTCTCAAGCCAATTGACTGTTCTAATTTAGCAGCTGTGAGAGAGTTGACACCTGAAACGGAACAGCTGGGGGGGAGACAAAATAAAGCTGTTTCTAAACCAACATGGAGGTGTGGGTGAGTGGGATAGCACACCACGTAAAATAGGTGGGATAACCTGACAGATGTTTTTAATTCTTCAATAGCTATGGCTTGATTTGCTCAATATTGTTAACAGAGGAATCAGTGCAATGACAAATAGTAGTGGGGATAGTGAGTCTCCTTGAAATATTCCTTTCTTGATATTAATTTCTTCTAGTCTCTCACTATTGAGCAGCAACCGTGCCTTCCATTGTTCCATCAATTTTTCCACAAAGCTTCTGATGTTTTTACTGATTCCTGCTATTTACAGGCACTTGATTATCCAATCATGTGGCAGGAAGTCAAATGCCTTTTTGTAATCAATCCATGCTACATTCAAGTTGGTCTTTCTTCTCTTGCAGGTTTCAAGAATCCTCTTGTCATTTAGGAGTTGATCTTTTATTCCTCTGCTATTTCGACAATTTCATATCTGCTCAGGTGGAAAGAACTTCTTTTCAGCTAGATCTGTTGGACTGCATTAGCTATCACAGCAATTAGCATTATTCTTATTATGATCCATCATACAATCGGCCAGATGTTTAGACTGGATTTAGTCTAAACTAAATCATTGCCAAGATCTAGGATAGGCAGATGTTGATATTTGATGGTGTTCAAGATATTGTTACAAGATGTAAGCTGTTCCAAGTAAAGCTGCCTTTTGCAATTGACTGATGGTGAATTTGTCAATGCCAGTGGTGCTCAGGTAGTGCTCAGTTGTTTTGGAAATGCACTCAAAGCATCTATTTCTACTGGTACTACTTTTGCTTTTTTTGTCACAGTCATTCTATTTCTGTTTGCAGATGTTTGTATTTTGTTATCTTCTCTACTTTTTTCTCTTGTACTCTGTTCTCTCCCAATATCCACAATCCTGACTGTCCTGACTGTTTTTTTTATTTCTTATTGACTGTTATTAAGTCTAGGATGTTGTGTGGCAGGGGCCTGTCTGTTGGAATTCTAAAAGTTTCAGAGAACTTCAGATTCTTCATTTTCTATTACTTTCTCAGTTTTATGGTTCCAGTAATTCTTGCTTGTAGGCAGATGGATTTTCTTGCAGATCTTCCAATGCATCATTGCTGCTACTTTGTCCTGTCATTGTTTGTAGTCAGTCTGTTATTATTATTTAATGATATTAATTAGTGTAAATAGCAGATGCTAACAAGGTTTGGGGAAATCAACTCTCTCTTTCATTGCCATGTTCCTAAAAATAACTTCCCCTCTGAAGGTAACATTTTTATTTCAGAACAAACTTCTCTTAATTTAAATATCAGCAGTAAAGAGATTTCAATTTTCTGTCCCAATTTCATTCATGGGACTCTCTATGTAAATGTTGTTCATCCAAACAATATATGGCAATTAATGTCACTTCCATATGAAATCATATAGCATGATTAAAAGTTTATTAAAAATCCTTTCGGGTTTTTTTAAAGTCTTTAGGACATTTTCTATTAATCTGTGTTATAATTTCAAAGAATTTGGAAAAATATTGATTTATCTATTACAAACAATGTTTCATTAAGTTATAAAAACTTCTAATAGCCTATGAATTTGCAAATTCCTTTAAAATATTTCACTACTCTTTCTGAAAAATCTAAAGAAACTTTGAACTTTAAAGTGATATTCCATGTAAAGAAGAATTTCAAAAGGTTTTTGAATTAAATTTCTGGAAATTCTATGAATACTTTAAAACATTTTAAAAGGTTATTTAGCTTAATTAAATGTTAAGCTCCTTGGAATTCATATAAGTGCTTCCTCTGACAAAATGTCAACTGAATTTCACTTTAGTGAAATTTGAAGGCCACTTGTAACACAGAAAAGAATCATGTAGACTAAGTATGGTCTTAATTCAGGTACTAAGGATGTATACATAAGTCAGCGGACATGAAAGGGCACATTTATAGAAAGGTACATGATTAAGTTATATTCCGAAGGCTATTTGTAGATGAGTTTCCTGGAAAAACGGGTTATTGTGAAAAGTCATTTATGCAACATTTAAAAATATAATGATTCATCCTGGTAAGTAAAAAAGAAGACAACATTAGCATATAATTGTGTCAATTGGATGTTTTAACAAAATTCCATTTTACTGGTATGCCAATCACCAAAATGAAGAAAAGATGACAGATAACGTTATTGTTGTATAAGATCTTGTATTATTTCCAAATTATTCAAGAGTAGCAGAACTTCTGGCAATATGGCTGATAGTGATGTTTAAATTATTCCTTCTGTAGAAAAGATGTTCATGTACAAATTTATTGTGCATATTAAACAAATTGTTCTTTAACAAACATACATTAAACAGCAACACCTAATATGAGTCCTATGGCATATTTATGGTTACTCATAGTGTACTCTTATATTTAGAAGCTATATCTTTTAATGCCACATGGCATTTCTAGGGAATGACTTTTCTTAAGGTTTATATTTGATCACATCATAAAATATATGTGAAGTGTGTGTGTGAGAGAGAGGGGGGGGAGGGAAGAGATCTAACATCATTAAATATAGACAGATTTTATTATTTGATTTAAAAAACAAATATAGTCTGAAATTGCTCCTCTAATAAAACTATATATTTTTAAAGTATTTTGATAACTATATGTTAAAATCTAGTTGCTTTATAAGCCATCTGAGTCTTAATCTTCCAGGAGGAATCATTCCATTACAGATGAAAAACTTGCAGTACAAAAGATATACTCTTTTTAAAAAAAGAAGTAGTAAAATGGAAAGAATAAACATGCAAAATAACTTAAAAGTAAATGGATAAGAACCATGACAAGGGCAAAAGAATAAGAAATTAGTCTGCTCGAAAGAAGTTTACATAGAAATCACTGGAATGACTAGGAAAATCTTGCATAATAGAAGGAAGAGTAGAGTTACTTAAGTTTCTTTAATGATATAGAACAATAGAATATTCACCAGCAATAGCACTGTTCCCAGTTGGAATAAAATAAAGGGAAACAAGCTGCTCCATTAACTTAAATCCATGGCCCAGTCTCCATTTAAAGAAGCTGTTTTTTCATTGGAATACATATATTTGGCACACAACAGTTGGAACACATACCTCAAAAATATTGTTGAACTTATTAGTAGGGGGAAAAGTAATAATAGGTATAATTAATTTATTCATCATGAAGGAATTGGACTAAGACTTTTGTCTTATATTGTGGTCTACCATCTCGTTGTTGTTGTGTCTGTGTCTGACTCTGGGGTGTCGCTGGCCGACCTCGCCTGGGTGCTGCAGACTGTCCCCTCTGGATGGTCTACTTCCGATGAGCGCCATTGGACTTCAACTCTGGGTGGCTGTCGTCCCACCTCGATGGGGTATGGTCATCCTACCTCGACGGAATGTCGCAGGTCTACTCCTCCATGGTGTGGGAGGTCTACCTCTTTGGAGTGTTGCTGGCCTACCTCTTTCGGGTGTTGCAGGCCTACCTTGACGGGGTGTTGCAGGCCTACCTCGTCGGGTTGGTTTCGTCCTACTTCCCTCCACCTTTTCCGGAGCTGGTCGATGTGACGTCTGCAGACCTGTCCATCTTCCAGCTCCACTCAGTAGGACTTTGGGCCGGTTGTGCTCTCTATCTTCCCCTTTAGCCATTTCAGAGATCCGTGGAAATTCAAAGCAAATATTGGATCCCCTATGGCGAAGGTGCGAAGCTAGCGGCTGGCGATTGCTAGCACCTCTGGGTTGTACTGGGGGTGCAGTCTATCCAGCGGTGACCTAAGCCTTCTGCCCATCAGGAGCTCTGCCGGGCACTTGTGGGTGGTGGCATGTGGTGTGATGTGCTGGGTGAGGAGGAAGTTATCTATTCATTCCTGCCAGTCGCCCATGCCCATCTTGGTGAGTGCTTCCTTTGTGAGCCTCACCCTCCTTTCTACCTGTCCATTTCCCGCCAGCCTGTAGGGTGCTGAGAGGACATGATGGATGCCCAGTCTGGCCAGGAACGCTTCCATGGGCAAGGATGTAAGTTGGGGCCCGTTGTTGGAAACCAACACGTCTGGCAGTCCATGGGTTGTGAAGAGCTGGTGGAGAGCCCGGATTGTTGCTTCTGCTGTGGTGGATGTCATGGGGACATCCCACCTTCGTCACCAGTGTTAGATCAGGCGCAGGAAAGAAGATACGACCAGCTCGGTCCATTCAGTACCTTTATAGGATTAGACTGGCGCTGCGCTGCCGGAGCTCTCCTTATATTCGCTCCAGCAGTCGCACCGCCCCTAGACAGCTATTTGAATTTCCCACCGGTGGACTTGGCCAATCCCCGGCGGATGTCCTTATAAGGACATAACACATATAACTTTAGAACTTCAGAGATATCCTGTTTAACAATAGTGTGAAAACTGGGCATCATGGTACAGATTACTGAAGAAACCCAGAGTCATTTTATAGGGGAAACAGGTAGCATAAAAACTGAATGAATGAGTGAATGAATGAATGAATGAATGAAAGAGAGTTAAATAATGATGTGCTTCTGCTGTGAAGCCCATAAGACTGAGTTATGAGTTATGAGTTGCAATAACTTGGATTGAATTATTTTCTAGGAAAATTAGAAGTTTACTGTAGTATTTTTACTGTTGTGTTCATTCTTTCTGTAAAGTGATAATAAAATTAGGGTCAGACTAAAAGGCATGTATCTCATGCTCACAGAGTATTTAAATTTTACATATAGTTTAAATTGAAAATATGGAATTTTATTCCCTAAAATTTGCAAAGCATAATACTTTAATTGAAAAATAAAATAAATATACTTTGCTTTTTAAAAAAAATAATGCATTATTTTTTTTAGTTCTACTATAATGTTATGTAGTCAATAATTCTTCATACATTCATGAACCTACACACATCTATACTGTCACATAGTCAAATGCTATACATGTTGAGAGAAGATTGTAGGAAGACCCCCTTCCCCGTGCCATATTTACTCTGTTTCTTGCCTGACCTTCAAAGAACACCAGACAGTAAGCAAAGATCTTTAAGCCTTTTAGCACCTATAGGTGAAATTGTCAAATACCAGCAAATACACACTAAATAAAAACATTCCCTTTAGATTTTATAAGTTCCTCATTTCAGAGCTATAATTCCTTACCCAAATTCTTGCCCCCAAGGTCACTATCATTGATTTACAGAAGCTTAATGATTACAAAACTTTCAGAGGGATCCAAGCCACACTTCCTTTTTATGAGATCAGATATGCTTCCCAATAACCCCAGAAGAAAGGATGAGTTCATGAGCTTTCAAAAAGCCTCCCTTTTCAAAAGCTGTAGCTTTGTAGCTACAGTACCTTAGATTACTTGAGTGTCTGTCTTGCTGTGATTGTCTGTCATGCTCTTGCACACACATAGGGTGCAGTTATGCCAGTCTAATATTAAAATATGCTAATGTGTTCATAATATCATTGCACTTTCTTTCTTACTAGTTTTTTATTGATTTTATTGATAAAGCAAGGCTTCTTCATTATGAATTATTAGAGAGGGCCCCTTGAGCTTTGTATGTGCAGTTCCCATTCTATATTTGATTGAAGAGAGAAGTATTAACCCTTTCTCTCAAGATGGTGCTTCAGATCCCTTTATATTATTTATTTCTTTATTTCTTTATTTATTTTATTTTATTTTATTTTTATCGTACTTATATGCCGCCCTTCTCCCGAAGGACTCGTGGTGGCTCACAACAATAAAACAACAAGACAGTAAAATGAATACTAAAATAATCCAATTAAAATCCCGGAACGGTTAAAACTAAAACTCCCAGCAGATCAGGAGATTTGTTGAAAAAGCCATGTCTTCAGGTCATTGCAGAAAGAGCGGAGGTCGGGGGCCATCCGGAGCCCAGCGGGTAACTCGTTCCAGAGGGTCGGTGCGGCCACAGAGAACGCCCTCATCCTAGGCGCCAACAGGCGACATTGTCTGGCCAATGGCACCCAGAGGAGAGCAGTCCTATGTGAGCACACTGGGTGGTGGGAGGCCGGTAGGAGGTGGTCCTGCAAGTACCCCAGGCCCATGCCATGAAGGGCTTTATTGGTTTATATTATAAACAGAGTTATAATATGAGTTATAATTAAAACAGTAAAAATAAAATTAGCAAATCAGATAATTATTACATATATGAAAAATGAATAATTAAACTATTAATTTCTTCACTTGCTCTTCAATCTTCTCTGCACATTCATGGAAAATCCAGTTGGGTAAAGCAAAGAGAAATTAAGAACTTTTTAGCTCAACAGTTAAAAGGTTTATTTTCCTCATAGCAGTATCATGGGGAGTGAATTAGATCTATGTAGAATACAGTGTCTTACTGTTAGCTCTGAGCTAGTGCTGTTGCCATTGTTTGTTATAATTATGACAGTTGAGGGACTGTTGTGACATTCTAATTCCAGTTTCTTTAACTGCAGTGACCAGCAAGGTAAAAAAAAGTGACTGGCAAGGTTAAAAATAAATAAATAATGACCAAATACAAAAGATACCAAAACTTTAAAATGTAAATCTGGATTAAGAGGAAATCAATAAAAATAGTAAAATAATATAAACATAAAACAGAAATAGACTAAAATAGAAACATAGTTTTAAAAAATCATGTTCAAATGTTATAATGTCATTATTCTACAGTTAGGATGCCTTAACACTTTTGGAAATTGCTGCAGATAAAATTTTAACAATTTTATTCGTGATGATAGGATTCTGATCTACAATTAGAAAATAGGCTGTTTCCCCTTCATGAAAGACTGAGGGTTTGTTAAGGTGTTATGAACATAGGTCTGCTTATATACTATTTTAGAAAAAGCAATGGAAAATGCATGAGGAAGTATCTGGGGTTCATTCTGACCACAAGGACAACAATTCTTGGAGAATGGGGTCTTAGCATACTCTCATCTGCATCTGCTGAGGGAAAGCCATTAAGAAAAGGTCCCTCTTCCATGCACTCCCAAAAAGGATCTATAACATGCTAGGCAAACGAAGTTGTAATAGTTGGCAAGTATTAAAGGTTTCCACCACTGAAAGTTGAGTATATCATCCAGATTGATCTATCAAGTGATGCCAAAGATTCCTTAACAGATTTCAACTTTAGCTCTGTCTAAATCTAGGGACAGTAGAGAGTAGGTAAAAATATATAAATAACACTATTATGATTGGGGGGGGAGGAGGAGCACGCAACCGAGATCCCCTGCATGCGCAGTTTCACTTGCCTACTACTCACTTCCAGCTGTGCAGCCCGGTTCTTAATATGACACAGACTGTTACGAGTCCACGGCCCAGGGGTTGAGAATCCCTGCTTTAAATCACTGTAAGCATATACATGCTATACAGTATTTGTAAGCATATACATGCTATACAGTATTTGGGGTGTTGCTTTAGCTTTAAAAATCTTAGAATCTTAAATATGCATTTGCCTTCGTGTCACATATTTTATGTGGTACTCTTGTAGTTTATACTTCCTTTAAAATGCTAAACATTTTCCATTTTAAAAACATGTAAAAGAGTTTCTTTCTTTCTAGTGTATTTCTTATAATTGCAGGGTCTACTTTTTTTCAGATCAGCTGACTGCTGATCTGTTGGTTGCAAAAGGAATTGACTGACTGGCTTGTCACCCAAACTTGATGTTATGATCTGACACAGAGCATCTGGCCCAAAGTCACTGACACAGCTGCTTTCTTGCCTAAGGAAGGGATAGAACTCACAGTCTCCTGATTTCTAGTCTGGAGACTTAACCAATAGACCAAACTGGCTTTCTTTTTTAAAAATTAGCTTTAAAACAAATAAAATTAGCATAAACCTATATTAAATACTTAACAATACATGACTTAATACATTGCTTAACAATGCATAATGTTAAAATATAATCAATGTTTACAAATTTAAATAGCCATACAACTATAACTATTATCCAATTTGAAATTATATCATCTTAGCTGTTTACTGCATTAGTCATTGCTGGCCATCCACAACATTTCCAAAAGTAGAATATTTTGTTGATGAGAAATTTATCATTGACCATCTAAAACATTATTTGGGGCTACTCTGATGTGGTTCACATAAAGGCCAACCAAGTAATCACTGCACCTCCTGCACTTACAAATCAAGGGCCACTTACCACAACCCCTTGTCAGCATTGACTGTCAACTTGAAAAAGTTTACTTGATGCCTAAAGGATTTCTGTCTGAGGGTGTCAATAGTTAAGAGCTGATTCAGAAAACTGACAATTGTGAGCTCTTTTCAATTGCAGTTACTTAGTGTGCATCTGCATGTGCTATGCATGTGTCACCAGAAAATATTATAATGGCTATTTAAAAATTGTTTTGCATTCAGCTAAAGATCTACATTCTCCTTATCCCTTACTGCTGAAAGATTTCTATTCAAAAATATTTAATAGGTCTATGCTAAGAATTGCTATGTGTCATGGCCTGCCTAAAATAATTGAAGCAGTAATAAATACTTAATTATGGATCCCAGTTTTGTTCCAAAATTTAGCTTAAAAAGGCCTTCAGAAATGGAAAGGCTAGGAAAGAATATTTAAATGCAATAATTAAACACAAATATAATTGGATTTTTATTTTCCAAAAGATGTGAACTTCCATTATCTTAAAAATGAATATCTTAAAGATGTGAACTTCCATTATCTTAAAAATGAACATAGCTGTTTAATTATGTGCGCCTTTCATTTTTTCAATGTTTATTTAGTGCAAAATTTTTTTGACAAATGCGATTACAGGCATACTAGAAACACACAAAATTATAACTTAAAACAACAACAACAAGGCAGCAGTAGGTTTTTGGATTAATAAGGAATTCTAAGGAATTATTGCCCTTTTCTTAAGGTATATGGCTTTGATTAAAGAGATTACCACTTTCATTTAGTATTTGACTGTCCAATGTAAACTATGCATTTAGGAGATTTGATAGCAGCGTTTCACCTCCTCACTTTAGCTACAACAAAAAACGATTTGTAGTCTAGTATAGTTCAGGCCAGAAATGATTCTCTTTGCTATTTAAAATCAGATGTGTTGCTATTCATATCCTCTACTGTTTTTCTCCCACCATCTGTTTCTAATGAACTCTTACAATGACAAGGATCTATAATTTTTTAAAACTGAGTTGGAATTCCTGATTTTTGTACAATCATATACACATACATATACAATAATATTTGGAAACAGATTTCTGGATAGATTTAAATTATTTAGAAATTAAAACTACCCTTAATAACCATAGCAACCTAGTGAGTATTGTAATCATTTCTTACAGTGATTCAGCATTTAGACTGAAAAGTGTTGTTGTTAAGAAGAATTTTAAAAAAGAAACAATAATTCATGAGGTTAGTATAAGATCAATAACGCATCTCATGTCATAGCCAATTGAGACCAGAATTATAAGCTATCAAAATATTATTATTAAAATATTACTAAAATATTTTTATTCAGTGTACTGGTTTTTTAAATATAGTATGCATAGAAGCTTGCAGCAAACCATCATGTGGAAAAATAATGACAGGTGTGCAGCAATGTCATGACTCTGACATATTATTTTAATTTCAGTGTTTGGTTAATATATGTGTTACAGATGATCATACGTTATATGGTCTTATGATGCACATATCATTGCTTCTCTACCCCACAGATGTTTGTGGTATCATTTATCTTAGTTGGAGATCATAATAGTTTCCAAGCAACAAATTCCTATCTAATCCTTTAATAATTATTGTAAAGACCAACAATCATAACTTTTTAATCACCCAGAAAAACAACAGCATAACCATTTGTCTACCTCTGAAGAGTACTTAGATTAGGGCAGAGGTCTGCAACCTTAAACAGTCAAAAGAGCCATTTGGACCCGTTTCCCACAGAAAAGAAAACACAAAGAGCCATAAAACCTGTGTGGACATGGCCAACTCAGCGTCACTCCCACCCAGTCACATGACCCACCCACCCCAGCAACACCTACCCAGGTTTTGTGGCTCCCAGTGTTTCCTTTTCTGTGGGAAACCTCTGTCTCTCTCACTGTATCTCTCTCTCTCTTTCTCTCTGTGTGTCTCTTCTCTCTCTCTCTTTCTCCTCTCTCTGTGTGTGTGTTTGTGTGTGTCTTCCCTCTCTCTCTCTTTCTCTGTGTCTCTTCTCTCTCTCTTTCTCTCTGTGTGTCTGCCTATCTCTCTCTCTGTCTCTTCTCTCTCTCTCTTTCTTCTGTGTGTCTCTTCTCTCTGTGTGTGTATGTGTATCTGTGTGTGTCGGTGTGTCTCCTCTCTCTCTCTCTCTCTTTGTCTCTTCTCTCTCTCTCTCTTTCTCTTTCTCTCTCTGTCTATCTGTCTCTCTCTCCCCTGGGGGAAGGAAGGAACGCCTAAATTGGTGTTGGGTGGTGGGAATCTGATGTCCAGAAAGAGAGAAAGCAAAAGAGATCAGATGTGAAAGATCTATTCGAAGAACCCTAAAAAAAAAAAAAAACCAACAAGTGAATGCATGTTTGTAAAGCAGCCCCTTTCCCAGCCATTCTGCAATCATGTGCAAACGCAGGTTGCTGCACAAATATTTGTTTGGGTATAAAAGACAGCTCTTCTTCACTGAATCTCTGTATGTCTTTGTGTGTGTGTGTGTGTGTGTGTGTGTGTGTGTGTGTGTGTGTGTGAGAGAGAGAGAGAGAGAGAGAGAGAGAGAGAGAGAGAGAGAGAGAGAGAGAGAACAGACAGACTAATGTAACTTGCCCAAGCAGGTGCAAAGCTACTTACCTGGGACAAATCTGGCACATAAATAATTCTTGTGTGCCTGGCAAGGTCTGGTGGGCCAGGCACAGATAGAGACAGATTGTTACACTCATCCAATACTCGGTCTCCAGGATGAGCCAATGCACAAATGGAGTGACAGGAGCTGCAGCATCTCTGAAACAGATCAGGTGCAGGGCAACCAAAGAGCATGCTGTATCTGCAGAATCTCCCCTTCTATCCAAGATATGACCCCCATGCTTGGCGGCCACAGGCCTGTCGCCTTCCCTGCCACAGGAGGAGGCCAGGAGAAACGCGCACATCTTGAATCTGTGCACACCAGTCACTCTGGTGCTACTGCTGCCGCTTTGGAGCCCATCTAGGATGGCAGACTAGCAGCACACCGATGATCAGCCGGGAGGCAGGGAGGTGGACCATCACAGCAACTGACATCTGGGAGGCAAGGGCGAGAGCAAGCTGCCGGAAGAAGCATCCACTAGACCCAGCAAGTACAGGGGCACTTCGCTCCCTCTCTGGAATATGGAGTAAGTCTCCATCCCCTGCCATCGCCCTTACCTTCTCAGGCCAGGAGAGGAGTGACTGGAGGGGGAGGGAGAGAAGGTGGGCAGCCAGTGGTGGGATCAACTGACAGGGAGCCAGAGCAAAGGGGCGAAAGAGCCACATGCAGGTCTGGAGCTGCGGGTTGCTGACACCAGAACTAGGGTTATGACCAGCTTAACACTTCTCAAAAAACCTTTCTCTGACCAAGTAATATTTCTTTTAAATATTTCACTTCATTTCATTTTATATTTTAGTTTAATTTGTTTCTGCATTATTTCTGCTTCAAGACATGTCCAGAATTTCTGGGTTTCTGGCCGCTATCTCTATTATCATCCTAATTTGATCTATTTTTCCTGATCCAGAAATTATCTGCAACCTTAAATATTGAATATGATTTTTTTAAATATAATTAATTCCAGAATTGACAAGCCTCTAGAACCTTTTTTCTTTTCAGTGTTGTATCATAATCCCACACAACAAGTCATATAGTCCTGGAAAGACATTGCAGCTAGTCACTCCGCATGGTAGGAAGCAAGGCAAGGATAGGAGATCCAAGAGCACAAAAAGCTTCAAGGCTGACAAGCTTATATATCAGGAATGTGCAAAAAATGAACTAGGCTTTGTAGTAGATTTGCTATAGATCAAATACCAAATACCATTCTAGCTATAGAAGATAAAAAATAAATTGGCAGGAGTGAGTCACTAGGATGAAAGTTAGAAGAACTGAACTCTCCTTCTATGGCTGTTGCACAATCTAGACTTGCCTTCCTTCCTCGGTATAGCTACTTAATAGTTATTGTTGCTACCACCTATCTTCCTTTCTCTACTATACTCATCTTTAATTGCAATATGTAAAGCAGATAATGATCTCACTTTATCCTATTAGGCATCATAATAGGATAAAGGAAGGCGGGGAGCGGGATGTGGAGGAGCTCAGTGCTGATAGGGTGGAGGGCGATTCTATCAGGACCGTGGTTGGGAGGGGCAGATATGGCGGGAGTAGGGGGCCACATCAGGTGGTGGGGGCACACACCCGCTATCTCCAAGCGGTGGCATGGCTCAGCCCCCATGACTCTTCTCGTTCCCCCGGCTGTCCAGAGTTTCAGAGCCCAGGCCTTAGACTGATGCTGTGCAACGCCAGGTCCGTGGTTAATAAGCCCCCCCTCATTTGTGAGCTAATACAGGAGGGGGTGCGGACCTGGTTGGGCCAAGAGGGAGGGTCCCCCTTGTAGAGATGTGCCCACCAGGTTTCTGCGCATTCCATCAGCCAAGGGCCCAGGGCAGGGGTGGGTGGGTGGCGGTCGTTATAAAGGAAAGTCTTGATCTGAGGGAGGCCACTGTACCTCAGATAGCCGGATGTGAGTCTCTCCTGGTGAAGTGGGGCCATGGGATGCAGGTGGGCCTGCTGATCGCATACCTGGCTCCCTGGCTACGTGACAGCGGCCCTGCCCAAGCTTCTCAACGATATTGCCGGGATGGTGGTTGATACCCCCAGAGTTTTGGTCATGGGAGATTTCAACCTGCTGTCTGCCGGTGAGGCATCTGGGATGGCTCGGGAGTTTATGGCTTCCATGACAGCCATGGACCTGACACAACTAATTCATGGCCCACTTACGCAGGAGGACACACTCTGGACTTGGTTTTTATCTCTGGTCAGTGGCTGAGTGGTTTGGATATAGGGGATATAGTTACTGAACCCCTGTCATGGTCGGACCATTCTCTCCTGAGGCTGGACTTTTTGACCGCTACACCACACTGCAGGGAGGCAGAACCGACCAGGTGGTTCCGCCCCAGGCGCCTGATGGATCCTGATAGGTTCCAGAGAGAGCTTGGGCCAGTTCCTGAAACTCTGGCTCATGACTCGGCTGAAGACCTGGCGGCTGCCTGGGATAGGACGGCTGCCAGTGCTCTGGACCGAGTCGTGCCTTTGCGGCCTCTGACCCGACGCTGAACCTGCCCGGCCCCTTGGTTCTCCGAGGAGCTGAGGGAGATGAAGCGCCGGAAAAGACGCCTAGAGAGTGGTTGGAGGGCTAGTCGCTCAAAATCTGACCGAACACTAGTTAGGTCTCATATTAAGACCTATCTAGTGGCGATAAAAGCGGCAAAGCGTAACCACTTTTCCGTCTTATTGCATCGGCAGATAACCGCCCAGCCGCCTTGTTTAGGGTGACTCGCTCCCTCCTACATCAGGGAGCGCGGGAAGACCCCTTGCAAGGGCAGGCTGAGGATTTTGCACAGTATCTGCATGATAAAATCGCTCAGATTTGGGAAGGCTTGGACTCTGACTGGGTAGATCCTGGCGGGGTGACTGAGGCTGGTCTTGAGAATGTTATCTGGGATGAGTTCGACCCTGTGACACCTGAGGATGTGGACAGGATCCTGGGGAGGTTAAATGCAACCACATGTTTATTGGACCCGTGCCCCTCCTGGCTGGTACTGGCCACCCGGGAGGTAACACGAGGCTGGCTCCAGAGGATTATAAATGCTTCTTTGAGAGAGGGTTTCTTGCCTCCCGCCTTGAAAGAAGTGGTGGTGAGGCCCCTCCTCAAGAAGCCTTCTCTGGACCCGGCTGTTTTGGCAAACTACCATCCAGTCTCCAACCTTCGCTTCGTTGCAAAGGTTGTGGAGAGTGTGGTTGCGCGACAGCTCCCACAGTACCTGGATGAAACCGTCTATCTAGATCCGTGCCAGTCCGGCTTCAGGCCTGGGTACAGCACGGAGACGGCATTGGTCACATTGGTGGATGATCTCTGGAGGGCTCGGGACAGGGGTTGTTCCTCTGTTCTGGTCCTGTTAGACCTCTCAGTGGCTTTTGATACCATCAATCATGGTATCATGCTGTGCCGGCTGGGGGGATTGGGGGTGGGAGGCACCGTGTTGCGGTGGTTCTCCTCCTATCTCTCTCACCGGTCACAGTCTGTGTTGGCAGGGGGGCAGAGGTCAACCTCGAGGTGCCTTGCTTATGGGATGCTGCAAGGGTCGGTCCTCTCATCGCTCCTGTTCAACATTTATGTGAAGCCGCTGGGTGAGATCATCCGTGGTTTTGGGGTGTGATGCCATCTATACGCTGATGACACTCAGCTGTACATCTCCACCCCAGACCATCCTAATGATGCCCTTGATGTGATGTCCCAGTGCCTGGAGGCTGTGCAGATCTGGATGGGGAGGAACAGGCTTCGACTCAACCCTTCCAAGACCGAGTGGCTGTGGATACCGGCGTCCCGATATAGCCAGCTTGTGCCATCGCTGGCTATTGGGGGCGAGTCACTGACCCCCACAGAGGGGGCTCGCAACTTGGGTGTCCTCCTGGACACACGGCTGTCTTTAGAAGAGCATATGACGGCCATGGCCAGGGGGGCTTTTTATCAGGTCCGCCTGATATGCCAGTTGCGCCCCTTTCTGGATTGGGACTCCTTGTGCATGGTCACTCATGCCCTCGTCACGTCACGCCTGGATTACTGCAACGCTCTCTACATGGGGCTCTCCTTGAGGAGCACCCGGAGGCTCCAGCTGGTGCAGAATGCAGCCACGCGGATGATTATGGGAGCGATGTGGCGCTCCCATGTAACATCTCTCCTGTGCGAGCTGCATTGGCTCCCAGTAGTCTTCCGGGTGCGCTTTAAGGTGTTGGTTCTCATCTTTAAAGCGCTTCATGGCTTAGGGCCAGGATATTTGCGAGACCGCCTGCTGCTACCAAACACCTCCCACCAGCCAATACGCTCTCACAGAGAGGGCCTCCTCATGGTGCCATCGGTCAGGCAATGTCGGCTGGCAGCCCCCAGGGGGAGAGCCTTCTCTGTGGGGGCACCTGCCCTGTGGAACGAGCTGCCTCCTGGAATACGACTGATCCCGGACCTCCGGACCTTCCATAAAGCCCTGAAGACGTTTTTATTCCACCAAGCCAGCCTAACCTAAATGGTTCTTAATTGGGATTTTAAATTTTATGGACTTGGGGGTTTTAAATTGGGAAGCTAATGATTTAATTCTTATTAATTATTTTAAGTTTTGTATTTGTATGTTTTTTAATTTTGGCTGTTCACCGCCCTGAGTCCCCTCTGGGAGAAGGGCGGTATATAAATTAAATTAAATAAATAAATAAATAAATAAATAAATAAATAAATAAATAAATAAATAAATAAATAAATAGAAATTGTAAAGACCAGAAATTATAACTAGGCTTTTAATCACCTATACTTTTAATAGTGAATAAAAAGAAGTTAAAAATGAAATTAATTATATAATTAATTACTATATACTAAGCACCAAAGGAACCAGATCTTCAGTATGCAACATGAGGTCTGTGGTCAGAGAAATCAGCCCACTAATATTTAAGATTAATCTTATCAGTACAAAAGTATTTCTTTTTTAACTTGAAGTAATCAAAACCAATTCTTTACTAGAGTCAGTGAACAAATGTACTTTACATATTCAAATGCATAAATAATTAATGTTGAAAGAAATAATTATGTAATGCTGCTAAAATCATAGTATTACAAAGGAATCCCCCTTAGAAAGTTGTACAAAACAGAATTTAAGATTTCTAAAGGAATCTTAAATTGCTACTGGTTTGCTCTTTTTTGAAACTAACTCTGATGTAAAGAGTTTTCAAATTGTTTAAAAAGATATAATAATTTACTGATATAACTACTAGAGAGAATAAGTGTTAAGGATATTAGTTGTGTTACCAACCAGCAGAGTGCAGAGCACAGAGAAACGATGCTGAGAGCAATGAATAAGAGATGTTCAAACTGGTTTATCAAAAGTTTACTTTATAGTGAAAAAACAATCTCATAGTCTTTAAATCAATCCAAGTCTTTGCCAGTTAAATCAGTCCAGTGATACAAAAATCTTCTTACCACACAGACAGTAGTTGGTTAGAATAACAAACTCACTCTGGTTCACAAACCACAATGGTAGCAGATCCATCCAACCATATAGCACAATGGTAGCAACTCCTCACACAATGGTAGCTTATCATCAACTGAATATGTTACAGAACCTTTCTTAAATACGTTTACAACTAGTGATTATCTAATTACAGCATGACTCAGCATTACAATGAATCAGCAGGAAAACTTTAAAGTCACACAATACATATTCATATTAAAGTCAAAGAATACATATATTGCCTGGACAACTTGTTAGGCTCAAACCATATCCTAACATTCTCCCCTTTGGACAGGTCAATATTATTATTATTATTATTATTATTATTATTATTATTATTATTATTATTATTAAAACTTCTATACCGCCCTTCTCCTTTCGGACTCAGGGCGGTGAACAGCCAAAATAAAAACATTTATACATAACATTGCAATTAAAAATAGATTTAAAATAATTAATAAATTTGGCCCATAATTTAAAACTTGTCAATTTAAAATCAGTATCAAAATTTTAAAACCAACCCTAAAATCAAGACAGACCGGCTAACTGAAAAAAGTAAGTTTTTAGGGCCCAACGAAAAGTCCGGAGGTCGGAGATCACTCGTATCTCTGGGGGTAGATTATTCCAAAGGGTAGGTGCCACCACAGAGAAGGCTCTCCTCCTGGGGGTCGCCAGCCGGCATTGTCTGGCCGACGGCACCCTGAGGAGGCCCTCTCTGTGGGAGCAAACCGGCCGGTGAGAGGCTATTGATGGCAGAAGGAGGTCCCGTAAGTACTCCGGCCCTAAGCCATGGAGCGCTTTAAAGGTGATCACCAACACCTTGAAGCGCACCCGGAAGTCCACTGGAAGCCAATGCAGCTCGCGCAGGAGAGGAGTCACATGGGAGCGCCCCGTCACTCCCATAATCCCCCGCGCGGCCACATTCTGCACCAGTTGGAGCCTCCGGGTGTACCCCAAGGGGAGCCCCATGTAGAGAGCGTTACAATAGTCCAGACAAGAGGTGACGAGTGCTTGAGTGATTGTGCGTAGGGAGTCCCGGTCCAGAAAGGAGCGCAACTGGCGTATCAGGCGAACCTGATAAAAAGTTTAGATTCTTAATCCATAGCTTTCACAACACGTTTTATGTTTGATAGCATCTTGCACTTTGGTAAAATTATCAGCAATATTGTCTTCCGACATACAATATTCCAATTTAACCACGTTGCTTTGGATACACTGATGAACATTTAGATACCAAATGTCAGTATACTTAGATCTAGTTTTAACTGCTAAATTTGTTGCCATTTTTATAGCAGCTTGGTTGTCCTCATGTATTACAAGTGGATAATCCATCTTTAAACCAATATCCATCATTAGTTGTTTGTAATAAATCAGATCAGTACAAACTAGTGACAAACATGAGAATTCTGCCTCCATAGTAGATAGATTAATATGTTTCTGACGAATTGATTTCCAGCCAATCAAACTATTGTCTAACATGATAGCTATACCCGATGTGGACTTTCTGGTGGTCAAATCAGTAGCAAAACTGGCATCAGCATATGCGCTCAATACTAAATCATTGTTAGGCTCTAGATACAATGCATAATGCATCATCATTTTCAGATATCTTAATATACGCTTTGCGGCCTGCCAATGCCAATAATAATAATAATAATAATAATAATAATAATAATAATAATAATAATAATAATAATAATAATAATAATAATAATAATAATAATTTTATTTCTATACCGCCCTTCTCCCGAAAGACTCAGGGCGGTGTACAGCCTATTTAAAAACATAAGACAAACATCAATTTAAAATTTAAAATTATTAAATAAATTTGGCTCCATTTAAAACCCCAAAAATTTAAAATACCCCAATTTAAAACTATTATGTTGATAGCCCGGCCTGGTGGAACAACAGGGTCTTCAGTGCGCAGCGAAACACCCAGAGGTCGGAGATCTTACGTATTTCCGGGGGGAGTTTGTTCCACAGGGCTGGGGCTCCCACAGAGAAGGCCCTCCCCCTGGGTGTCGCCAGCCGACATAACTTGGCTGACGGCACCCTGAGGAGACCCTCTCTGTGGGAGCGAACTGGTTGGTGGGAGGCTGTTGGTGGAAGAAGTCGCTCTCGAAGGTACCCAGGTCCTATGCCATGGAGCGCTTTAAAGGTGGTAACAAGCACCTTGAATCGCACCCGGAAGACCACTGGGAGCCAGTGCAGCTCGCGCAGGAGGGGTGTCACATGGGCACAATGAGTTGCGCCCATAACCACCCGCGCGGCGGCATTCTGGACCAGTTGGAGCCTCCGAGTGCTCTTCAAGGGGAGCCCCATGTAGAGAGCATTACAATAGTCCAGCCGGGAGGTGACAAGGGTGTGGGTGACCGTGCGCAAGGCGTCCCGGTCCAGAAAGGGCTGCAACTGGCGAATCAGGCGAACCCAATAAAAGGCCCCCCTGGCCACGGCCGTCATATGCTCTTCTAAAGACAGCCGTGCATCCAGGAGGACACCTAGATTGCGAGCCCTCTCCGTGGGGGGCAAAGATTCACCCCCAATAGTCAGCGATGGCACCTGCTGACTATATCGGGACGCCGGAAGCCACAGCCACTCAGTCTTGGAGGGGTTGAGCCTGAGCCTGTTCCTCCCCATCCAGACCCGCACGGCCTCCAGGCAGCGAGACATCACATCAAGGGCATCATTGGGGTGGTCTCGGGTGGAGATATACAGCTGAGTATCATCAGCGTACAGATAACACTTCACCCCAAAACCACGGATGATCTCACCCAGCGGCTTCACATAAATGTTGAACAGAAGGGGCGTGTTGTGGCCCCGCCCTCTGAGCCTGTCCCATCGGAGGAAGAAAGCTCCGAGCATGAGGAAGAGGACTCAGCCAGGCCTCCCTCTCCAGGCCCCTCCCCTCTGGCATTGTCTCAGGTGCCAGCCGAGGGAGAGGAGATCAGTAGGGAGACAGCTGGCTCGGATCAGAGTGACGAAGAAACATCATTCCTGGACGCACGCCTCCAAAGGCGTGATAAACATTTGCAGCAGCTTAGGAGGCGTGCTAGGGATTAGAACTGAGTCACTGGACCACACCCCAGAGACTATATAATAGAGGGTAGTGGTCAGTGATCCTTGTGACGAACAAAAGTAAACCTTGGATAGTCACTAAAGCCTCGTTCAGAACTGCGGAGAGAAATATTATTTCTGCTTGGACTTTTTGCACGTTAAGTACCTTATCTTTCTGTTTGTGAAAATAAAGGCATTTGGCAGACGGTGTGTCTATCGCTGCCAAGTGGGAGATAAGACCTGGGTGCGTTCCAAAGTGTTTCCTTAACCCTCGGCTGGCTGTGTTTGTGTGTGTGTGGGTACGGGGACAGATCAGGGCAAGAGGACCGACCCTTGCGGCACTCCCCATGCGAGGTGCCTCGAGGTCGACCTCTGCTCCCCTGCCAACGCAAACTGCGAGCGGTCGGAGAGGAAGGAGGAGAACCACTGCAAAACGGTGCCCCCTATTCCCAACCCCCTCAACCGCTGCAGCATGATACCATGGTCGATGGTATCAAAAGCCGCTGAGAGATCTAATAGGACTAGGACAGAGGAGCAACCCCTGTCCCGAGCCCTCCAGAGATCATCCACCAATGCGACCAATGCAGTTTCTGTGCTGTACCCCTGCCTGAAGCCCAACTGGCACGGGTCCAGATAGATAGCTTCATCCAGGTGTCAGGGAAGCTGTCATGCCACCACGCTCTCAACAACCTTCGCCACAAAACGAAGGTTGGAGACCGGACGGTAGCTGGCTAATTCAGCCGGGTCCAGGGAAGGCTTCTTGAGGAGGGGCCTCACTATGCCTCTTTCAAGGCGGCAGGAAAGGCACCCTCACTCAGAGAAGCAGTTATAATCCCCTGGAGCTAGCCTCGTGTAATCTCCCGGGAGGCCAGTACCAACCAAGAGTGACACGGGTCCAATAAACACGTGGCAGCACTAATCTTACCCAGAACCCTGTCCACATCCTCGGGAGCCACAGGATCAAACTCCTCCCAGATAATATTCTCAGGACCTACCCTCGTCTCCTCCCCTGGACTCATCCAATCGGAGTCCAAGCCATCCCGAATCCGAGGGACTTTATCATGCAGGAATTGCACAAAATCCTCAGCATGACCCTGCAAGGGATCTTCCCGCACTCCCCCCCCCTGAAGAAGGGAGTGGGTCACCCTAAACAGGGTGGCTGGGCGGTTCTCTGCAGATGCGATAAGAGCGGAAAAATGGTTAGATTTCGCCGCTTTTATCGCCATTAGGTAGGTCTTGATATAAGACCTCACCTGTGTCCGGTCGGAATCGGATTGACTAGTCCTCCAAATGCTCTCTAGGCATCTTTTCCGACGCTTCATCTCTCTCGGCTCCTCAGAAAACCAAGGAGCCAATTGAGATCGGCATCGGGTCAGAGGCCGCAAAGGCACGACGCGATCCAAAGCTCCGGCGGCCGCACTCTCCCAGGCGGCCACCAGCCCTTCAGTCGAGTCGTGTGTCAGTTGGCTATCAGTTGGCTCTGCATTATATCTCGCTAATTGGTTTACTCCAAATGAAATATCAGGTCTCGACCAATTGCTTATATAAGATAGACTACCTATAAGAGACTGGTAGATCTCCTTACTAAATTTAGGACTTTGGATTTCTCCTTGTTGAAAATCCTGTGCCATAGGCGTTTTAGCTGGCTTACATAGCTCCATGCCATAACGTTTCAATATTTGGCTTATTTTGCTAGATTGAGATATTTTATAACCTGTTTAGGTTACCTATCCTAACAATATCTTAACAATAAGCATAAAGATTAAATTTAGACTGAAAAACAACACACACAAAAACCTAAATGAAGCCTAGCACAGCATAATCTTAGTTAACAATTAATCAACAATCCTGCGCATGCGCAAGATGGCGGTTCCCCGAAGTGTCGGCTGAGTTCAGGGGATGAAATGATGAGCGACAGGAAACCAGGGGATGCCGTTTTTCCATTCTTCAGCCCTTGCCCGATATGCTGAGCCTCAGGCAGTTCAAATGAGCCATCTCCGGCAAGAGACGGCTCTCGGACGACCTGGGACTGGCGAGGAGAGGATTGCATCAGCTGGGTGCTGCTGGGAGGGCGGTGTTGGCCTCTGCAATAGCGCCGAGGCCTTAAAGTTCCATCGGCCGGATCGGCGCTACCCAGACGCGGTTTGCTTTGCTCTCGGCGCTCCTGGAGTGACGACTTCCAGACCCCGTAAAAAAGAGGCAGTGTGGATGCAGGAACAAAAGGAACGTCTCATGATGGAACAGGCCTTGCAGCTTATCCGTGATGTAGAAGAAAGCAGAAAAAACCATGAGTCTTTTGGAACTTCTGTAGAGAAGGGGAGAATAGACTCCAGGGGGGAGCCAGAAGAGACAGCCTGTGGGGGAGAAGAAGATTTTGAGGAAGAAACATCCCAGGCTTCGGCAGCTCCAGGGAGAGATGCAGCCAGCCAGAGAACCCCAGCCTTGCAGGGTCCCCCCCCCCCCCGCAGACATAAAAAGGCAAAAATCCCCCCCCTTCCTGGGAAGTTTGATGGGAATCCTAAAGCCTTTGGATTTTTCCTGACCCAAGTGTGGAACCACATGCAGGATTGGGGGGAGGACTACAAAACAGAGTCAGAAGCGTCGCGAATGCCCTAGAGGGAGTAGCTGCTGAGTGGATGGTGGTTCTCCACAATAACAACTCCCTCTTGCTGAGAAATTACAACCAGTTCATGAGGGCCCTTAGGAGGCGTTTTGAAGACCATTTAGCTGAACGAAAGGCGAGACTCAGAATGAAGAGCATTCAGCAGGGCCGGAGGCCGGTGGCAGAGTATATCCAAGAGTTTCGTGAACTGGCACCCTATATGACAGGCTGGTCAGAAATGGCTCTTTTGGAGAGTTTCAAGGATGGGTTGAATGAAGAGATATATCGAGACTGCAGAAGCATGGGGGTCCCCGATGATTTGGATAGATGGTACATAGTAGCTGAGGATGTAGAGATCAAGCTGAGACGGAGCGAACTCCGAGGAAGGCGTATGGGGGACCAGTCATCCTCTTTCCACTGTAAGGGGGCACCAAAGATGACTGGGGGGAAGACCAAATTCAAACCCAAGTCAAAGCCCTTCACCTGTTCAAATGTGGGAAGGAGGGTCACCGGGCTGCCGAATGCTTCTCCAAGCCACCGCCAAAAGTTACCGGGGCCGGCCAAAAGAAAGGCGACAAAAGACCCACCAAAACCCGCGGCACCACCCTGAAAGGAGACGTCGTTGAGTTCACTCCCCGAAACCAGGGTGAGTTGGGAACTCCGACCAACGATGATGACAGCGAAACGGACTCCGACTCCGACACCAACGATCGGGTGAGTCACACGGAAGAACCCTTACTCATCCCTGTAGAAATAAGGGTGCCCTCCACAGGGATTCACGCGCAATTGTTAGCCCTATTGGACTCAGGGTGCACTAGGTGCATAATTAGCCCCAAAGTAGTGGAGGAAATGGGACTGAGACTAAAAACTTTAAAAAGACCCATTGCATTCTGTCAATTAGACGGGTCGATTGCAGGAGGGGGCCCAGCTAGCTTTATGACCGAACCCCTTGAACTGCAGTTGGGGAATCATGTAGAAAATCTCAGATTTATTGTAGCCCCTGGGATGGAGAGACCACTCATTCTAGGACTGCCCTGGCTTCGAAAATGGAACCCACGGGTAAATTGGAAGACGGGGGTCCTACGCATCCGCACGGCAGAACCAACTCCGGAAAAGGAAAGCCCCCCCCTGAGAGACGACATAAAATCAGAAAGGGCGGCAGTAGCCATTAGCCATATTGAGGGAGAAGAGAAAATCCCAAAGGAATATTGGGATCTCAAGGAAGGTTTTAGCGAAAAGCCATCGGATGCTCTACCTCCCCACAGGGCCACCGATTGCACCATTGAAACCCTTCCTGGGGTGAAGCTTCCCAAACCAAAAATTTACCCCATGACACCTTGAGAATTGGGGGAATTGCGAAATTTTATTGACAAAAACTTAGAACGGGGATTCATCGAACGAGCCAAACCCAAGGTGGCGGCGCCAGTAATGTTCTGCGAAAAGAAAGATGGATCCTTTTGTCTAGTAGTTGATTATAGAAATATGAACGCGATTTGCGTAGAAAATGTCTACCCCCTCCCACTCATGAAGGACATGTTAGCTCATTTAGGGAAGGGAAAAATTTTCACCAAACTTTTTTTTTTTATTGCAAAAGTTTTACAATTACATTTTCACCCCCTTTTCCCCCCCCCACCTCCCCCCCAAACTTCCCAACCTCCCTAACCCTCCCTAACCCTCCCCTCCCCCCAGACTTCCCTATAATATATTCATACTCATAAAAAACCCTTAATATAACACTTATATGTAAACTTGAACCCCTCCCTCCCCTGTGTAATTTTTCTCTTTACCTCATTACATTAAAATATTTCCACTACATTACATTATTTTCAAATAAAAGCTATTTGATACTTTCTAGTTTGATATTTGTTCTGAACATATTCTATCCACCTTTTCCATTCCCACTCATAAGTCTCTTGTGAACAGTCTTTTAAATATGCTGAAATCTTCGCCATCTCTGCAAAACTGGCCATCTTCAAAGTCCATTCCTCAATAGTGGGCAAAGCTTCATTCTTCCAATATTTACCTATCAACAATCTTGCTGCTGTTATCATATACAATATCAATTTTGTTTCACCCAATGTAAAACCCTTAACTATACCCAATAAAAACAGTTGTGGAGAAAATTGAATTTTTTTCTTCAAAACATTCTGCATGACCCACCAAATTTTTATCCAAAAAGCTTTAACTTTCCTACAAGTCCACCAAACATGATAATACGTAGCATCCAAACATTCACATCTCCAACATTTTGGCTGAACATTAGGGTACATACATGACAACTTTTTGGGATCTAAATGCCATCTATAAAACATTTTGTAGAAATTTTCCCTCAGATTCTGCGACTGTGTAAATTTAACATTCTGAACCCAAATTTTTTCCCATGTTTCCAGCATCACTGGTTCTTCAAAATTCTGTGCCCACTTAATCATACAGTCTTTAACTAATTCAGTTTCTGAATCTCTTTCTAGCAAAACATTATAAAGCCTTTTGATATGCATTGGACCTTTCTCTCTTATATGTCTAACCAATTCTTCCTCATGCAACATAATACCAGTTTTTTGGTCCTCTTTCCATCTCAATTGTAATTGATTATACTGTAACCAAGTTAAATTAATCCCTTCGTCCAACAGTGTCTGCAATGTCTTCAACTGCCATCTGCCCGCATCTGTAAAAAGAACCTCTTTATATAAAAACCCCCCGAGTGACATTATATTTGTATTCCACAAAGTATGACCAAGATCCAGCCATAGCGGTATTTTATAATCCCATTTGAGTCGGTGCTTCTTCCAAACTCTCATCAAAGAATCTCTAAGTATATGACTTTTAAATACTTTATCTACTTTGTCGTCGTAAAATAAGTAAGCATGCCATCCAAATTCAAGATCAAAACTTTCTGCGTTCAATATTCCAGTCTTTTTCCTTCCAAACCAATCACTTGTTAAGGTTAAAGCTGCTGCATCATAATATAGCTGTAGGTTTGGAAGTTTAAGACCTCCTCTTTCTGGAACATCTTGCATAATTTTCAATTTCACTCTCGGCTTCTTCTCGTTCCAGACAAACTTATTCACTCCAGATTGCCAAACTTTCAATTGTTTATCACTTTTAAGCACCGGAATCATTTGAAACAAAAAAAGAAATCTTGGCAAAATATTCATCTTAACTGCTGCTATTCTTCCAAGTAGAGACAGCTGCAGTTTTTTCCAAGTCTCCATATCTTTCTGCACCTCTCGCCACAACACCTCATAGTTATTTTGAAACAATTTCATATTTCATTCTGCAACCTGAACTCCTAGATATTTTACCTTAGGTACAGTCTCAAAACCTGCCCTCCTTTCAAGCTCATGTTTACGATCTTGTGTCATATTTTTAGCTATCATTTTAGTCTTTTTTGGATTCAATCTAAAACCTGAAACTTTACCATAGTCTTGTATAATGTCCTTCATCAAGATTATTGATTCCATTGGTTGTGATAGGGTAACAACCAGATCATCTGCAAATGCCTTTATTCTGTAATCCTCTTGCCTAATCTTTATACCTCTCAAGATATTAGAGTCCCGTATTGTATTTAGCAAGACTTCTAGTGTTAAAATAAATAAAAGTGGGGACAGCGGACATCCCTGTCTTGTTCCTTTTTCAATTTTAAACTCTGTTGTCAGACTTCCATTAATAATGATCTGTGCCTTTTGCTCTTGATAAATTGCCGAAATCGCCTGTATAAATTGATCCCCAAAGTCCATCTTTTTCAAAGTCTTTAATAGAAAATTCCAATCCACTCTGTCAAAGGCCTTCTCTGCATCCAAGAAGACCAGCACTGCAGGGATCTGTTTATTCTTCTCAAGATATTCCAATAAATCTATTACTTGCCTTACATTGTCCTTCATATATCTGCCCTCGATAAATCCCGCTTGATCATCATGAATCACCTTCTGAATTACTGGCATCAACCTGTTGGCTAGTACTTTCGCAAAAATTTTATAATCTGTATTCAAAAGAGATATTGGTCTATAGTTCTCTGGTTTTTTAGGACCGATTTGTTCTTTTGGTATCAAAGATATGTAAGCTGTTGTCCATGATGGGGGTATTTTACCCCCTTGCTGAATATTGCAAAATAAATCTCTAAGTTGTTCCACCATTTCAGCTTGCAAAGTTTTGTAATACACTGCAGTCAAGCCATCCGTGCCAGGAGCTTTGGCTGTTTTTAACTGTTTAATTACTACTATTATCTCCTCCTCTGTTATGGGATAATTCATTCTTTCCTTTTGTTGATCAGTAATTTTTGTAACTCTTTTATCGTTTAAATATTTTTCTATAAGTCCATTCTGCACCTCCTCTTTGGCATATAGTTTGGTATAATAGTCCACAAAAGCTTCTTTAATTAATTTTAGTTGAAAAATTTCTTTCCCTCCAATATCAATACTATCAATAGTCCGTATACTTTGTTTTTTCCTCAATGTGTAAGCCAACCATCTGCCCGGTTTATTAGCATTACAAAATGTATTATGCTTTGCATATTGTAAGTTTGTTGCAACTTGTTCCGCCATAAGCATTTGAAATTGGTCTTTCAAAAGTTTTATAGCACTACATATTCTTTCATCTGTTGGATTTTTAATAAGTAACTGTTCTTTTTTCTTTATTTCTATTTCCAATTCAGATCTTTTCTTTTGTCGGAACAGTCTATGTTTAGAGTTCATATAGATAAGTACCCCTCTCATATAAGCTTTACTTGCATCCCACACAATTTCAATTGGGGTACCTTTATTCAAATTTATTTCAAAAAATTCTTTCAAATGCTTTTTAAGTTCTGTTGTATTTTTTTCATATCTAAACAAATTCTCATTTAATCTCCAAGAACGTCTCTCAACCTTGTCCATCTCAATTTCTATCCATACTGGGCTATGGTCAGTCAAAGTTCTTGGAAAAATCTTTGTTCTTTTTGTCTTAACAAGTAAATCATCTGTCAACAAAATAAAGTCAATCCTAGAGAAGGATCTGTGTCTGTCAGAATAAAAAGTATAGTCCAATTCTTTTGAATTATGTATTCTCCAAACATCTTTTAGTTCCATATCTTCTTTCATGTCAAAAAAGGTCTGTGGTAATCTGATTCTAGACTTTGCCAAACTCTTTTTATCTAATTTAGAATCGATTACTCCATTCCAGTCTCCCATAATTAAAATAGATCTGTAATCCCATTGCAATATTTTAGTATGTAACATCTTATAGAAATAGTCCTGTTGTTGATTGGGAGCATAAATCCCAATCAGAAGAATTTGGCCATTTGCGATAGACAATTCAATTGCTACAAACCTACCATCTTCATCTGTTTCTATAACTTTAGCTGTTAACTTTTTATTTACATAAATTACCACTCCATTCTTTTTTTGCGAAGTTGAAGATATAAAATGTGTTCCTAGTTTGGAGTTTATCAAATATTTTTGATCTTGAGTTGTGATATGCGTTTCTTGTAAACAAATTATATCATTATTAAATTGTTTCAAATATGTAAATAATTTCTTCCTTTTCTGTGCTGAATTCAACCCATTAACATTCCAGGATAAACACCTAAAGGTCATCAGCCTCTTTCTGGAGCAAAGAGCAAAATAATTGAAGATCATCCGAAATCTTCGATCTCGCTCCTCCCATAACTCCAATCTCTTGTGCAGTACTCTTATCTGCCTCCTTGTCTTGTCTTTCCTGTTGTTGTTGTTGCTTTTGTTTAAGTAACTTAGCTTGAGCTCGAGTTATACGTTGATCCTTAACCTCAATCATCCGAACCGGGTCCAAGATTGGAGAAGATTCCAGCAAGGGCTCATCCAGAAAACCTCCTTCTGCACCTTGCACTTCTTCTAATTCCTGCTTAGACTGTTCTTGCAGTTCTCGTTGAGGTTGCTTCTCTTCACTCTCTTTAATCTCCAAAACTGTAGATGTACGTGGAGATGGTGTTCTTTCCTTAAGAATAGTAGTGTAGAAATGCTGTGCCTTCTCCACGGTATTCAAACGATATCTTTCTCCCTTGTATCTGAAAATTATGCCAACTGGTGCGTCCCACCGGAAAGATATCTGTAAATTTTGCAATTCCTTAACAAGAAAGCCAAATTCTTTTCTAGCTTTCAGCATTTTAGGAGGTAATTCTTTATAAATTCCAATTCGTGAACCCCCCACTTGTACAGAAGTGTAAAAGGATTTTTGCAGGATATCGTTTCTTATTTCTCTATCTGTAAAATATATGACTACATCTCTAGGTAATTGTCTTTGTCTGGCCACCCAAGAGTTCACTCTGTAAATTTTGTCTATTTTGTGAAAAACCACATCTGGATTAACTTGTAAAATCTTAGCCAGGGCCTCAGAACAAACTTGTCTCAAATCCTGTCTTTCCTCCTCTCGAATTCCTCGAAGCCGTATAGCAAACTCCATTGCCCTGAATTGTATCATGACAATCTCGTCCTCAACTCTCTGCATTTTATTGTCAACATCAGCAATTTTATAATCATTGTCTTTCATCTTAACATTAACTTCTGATTTAAATTCTTCAACTTTAAAATCAACTTTCCCAATAAATTCTGCCAGGCCAGATGCCACTTCTGATATTTTTTTGGTCACCTTGTTTTGATTCTGTTTCACCATATCTTTAACTTCATTAATTTCCTGCATAAATTCCTGGTGTGATTTTTGAAGTTTATCATCTATCCCCTGATGTGATTTTTGAAGTTTATCATCTATCTCCTGTTGAGATTTTTGAAATTTATCATCCAAAGTTTTAGAAATAAATTCTTTTAAATCTCCCACATCAAATTCTTTTTTCTGAGTCTGTAACTGTTGAGCAGGGGGAAACTGCGTTTCATGTTTGTGTGTGGGGGATCCCCCCCCTGTTGCCTTCCCTTCCTGCTTCTTTGAAGTCATTCTGCCACGTAGGCTAGTTTTTCTGAAGAGGGAAGTTCCTTTTCCTTTCCCTCCTGGACAAAGACTTCTAAAAAAGTCCCCCAGATTTAATCAAATAAATCTGAAGTAAAACAAAGTCAAATTTTTTTAAAACAAGAATTTTTCCTTTAGATAAAGCAACTTTGTAGCAGCTCTGTAACTTTATAGCAAGGCAGGAAGGCTTCACAAATCCACTTTCACTAGCTCATTAACTCAAATGCTGGGCGCCATATTTTTTCAAATCACTTTCACTCACTCACTTTCTCTTTTGGTTTAAAAAGTCAACAAAGCACTAATACTTGCAATTTTCAAGTTTCTGGATTCAAGTTGGTATTTCCGCTGTTTGTTAGGGTTGGTTCCTTTCCCTTTAAAAGTTTGCTGCTGCCGGCTTGTTCTGCTGAAGGCAGAATCGTCCCACGCCGCCCGGAGTCTCCGCAGGTTGGGAGGGAGCCACGCCTGTTTTCTCCCCCAGAAGCAATTCCCTGGGGGGGTTACAGGGGCTCAACCTGTACCCTGCTGTCTCTGCTCCTGCAATCTTCGAGATTTCGGAGTTTTCGAGCCGCTCCTCGTTCGCGGGGCGGCTCTACAGGCGGCGGGGCTGGCGGTCTTTAAAAAATCACCGCCATCGCCGAAGCTCGCAAACCGGAAGTCAATTTAGGGAAGGGAAAAATTTTCACCAAACTTGATTTAAGAGAGGCATACTACCGAGTGAGAATAAAAGAGGGGGATGAATGGAAGACAGCATTTAATTACCCTCTGGGATGTTTCCAGTTTAGAGTACTCCCTTTTGGACTACAGGGAGCCCCGGCTGTATTCATGAAGCTGATCAACGAAGTATTGCATGAGCACCTGTATAAGGGGGTGTTGGTCTATTTGGATGACATTCTGATCTATTCTGACAATATGGCCAACCATGTAAAGTTGGTACGGACGGTCTTGAAGAAACTCAGAGCAGCTGAACTCTATGCCAAGCTTTCTAAATGTGAATTTCACCAAGACAAAATCGACTATCTTGGATATCGTATCTCGCACAAGGGAATAGAGATGGACCCTGAAAAGGTCCAGGCAGTGCTGGAATGGGCCGCACCGCGCACCCGTAAACAGTTACAGAGTTTCTTAGGGTTTGCTAACTTTTATAGACAATTTATCCCCTCTTTCGCGAAAATCGCACTACCAATTACAGACTTGCTAAAAACCAAAGGGAAGTTAAGCCCAAACCCTCGAAACCACTAGAATGGACTATGGACTGTCAAGCCGCTTTCGAAAAATTGAAACGACTTTTTGCGGCTAAACCTGTGCTCAAACACCCCGACATGGAACAATCTTTTGTAGTACAAGCTGACGCCAGCGACGTAGCTGTAGGAGCAATACTCTTCCAAAGAATGAAAACGGGATATTACAACCCTGTGCTTACACGTCCCGTAAACTGTCGGAGACGGAAAGGAGATGGGCCATATGGGAGAAAGAGGCGTTTGCAGTCAGATGGGCGCTGTTGACATGGAGACAATTTTTAGAAGGGGCAAAACACCCTTTCGAGGTGTGGACTGATCATAAGAATCTAGAAGCATTAAAAACACCCCGCAAACTATCACCAAAACAGGCTCGTTGGGCCCAACATTTCAAGCAATTCAATTTCACTCTACGTTACCTTCTGGATGGAAAAAACTTCATGGCAGACGCACTTTCCAGATTGCCGCAGTACAACAGCATCAAGAAGGAAGTGGTTCAATCAATGATCCCATTGACACAATTGGCGACACCTGTCACTACCAGAGCGCAGAGTAAAACCGAACCAGAACTCTCGAGGGATTTACTCGAAAATTTGCGAGAAGCACTAAAAACTGACGAGTGGTTTAAGAACCACTCGAATGAATGCACACTTCGTGACGGCTTAGCTTGGGTTGGATCAAAATTGTATGTTCCAACCTCATTAAGGACAACCGTACTGAATTATGCTCATGATGCCAAGGCTGCAGGACACTTTGCGTTTGTTAAGACCCTACATCTTGTTAAGAGACAATTTTGGTGGCCTGCACTTAAAAAGGACATAGAGACATATGTGGCTAGCTGTCCAGTATGTGCCTCGGCTAAAAGACTTCCAGGAAAACCTCCGGGATTACTGCAAGGTGTGGCCAGACCGAATGCCCCATGGAAGGAAATATCTATGGATTTTATTGTGGATTTGCCAGAGAGTGAAGGCTGCACTGTCATTTGGGTAGTGACTGATTTGTTTTCCAAACAAGTACATTTCATCCCTTGCTCTAAGATCCCTTCAGCAAGAACCCTTGCAAAACTGTTTATTCGGCAGATTTACTGACTACATGGATCTCCAAAAAGAATAATTTCTGACAGGGGTGTGCAATTTACGTCCTGTTTCTGGAAGGAATTTTTGAAGTTGATAGGCTCTGCCCAGGGGCTGAGTTCAAGTCATCACCCTCAGGCAAATGGGGCTTGTGAACGAACCAATGGGGTTCTAGAACAATACCTGAGGTGTTACGTGAATTACCAACAAGAGAATTGGGTAGACTTGTTGCCATTTGCAAAAGTGGCATATAATAATTCCGTACACAGTAGCACTGGATTCACTCCTTTTAAGGTCGCATCGGGCCAGGATTGCGTACCCATTCCCGAGCTACCACAAGATGATCCCCAGAATCCCTCTTTGATGGATTGGATTGAACAGTTAAAAAGCACATGGGCAGTAACTCGGAAGGCATTAGATGAGGCACATCGGGCCCATAAGGCGTAAGCCGATAAGAAAAGGTCCCCAGCTCACATTTATAAAGTGGGTGATAAAGTCTATTTATCTACTAAATACTTACAGACTACCCAGAAGTCTAAAAAACTGGGCCCTAAGTATGTGGGACCATTTCGTATGATTAGACTGATTAATCCAGTAACAGTTGAATTGGAATTGCCAAAAATGTTGAGGCGTATACATCCTGTATTTCATGTTAGTTTATTAAAACCTGAACACTTGTCTCCCCTAAAGGCTGACCAAAGCACCCCTCCAATTCCCATTCTCATAGAAGGGGAGCAACATTTTGAAGTTAAGGAAATTTTGGACTCTAGAAAACACCATGGTAAAGTCCAATATCTGATTGCCTGGAAACATTTCCCTTTGTCTCAGGCTGAATGGGTGAATAAATGGGATGTCCGAGCTCCCAAGAAAATACAGCAATTCTATACCAAATACCCAGATAAACCATAATTATTGTATATATTCTGTTTCTTTCTCCTTTCTTTCCTCTTATTTAGGAATAACGTCTCTTCTGCAAGAGGGGCCGAATGTCAGCCTCAGCTTTGCCTGCTTCAGCTGCCATAAGAAACGGGGGAGGGATTAGTTAAGGGGGGAAAGGGGGGGAAGATGCAGGAGGTGTTTTTTTTTCCATTGTAGGACGTGTCTTCCCAAGAAATGAAAGTGAATCTTCAAAGGGGACGGCTGACCAACTGCCCTACATTCCTGATGAATGATGCTGCCAGACGTGATGCCACCTGACCTTTGGGAGACCTTTGGATTGGCCGATGGGGGGGGGAGAAGCTTAGTAGATGCTATTTCACGCGTTTTGCTCACTTCCAGCTTTACCTGGGTTGCGATCATTTCATATTCAGTAAAAGTACTAATCTCTTCAAAATGTTTGAGTTTGGGTTTTCCTTTCTTGGATATTGAAGGAAGCATACCTGACAGATCTGCTGAGGCTAGAACAGCGGCGTCATGGGCAGTATGGAGGCCTTGTCGATGGCGGAGAGTGCCATACTGAAGGTGCTGGGAATGACCCAGCAGACCATTCCACTGGGATTACATCTAATTGCCCTTGAAGGGTGTGAGGCCGGGAAGATCTGGGCTGTAATAGCCCTGCGAGGACAGGCTATGACTGCGGGGTGAGTGGACCTGGAGAAGATCTGGGGGGGTTGGGAGTTTGCCGGAGGGGAAGTGGTAATTGTACATCTTGCTCTTCCCTGGGGCCTCCCCCACCCACTTTTGATGGCCCACCCGGACTACTGCCTGGCTCGGTTTGGCCCACCCTGCCTATTCATCTTCAGCTGTTTGTTGGGACCTTTGTCATCTTCCTCCTTATTGATCTGCTATCTGATCCCTGGCTTTTCTCCCATCACGATGTGTTATATCTCATACTTTTACTCCCTATTACTGCCTTTATTGGACTTGGCGTATTGGACAGAGATATGGAGCTTCAGGCTGAAGAGCCGTGAGTCCTGGTAGACTGCTGCTGCATTATGTTTCTAAGAACTGTTCTATGACTCCGCTGGCGGTTGTTCTCCGCCTAGCCACCGTGAGAGGACAGTTGCGGCCGGTTCCATTGGACCTATTCACTGCAGCTGTTCGGACTCCTCCACCACTGTGAGAGAGTGGTGGTTATACCGGCCTGGTTTACTCCTATCTTGGCATTATATTTGCCCCTCTTCTTACCATCTTGGTTCCCTGTCACTGTCTTACATCCACCTCTTATATTTATTCTGGCGTACACTTTGGCGACCCTCCTCACTCTGTGAGATGCCCCCCTCTCACAGACATGGCCTTCAAATTTATCAAAGGCCTACCTCAAGGACAGGTTTTGGAACCCCGAGTGGTGTCATGCCTCAAAGTGTGGTCTGAGGGGTTTTTTAATTAAGGTTTTTAATCAAATTTAAAGGGGACCCAGAAGGCGGGTGGTGACCAAAGGGGATGGGGGGAGAAATCCACTAAGGTCGGAGCCGAGCCCAGCACAAGGAAACGGTTTGGAGGGTGCAGGACGAGGGATTGGGAAAGGGACGGAGGGCTCTCCTAATGAGGAATGTACCATCAGCACAGTCAATGGGAAAGGCAGATATGGCAAGAGCAGGGGGCCATATCATGTGTCGGGGGTGCACACTCACTGTTTGAGAGCTATTGCACGTCCCGGTCCCCAAGGCTCCTCTCGGATGCTAGGTGGCACAGATACTCAGGATCTGGGCCTTTGGCTGATGCTATGCAACACCAGGTCCGTGGTAAATAAGGCCCCCCTCATCCACGATCTCATACAGGAGGGCGGAGCGGACCTGGTGGGTATTACCGAGACCTGGTTGGGCCCGGAGGGAGGGGTCCCCCTGGTTGAGATGTGCCCACCAGGTTTCAGAGTGTTCCACCAGCCGAGGGCCCAGAGGAGGGATGGGGGGGTGACAGTCATTATTAAAGAAGGTCTCGGTCCGAGGGAGACCACTGTGCCTCAGACTGCCGGATGTGAATCCCTCTTTGTGAGATGGGGTCATGGGGTTCAGATGGGCCTGTTGCTTACGTACCTGGTTCCCTGCCATGTGGCAACAGCCCTGCCCAAACTACTCGACGTAATAGCCACGGTGGCAGTTGATACACCCAGGCTTATGGTCATGGGTGATTTCAACCTGCCGTCTATTGGTGAAACGTCTGAGTTGGCTCGGGAGTTCATGGCTTCCATGACAGCCATGGACCTGACCCAGTTAGTTCATGGCCCAACCCACGGGGGGGGGTCACACTCTGGATTTGATTTTTGTCTCTGGCCAGTGGTTGAGTGGTCTTGTTATAGGGGATATAGACATGGAACCCTTGTCATGGTCAGATCACTCGCTCCTTCGCCTGGACCTTCGAACCACCATACCCCGCCGCAGGGAGGCGGAGCCAATAAGATGGGTCCACCCCAGCCGTCTGATGGATCCTGATAGATTCCAGATGGAGCTTGGGCCACTTCCTGAGGATCTTGCACATGACTCGGCCGAGGACCTGGTGGCCGCCTGGAACCGGGCGGCTGGTGGGGCCTTGGATCAAGTTGTGCCTTTGCGGCCTCTGACCCGGTGCCGATCCCTTGCGGCTCCTTGGTTCACCGAGGAGCTGAGGGAGATGAAATGCTGGAAAGGACGCCTAGAGAGCATTTGGGGGGCCAGTTTCGCTGAATCTGATCGAACACTGGTAAGGTCACATATTAAGACCTACCTAGTGGCGATAAAGGTAGCAAAGTTTAATTACTTTTCCGCTCTTATTGCATCATCAGAGAATCATCCGGCCGCCCTGTTTAGGGTGACCCACTCCCTCCTCCACCTGGAAGCATGGGAGGACCCCCTGGAGGGCAGGGCTGAGGATTTCGGACGATACCTGTATGACAAAATCACTCAGATTCAGGGGGATTTGGACTCTGACTGGGTAGATTCGGGCAGGGTGACGAGGAACAGTCCTGAGAACGTTATCTGGGAAGAGTTTGACTCTGTGACTCCTGATGACGTGGACAGGATTTTGGGGAGACTTAGTGCGGCCACATATTTACTGGACCCATGTCCCTCCTGGTTAGTACTGGCTTCCCGGGAGGATACACGAGGCTGGCTCCAGGGAATTATCAATGCTTCATTGAGTGAGAGTCACTTCCCCACTGCCTTGAAAGAGGCGGTGGTGAGGCCTCTCCTCAAGAAGCCTTCCCTGGACCCGGCAGTATTAGCCAACTACCGTCCTGTCTCCAACCTTCACTTTGTGGCGAAGGTTGTTGAGAGTGTGGTTGCGCGACAGTTTCCACAATTCCTGGAGGAAACGTCTTATCTAGATCCATTCCAGTTGGGTTTCAGGCCTGGGCACAGCACGGAAACGGCATTGGTCGCGTTGGTAGATGATCTCTGGAGGGCGCGGGACAAGGGTTGCTCCTCTGTCCTGGCCCTGTTAGATCTCTCAGCGGCTTTTGATACCATCCACCATGGTATCATGCTGCACCGGTTGGAGGAGTTGGGGATGGGGGGCACCATACGGTGGTTCTCCTCCTTTCTCTCAGACCGGTCGTAGTTCATGTTGGCAGGGGGGCAGAGGTCGACCTCAAGGCCTCTCATTTGTGGAGTGCCTCAGGGGTCGGTCCTTTCACCCCTTCTGTTCAACATTTATGTGAAGCCGCTGGGTGAGATCATCTGTGGCTTTGGGGTGAAATACCATCAGTAAGCTGATGACACCCAGCTGTACATCTCTACCTCAGGCCACCCCAACAATGCCCTTGATGTGATGTCCCAGTGCCTGGAGGCTGTGCAGATCTGGATGGGGAGGAACAGGCTCAAGCTCAACCCTTCCAAGACTGAGTGGCTGTGTTCCCAGCATCCCGATATAGTCAGTTGACTCCATCACTGACTATCGGGGGCGAGTCTTTGGCCCCCTCGGAGAGGGCACGCAATCTGGGAGTCCTCCTGGATATGCAGCTGTCCTTGGAGGAACATCTGATGGCTGTAGCCAGGGGGACCTTCTGTCAGGTTCGCCTGATTCGCCAGTTGCAGCCCTTTCTTGATCGGGATTTCCTGTGCACAGTCACTCACGCTCTCGTCACTTCATGCCTGGACTACTTCAATGCTCTCTACATGGGGCTCCCCTTGAGGAGCATCCGGAGGCTCCAACTGGTCCAGAATGCGGCCACGCGGGTAATCACGGGAGCCGCCTGGTGCTCCCACATAACACCGCTCCTGCGTGAGCTGCACTGGCTTCCAGTGGTCTTCCGGGTGTGCTTCAAGGTGTTGGTTACCACTTTTAAAGCGCTCTATGGCATAGGACCTAGTTATTTTCGAGACCGCCTGCTGCTACCGATGACCTCCCACCGACCTGTGTGCTCCCACAGAGAGGGCCTCCTCGGGGTGCCATCAGCCAAACAATGTAGGCTGGTGACCCTAGGGGGAGGGCTTTCTCTGTGGGGGCACCTACCCTCTGGAATCAGCTGCCCCCAGAGATAAGAAGAATCCAAGACCTTGGTGCCTTCCGCCGTGCCCTTAAAACTTTTTTTTTCAGCTAGCCAGGCTGGCTTAATATATTTTTTAAATATTTTTAATTGGTTTGTTATTTTAAATTGGGGCCAAATTAATATATATCTTTTTAATTGTTTTTAATGTTTGTATTGTATGTTTTTTATCTGGCTGTGCCCTGAGTCCCTCGGGAGAAGCTGCGGTATATAAATTCGAAATAAAATAAAATTAATTAATTAATTAATGTTCTTCTATTCCTCTGGAAAAGATGTGAATTTGGAATAGATGTTATTCTTTATCCAATTCATTACCTTGAAAAATCTTGCTTCTGTAGATTTTCCGTTTTGAATATGTGGATTAAAAACAGTTGCCTTGCTCCCTTTCCTAGTTTATTGCATTTCAAAAGCCAAAACTAGTCTTTATCCCCAGAAAGAGGGACTGAAGTGGGGAGGCAGGGCAGATAGGGACATTTCTGTTGGTTGCATGTTCAAATAAAGAACTTAATCAGCAGGATGGTGATTCCACATCTTGGTCTGCAGATATGGTAATATAGACTGGACAATGACCATAAAACTATTTTTATCCTTTTCTTATTTAGGATACTAATATCAGGAAAGCAATGAGGAATGAAATAAAATTATTTGAGCACATGTTATAAGAGCCCTTGTTTTACAGTTCTGGGCCTTCCTTCTTAAATTACTATTTTGCATTTGACTCCAGCTGGCAGAATTGTTTCTTTTGCAAAAAACCCCCAAAGATTCTGTAAGCGCATTTTCTGGGAAAGAACACATCCAGATAGTATAATAACCACTCATTACGTGTGTGCCAAAGTGCCAATTCTAAAGTTCTTGCTCGGTATGATATTTGATACCAAAGATATTCCATTGGGACAATTCTTCCAGGATTGAATCCAAAGGTCAGACCATCCATAACTACCTCATCAAATTGTTGCCATGAGTTAACTGAAAGATGTTTTCTTTTATCCAGGTACCAAGTCTGACTTATGTTAACCCCATTAGATAGGCCAGACCAGTATATTAACACTTCAGGAAGATTAAAACTATTTTTATTAAAATTGGCTAAGGCACTTTTGTCAGAGTCTCTTTCAAATATTATTTCATTTTGTAAAGCTTAAAAAATTTCATTCTCTCCCAGGTAATAGTTCTTGCATATTTCTATTACAGTCACTTCCTTACTCTCCACATTTATTTTCATATTCCTGTCCCAGAAATGTTTCCATCCTTTTTTATTTATTCCAATACGTTACCATTTCTTATGATTTATTCTCTGTTCTCTTTATTCTCTCTTTCTCCTCAAAAGTCAGTTTAGATGTAACAGGAACATTCCTTTAATGAAGCTCCCAATTTCATTTTCTTTATATAAAAGGCAATTGGGGAAAAACATCTGGATTAGACTACTGTAGGGAATTAACCTTCTCTCCTAAGAATCTTTCCCCAGCTCTGAATGCCATGACTGCAACATATTTTACTCTATCCCTCCCTCCCCCGTGTGTGTGTGTGTGTGTGTGTTCAACTAACAGTGCTGCTTGTTATAAGAAAGAGATATTCAGTGAAGAAAAGAATACAAGTGTTAATTCTTCTCCCAACCAATGCAGCCCATAGCTAGTTTTGAAAAGAAAAAGAAGTCCAAGGCTCCCTTGTGCCCTCACATTTAGCTTGACCCCACTGATGCTGCTGAAGTACTTGTCATAGCCACATTTCAAACCTTACCTTGCAATTGCATGGTGGAACTAAACTGAATGGAATATTTTAGCTGAAATTTAGCTATATAATCCCCTGATGTAAATTCACACAAATGGAGTTCTGAATTATTCCAGTATCATTTGAATGTCATCACTAAAGGAGTCACAAATGTATTAAGAAGACTATCAGGTTTGCTTTCACTTTCAAACATACATTTCAGAGAAGGGTTTTCTGGGTTGATAGACACATTTGGAATTTAGATAATATGTTGTTTGCCCAGAATGAATGCCATGCAGGTGTGAAAACTTTACCAAAAACAAGTTAAGGACTCAACTGCGGGAGCATTCTAAGATACCTTGAATTCCTTAAAATAACTACCAGCATTTTGCCCTTGTAAATGTAGATGCCTGTAAGAGAAAAAGCCAAGATAGTGAACTCTTGCTTTGAAATATATTTACTCATCTAAACAAACTCAATAGATGAAAATCTCACACACTATATTTATCTGCTATGTGGCCCAGAGTGAAAAAGTGGGAGGAGAATTATTTCTCTTCAATTCCTCCTGAGAAAGCATTTGATGGAGATAGGTGTTTAAGAAATACAAAATATAAATAAATAATATATACATTTCTTTCAATGGCTATCTTTATGGGATAGGTTCTTAGCTATTGGTTAAATTCCTTTGTTGCTTTTTTGATAAAGCACAGGGTATACCTGTACACACTTTGCATTGCTGGCATAAAGAGAAATAAATCTTTGTTCTAAAATAGAAGCCAGTCCAAAATTGGTTAAGCTAACTCTAGATGACAGGTTTCTAAAATCCTCCTGATTTGATGCTATACTATTACACCATAAACACTCAAAATAAAATAACAGATTGTTATTTCCTCCCTGTGTTGGCTAGTAAACAGACTAATATAGCTTTTTCAAAGAGAGTCTTAACTATTACAAAACAGCTGGCCAAAAGAAACTATAGGGATGGTTCTTAAATATGCAGATCCCCAGTTTATAAAGCAGTGCAGTAGCAATTAAGATGTTGGGCTTGACAGGTGGAAAACCAGCAGCTCAGGTTTGAGACCTCAGTGCCATATGACAGTGTGAGCTCCCATCCTTGCCCCAGCTCCTGCCAACCTAACAGTTCAAAACCATGTAAATGCGAGCAGATAAATAAGTACCATTTTGGTGGGAAGGTACAGTGTTCTGTGATGTCATGCTGGCTACATGACTACAGAAATGTCTTCGGACCACACTGGCTGAATGGCCTTGAAATGGAGATGAGCACCACCACCTACCAGTTGGCAATGACTAGCGGAGTAAGATCTGCAGGGATTTCTCCTTTACCTTACTAGTACATATTGGCTCTGCACACTAAATTAATATGTGAAAAAGTCACTGCACTCTCAAATTTTGCCCCACACAACTCTTTTCTTTAAGCATTACTATTGGCTTATAGAAGACAGAAGTGAATTGTTTACATATCCTAATCTTTTTAAGGATTCCTGAAATACCTTCTTCCATGTTGTTTGTAAATTTTATAAGCAAAATTTGCTGAATATATAGTATGTAATTGTAATTAAACTGAATGCTTCAAGAAAACATAAATGTACATTTGTATATTCATTATCTTTTACACAGAAAGAGGGGGAGGGAGGGGGAAAGAAAGGAAGATATTTATCTTTTTCTATGTATCTATATAGACATACCCTCACCCATTCAAAGACAGATACACATATTTTATCATAAATTTTTCTTGTGATAACTTTCACTGTGTTGAGTAGTGTTATACAGGTAGTCCTCATTTAGTCACTGTTTAATGACTCTTCTCAGTTATGACAGTGATGAAAAAATATCTTTGGGACCAAATCTTGCATTTGTGATCTTTTCAGATCTGTAAAACAAAGGAAAACTGGAGTAAGAGAATAAAATTTTAATGTTTCACTTCCTTCACTTAATACCCAGGTTGCCAGTCACAACTGTGGTCACCAAAAAAGGATTGTATGTTCTGCATGTCAACTATAGCAGCAGATAAATTTAAATATTAAACAAATAGAACAAATATTGACCTTTAAAGATATGACTTTTTAAAATTGCTAACTGATTGTAATTATAGAAACTGATTCCCCAAAACCCTTTTCTGTGCCTATCAGAAATTTTATGACACTGGCTAATAAAACTTGATGTCATATATTCCTGTTTTGTTGTTTTGTTTTTTAGGTAGAAATATTCATCCACGATGGAAGCCCTATTAAAAAGTCAAAGACATTAAAGAAAAAATACACAGCCATTGCAAAAATTCAAGAAAATAAGCCAAGAATATCCTGCCGGTTTCCTCCAACTCTCACATAACATTGGTCATCAAACTCTCATCTCTAGTTTAGAGGTGCCCATTAACCACTTATGCATCGATTTGCTATATGGGCAAGATGAGTCATTCTTTTTTTTTTATTATTGAAAAAGTTTTTCAAATACAAATTTTCCCCCTTTTCCCCCCCCTCCTCCCTAACCCCCCTCACCCCCCCTTCCCCTTTGACTTCTTCATAATAAAACCCAAATTCATAACAGATTATATCATACTTTGCTATCCACTTACTCCATCTCCATATACTGACCCTTTCTTTCTAATAAAATTATCATACCCCCCTTATACTATGCTGTAATATGCATTTCAAAGTGACATTCTATTATAACAATATCTAGTAACTCCTGATTTAACATAATGATATTATTATATCTCCCAATTTAACAATTTCCGCTCGTGATCTACCCTTTTACTACCCCCCATACGATATAACATTTCAAAGCATACTTCCGCTCTAAAACTATTCAATAAATTCTAATTTAACACTTATTCAATTCAACTAATTTCCTTCCCCCCCTTCATTACATACATTCAGATCTAAACATAATATCCCTTTTCTTTAAACTAAACAATCCATAACCTATCCTATCTCCATCCACTTTCCTACAAAATTACCATAATTATTCTTAATATCTTTATTCTTCTGCCCACTCCCCTAGAAAAATATTCCCTTATGTAAATAAAATCCTAAAAGGAAAAAAAAAACTTTTTGCTTGTAATCCATATAACATCTTCTGTAATATCCTTCAATTGGATGATAAATTCCATCACCCATGTTAGGGTAACATCACATCCTTATTCCAACAGTATTTTCAGAATCTTCAATTACCATCTGCCCCCATCAGTAACGAATATCTTCATATTGGAAGAAAGAAACAAAAAAAGCCCCCAACAACCACCCGAGTGACTTTATAATTATATTCCGTATAATGTTTATGGAGGTATCTTTTATCCAGATTATTAATTCCAACCATCGTAATAGGGTAACAACCAGATCTTCTGCGTGCCCCAATCCAGTAAATCTCTTGCCATATAACTCGACATACACGTAATATATTTATCCGGAAATCCAAAAATCAAACAAGATGTTTCCAACCATTCAATTTAAGGCCTTTTTCACATCCCAAAATAATTCAGCACTGCAGAGATCTGCCCTTTCCTCAGGATAAAATAAACCAATACTTTGCCAATTATCTTTTCATATATTCAGTCCTCTCATAAGTAACTGGCATTACTGTTGTTTAGTTTAAAAGTTTTTATGTTTGTGAGACCTACTTCTTCTTTTCTTGACTTTTTGTGGGTTGGATCTCCATCCTAAATTCCTTTCTGTAGATTGTATATCAACTATTTGATTTTGCTGGTGTATAACTTGATCCTGTTGGGTTTGCTTTTGTGGCTGAGATCTTTCTGGTTCTGTAAATTGTATATCAACTAATTGACTTCCATGCTGGTTTGTGGTTTGACAAATCATTGCAGTAGGATCCGGAACCGCCTCTCTTATATTAAATAATCCAGCTGAGACCTCTGAAAGAGAATCCAAAAGCGGCTCATCTGTGGAGACCTCTTTAACTTGTTGTTTCTTCATTGTCTCCATCTCCTTCTGCTTTTCTTGAATTTCTGTCTCTTGTTGATTTTGCTTTTTAAGTACCTTATGATAAAATTTTTCCGCTTTTTCAACAGTATTTATCTGATATCTTATTCCTTGATATCTCAGTATTATACCCACTGGGACATCCCACCTGAATAGAATATTTTGTCTTCTTAACTCAGTCACCAAAAAACCAAATTTCTTTCTATCTCTTACCATCTTAGGCGGCAATTCCTTAAATATCCAGATTTTTCTCCCATTCAGTTGTAAAGTAGAATTAAAAGATTTTTGCACAATATCATTCCTTATCTCTTTATCTGTAAAGTAAATCACCACATCTCTAGGCAGTTGCCTTTGTTTTGCAATCCAGGAATTCACTCTATAAGCCTTATTAATTTTACTGAATACCTCCTCAGGATGAACCTTTAAGATCCCAGCCAAAACTTGAGCAGATGTTTTTCTTAAATCATCACTATAATTTTCCTGTAAGCCTCTAATTCTGATCGCAAATTCTGTGATTCTGTATTGCAGCATTACAACCTCTCTTTCAATTCCTTGCTTTATATCTTCTGCCTTATAAGTCTCGTGACCAGCTTCCTTTTTAGACTTTAGTTCTGAGCTATTATCTCAAATATTTATTAAGTCCTTTTCAATTCTTAGTATTTTATTGTCCAAATTATCAATTTTCTCCATTTTAGACTCTAACAATTTAATATTTGTATCCAACTTTATAACAATTTCTGAAAAACCATTAGTCACTGTTACAATCTTTTGTTGCAAATTGTCATACTTTTGTTGTATCATTTCTTTAATTTCCTGCCTTAAATTTTCAAATTTCTGGTTCACAGTCTCATAACATTTTGCCATTTCCTCCTGAATAAATTCTTTTAAATTAAAACCATTCTGCAAAGTCTGTAGGCTCAGAGCTTGCTCAAACAGTTGTGAGTGGGGGAGCACCCCCCCCCCTTCTTGTCTATCAGATTTCATTAGTAACGCCATCCTTCCAGCAGGCTGTTCTTTTTTACCCCCAAACAAGATCAAGTACAAATCTCCAAGAAGAGAGGAACTTAAAATAACTCTTTTTCTTTCAAATTGTAGCCAGCAGTATATATTCCGCTACTTTGTATCTGTTATGGAAGGACTCTTAGTTTCAGCTTTCTTCTACTTCTCAAGCCTCAGCGGCCATTTTAAAGCTTTTTTTTTTCCTCTTTTACTTTAAAATGCTTGTAAATTCATTAAGGATACTTGCGATTTAGGGTCCAAAATCCAAGTCTCATCTTTTTTAATAAGTCCATCTGTTAGTTTTGTTAGTTAATCCGGTTCCAGCGCCTAGCTCTGCAAAAAACGCAGATTGCACTCGATGCCCAGAGCGGCGGCAAGGCACAATAGGGAGCTCCAACCCGCCCATCCCCAAGAGTTAAAAAAAGACTCTGGGGACTTCGCAGAGGGCTCTACCCACCCCCGCCCGCTCAGACTCACATTTCCATCAGGAAATGGAGTTTTTCGAGCCGCCTTTCAGATGTAAAAGCGGCTCTTTTACAGGCAACGGGGCGGCGGTCACAGAGGACCATCTGGCGGCGCCAGAAGCCAGACAGGAAGTCAAGATGAGTCATTCTTAACAAAGGAAAGAAAACATGTGACAAATGTGCAGATGTATCAGAGATTTTATATGAAGTAGAATTCCCTGGATACATTTGAAAAGGTGCTTTGTTTCACATAGGTGCTTTCAAACACTCCTGGGCCTCTGAAGTTATAAGCAGACAATGTTATATAAGGAAGAAAAAGTGTGCAGAAGGTATTTGTTGTGCAAATGAGCAATCCAAATGTTGTGGATTCAGCATTCTCATTTCAAATAGCAAAAGCTTCACATAAGGGAACAATCTGTAAGTATACAAGGGGTTACCTTGCTGTAATTCTGCAAATAATTTACAATAGGTAAAGATATCTCCAAGAAATGAATGTATTGCCACCTACGCATTTTTTTTAAAAAAAAAAATCAAAGCTATTTTTGAAGTAAAGAACATGATTTCATTCACTTTTGTACACACTCTTCAATTCAGAAAAGCTATTAGCAAGTTTTTAAAAATATGACAATTTGCATAATGTTGAACTCAAATATTGCATGATCACTCCCTCAAGGTTCCAGTAGCTTCAATAGCTTCTATCATTTCATCTCTATTAGTGAAAATTAAATCCAATATGGTTGATTCTCTAGTTTCCTTCTCTACTTTTTGGGAGACAAAATTGTCTGCTAGGTCTGCTAAGATCAAGACCTGTTTGATCTTCCACTTGGTGCAGAGTTTGTCTCCCAGTTGTCAGGGTAGACAGATACAAGAAGTATCTATTCCTTCTAATATATGTTTCTCTGACTGTCTCTGTCTGTCTCTCCCTGTCTTCCTCTCTCCTGTTTAACATTCTGATATATTCCCTAGCATAGTTGTTGGATTCAATATATAACTTTAAGTGGTGGAGGACAAAAAATATTTCTTAGTATAACCTTAAGATATAATGTGCATTTATCCAAAATCAGTGCTATTTTTCTTCTTTACCTGAGACATTTGTCATCAATCTTTTGAAACAAGTCAAGTAGAAACCTAAGTTCTCATTCATGCATAATATTATACTCACAGCTTAGTAACATCATATGTTTCAAATCAACTAACTGAAACCTTGAGCATCTTGCTGTTATTAATGGAAGTTTAATACATGTTATGTTAGTAAAGAATACACTTTAAAACATATATTCTAATCCCAATGCATAAACTCAGTAGGCATTTTAGTCAGGTGGACGTCATCCTAATATGATATAGGATCCTATTTCCTGGTTTGATGTATGATACTAACAGTATCCCTAAGCACAGTGCAGACAGGCGGATATGCACCCACCCACACCTATATGCAATTTGCACATGTCTACAGTGTTTCAGTTCAAAGCTCTAAATATAAAATATTGGAATAGAAAACTGTCTTACTGAAACAGACCACTGTACCATCTACTCATAGCTCATTCTAAATTAAGCAGTAGATTAAATCTATTACTAAGACCTCAGAATCAATGGTGGGATTCTACCAGTTCGCACGGCTCAGTAGAACCGGTTGTTAAGTAGTTAGGAAAATTGGTTGTTAAAAGAAATCTCCTTCTGTTTTTTCCCATTTTACAGGCTTAATCCTGTAAGGAATTTACAACATTCAGTGTTGTTTCCTAGCCTAATCTTTATTGCCCTGTTTACAGAAACTGCCTCTCCGGCAGTATCCCTAGACTTACTGTCGCTTCCTGTTCCGGAGGTTCTCTGAGGTTTTTTTTTTTTTTTTTTTGCTTGACTTTCTTAAAGGGGAAAGGTTGTTTAAGCTTCCTGTTGGGAGGGACTACTTCCCTGTTGGAGTTCTTCCAGCCAGGGTGCAATGATCAGCACTTTGAAGAAATAATTGTTGTTGTTTTTTTTGCTTTAATTTATATGCCACCCTTCTCCGGAGACTCAGGGCAGCTTACAATGCGTTAAGCAATAGCCTTCATACTTTTTGTATATTTATACAAAGTCAGTTTATTGCCCCCATAATCTGGGTCCTCATTTCACCTACCTTTGAAAGGATGGAAGGCTGAGTCAACCTTGAGCCTGGTGAGATTTGAACTTGCAGTAATTGCAAGCAGCAGATGTTAATCTGTTAATAACAGTGCTTTAGTCCACTGTACTAACGAAGCAGAAGCTTTTAATGACAAGGAACCAAGATGAGTGACATTCAGCAAAGCTTATTGGCTAACTAAAAAGATTGACATTCAAACATGAGTTTACATACCCTTTCTGATTTTTGGTCTAAAACTGGTTTTTGGTGAAGTTTAATTCTGTGCTTGGTGATGTTTAATCCTGTGATGAGATAATTTTCCCTATTCAGCTTTGTTTGGAAGGAAAAATGTTAATCTCTGTTCCTGAAAAGAAGCAGCTTTGGAAATCTGACTAGTTCTGTGTCTATTGGTTCTGGTAATTGGTTTAACAAGCAACAGATACTCTGTTTGCTCCTTTGCTTCATTCTGGAGAGCTTAAATGACCTCTCTGCTAAAGGGTTTCACTTTATGAGCAAGAGTTGGCTGCTGATAGTTATCATTGCATTTTAATTATTTTAATTCCTCAAGGTGCTCTGGCACCCTCCCTGATTTGTAACTCCAGGTATTTCTAATCTAATGATTGGTATTTAGGGCAGCTTTTTGCAGGCAAAGAAGCTTTTTGTATTTTTCTACAGGTAATCCTTGATTTACAACAGTTATAATGGCACTGGAAAAAGTGATTTATGACCATTTTTCACACTTATGACCATTGCAGCAAACTGTCATTAGGGCAAAGAAGTGATGCCACATGACCACCTGGCCATGGCCACCTGGTCACATGAAGCACCGCAGTTGTTACATGGTTGTTAAGAATGCTGCAAAGGACATAAATGATGACCGGTCATAAGTGCGAGGAACTGTCAAAAATCACTTTTTTCAGCTCTCTGGGTAGTCCCTATGTGCATAAGACATAAATGTGAGGATGGTCATAAGTGTGAGGATGGTCATAAGTGTGAAGACCAGTCAAAAGTGCGAGGACCGGCCAGAAATGACTTTTTTCAGCCCTCTGAATAGTCCCTATACACATAGCCATGGCCACCCGGTCACATAATCAGCTAGCCACACCCACCCGGTCATATGACCACCAAGCCATGCCCATCCAGTCACATGACCACCAAGCCACACCCACCCAAATAAGCCACACCCACAGAACCGGTTGTTAAAAAAATTGAATCCCACCACAGCTCAGAATTGCCTGCTAGGCCCCATAAGAGGAAACATGGACTATCCTTAAGGCTTCAGACAAACTGGGCACCAAGGTTTTAGGGACAATCCCAATTTCCCTCTGAAACCCATAAGGTCCATCAGCAATTTGGGACAAACCAATTCATTTTTCTCTGTACAGAGTAACCACAGAAAACTCCACGATTAAGAATAAGTGATCTGACCATGACAAGGGAGTAACAGTAACATTGCCATACCCTAAGACAAAAATGATATCTGAACCTTCTTCTCAATTCGTTACGCCCATGTAACACCTCTCCTACGCGAGCTGCACTGGCTCCCGGTGGTCTTCCGGGTGCGATTCAAGGTGTTAGTTATCACCTTTAAAGCGCTCCATGGCTTAGGACCTGGGTACCTACGAGACCGTCTTTTGCCACCAATAGCCTCCCACCGACCAGTTCGTTCTCACAGGGAGGGACTACTCAGGGTACCGTCAGTCAAATTATGTCGACTGGTGACTCCCAGGGGGAGGGCCTTCTCTGTGGGGGCTCCAACCCTTTGGAATGAACTGCCCCCGGAGATACAGAATATCCCTGATCTCCATGCTTTCCGCCGTGCCCTCAAGACCCTGATGTTCCAACAGGCAGGGCTAAACATACAAACATGCGAATGATTTTTTAAATGTTATCTAATTCTGGGTTTTATTTAATTGACCAAACTAAGTAACAATTTTAATTAGCAATTTTATGATGTTTGTGTGTCTATATTTTTCTTGACTGTACACCGCCTTGAGTCCTACGGGAGAAAGGCGGTATAGAAATATAATAAATAAATAAATAAATAAATAAATAAATAAATAAATAAATAAATAAATAAATTCACAGTCCTTGAAGTAAATATTTTGCAAAAACTTCAAAGGCATTATGTTAACAGACATTGATGTTCCTAGAAAAAATTGCAGAGACTCATCTACACTGTCATCATCATCATCATCTAATGAATTTGGTATGGAAAAACACAACAATAAATGATGAACTATCAGTTGTAAGTACACTATTCACTGGCATGAGACACATAGCAGAAAAGGATAACAAGTCTGAAGATAGAAACCACAATAAAGTCATAGCAGCATGGAAACAATTGCTTGCACATGAAAATGAAGTGGATTCCAGCTCCCTCTGAAATATTATATGTTCCTTATAATTGAAAAATATATAATCTAAATGTAGATTAGTCAAGTGTCTTATTATAAATATAATAACCATTGCTATCACCTGGTCACTCAAATGAAATCACAAAGCAGGAGCCTGACTCTTGGAATTTATTTCTCAGCTTTACTATTAATTTGTTGCAATATTTTCAGGATCAGACTCAATAAAGATAATAGAAGTTAAAGCTTTAAATATATTTCTTTTTAATTATGATAGGCATTCTATATTCACTGAATATTCAAGGTAGAAGCGACGAGAATGGTGAGGGTGGCTCCTTATATATACAAGGGGTGGAGCTAGGAATGGGAGTGGTAAGTTATGAATACATTAAAGTCCAAAGAATAAGTTAACCTCTGATGTTCCATATATACATTATTTACACATTGGAGAATAAGGCATTTACATCTGACAAATCCCCCTCTAAATGCCGGTTCGTTACACAACACCAATTACATTCTGATTCAGGACAATATAATACATATAATTTAGAAGTTAAATATTTGTGTTGTTTAGAAGGTAAGGGTTTTGTTAATATGTCAGCTAATTGTTCAGAAGTATCGCAATGTATTGCTTTAATGAATCCGTCTTGAGACAGTTGTCTCACATGCTTAAACTTTATATCAATATGCCTGGACCTTTGTCCAATTGCATCGGATCTGGATATTTCAATGGCCGCTTTATTGTCTTCATGCATAATAAATGGTAAGGTGGGTTTCTTCCAAACATCAGTGATCAGATCATTGAACCATACAAGGTTATTTGCAGCTTTGGACAAACAAACATATTCCGCTTCTGTAGTAGAAGTGGCTACTAGTTCTTGTTTACCAGTATACCAGTAAACTGGACAATCATTCAATAGAAAAACATAACCAGAAGTACTCTTTCTGCATGATGTATCACCAGCCCAATCTGCATCAGCATAACAAGTAATTTTTGGTTCTCTGTCATTATTGGGTTCCAACATTAAACAAAAATCTAATGTACCCTTCAGATATCTTAGAATTCTTTTGACAGCTTCCCAATGATACAAGGTTGGTTTACTAACATATCTTGACAATAGATTGAGAGGTAATGCAATATCTGGCCTAGTCCAATTAGATATATAAAGGAGTGAACCTATAACTGATCTGTAAAATGTGTTGTCTTTAAACTCAGGGGAAGATTCATCAGTGTTTCTAAGAAAATCAGTTTGCATAGGGGTGTCACAGGTTTTAGCATTATTTAAGTTACATTTGTTTAGGAGTTCGATGATTTTATCTTTCTGTGTAAGTTTGAATCCCCTTTTAGTTTTGTTAATTTGCACACCAAGGTATTTATTCACTTTACCCAGAGATTTCAGTGAGAAGTGTTCATTTAACTTATTTACAAAGATTTCCCTGCTCTCTTTATGCTTTCCAATGTATAAAATATCGTCCACGTAAATTAATACAAATTCAATATGATCATTACTCTTTTTTACAAAGAAACAGTTATCAGCAGTGGTGGCGTTGAAATCCATGGTCTTAAGTACTTTTACCAAGCAATCGTACCATCTTTTGCCGGATTGCTTTAATCCGTACAGACTCTTATTTAATAACCAAATTTCGTTCTTATTAGTGTATTGACTGTGTGGTGCTCTTACATATATTTCCTTATCTAATTTTGCATGTAAGTATGCGGTCTGTATGTCATATTGGAATACGTCCAGATTGAGTGCAGATGCTACTACAAGGGCTGTTTTGACACTCTCTGTTCTCACTGTGGGTGAATATGTATCAGTATAGTCTTCTGGATATTTTTGTGCATAGCCTTGTGCAACTAGTCTAGCCTTGTATAAGGTATTGCCTCCTTCTAAGTTCTTAATTTTATAAATCCACCTGGTACCTATAATTGTTTTATCCTTAGGTGCGATCGCAGGTGTGAATACATTTAATCCTTGTAAACTTTCCATCTCTTTTTCCATAGCTAGTTCCCATTTTTCTCTTTCTTCATGTGGAAGTTTCAATACTTCTTCATATGTATTAGGTGTTATTTGTTCTCCATTCATATGCATTATGTAATCTTTGTATTTATTTGGTATTTGGTTTCTATTGTTTCTAATAGTTCTTTCAGGCTTGCTATGGTTATCATGCAAATATCTAGCTTCCTTTTTTGTTAATGTGTCTGTCTTTATTTTATGCTGACTATTAGTCCAAGTTTTGGTTTTGTTCTTACTTTTGTTAATATTTTGATTTTCTGTTGTTCCTTCCTCGCAAGATATCGTATCTTTACATTTATTAGGAAATATTTCATTAAGGTGCAATTTTGACCAATTGGCCTGTTCATGGAACACAGCTGTTCTGGATACTATAAATTTGTTATTACTATCAATAAATCTGTACCCTTTGGTTCCAGTTTCGTATCCCATGAATCTTAATCTCCTGGATACGTTTTCTCCCTTTCTCCTCAATTGTTTAGGTATGTGTACGTCTGCAGTGACTCCAAATATGTGCATGTGTGATAATTTGGGTTTTCTATTGTACATCACCTCATATGGTGTCTTATTCACAATACTGGACCAGGTTCTATTTTGAGTGTAATTCGAATAATGTAATGCCTCTGACCAAAATTGTTTGCCTAAACCAGCATCCTCTAATGTGCACCTAATCATGGTTTGTAGTGTGGAATTTTTCCTCTCTGCAACTCCATTTTGAAATGCAGAAAAAGGATTGGACGTGAAATGTAACATTCCTCTATCCTTTAACCATTGGGAGAATTCTTTAGACATGAACTCACATCCCCTATCTGTCATAATTTGCTTTATTCTGATATTATGTTGTGTTTCTATACGTTTGTAGAATTCCTTAAATTTCTGAAATGTTTCATCCTTGTGCTTTAATGTGTAAACAAAACCATATCGGCTGTAGTCATCCACTATAGTTAGGAAGTAACGTTTTCTATAGGTAATTGAGGGACTTAATGGACCAACTAAGTCCATATGTACCAAATCAAAAATATTGTTAGTTGATCTGTTAGATTTTTTTGGTCTGGGACTGGTTTTTAGTTTGGTGGACTTACATACTGAGCATTCCAAATAATTTTCACAATTTTTTATTTTGACACCTTCTGCGTGTTCAGTCATTTTTTGTACTACAGGAAAGCTTGCATGTCCTAACTTCCTGTGTAAGATGTGAGCACACTCATCATGAATTGGTTTACCTATTTTTGGTTTCTTTTCCTTGTATGTATTTTTGTGATCATGAGTTATTCTACACTCATCATTGTCACTGTTACTGACATTTTCATCATCTGCTTCAATACAATCTTCCATATTTGAATCAATGTTATGTAAACATCTTTCTTTAGTTATCAGATAGGGTAGACCTCCTTTTATCATTACAGTACCTACATTTGTTTTGTTCTTTTCTATAGTTGCTTTCCCCTTTGAGAAAACTATATTGATATCAGATTCTCTGCTTAATTTTATGGCACTTAGTATGTTGTGAGGTATTTCTGGGATTAATAATACCCCCTCTATTTTCCCTAGACCAGGCAAGGTCACATTTCCTTTGCCTAGTACTTGAACCTTTTCTTGATTAGCTACCTTTATCACAAACTTATCTTCTATAAATGAAGATAATATACTTTTGTTGTTGGTGGTGTGATTTGTTGCACCAGAATCAATAAGCCAATTGTTATTCTCATCCTGCTGTGTTCTGGTGCTGTCTTGTTTATTTAGCCCATTCAGTGACCCAGATTTCCTCTCTTTTGAATTTTCTCTACCCCCTCTACCTTCTTTGTAATTTGGTGGGCTTCTATATTTGTGTCTATCTGTGGAAGATTGTCTGTAATTATATTTGCTCCTATATTCTGGTCTATGTCTCTCTCTTGAGACTTTGGGGCAGTCTCTTCTACTATGTTCCCTGGATCCACAATTGTAGCATCTAAAGGCCTCATTATGTTTATCTTGAAAGACTACTTTCCTAAAAGGTTTGTGGTCTGTTTGGTTACTGGATCGATTTTTTCTTGAATTGTCTTCTGCTATCAATTTGTTAGATAGACTTTCTATGGATAAATATCCCAAATTAATGGTATCTAAGTGTGACATAAAGCTATCCCATGATGGATCAAGTGAATTGATAATAACACTTTTCATTGTTTGATCTGAAATCACTTCCCCCCTCAATTGTAGCTCAGCTCTTATTTTGTTTAGATTTATCAAATGCTCACTTATAGAAACCCCTGGTTTTACTCTAGAGGAAAAGAAATCCTTAGACATTCTTGTGGTTGTAGCTACGCTATCGCTGTGAAATAGATTAAACATGCATTGAATTATTTCTGATACAGTTAGGTTTGGTTTGATGCTATGATACATTGCAGGAGACACGCTAGATATTATTATGAAAAATGCTCTATGATGTAAACAATCTATTTTTAAAGTCCAAGGTCTTCTTGGAGGGCTAGTTATAAAGAATAGTAAATTTTCTTTCATGAAAATAACCTGAAGCTGTTGATACCACTCTTGTAAATTAATGCCATCAATTCTAAGTTTTGGGAAGTCACTGGGTAAGTTACCTACATTATTCTGTCCATTACTTACAACCTGGGGCAGTCCGTGATCTCTCAAGTGCAGGAAATTACAGAACGGCATTGGGATGCTTGCAATGAGTCTGCGCGGTTCTCTGGCCAGTTCAAGTCCTTCTGGGTCGTCTACGTAGTTTCGCACATGCGCGTTGCTCATTTCTTCTTTGGTGGCGTCGTGGAAGGTTCTCTCCCTTTCAGCTCTCTCGATCCGCTCCTCCTCAGATGAGTCGGTCTCTGGCTCGGTTTTTGGGGTTCTGGTGGTGGTGACGGTTCTTTTCTTCTTTTTGTGTGCGTTGGTATTCGATTTTGTCTGTGGTGTAGGGCGAAATCGGCATGGCTCTCTGGGCTCGGGCGTCGTCGCTTTCGAAGTCAGGATGGGAGCGTGCAGGTCTTGAGTCGCCGGTTTGATTTCTTGCTTCTTCGTAGATGTCTTGGTAATTTTCAGTCTTGGCCCAAAAGCAGCAAAAAGCGTTTTCATTGCTGATTTTACTTGAGATTTTGTTAAATCGTCTTCACTTTCTGATTTTGGATCATCTGAAGAGTTTGAGACTTCTTTCTCACTTTCTTCGTCTGATAGTGTTTTTCGCGCCAGAAATTTTGAACTGAGCGTTTTGATTGGCTCTGCTCCATTCTCTTTTGAAGTTCGTTGAAACCAAGATGGCTGCCATTCAAAATTTCGCGCGGGATCACATCTTTTCTTTTTAACAACTATTTTCTCAGTAGTCATCTCACTTACGATTTTTTGATCTTTGGGTTTTTCTTTAATGACGTTTTTCTCTCTCGCTGCTCCGCTGTTCTTCAGCATCTCCTGGAGGTCCGCGATGAGACTTTCATCATTCTTTTGGCTTTTTAGTATCTTTAATATCTCTGACCTGAGTTCGTTATTTTCTATTTCGATTTCTTTCTGGTCGTTATTTTCACTCATTAGTTCTTCTTCTTCAGTGGTGTATTCTTCGGATTCTCTCGAAATCGCATTGGTGGATTCGTTGATCATCTCTTGATCAGTTTCTATTTCTTTGCTGTAGGCCCTGGTGTTGGGCCTATCTTTCTTGGACATTTTTAATTACTTATTGAGTCAATTAACCATCCTCTGCTACCAGCTTGTTGCAATATTTTCAGGATCAGACTCAATAAAGATAATAGAAGTTAAAGCTTTAAATATATTTCTTTTTAATTATGATAGGCATTCTATATTCACTGAATATTCAAGGTAGAAGCGACGAGAATGGTGAGGGTGGCTCCTTATATATACAAGGGGTGGAGCTAGGAATGGGAGTGGTAAGTTATGAATACATTAAAGTCCAAAGAATAAGTTAACCTCTGATGTTCCATATATACATTATTTACACATTGGAGAATAAGGCATTTACATCTGACATAATTAATTAATTAATCAGCATGGCTGTTGTTTACACTTATTTATTTTGTGGATGTTTTTATTGTTTTAATGCATTATGATTTGTTTTAAAAATTTAAATTGTGAGCTGCCCAGAAACCTTGGCTAAATTGGGTCACGTTAGAAATTGAATAAATAAACATTTCCTGCAATTGGTTTTTGAGTTGAAGCTATATTAACCACTGGAATAGGTGAATACTACTTTCTTAGCTTTATTTTGACATCATACAGATTGTCACTGTTTTGCACATGTAAAACTGACTTTATTTAAGCAATAATAAAGACATCACAAAGTGTTGGATTTGAGTGAGTTTGTTCTGAATTCAGTGTTCAGGCCTAGAAGATTTGTGTTATGATTTATACAGTGTAATAATCCAGGTATCCATTATCCCAAATACCAATGCCCTCTTGGATCATTGTTTCTAAAATATGAGATAAACAGAAATAAACAGAGCAACAGAAAAACCATGGGTGGACAAAAAACATTTGGAGCAAGATCAGTTTATGACTTCCTGCTGGCTTCTCCATTGACTTTCATTATAGGGAGCTGGCAGAGAGCTATAAATGTTGATCGGTGATGATGAGCAGCATTGAAATGACCATATCTTCGCCAAACTTCAATCCCACAGGAATCATAGTTCCAGATTTTGGATGTATTTTTTAAACTGGCCTATTTGAGATACATTAATTCAAAATTGTTGCCCCATGATGCATTGTTTCACCCAAGTGAAGGTTATAAATAGTCTAATAGACACAAAGGTTCTAGTAGTAGATGGATGCAACAATTCTAACATGTCCAATTCCTTCTCCCTGGAGTGTTGCTCTTCTGCCTTCTAACTGAAGGGATTGATATCCCATCAATTTTTACGACCCACCCAGTCAGGGTGTGTCGAAGAACTTTCCCTCGGGATCCTTCAATACAGCTGTAAGCCAGCTGTAAGCTTTTGGAGTTGAACTCCGAAGCTGTCTGCACACCAAAGATGGGAGTGAAGGGTTGCAATCTGTTCAGGGACTAAAGAAGTCATCATTCAAACCAACAGTAAATTATGCCTTCCTTATCTTAACCACCTTCAAAGACTATTATTCTATCTTGTCAATTTAAAAGAGGCCCTTTCTAGCAACAGCCTGCTATATCTTTTTGAAGACCTGTGCCATTTTAGGGATTTCTTTTTGTCTTAAAAAACAAGGAAGAAGGCTGCTAAGGCAAGCGAAATAAAGAAGTGTGCCAAGAGAGAGAGAAATGACAGAGAAAGAGAAAGATTGAAACCGTGATTTTAGTTTACTATTGTAGCAACTGGTATCTTGATCTTCTCAGCTGTGGGTGGTTAAAATCTTCTGATTCTGACTAAAAGAGGAAGCCAAGATGGTGAAGCAAAGTATTAGAGATATATTTGAAAGGTCTCTAAATAAAATACATCCATTTGTGGATCAGTTGTTCTCTGAGGATAAAAAATCCTCTCAAAGTACTTCTGAATGCAAACATGTGGTGAATGTTACCAAACTTCCAAGCCAACTTCACCAGTAGCTGAAAACGTAGAGGAGTATATCGCAGTTTTGGAAGATATTAACTTTCATTTTTACCCTCACTACAATGGTTCAAATGTAAATCTCTCAACACAATTTAAAGAAGAGCTTTGAGAAAATAGACAAATTTGGGATTTTTTCTTTAAGGATGTTAAAAAGGTTGAGGATTTCATAATAAAAAGAAAGGACTACAAGTCTTTGATACTTCCAGAGAAGAAAAAGATTTTATTCCATGAAGATAAGCTGGAAGGAGTGACTTAAACTTAATGAGTTAACTGGAATCAAGATGCATTTTTCTCTGGTTGATACAGTATGTGCAACTAAAAAAAAGGTTTAACCCAAAATTTGCAATTTTTTTTCACATATATACAATGCTTAAAGTAGGCAAAGGCTATTGAAAATGTATTTGAGAGTACCTGTATTAAGAGAAAGTAAAAGAAAATAATGTATGAGTTTAAAGAAAAACTCTGTATGTTAAAAAGGATGTTTATAAAAGAAAATAATAATTATATTTATAAAATAATAATTCTATAATTATTAGAATAATAATAATTATTCTATAAGTGTAGTTTGGAGGGAGGGAGAATTCAATTGAATTGCATTCAATAAATGCAATATTGAAGTTTAAAGCTTGTATGTTAAGGTTAAAGAATAAGATGTATTAGAAAAAGAAAGTGCATTTAAAAGAAAAAAGTGCATTTTTTTGTTTTTAAAAAGTTTAATACTTTGAAGGAAAAAAGGAAGAGGAAAGGGGAAAAAGATCCCCCCCCTTTTTTTTTGAGGCCAAAGAATTTGAAAGAATACAATAAATTTTGTAAATAAAAATGGTGACAGTTCATAAAGATTACTAGGTGCAAATAGAAATACACATTATTTCCACAGCAAGGAAGATAAAGCAGGAATGGTTAACTTGATTATTTTATTTAAAAAGGAAAATATGTTCTTATTTGGATATAACTTCTGGATTTGTGCTTGTGACAAAAAAATGAAACTTTGATCTTGGTTTTGTTGATCAGAAAGATTTGGTGTTATAGAAATGGCTACTTATATATTAATGGGTAAAAGCAAAAGTTGAGGCTGGAGTCTGTTTATCTTGTACTGTGCTAGGAAGAGTTGGAAGTCAATGCCCCCTTTTCTTTCTTTTTCTCTTTCCCCTTGTATTCCACACCCCCTTTTCCCATTCCCTTTCTCACCCTTAATTTCTTAATTTCTTATTTTCTTTTTTATATGTATGTATGTATGTATGTATGTATGTATGTATGTATGTATAAATATATAAATAAAAATTTTAAATGTAAAATATAAGCAATATTTGGAAAAATTACTGAGCCATAAGACAACTCTCAGTTCATTTTCTAATCAACATGTATGTTAAATAATACAGCTACTAAATGTATTTGTTTTTATTCTGATATCTTATCTTTTTGCTAATTGGTACAGAAGAATTCAGTGCAACTGTGATGATCCAAACTGTTAACGAGAATGAACTGCAATACAAATACCAAATGTGGGGTTAACCATAGTTTATAAGTTTGATTCATGCAGATCTTCCGACTGCTTAATATATTCAAGCATCTCCCATTCTTTTTCGTTTGCTGGACTCCTCAGGACTTTTGTCCTAACTAAAAGCCTGCCAGTTGTAGGTCAATAGTCCACTCTAAGGACTATTATGATTTATTTCTAGCTCTTAATGCTGACTTTTCTGGGTGTCAAATACATTAATGAGAATCATTTTTCCCCTTGGGAAATGGCCTGTCCAAATGCTCCTAGCTGATCTTATGCAAGAATATTATAGCCATCCTTTGTTGCATATTACTGACTGGAAAGAAAGCAGCTGCAGCTAAATATGTGGTTCCTGCTTCTTTAGATCATAGCACCTGGATTTACCATTACAACCATTAGATTGTCAAGGTACCCTGGAGCTATATGTGAATAGAAGCTCAGATCAATGCAATTTCTGTTTACTATTCACCAGGGCTTTTTCAGCTGTAAACAGGCCTTTAAAAATACATATTCACAGAAGCATAAAAATTCCTTTTCTTTTCTTGCTTGCTTTTTTTAGCATAGTACATAGTAAACATCCTACTGTATAAAATCACATTGCTATTGAAGAGATGATCCAAAAGAATACCAAAGTGCAAAAAACAACAAAAATGCAAAAATGTAATCTAAAGATGTTTGCCATCTTCTGTTTTAAGTATGAAGTTGCTTAGGTAAAAGTTTTTCAATAAAGTGTGACATTTTGAAGTCTAGTGGCTTTGAGCAAAAAGATAAATATGAATTTGCCAAATATCTGACATATCAATTTACACTTATGAGCAGGAAGAATCCAGTTTTAATACTTTAATTTAAATGCTAATATGACTTAATTATTTAATAATGTTGATACCATGATTCAAACAGCATTCTTGCCAAAAATTTTGCACTTTATTCCTGTATTATGTTATGATTCTCAGAGATTGTCTGTGATCCCTACCAACCATTATTTCCAACAACCTCAGATAGATCACACACCCTTTCACCCTTCTATGATATTTCAGATATTTAAAAAGCAATGTGTGATCTCTGAAAGAAGCATCGTGTACATTTGCTTATGGATATAATTTCCAAAATAGCATATATTTTCCCATCAATGGAAAATCATTCTGACTGATGTTCCTCTGGGTGAAAATGTTTCCTGTTAACATAACATATCTGATTGTATTTTAAACACACTGCTTCTCTCTGAATGGCATCAGAATCACCATCAAACAATAGGTGGCAACAAGTTGATTGAGCAAATAAATTTAATTGTACTTTCAACACAAAAAAGTTTTTATCTTCTTCAAGTAAGCAGTACTTTTTCACCAGTAATAATATATAAGGTTAAATATATAAGAATGCAGAAAGATAAAATTGCTACCTTTGACCTATCTCATGAACCATTTTCTTTTCTATTATAATGAAAAAAAAAAAAAAGATTTCCACATGTGAAATCAATTGTGACATTGTGAAATAGATAGAAGAATCAGGTCCCAGATACAAAAATATATGTATTCTGGGAAGTTTGGATTATTTTAATTGAGCTAGTGGTATATATGAACAATACTAAGCATTATGATATCATTCAGGGCAAAAACCCATTCACATTATATTGTCAGTGAAACAGCTGGATTTAAGCTATTTTCACAGTTAGATATGATCTGTGTTCTGAAAATACAGTTATGGTATTAAAAGTGTAACTATAGGTGTAGTATAAAACTTACTCAGCAAGAAGAAATATGTCCATCACCATATTTTTAAGCGTTTTCTATAAACCTGTACATATCAATATTCTATATTCCTGCTTATTCAAATACCAATTTTCACAGCCATAAAGTATCAAAAAGAAAATTGTTGTCTACGTAATGGGAACTGGCTCCTTTACTATTGATAACTTAGCCTAAAAGTCAGGCATTAATTTTTTTAAAAAAAATAACTTTATTGTCATTGTACGTGTATACAAAGTATACCCATACAACGAAATTCACTTAACACACAAAGACCAGGTCCAACACACATAACAATCCCCAAACACATTCCCACCTACCACAATTCTCCACCTAAACATCCACACACAGACCAAGTAATACTGTCCAACAGCTAATAACTCTTGTCGGCTGTAAACTACTTGTGCCTGAACGTGCAGAGCACTCAAACAATACACAAAAAATACACAAACAATAAATTAATTAAAAAATACCGGTCTCTGGAGTGTCGAGTTGCTGCATATACATGCGCCACCTTCTATCCATCTCTTCAACTGATTTTCAGATCTAATCTAATCATATCTAATCAGTTTTGTTTTTCTATCTTGGGGATAAGGACCAATTTTTTCCTTAACCTCCAAAAGGAAAAAAAATCAAAAAATGTTAGATCCATCCATTCCACTGATGTTCTGGTACCATTGGGTAATTTCTTAATGACTCCCAGCTGAAGCAGAATAAAGTAACAATTCATAGGCCAAAGACGTTATCCACCTCATCAAAGATTCAAAAGTTTCTGTGTCTTTTTTGTAATTTTATATTGTGGATTTTCCTCACTTCATTACTAGCTCAGGACCAGAAAAAATACAGTTAATTGGATCCAGTTTGTTTTCACTATTCCCATTGAAAGCAGTGGTAATTAAATACCTTGGCCCATTGATTTTGATGGGAAATAAGTTTATCTAATTTACTCTGCTATTATATAATCTTCCCAAGGAGTCCATTTTACTTAATTAATGGGATTACATCTGAGTAATATAAAAGATCATGCATTCATCTTGAGTTTGGATCCAGCCAAGAGTAAAGTAAAAGGCAGTCTAGGTTCAAAAACAAACAAGAAAAGGTACTTCCACAATCTACAGTTCTTTTCATATTTTGTTTGTTTGTTTGTTTCACAGAGGGCAGCTCCTGGAGCATCTTGTCAGAAACTAAACAAAACTAAACTGCGTCATCTTCAGCACTCCATCACTGGAGGTTTTTAAGAAGAGACTGGACAGTTGCTTGTCTGAGATGGTATACGGGGCTGGACTAGAAGACCTCCAAGGTCCCTTCCAGCTCTTTTGCATTCTAAGTCTGTTCTAGAAGGAGAGAGTTCTGCATGAATCTATTCATTTGCTGACTATTGTTTCCCTAATATATCTCATCTTGTGAATAATTCTTTGGAGAGTTTTCTAGCTTTTCCTTCTCATACATCTTTTATATTTTTATATGCAATTGCTTTGATTAGCACTGATCAAATCACAGCCAGTGATTGGTAAGTAGAATTGAATGTAAAGGTATGAATTCAGGCCTGAGCATTCTGTATGGAACATAAGTGCTGGCAGCCTGTTATACCTTATTATCTGAATCTGAGTAATTTGATCACAGGTTTTTATGCATGTATAATTGCTATAAATAATATTTAGGATCAAATTGATTATATTACATCAATAACATTTTTATCTCATCCCAAGGTCCAGGCTTTTTATCAAAGATCATTTTTGGCAAAGAGATCAGAGTAAAAGGTTAGTTTTAGTAGTGGCACTTAGGTTATGGAATATCCTCCTCAGAGTGTTCCAACTGGTATTCACTTTATTGTCTTTCAATCCCCAGGCAAAACTGAATTAAAAATTAATTAATAAAAACCTGGCTTTTTAATGTAAATGTGATTTTTTAAAAATGTTTTTAAATTGTTTTTATTTTCACCTTTATTGAATGCTGCTTTTATGCTCTTAATTTTTCATTTTCTTATTATTATAATGTACTTTTTATTCTGAAACTTTCTGCATTTCTTTTCATTTGTCTTTAAATGCTACAAACAAACATAATTTTGATCTTGCTAATTTTCAGTACAGATAATCAGTTGAAACACTTTTTAGTGACTGGCAATGCAATTGCATATGTGTTTACTGAAAATCCAATGAGATCTCACAGTGTGGTATCAGTTGTAAATATCATCCCATTATATCATTCTCCTGACATTCTGTTGCTTGAGAACAGGTGTTTAGTGCTAAGACCAAGCTTGATAATAATTTATCCCTACACTTCCTAAGCTTTCTACTCTGAATCCATATAAATAGCAAACATACATAGCATTATAATAAATACTACAAAATGCTTCATGAACCAAGACATTTAAGTTGTGGTTCAGAAGTTGGTTGTCCAAAATTACCATTTTCAATGTATACATAAAATTACCATACTTTTTGGAGTATAAGACACACTTTTTACCCCCCCAAAAGAATGGGTGGAAATGTCTGTGCATCTTATATAGCAAATGTTGCCAAAGCCCCGCCCAACCACCTTCCCCCACCCTTTGGGCTCTGCCTCCCAGCAATTTACCTCCTTACAGCAAACAGCAAGCAACATCGTCAGCTTCAGCACAGCCTGATTTAGCATGAGCTGATTGCCGGTTGGATTGGCCTCCTGGAATACCGCCTATTAGCTGTTCCAGGCTGTGGATATCGCCGCCGCTCGTCAGCGCCATCACCACCCATCACTGCTGTCACCTATCGCTGCCTCCACATGCCCCATTTTTGGCATTTGTGCATCCCTTTTTCGGCTTCTGCACACCCCATTTTCAGCCTCCGCATGTCCCATTTTCAGTCCGTTCCAGGCAGCAGGGATAGGTATGTTATAGTCCAAAAAAATACGGTAGTTTAAAATGATAACAGTTTGTTCACAGTACAAACATGTGGAATTAATCAGGTCAGCAGATTCTTATATTTCATTTTATGTATTTATTTCAGAAAGGGCAACATAGCAAAGGCAAACATCCATTTTTCACAAATAGAAAAAGATGGATTTGTAGTCACATGAAGCTAAATCTTATGTAGGTGTTTTAACATTTAATTTAATAGATATACATGTAATATTTCAACAGTAAACTCACTCAGTCTTGCTGGAAGAGAAAATTGGGTCTTGATCTGCAAGAAGTTCATAGCATAAAAACGGTTTCACAAACTACTATTTTGTTTTTTAATTGTGCTTAATTGTGTTATTGTGCTACAATGCTTATGCTGACAAATGCAAATCACATAGATTTGGCTAGGGCAAAGTGATTGTCAAAAGTGCTCACATCAGTGTCCCACTTTATAAGCTACATTAGCCTGTAGCTCTATAGATGTCAGGATGACATAAAATTTCAGTTGTACACAAACACATGACATTTCAACATTAGTGCAATTGATTGGCATAATCCCCCCTCCCCAATGCTTATTTACCTCAGTGTTCATTCAGTGGATCTTACCACAAACTAAAGGCTTCAAAAAATTACCCACTATATCAGTTTAGATGGAAGGTTATATTTTAACCATAGAGCTAAATGCTTACAATTAAGGATATTTGGCTTTCTCAGTATTAGGAATCCAGCATAAAAATACATCAAGATTTAATCACAGTCTATATATAAAGGCTATCTCTTTGGTGCCTATTTCAATTTAGCTGACTTCTTATTAATTGAAATTTAATCCTAAACGCAGAAGGCTTCAATTGTGATAATTAGATATATTATTGTAAAGACAATATTTTTGTCCCAGCAACAGTCAAACTGTTTAGAGATAAACTACTTCAATGTCTATTCTACTCTATAATGACAGTTCTACCCTTACAAACATACAAAATCCCTAGAAGTTGTTCTCTCAAGATAAATCAGAATTATTCTTTGTGTTCCCAATTTGTTCCCAAGGATCTATTGTAATGCAAATTATCTGCTTCTTTTACAGATATCCACATGAGAATTTTTGTCTGAAACATTGATTGAAATTAAACTCAAGTAGTAATTGGGGGCCAACTCACCCTTGCAGGTAAATACAACTTTTTCTGAAAGGAAGTGTACCCATCCTATAAAACCTGATAGGATAGGCAGAAACCTTCAGAGAGAAGTGGTTCTGCACGTTTATTTATTTCTTTTATGCCTACAAAATTCTGACTGATTTTCAACCTTAAATTAAAATTAAGTATTAATAAACTAATAACAAACATGGAATTTATGAGGCACCAGGAATTAGGGCTTGCAAAAAATGTTCCTCTCCAATTATAATTTCAAAAATAGGCTATATTTTTCCCCCTGTTATATCAAGTTTTATTGTAGTAATTGGTGAAGAAAAGATAATCTAAGAAAAATGTTCTGTCTCTGTTATCTAATTATCTGGAAGAAAATAAAAGCAGAAAACTGAAGTATTATTATTATTATTTTATATATATATATTCAAGTTTTTTAATTTTATTTTACAATATATCCATATCAATGCATGAACAGTGGGGCATCTGGGTATCATACATTTTAGTACAAATAAAAATAGTGATATTAATCATATTTGTTACATTCCTCAGGCTTATGTAATTCTAGTGTTAATACACATATTTGTATTAAATTATAAACTTTCATTATTTAATTGTTCAATGTTTCAATACATTATTCTAATGCCAATCACAATATTGTTTAAACATACATAAGAATACCATCATTCAATTTCTAATCTTCCCTCTTATTATTGCTTTTATCTTATTGTATAAAAATGTGTATAATAATATTCCCCCTCTCTCTTATTTCTATCCCTATTCTAACTTTTAATCATGCCACCATTATATTTAAGAACAAAACCTTTCTATCCGTCATCTCTTGCCCGGTTTAAAGCTTTAATTGTTTATTTTTAACTTGCCTCCCATATTCCTCTCTTGGATCTTTATCTCTATCTGCATCTATGTCCTGACTATTAATTTTAAACATTTCTCCCATATCTGCCCTTTTCCATTGTCTAGCTTCCAAAATATCTACCCCTGACCCTGCCCCCCTTTCAAAAATGTCTTCCTGCATCTCCGGTTCTCCTTTTAAATCTCTTAAAATGTTTTCCCCTTGGTTTATTTCATCAGTCATTGTTATTTTTGTTATTGTTTTCTTTTTGTTGTCTTGTTTTATTTGCTGGTTAATCTGTTCTGCTTTTTCATCTGCTCTTTCAATTGCTCCTCTTTTTCCTGGGCGTCTTGATCACTCATTGTTCTTTGTATAAATTTCCTAGTTTTTCATCCATGCCTTGTATTAAATTCTTAATCTCCTTGTGGTTTCTTATCAGAATGTCCTTGATGTCTTGAAACATTGATCCCATTGCTTCCCGAATTCCACTTTTTTTGTCCTGTGATGAAATGTCTTGTTTTAATGAATCCCGCTCTTGTCCAGTAATCCAAAAACCATATATTCAAGCCTAAAGTCCCTCCCCAAAAAGAATTCAATATTCGCAATGTTTATATTCCATAATCAATCTGTTTTTTTAAATAATCTCAAAAGCTTTCCAGAATCTCTTTAAATCCCCTTTATGTGTTCCCTCTTTGCTTTGCCACCCCTACAGGGAGGCTTTGGCTCCTTTTGGAGCCCAACAATGGTGACAACTCTGCATGAGAGAGCAGAGACCCTCTCTTCATGTCTGATCTCACACACATACACACACAGTGTTTCCCCGAAAATAAGACCAGGTCTTATTTTCTTTTGACCCCCGAAATAAGTGCTTGGCCTTATTTTCAGAGAGGTCTTATTTTTCCCCATGTACCAGGAGATGGGGATGGGAAAGGGAAAGCTGCCCCTCTTACCAGCAGCTTGGCAAACAGCTGATGAGCAGCTATGTTGCGCTGCCACTGGAAGTCCCATCACCACCATCGCCTCCCTGTTCTTCGTGCTGGCTGTGCACCTCGTTGCCTGCTGGTGCCACTCGCAGGAGAGCAGCCTGATGACAAACGGCTGGCTGGTGCTGTCATGACATGTCCCACCACCGTCTCGCTCATCGTTGGACTTGCCAACTCTGATCGTTGCAGCTTCGGGCCTCTCCCACCACCACCCCCAGGTATGGCAAGCCCCGGATTGGGACTTGGCAAGGGGCCCTTGGCGCATGCACGGCCACAGAGATGACCACCTGATGAGCGACTGTGTTGCACTGCCACCAGAAGTCCATTGCCACTGTCACCTCCCTATTCTTCACGCAGGCCATGCATCTTTTTGCCTGCCAGAGTCACTCACAGCCAGACCCAGCCAGGGAAATGGCCTGCTGACAAGCAGTTGGCCGGCACTGTCCTGACATATCCCGCTGCCACCGCCACCTTGCTCATCATTGGACTCACCAGCTCTGATGGTTGCACTCCTTGCCCCCCTCACCACCACCCTCAGGTATGGCAAGCCCCAGATTGGGACTTGACAAGGGGCCCTCAGCTGCAAGGCTGGCTGTTGCCATGGCAGGGATGGGGCTGGCAAAAGTGTGCAAGAAACCTCCAGGTTTCTGGGTCACGATTAAGGGGCCCAGCTGATCGGGAAATGGAAGGGCTGCCTCCTATGCTGGGCATGCCCAGTCTTTCACTAGGGCTTCCTTTTGGGGTACAGCGTAATTTAGGCCCATTACAGTCTTCAGAATAATTGGCATCAATGAGTTGTAGCACACAGAAGGAAAAAATACTGGCATTAGTGAGGAAAAGAAAAACAAAACAAAGCAATTTTTTCCCTATTTTTTTCCCTAAGGCTTTGAGAAACAATAAACTTTGTCAGCTCAATTATAAAACATTTAGAAGGTTAAGGTGTCAGCCTTTTGAAGCAGGCTGAGTCAGGAAACTACTAAATCTATTGGGACAGTACTTTATCGTTGTAGGGTGTGATAACGCAAAGTTTGACAGATTTGCCCTCCTATGCCACAAAGAATCAAGGCAGGGTAATTTTGAATTTCTTTTCCAAACACACACACACCCTTTATTTCTCAGGGATAAACTGATGTTTATGTAACCATTATTACATTACCTTTTTTAGGATTATCTCCATACTCTTCTACATGATGTCTCCCATCAGACTTGGTCTCATGCCCTATGCATGAAAGATATTAGGGGAACCAACTATAAACTAACCACTATCATCATTGCTTGATAGCTCCCCAAGGTCACCAGACACATTTTGCCACAAAAAACCAAATGGAAAGCCCCTGGATAATTTGTATTAGAGAATCTATTATGACAACTGGATAACTCAAGGATGACAAATGAATTTGAATGTCTGAGAGCAGAAAGACCACCTTCCAAAACCTCCCAAAGCACCTTTACTTGAATGTAAATTAAGAAGCACAATCTGAGATCATATGATTGAGTAAACTGAAATGAACTGGTTAACATTCCATGAATGAACTTGGCCCTGCAATAAACATGACAAGATGAAATATGGTGCTTGACATCTGTTCTCACCCTAGCTACCAGAACTCTCTGAACACCTAATACAAAATTTTAAATACATGTACAGCAGTTACGTTGTCATAGCAAAGCTACAATATGTTTCTTAAAGAACGGAATATAAATGGTTGTTGTGAAGCAACAAAGAATGAACCTAACCCAAATTAGCAAATTTGCTGCCTGTCTCTCTCTCCTAACTTTCCAAGAGGGCCTAATCACTAGAGAGGAGCAATATTCCTATGGTTCAGGACCTTGACAAAAAAGAATGAGCATAGAGGATCATATTCAGGATTATGTGCTACGTTTGATTGTTTTGTTAGCCAGAAATTTATGTGATATAAGATTTAAACTGGAGAAAATATTTGCTCACCTGAGATGATGAGATGTGTGAAGGATTGGCTTTCTGTATATGTTCCAAATTCCAGGGATCTGTACAGGTAGTCCTCGAGTTACAAATGTAATGGAGCTTGCCCATTACATTCACCAGGTCACTTATCTTGTGAAGATATAGCAAGCAGTCTCCCCTTCAGCCTCATGCACCCCGCTGATGCTTTGTTCATCCCTCTGCGGGCCTCTCCCAATCTGTTGCAGGCTGAAATGGAGAGCTGGATCCAAGCTTCCGGGGGCCAGATCCAGCACTTCTAGGCTCCGTTCAGCCATCAATTTCATGTCCTTTTTGAAGGATTTTTTTTATTTTGAAAGAACCAAATTAATCTCAAAAACTGAACACCTCAACAAGAGAATAATTATGGAAGCCATTGAAATAGAAAAACGCCCCCATAACATGAATAAACATGACAATACCTCCCACCTACCAGACATCTGGAAACTAGCCCTTGTCAACAAACGAGTCCCAGCACCCACAGACAGAAAAATCTACACCCCAGAAGCCACACACACACACCCTGAGACCTCCAGCCAAATCACATTCCAGCCAGCCACAAAGATGAAGCCCTGTCACCTGATGGAGAAAAACCGACCATACACCCGAAGCCAAGCCAATAGACACAGACTGGGACTCCCAACCAATCAGAACGAAGAGGTGGGGCCATCCCAGCAAAGCAGACTACCAGCACCAGATTTGAAATAGTAACGGCAGTTGCTGCAGAAGACCCCTTGCACTGGAAGCTGTACGGATCTGGATGGGGAAGAACAAGCTCAGACTTAATCCTTCCAAGATCGAGTGGCTGTGGTTTCCGGCGTCCCGTCATAGTCAGTTGACTCCATCACTGACTATTGGGGATGAGATCTTGACCCCCTCAGAGAGGGCTCGCAACTTGGATGTCCTCCTGGACTCGCAGCTGTCCCTGGAAGACCATCTGATGGCTGTGACCAGGGGGTCTTTTTATCAGGTTTGCCTGATTTACCAGTTGCATCCCTTTCTGGATCAGGACTCCTTACGCACAGTCACTCACGGCCTTGTCAATTCCCGTCTGGACTATTGTAACACTCTCTACATGGGGCTACCCTTGAAGAGCACCCGGAGGCTCCAACTGGTCCAGAATGTGGCCGCGCAGGTAATTATGGGAGCGACCCGACGCTCCCATGTAACACCGCTCCTGCGCGAGCTGCACTGGCTCCCGGTGGTCTTCCAGGTGTGATTCAAGGTGTTGGTTGCCACCTTTAAAGCGCTCCAGGGCATGGCCCTGGGTATCTACAAAACCGCCTTCTGCCACCGATAGCCTCCCATCGACCGGTACGTTCCCACAGAGAGGGGCTCCTCCGGGTGCTGTCAGCTAGACAATGCCAGCTGACGACCCCCAGGGGGAGAGCATTCTCTGTGGGGGCCCCTACCCTCTGGAATGAGTTGCCCCCGGAGATTCGTAGGATTACGAACCTGCGTACCTTTCGCCGTGCCCTAAAAACATTACTATTCCAACAAGCAGGGCTGGCCTAAATAATAATAATATTTTTACTATTTTAATGGATTGTTTTATTAGAATTTTTGGCCAATTGATTTAATTGTTTTAACTTGTTTTTAATTTTTCTATTGTCATGGTTTTATTTCTGGCTGTACACTTCCCTGAGTCCTTCGGGTGAAGGGCGGTATAGAAATTTAATAAAATGAAATAACAATAAATAAATAAATAAGCCTAATGATGGCAGATGAGATTCTGCTGAAACGTTGCCCAAATGCTCTCAATCTTACATGGGAGAAGACCTGAATACACCAAGACTTGCGTACCTGTACCCGTGAAAATCTATGAAAATCTACAAAAACATATATATGTTTACAGCGAAGAGATCCAGCAAAGAATCATTCCCAGAGAGAACTCATCCAGATGCCCTAAGCTCTATGGTATTCCCAAAATACACAAAGAAGGAACCCCACTTAGACCCATAGTCAGCTCCATAAGGTCACCTCTACAAAACCTAGCCAAATTTCTCACCAAACAACTACAGCCCTATGCAGAATCCATCACCTCACATGTAAAAAACTCATTCCAGTTCATAGAGATAATAAAGAAACAAAACTTATAGCCCAGCGACCTACTCATGAGCTTCGATGTCATATCCCTCTTCACCCAAGTGCCAATCAAAGAAGCCTTGACAGTTATCCAAAATAAATATAACCCCCCCAAGCACATCCTAGATCTGACCAACCACTACCTATCCAACACATACTTCATCTATAACGGACAAAAATACAAACAAATAGAAGCAGCACCCATGGGATCACCCTCTCACCTGTCATTGCAAACCTCTACATCAGCGGTTCTCAATCTGGGGGTCGTGACCCCTTTGGGTGTCGAACGGCCATTTCACAGGGGTCGCCAAAGCCCTCTCTCACCCCCTCCACGCCTTCACTCACCCTCACTCCCTGCTCTGTTGGATCTCCGGCCGTTCGCTTACCCCGCCCACTCCCAATCTGTTGCTGCCTCCTGAGTCCCAGCTGATGGGTAGAGGAAAAAAAACTGTTTAAATTCTTGCCGCGGGGCTTTGTTAAATTGCTGGCTCGCCCCGCCCCTCCGCACCATTATTTATTGCCAATAAATAGTGGTGGGTGAGGGGTGGGCGAACCAGCAATTTAACAAATGGTTTGGTGTTTTTTTTTGTAATTTTATTGGCCCGCAGAGCTTCAGCATAGGCTAATTAGCCCTTGATTAGATCGGCTCCCGACTCTCAGCTGATTTGCTCTCAGCTGTTTTGCTCAGGGCTCTGCTGCTTGCTGGAGAGATTTTTTTCCCCCTAGTTATGCTGAAAAACGAAACTGAAAATAAAGCAGGCTGTTCACTTTGCTGTTGCTGCAACGTTGGAAAATTAGGCAGGCAGATTTATTTTCTTTTTCCTCACCAAAAAAGGTAGGTGCAAACAATGGGAAATTTAGGGGAAAAGAGGAGAGTTCAAGATTTTAAAACACAAAAGAAAAAAAGCTCTATTTAACTAGGGAATTGTAATAATTGAGATACTATTAATTGTATATTGTGTTGAAAGCAGAAATGTTGTGGTTTGGAGGAATATATGGGGGAAATTATTTGGTTTATTATTATTGGTAAATATAATTAATTGATTTGTAAGAAATTGGATTGCATGGAAATAATTGGAATATTCATGTTCATATTGATTAATATACAAAAAAGGTAGTTATATAACTAATTGATTTATATTAAAATGTTGAATTTGTATTAAACAACTGTATTACATAATTACATAATTAACCAATGTGAGGATGGATATAAAAATAAATGACAATGGGAAGGGGTATAATATAGAATAGAAGGGAAAAATTGAATTTGATTAAGATTAGAGATGAGGATGAAAGGTAATATTGGTTTTTTTAAAAAATAGATGAGGAATAAATATGGCAAAAAGGAAATATAGAAATTGTAAATATTAATTGAAATGACTAAACACTGTTTAAATTTGTGAACCGGCCAAATACTCTGTTCAAAGAAAATACATTGTATGTTTGTATGTGTGTTTCTAATTATTGTTATTTATTCATATTTCTTCTCTTTTATTCTTTAAAGTTTAACAATTCATTCTTTATCTTAATATCTTTATATTTGTTTGGGGCTGGCTTTCTTCCCTTTCATCTTTTTTATTGTACAGCAATCTTTCTCCTCAAACCTACCACCTCTCTCTTTTCTTTTCTTTCCTTCATACTTTCTCTTCCTCCCCCTCTTCTTCTCCTCCCTACTTCCTCTTCCTTTCTCCTTCTCCTCCTTTCTTCCTCCCTCTCTTACCCTCACTCCTACTCTAATTTCCCTTCCCTTCCTTCATCCCTCTCTATTGCTGTATCCTTTTATGCATATGGACTACTCAGAGGGCTGAAAAAGTTATTTCTGACTGGTCCTCGCACTTTTGACCAATCCTCAAACTTACGACTGTCCTCACATTTTACATTTTTGCCCTATCTTGTCACCATGGTGAAGAGAAGCAGTTGTGAAATGAGTGACATGGTTGTTAAGAATGTTACAATGGGCATAAATGATGACCAGTCATAAGTGCAAAGACTGGTCAAAAGTGTGAGGACCTGTCAGAAATCACTTTTTTCAGCCTTCTGGGTAGTCCTTTTGTGCACATGGACTACTCAGAGGGCTGAAAAAGTTATTTTTGACTGGTCCTCACACTTTTGACCAGTCCTCGAATTTACGACTATCCTCACATTTTACGTTTTTTGCCCTATCTTATCACCATGGTGAAAAGAAGCAGTTGTGAAATGAGTGACATGGTTGTTAAGAATGCTGCGCGGGCATAAATGTGAGGATGGTCATAAGTGTGAGGACCAGTCAAAAGTGCAAGGGCCTGTCAGAAATGATTTTTTTCAGCCCTCTGAGTAGTCCCTATACACATAGCCATGGCCACCCGGTCACATGACCAGCTAGCCACGCCCACCCAGTCACATGACCTCCAAGCCATGCCCACAAAATAAGCCACGCCCACAGAACCGGTAGTAAAAAAATTTAGAACCCACCCCTGGTTGGGGGTCACCACAACATGAGGAACTGTATTAAAGGGTCGCGGCATTAGGAAGGTTGAGAACCACTGCTCTACATGGAACACTTTGAAACCCAAGCTCTAGAAAAATCTGATCACAAATCCAAACTCTGGCTCAGATATGTAGACGACACCTTCATAATCTGGCCACACGGGAAAGAAAAACTGGACAACTTCCTCACACACCTCAACAGCCTACACCCCAAAATACAGTTCACCATGGAAACAGAAGCCAACAACCAACTTCCCTTCCTGGATGTCTTAGTCTACAAGAAATCCAATGGCTCCCTAGGACACACATTCTACCAGAAGAAAACACACACTATCTGCACACACTCTCACACCACCACCCAGCACAGATCAACTCCGTAGCCAAGACATTCATCTCCAGAACAAAACGCTTAGCTGATGAACAACACCTAAAAACCGAACTACACACACTCACTAACGTACTAACATCCAATGGATTCCAACAAAATAAGATTACCAACCTAATCCAAAAAGAAACCCCCACTAAAATCCAAGACAGAAAACAAGAAAACAGCAAAGCCCTCCTCCCATACATAAAAGGCACCACAGACAGAATCAGCAAGATCCTCCACAAACACAACATCAAGACAGCATTCTGCACAAACCGAAAAATATCCACCATCCTAAGAAACCCCAAAGACAAAATTGAGTTAGAAAATCAAGGAGTATATGAAATCCCATGCACCTCCTGCCCCACCACATATATCGGACAAACCAACAGAAGAATAAGTGCATGCATTGAAGAACACAAGAACTCAGTCAGAAAAGAGGAACCAACTTCTTCCCTGGTCCAACACCTTAAAGCTACAGGACATGAAATTGACTTTAAAAAGACCAGAACTATCGCCAAAACTGAACACTTTAACAACAGAATAATCAGAGAAGCCATCGAGATAGAAAAATGCCCACACAGCATGAATAAATGAGATGATACGTCCCGCCTACCAGCCATTTGGAAACTCACCCTTATTGACAAACGAGTCCCTAACACAAAGAATGACACCAGACCCACACTCATGAAAACCACACAGGATGTCACCACCACACATCCACGCAAAAAGCAAACCCAAACCCACACCGATGATGAGGCATGACCACAAACCAGAAGCCAGACCACAGCTGCATCATTAGCCACTTTAAACCCCTCCAATCCACACATGAAGCAAACTGACACCCACCATGAAGATGTGGCACGACCACGAACGCGAAGCCAAACAACAGCAACGCAGCTCACCAGGTCAAATCCCCCTGCAACTCATCCTAACCCAAGCACAACCAAGCCCCCACCCAAACAGAACACATCCCCAGCCAATCAGAGCACAGCCAAGCCTCCAACTAATCAGAACACACCTCCACCCAATCAGAACACAGCCAAGCTCCCACCCAATCAGTTCACACCCCCACTGGCAGTTAAAAGGAAGAAACAGCTGCGATCACACATTGCTCCTAGAAGCACGAAGCCAAGAACACCAGCCTGAAGATGACGAATGAGACTTCGTCTAAATGTCACGAAGACACTTCCAATTTTACGCGGGAGAAAACCCGAATAACCAAAGACCTACATACAAACACCCTAAACAGGGCGGCCGGGCAATTATCTGCCGATGGATATGGAATTAGTTTCACAGTTTCACAACTGACTTTATACCTGCACTTTAGCAGTATATGCTTTGGCTAGTTGTCCTGTCAAAATATAAAAAGAAACACAAACTGGGGTCTTTTGTTGTCTAGTTGTCTGATATGGATAAGGATCATTTTACTTTTTACTGTTTACTGTTTCTATTTGCATGGTTCATCAGTGCTGATGTCTGGAAGGGTCTGGAGGGTGGGGGTAGTAGGGGTAAAGACTGTTTACCACTTCCTCCATCCCCAGTAATTGCAATCTTAGAATAATCACTCCAAATTCCAAACAGCACATTTTATTCCCCCTTCTTTCAGCCTCAGAACAAAGACCACTTTAGAACAATCTGTAGGAAATTCTACTGGCTGACCTGCCATAAGTAAATCATTCAAAGTCATAAGGATACAAAATTGATCCTGCACTTCTCTAAACTTCTCCAGCAAATTTCCCTGAGAGAAAAAAATATTGGCTGATTCCTGGCTATGATAAGCTTTGTGTTAATTGTTACATTAATTATACTATTAACTGTACTATGGTTTTGTGCAGCTTTGCTATTTTTATCCATTTTCTATTGATTTAATATCAATGCTTGAACAAGCTATTCTTCAGACAGTGATATCCAGAGGATCTGATGTTATCTCTACATCAGATAGATTTCTGATGGTTCTCTGATTAAAACATAATAGACTTCAAGATTGATACAAGGCCTTTGATGTAGTTCAGGTCAATAAACTGAATCCACAAAGACTGTTAGAATTCTGTTGTATAATCACAGAAACTTGAAGACCTGTCAGAGATTCTGTCTCCATCTACTTCTACTACTAAAAAAACCTAGGACAATTTTGAATTTCTTTCTCTTTTCTTTTTCACTTACAAAGCTGACACAACTTTACCTAACAGCTATTAAATTTCTTCTTAAGACCTCAAACACAAAAGTCTACTATAGTCTACTAACCATGGCATGAATGACTGTAAAGAAAAGCTCCTAGTCCAGGAAAATATGCGGCTGATATGCAGGTTTAACCTCTTCAAAGACCTTTCTGGACAAAGCTACCATCTCCTCCTCAAGGAAAACTTAGAATCTAGGAAACTTCCAGATTGCACACCAGTCCTGAGTGAAGCAATGCCAGTGAAATATCCTTAGAACCAAGTGGTCCAAGGGCCCAAAACCACTTAATATTTTGCTATGATTAATCTTAATCTTATTCTTTATTGCTTAGTTAGGGTTGCCAGGTGTCCACTATTTGAGCAGACAGTCCACTTTTTTCACATTATGTTCATTATTATTATTATTTTTCACAAAATAGTGGACATTTTTTTTATTCAAAAGCTTTATGATGAAATGGTACATAATCTAAAGCTGTACAGTCAAAGAGAATAAGGATAGGAGAATCGTGTTTTGTCTTTTTTTTCATAAGTTAGAATGAGACAAAGATCGAATAATAATTTGCAATAATCACATTTTACACAACAGCGCAAAAAGTGCATTAAAGGAGTTATCTTTTGATATCGAAAATGTAGTGCTGAAGATTTTTGCCGAATTTTCGGATTCTGCGAAGAAACGAGAAGAGTTGAAATCATTTTTTGAGTTTTGCGAGTCAGAATTCCATGAAGTTTTGCGCCATGTTCCAACATGTTGGTTAAGTTTGTTTAAAGCGGTTGAAAGATTCTTTTAAACTGGATACCTCTAAAATCGTATTTTATTTCTCTTGGATCTGATGAGTGCCATAAGGTTATCTGGAACCTTATTTTGGATCAGGAAAATGAACTCGCAAAGGACGATGAACCAACAATTTCAGAATTGTATTTATATTTCACACACTTCTTCATGTCAATAATGCAAGACACCCTACTGAAGCTGGAAAGCAAGAAAATTCTTGCATGTGATCTTCACATTATCATGTGTAAGATGCGTGATTCTTTGCAAAAAAAATACGATGAGCAGTTTTTGGGAATGAAAGTTTTATTTGCCTTATGTAAAAAACATTTGCCTGAGAATGCCATGCAAAAGTTCAAGAAAGAAGCCATCAACGTGTATCAAAGAGCCATTGCGTACCTAGAAAAGTGGTATAATTTCACCGATTCAGTATATGAGATGCTAAATTGTTTCAATCTAATTGATGGCAATAATCCTCCAACTTTAGAAGAAATGACGAACATCTGGTTATTATCATCTTGGCGAGAAGAACTTCCATCCAACACTCTCTTCAATGAAATTTCTGCCTTAGAAGAAGTTTATGTTCATCTGCAGGGCAATTCATCCCTTGATAAGTGGACATACTTTTTCAAGAAAGAGCCAGCTCCGAGTTTACTGAAATTGTTCCAGTATTGTGCATCAATTCCGGTATCAAATGCAAACGTTGAACGAATTTTCAGCATCATGGGAAATTTGTGGACTGACGAACGTAACCGACTGCTTGTATCAGTTCGAAGTGAACTTTGTATATTTTTTAATATTTTTCAACGTTGTACTGAAATTAAAGAATTATTCCTTAAACAATTTTAAGTAAAGTTTTGAAGTGATTATTTTAATACGTGTTAAAATGTTTGTAAGAAAATATATAATTTAATTGTAATTTTTTTTATTTTTTTACTACTCCCCCCCCCCCGCTTGTCCGCTATTTTTTGGAAGCAGACCTGGCAACCCTATGCTTATTCCCATTCAGAGCTGACTGACTTGTGGTACTGGGACAAGACCATGACAACATTACTTAGCTCTGCAGAGGTCCGTTTAATATATCATCAGACTATTGATGATCCAAACCAACAAATTCAAAACTTCATTAAGATATCAAACAAAATAAATAAGTGTTGAGGCACAAGCCAGGGTTTTGGACTCAACTGTTCGCTCTTGCTCTCCCCAAATGGAAAGAGAAACAGAAAAAGAAAAATTACTGAAATGCCACACTTCCCACTTCCACTCCCTGCAACTGTCCAGAAACATGCTATGATCAAAAATCTCTGAGCTTTTCCACAATTCCTAGTTCTGCCATAAGACATCAATAAATGTGATCAGTGCTATCTTGTATCCTGGCTTAAATGTCCTTCTCTGAATCTGACTGAAGACAGTCCAGATAATCTAGCCCTCTGCAAACACAACCCAATCACCAAAAAGGCAAGGTTAGAGATTGGATGAAAATTCTCCAGGATGGTTGGATTCAGAATGGGCCCTACAGAAGTTGATTCCCTATTGCCTCCATCAAGGCCAATAAAACTATTTGCCCCTTAAAGAAAATAGATACCATTACATGGACCAATTTCATGTCATTTCCCAACCAAGAGATTGAATGAAGAAGCTTCTTGGATGAGAAGCGAAACATCTTCAAGGAAAAATAAAGTCCAGTTGCCTTTAAAAAAAAAAAAAAACTTTTGGGACTACCAGTCAGGAGCAGGCAGGATCAAATAAACAATTGGCCAGGACAGCAAGATCTTGGGTACTTCCCCAGAAGTAATAGAATCATATTGTCCTTGTTTAAACAAGTAAGGCTATACCTCCATTATCTTGACTGGACTAGCTCAGTCAGAGTCCAGCTCTGATCAAATCTAAGTGACTTAACCTAAACTATTCCTAACAGCAAATAAATGGTTCTTGGTGCCTCTCCCTCTCCAAGATAAATGATTCTTGGTGCCTCTCCCCCCAAAAAAGTAATGAGAAAAATTGTTGCTGAATAGCTATCCATGGAAATGATAAAATAGACAAATTATTTATACACAAACATGTCAAGCTCATTCTTTAGCTTCCTCCAATGGTGTTCCAGTTCTTTTCTGATCTCCTGAAAACCTTCCTCTAAATGTATGAAAAGGTCCAAATATTGAAGAAACTGTATCTTCATTGAATTAACTAATTGTCAATGTCCTAATTTTAGAGAGCTAAGGTGGTACAGTGCTTAAAGTGTTAGACTAGGAATAATAACGCTAATTTACCTTTATCCGTGGATGACTCTGGATGATGTTATCGTCTCTCAGTTTAGTAAAACGTACAGCATAGTTGTTTTTCTGAAAAAAATATAGCTCTTGTATTGTCCAGATGTAAGTGCACACAAATAAAAATGCTAAACTGAATACCGAATCTAAGATAAAAATAGGGTAACAAGATTTAATATTAACAGCTTTTAAACATTAGAACATACAATATTTGTTTCCCATTTCTTTAGCAGTTTGTGATTTTTTCTGAAAAAAATATATATTTAGCATACGTTATTTCCTAAAATAAGCATGCTTATTGTACCTTTCTCCTGCTAACAATTTGTACTTATTTCTAATATATGTACGCATATATGTATATTTATTTTTATTTTATTTTATTTTGAATTTGTATACCGCCCTTCTCCCTGAGGACTCAGGGCGGTGAACAGCCAAGTAAAAACATCAAATACAAATATTAAAATACAGTTAAAATATACATATATAAATTTGGCCCCATTGATTAAAAACAATAAACGAAACACTTAAAAACACTTAAAAAAATTAGGCCAGCCCGGCTTGCTGGAAAAGGAAGGTTTTAAGGGCACGGCGGAAGGCACCGAGGTCTTGGATTCTCCTTATCTCTGGAGGCAATTGATTCCAGAGGGTAGGTGCCCCCACAGAGAAGGCCCTCCCCCTGGGGGTCACCAGCCTGCACTGTTTGGCTGATGGCACCCCGAGGAGGCCCTCTCTGTGGGAGCGCACGGGTCGATGGGAGGTCGTCGGTGGCAGCAGGCGGTCTCTAAGATAGCTAGGCCCTATGCCATGGAGCGCTTTAAAGGTGATAACCAACACCTTGAAGCACACCCGGAAGACCACTGGAAGCCAGTGCAGCTCGCGCAGGAGCGGTGTTATGTGGGAGCGCCAGGCTGCTCCCGTCACTACCCGCGCTGCTGCATTCTGGACCAGTTGGAGCCTCCGGGTGCTCCTCAAGGGGAGCCCCATGTAGAGAGCATTGCAGTAATCAAGGCGAGAGGTGACGAGGGCATGAGTGACTGTGCACAGGGAATCCCGATCAAGAAAGGGCCGCAACTGGCAGATCAGGCGTACCTGACAAAAGGTCCCCCTGGTTACAGCCGTCAGATGTTCCTCCAAGGACAGCTGCCTATCCAGGAGGACTCCCAGATTGCGAGCCCTCTCTGTGGGGGCCAACGACTCGCCCCCAATAGTCAGTGATGGAGTCAACTGACTATATCGGGATGCCGGGAGCCACAGCCACTCAGTCTTGGAAGGGTTGAGCCTGAGCCTGTTCCTCCCCATCCAGATCCGCACAGCCTCCAGGCACTGGGACATCACTTCAAGGGCATCGTTGGGGTGGCCTGGGGTGGAGATGTACAGCTGGGTGTCATCAGCGTACTGGTGGTATCTCACCCCAAAGCCACGGATGATCTCGCCCAGCGGCTTCACATAAATGTTGAACAGGCGGGGCGAGAGGACCGACCCCTGAGGCACTCCACATATAAGTGGCCTTGAGGTCGACCTCTGCCCCCCTGCCAACACGAACTGTGACCGGTCGGAGAGAAAGGAGGAGAACCACTGTATTACGGTGCCCCCCATCCCCAACTCTTCCAACCGGTGCAGCATGATACCATGGTCGATGGTATCAAAAGCCGCTGAGAGGTCTAACAGGACCAGAACAGAGGAACAACCCCTGTCCCGAGCCCTCCAGAGATCATCAACCAACGCGACCAATGCCGTTTCCGTGCTGTGTCCAGGCCTGAAACCCGACTGGAACGGATCTAGATAGGATGTTTCCTCCAAGAATTGTGGAAACTGTCGCGCGACCACACTCTCAACAACCTTCGCCAGGAAGCGAAGGTTGGAGACAGGACGATAGTTGGCCAATATTGCCGGATCCAGGGACGGCTTCTTGAGGAGAGGCCTCACCACCGCTTCTTTCAAGGCGGTGGGGAAGTGACCCTCACTCAACGAAGCGTTGATAACACCCTGGAGCCAGCCTCGTGTAACCTCCCGGGAGGCCAGTACCAACCAGGAGGGACACGGGTCCAGTAAACATGTGGCCGCACTAAGTCTCCCCAAAATCCTGTCCACATCATCCGGAGTCACAGCATCAAACTCCTCCCAAGTAACATTCTCAAGACTATTCCTCGTCACCCTGCCCTGATCTACCCAGTCAGAGTCCAAATCCCCCCGGATCTGAGCGATTTTGTCATACAGGTATTGTCCGCCCTGCCTTCCAAGGGATCCTCCCGCGCTCCCGGATGGAGCAGGGAGCGGGTTACCCTGAACAGGGCAGCCGGACGATTCCCTGATGACGCAATAGAGGCGGAAAAGTAGTTAAACTTTGCCGTCTTTATTGCCACTAGGTAGGTCTTAATATGCGACCTTACCAGTGTTCGGTCAGATTCAGCGAGACTGGCCCTCCAACCGCTCTCTAGGCGTCTTTTCTGGCGTTTCATCTCCCTCAGCTCCTCGGTGAACCAAGGAGCCGCGAGGGATCGACACTGGGTCAGAGGCCGCAAAGGCACGACTCGATCCAAGGCCCCACCAGCCGCCCGATCCCAGGCAGCTACCAGGTCCTCGGCCGAGTCGTGTGCCAGATCTTCAGGAATTGGCCCAAGCTCCGTCTGGAACCTATCAGGATCCATCAGGCGCCTGGGGCGGATCCATCTAATTGGGTCCGCTTCCCTGCGGCGGGGTGTAGCGGTTCGAAGGTCCAGACGAAGGAGTGAGTGATCTGACCATGACAAGGGTTTCATATCTATATCCCCTATAATAAGACCACTCAACCACTGGCCAGAGACAAAAATCAGGTCCAGCGTGTGTCCCCCCCTGTGAGTGGGGCCATGAACTAACTGGGTCAGGTCCATGGCCGTCATGGAAGCCATGAACTCCCGAGCCATCTCTGACGTTTCACCAACGGACGGCAGATTGAAATCACCCATGACCATAAGCCTGGGTGTATCAACTGCCACCGTGGCTATCACGTCGAGTAGCTCGGGCAGGGCCGTTGCCACGCGGCAGGGAGCCAGGTACGTAAGCAGCAAGCCCATCTGAACCCCATGACCCCATCTCACAAAGAGGGACTCACATCCGGCAATCTGTGGCACAGTGGTCTCCCTCGGACCCAGACCTTCGTTAATAATAACCACCACCACCCCGCCCCTCCCCTGGGCCCTCGGCTGATGGAATGCTCTGAAGCCTGGTGGACACATCTCAACCAGAGGGACCCCTCCCTCCGGGCCCAACCAGGTCTCCGTAATACCCGCCAGGTCCGCTCCCCCCTCTTGAATAAGATCGTAAATGAGGGGGGCCTTATTTACCACGGACCTGGTGTTGCACAGCATCAGCCGGAGGCCCAGGTCCTGAGTATCTGAGCCACCTAGTATCCGAGGGGAGCCTTGAGGACCGGGGCATGCAATCGCTCTCAAGTAGCGAGTGCGCACCCCCGGCACAAGATAAGGTCCTCTGCTCCCGCCATATCTGCCCCTCCCATCCACCGTGCTGATGACATCCCCAATCCCTCGTCCTGCGCCCTCCAGACCGTTACCCTGTGCCAGGCTGGGCCCTGACCTAGGTGGATTACCCCCCCCCATCCCCTTTGGTCACCCTCCCAGTTCCCCTTAAAAGATTATTAAAAACCCTAATTAAAAAACCCCTCAATCCCCGCTTTAAAACATGCCACCTCTCGGGGCTCCAAAGCCCGTCCTTAAGGTAGGCCTTCGATAGAGTGGAAGGCCATCGCCGCGAGAGGGGGGCATCTTGCAGCGCAAGCAAATCTGCCGAGGTATAAGCCATACAAGTATGATGAGATGGAAAAGGGGAACCTTGGATGTCAGTGAAATTTAAAGATAGTCATTGAGGTGAGAGATGGCAAAAGAGGCTGGCCAGGATGAAGCTGGGGCCCCTTCACTCTCTCACAGTGATGGGGCGACCAGATCAGATGGTTGCAGTGCAGGCGGATGGCCACAGCCGTTCTCTCACCGCGGCTGGATGTAAAAGGCCAACAATAGTCACTCTCTCCCTGCAGTTGGAGCAGCAGTCCTTGACCTAGACTCTCAGCTTCTCCCTCCAGCCTGCAATCTCTCCTCCCCCGAGCCAAGGCCTAAAGGTGGAAATCGGGCGGCAGGAATAAACTAGCCAGCAGCAGAAGGAGATAGAGAACAAACATAAAAATCCAGGAGGGTGATAATAAAGACCCAGAGTCAGTAGTGATGGAAAAATGGGCCGACCTAATAGAGAGTCCAGGTAGCAACGGGGGGGAGGCCATTTTCATAGGGGGGGGCGAATCCAAGGGGGAAACCAGATGGTAATTGGAAATATTAGGGAAAATACATATAAAATACATTTTAGGAAAAATTTATATAAAAAGACATACCAAAATTCATACAAAATTCATTCATAGAAATGAATGCTAAACATATATTAAATTTCTCCTTTTATAAACTTATTCTTGATCCAGTCCTGGTGCCTTTTCCTCCATATTAATGACCTTCAAAGGTGATGAAATGAAGAAAAAAAAACAAATATTGTGACAACTCTAAATATATTAATACTGTATTATTGATACATATTCAAGCTTTGCTATAAACTTTTCATACAAAAAAGGTGCTCTGCACCTTATATTTTGCAGTAAACTTTGAATGTTAAGAAAATAAAATATTCAAATAGGTAGAAGATGCTTCTAACAATATATCTGGAAATCATTTTGTTTCTCCCTCCTCATCCACCATTTTATTTTAAATGGTGAATGAGGATCCATTCATTTTAGATTTTTTGTAATTTTGATATTTATTATATTACAGCATACAGTCTACACTGAGAAAGTGATATATCAGGGTGCATCATCATAACTTGTATCCTATTACCGCATAGCCATTTTGTTATGGAATGATGGGACCAAACAACATTCCTGGGTCAGCCAGAGACAGTTTTATTGCACAGTTTCAGAACCAGATTTGTATCTGCAATTCTGAACCAAGAAGAGCTCTGATACAACTGCTTTTATACATCTTCAGGACAAAGGATTTTGCAAGCACAGCAGTTTTCCATATATGGTTAACATATATTTGTTACATTATAATTGACACTTTCTAATTACTAAATTCTTTCATTATTTTCTAGTTCATAAGATTATTTTAGCTAAACAACCTTCCTCAATTCTGTGTTTGCTGATGCGTAGATTCATGACTGCTTTTGGATAATAATTAACTTCTAGTTTCAGATGGATGTCTTTGCATCCTTGACAGCTAGGCCCCTTAGAAGATATATATTACATATGGATGTCCTTGCATCCTTGACAACTAGGCCCCTCAGAAGATATATTTTACCAAGAATGGAATTTTAGCTGACTTAGTGTAATCTCTGAACAAGCACATTTCTTCCTTATAATAATGTGAATAAAGAGGGTCCTTCAGTGTTCATATAGCTGACCCTGTACTATTCCTATACCATTCACATTAATTTGGTACTCCCACTTTAATCTGGAGGGCTTCTTTTGTTACCACTACTGCTCCCTGTCAGTCCTATGAGCTCTATTTAATTTAGATTTGAAATGAAATAAATCATTTTTATGTTTATGAATAAGAAATCTAGACCTGCCAAAGAGAGATCAGTTGATCAAAATTATACTTCACAGATTGAGCTAAGCCACACCCAGGCTCCTAGCTGTCTGAATCATCAAGCAACCCCCATTGGTTGACCTTGTTTCTATGCCTATTCCAATTCATGAATGGACTACACTGACAAAAATGCTAACAAGTTCAAAGGTCTATCAAATTGTGAGCTCTTTATAAAAATTAAAATACAAGATTTAGACATGTTTTCAGGGCATGTTTTCCATATTCAAAAGCTTTCTGTCAGGGTTCCAAGTAACACCCACAATGTGTTATTATGACTACATATCACCCTGGCTCCATACAAGCCCCCTCCCAGTTTCCCACAGTAGTAAATGTGGCAGGTCTGACAGCCTAGTGCAAAAGATGGCTTCAAGACCTGACACTTTCTGTCTATACACATGTTTGCATTTTTAGATCGTTTCCTTCAAAATAAAGGTTATCTTATACTTTAGTTTTTAAATACAGCTTTATTAAACTTCAAGAAAGATAAAATCCAAATAATTGCAAAAAAAAAAAAAAGCAGGGGAAAGAAATTCAAAAGAGGAAAAGATTAAAATGTGAAAAGAAAAAATGGGGATGGAAAGGCTCCTACTTTCTTCAGTATAGATACAAATATATAATCTGTCTAATTATATTTGGAAGCCTAATATGGCTTCCAAAGCTGACATTTATTTATTTATTTACTTATAATTGGATTTATATACCGCCCTACTCCCGACGGATTCAGGGCGGTAAACAGCCAAAAGATAAAATATATATAATACAAACTTTAAAAACAATATAAAAACAAATTAAATAATTTGGCCCAAATTAAAACATCCCTATTATTTTAAAACAAATTTAAAATTAACAGTTAAAAGGAGGTTAGGCCAGGCCAGCCTGTTGAAATAAGAAGGTCTTGAGGGCACAGCGGAAAGTGCGCAAATCCGGGATCCTCCATATCTCTGGGGGGAGCTCATTCCAAATGGCAGGTGCCTCCACAGAGAAGGCTCTCACCCTGGGGGCCGCCAGTTGACACTGTTTGACCAACGGAACCCTGAGGAGCCCCTCTCTATGGGAGCATACTGGCCGGTGAGAAGCTACTAATGGCAGAAGGCGGTCTCGTGAGTACCCCGGTCCTAAGCTATGGAGAGCTCTAAAGGTGGTAACCAAAACCTTGAAGCGCACCCGGAAGACCACCGGGAGCCAGTGCAGCTCACGCAGGAGAGGTGTTACATGGGAACGCCACGTCGCTCCCATAACCACCTGCGTGGCCGCATTCTGTACCAGTTGGAGCCTCCAGGTGCTCCTCAAGGGGAGCCCTATGTAGAGAGCATTACAGTAGTCCACGCGGGAAGTGACGAGGGCATGAGTGATACATAATCAGGTAATATCTTACAGTAAGTTAAACACAATATAATCAATATCTAACTCTAAATTTAACAACATATACAATATTTCTTTAGTCTTAAACAAACCCAATAATCTAATCATTAATTCAAAAGTACTTAACCATTATTATCAAACAAGATTATAAAAATATCTATAGTTTAAAGACAAACCTTAACAAAATTTTAAAATAACCATAATATTCAGTTGCAACATCTCTATCAATTCATTTTCCAAATCCATTTGTATATTAACAATTTTACATTTACTTCATATATTACTTCATTATATTACTTCACCAATATAATTCTTATAAAATAGGGGGAAAGTCCATATTTCCTCCATTCTATTGATCCATCAAAACAAAAAAATCCCAATCTCAAATTCATATCCAGCTTTATATTATAAAATGTAAAAAATACATTTCACCATAAAATTCATTTCTTAAACCCACATGCTTATCGATAATCAAAATTAATATTATATCCTAAGTTTACAAATTTAATCTTGCTTCACTAAAATAGAAAGATAAGATAAAATACAATAAAATAACATAGCCATCATTAGTACATAAATATCTACAATACTCTATTTGTATCTAAACGTTTTATCTAATATATACATACATACCATTAACAAATCTCATTATGTCTTTACAATACTCTTCTGAATACTAATCCCAAATTTCTTCCACCAAAATCAAAGACTCATCAAAATCAATCCAGTAAAACAATTTTGAAGGCCATCTTGTTATAAATCTATACCCTCCTTTCATTATAACCTAAGTAAAAACAAATAACTATTAAATGCTATATCTGACATATCATAAATGAGCATGCTACCTCAGTCTTAGATCTTCTTTTTCTGTTTCCAACATACTTCCAATTTCTGTTTCCTCCTTCATTAATAATAACTGTTCATGCATGCCTTTTTCATGCAATTCTGTTAAATCTGAATAGAAATGAATAGACCTTTGAACAAGGTATAATTCCCATTTAATTTGGTAAAATAGTTTTTACTTGGACTATTGTATTTTACTTGTAAAGCTAGTAAAATAAAATGTCCCTCTATTTCTGTCAAACACCACATAATATATTTCAATGCAGTTAAATTTAAGTTTTCAACTTTTAATCTTGTTCAAAATAATCATAAAAATTGTTCATGTTCCAGTATTTTTTTTTATTGAAAAAGTTTTCAAATACAAATTTTTCCCCCTTTTTTTCCCCCTCTCCCTCCCCCTCCCTAACCCCCCCTCCCCACCCATCCCCCCCTGTGACTTCTTCATAACAAAAAAAAACCTAATTCATAACAGATTACTTACTCCCTCCTCTAGATATTGACCTTTACTTACTAAAAATATTATTAATATTATAACATCCCCCTTTATCCATACATATCAGAAAAGAGAAAAGAAAGGGAAAAAAAAAGACATTATACTATGACATTATAGAATAACTTCTCCACTTTAAAACTATACGATAAGTCCTACTTTAACATTTAATCTTCTATATATATTACTATAACATTTCAAAGCGGCCTTCCCCATAAAATCTAGTTTAACATTTATTCCACTCTATCCATTTCCTCCACTCCCCTAAATATAACACTTAAAAATCCCTTTTCTTAGACTAATCAATCTACTAACTAGCTTATTCACCCACTATCATGCAAAATTGCCATACACAACATTTCTTAACATCTTTGATTCACTGCCCACACTACTTAAAAATATATGTCTATATTTTCCATTATATCTAAATAAAAAAAAAGAAAAGACAATGACTTTAAATTTATAATCCATATAGTATCTTCTTTGAGGTCTTTCCACTGGATTGGTAGAACCAACATCCATAATCGGGTAACATAGCTTACTGGTGCAACAGTTTATTCAGGATCTTCAATCATATCTGCCCCCATCAGTAGTAAATATCTTCTTATATGTATAAAAGTAAAAACAACCACCCGAGTGACATTATAATTATATTCCATATAGTAATAATTGTGGGTTTCATCAGGATTATTAACTCCCATCATCGTAGTGGGTAACAACCCGATCTTCTGCATGCCCCAGCATAATTCTCTTGCCTTGTGATTCAGGATAATATAATATGTTTATCAACACAAAAAGAAATTCCAAAATGGATAATTCAAATCCATCAGTTTAAGGCTCGTTTCACGTCCCCAGATTACGGCCATGCAGAGATCTGCCACAAACCTCAGGATGATATTAACCAATACGTCGCCTCTTCTGTGTTTACACATAATCGTTCATATTTTAAAATCACTGGCTTCACTGTTGCCTGATTTAGAAATTTCTATTTTTATGCCACCTGTTTCTTTTTTTCTTTTCTTTTTGTGGGTTTGGTTTCCATCCTGGTTCCCTTTCTACAAAATGTGTATCATCTGGTCGGTTTTTATTCTGCTTTGTAGATTGGTCTTGTTGGTTTTGCTTTTGTATCTCATATTTCTTTTTTATCCCTTGTATATCCCCTAATTGGTTTCCATGTTTATCCTTGCCTTGATAAGTCATCACATTAAGATTAGATGCCTCTTCTCTCAAATTTGTAGATAGTCCAGCTGGGGTATCCAATAAATCCAAAGGCAGTTCATCTGGTACAGTCTCTGTAATTCGATATTTTACCTTTATTTCCGGCTCCTTCTGCTTATCCTGTATTATACCTGAAGATATTAAGTTCATTTTCAACCCATTTTGATAAAATTCTTCCGCTCTTTCAACAGTATTTAGCTGATATCTTTCTCCTTGGTATCTAAATATAATACCAATTGGGGCGTCCCACCTGTAGGAGATATTTCTCTTTTTTAACTCATTCACCAGAAAACCAAATTTCTTCCTTTCCATCAATATCTTAGGTGGGAGTTCCTTGTAAATCCAAATCTTTCTTCCATACAATTGCAAATTAGAATTGAAGGAATTTTGAACGATATTATTCCTAATTTCCTTATCTGTAAAATAAATCACCACATCTCTAGGCAATTGCCTTTGCTTAGCAATCCAGGAGTTGATTCGATAAACTCTGTCAATCTTACAAAACACTTCGTCAGGTTGAACCTTTAGAATCCCAGCTAGAAATTCAGAAGATATTTTCCTTAAATCATCTCTATTATTTTCCTGCAAACCTCTTAATCTTATCGCATATTCTGTGAAATTATATTGTACCATTAAAATCTCTTTTTCAATCTTCTGTTGCAGATTTTCTGCATTACCATACTTTTGATCAGCATCCATTTTAGGTTTTTCTTCTAAGCTATTATCCTGAGTGTTCGTCAAGTCATTTTCAATTTTTTGAATTCTATTGTCCAATTTATCTTGAATTTCTTCCATTTTAGACTCTAGTACATTAGTATTTGTGTCCAACTGTATCATAAATCCTGTAAAACCATTAACCACTTTTGAGAATTTTTTCTCCAAAAAATCAAACTTAGATTTCACCAATTCTTTAATTTCCTGCTTAAATTTTTCAAATTGCTGATTCACAATCTCCTCCCTTCTTTCAATCTCCTCTATAAAAAATTCTATTATATTAAAATCAGGTTTCTGAGACTGAAGAATTAAGACTTGTTCCTTTAAGTTGTTGGTGGGGGGATCCCCCCCTTCTTGTTTATCTGACTTTATGAGTCTCAGTGCCATGTTTCCGCCCAGGCAGGCTTTGTTAAAAAAAAGCAAGGAAAAAAAAAAAAAGGACTTCTTTCCAATCAACAACAATATCAGGTCTCCAAGGGAAAAAAAAGAGAAAAAGACACAGGAGCGAAGTTTTGTCTACAAATGTAGCCAGTGGTATTTATTCCGCTACATTGTAGTAATAGAAAATGGAAGGACTTTCCCTTTCAGCCTCTCCTCCAGCCAACGCCATTTTAAAAGGCTTTTTTTTTTCCTCTTTCTTTTCCTCCTCTCTCTTAAGTAATTTTTTTTTAAAAAATCAGTAAAATACTTGCGGTTCAATATTACAGGTCCAGCTCACATTTTCTTTGAGTAGTCTGTTAAATTTGCAGGCTTGCTTTTGACGCCTGGCTCTGCATCGGCAGAGGTCTCCCAAAGCCCGGAGCGGCGGCTGGGGATACGGGGCATCTCATCCGCTCCGTCCCAAAAGTAAAAAAAAAACTTTTGGGACTCCGCAGAGAGTTCTACCCACCCCTGCCGGCTCTATCTCCGTTTCCTCATGGAAACGGAGTTTTTTCGAGCCGCCATTCTGTTGTGAAGGCGGCTCTAACAGGCGATGGAAGCTGACGATCCCAAAGGAACGTCTGGCAGCGACAAACAGCAACCCGGAAGTCCCCATGTTCCAGTATTTTTATTTTGATAAAAATAGAGTTGCTTAAAACATAATATGTATTTATAAAATGTCCTTCTTCCTTATCTTTAATTCCCATTGTCTCTTTCATTTGTTTGTGTTCCACATGAACTGTATCCAATTTATTATTCAATAGTTTTTCAATTTCTTTCATCTTAACTTCTAGAGCTTGTAAAAATATTTTAATAAAATTTCCATATCCATATCTAAAAATATACCATGTTTCTTCATTTTTTGCATCATATTAAATAGCAAACTCTAGTGGCCAAAGAAAATAATTACAGTTTACTTTTTCAAAAAAGACAACTAGGAGGTAAAGCCAAAGACCTCTAATTACATTCGTTGTTAGTTCCAAACCAATCAGCACAGAACTAAGATAAAAACACAGCAATATTCTCAGAAAGAACAAAAGCTAGGAAGGGGGAAAAGAGCAGCCTTGAGAACCTCAGATGCAGATTCTTTGAAAAGTAAATTTGAATCCTTTAATAAAGAACTCTCCTCCCAAAACAGTTTAAATAGCCAAATCTTCTTGTTCTATAGGTTAAATTCAAGTCCCAATTTTTAAAATCCAAAATATCTCTGAAATATTGAAAGCCACCAAGAAACTTACAGCTCCATAACTGAGGAAAGCCTGTCTTAAAGTTAGAATTAATAAGTTAATTAAAGTATTTAAGAAATGGAGAGGCCAGATCTGGAACAGGTACCACAGCTGTGGCACTTGAATAAAAACCCCACTTCTGAGCTGCTGACTCTCAGACTAAACAAAAATCCCAGTTTCACAACTCTCATACAAGCACTGGCTGTACAGAGAACATATGGGTTGGTTTCTTGAATTCTTTAAAGAGTTCTCTAGGCACCAGGAAGCAACCCAGCTTCTCCATACAAACAAACAAACAAACTGAGGTTGAACTACCCTGAAGAACTCTTCAATCCATCATTTCCCCGCTGGAAGTCCTGAAGATGAATGTATAGACTTATTATTAGTCCGGTTGTTGTTGTTATGGGTAATCTTCAATTCAATTCACAGTCTGGGACTGGTAAAAACTTAACAGTTCAAGTCCTAACAAAGGACTTAGAACTGTTAAAATAACATCTGAGTATATAAGCAGTTCCAAGTAGGACGGTTTTTTGCAAAGTCAGGATATTCAGGTATAAGAAGTTCACAGTTTCCATGAATCTAGCAACTTTTTGAGTATTGCTCCAAGGGCTCCTATTATTATTAATAGGAGGCCAGGGCAAACTTGAGGAGAGGCATTAAGGTGGCTAAACAGGAATACAAACAAGTTCACCACATAGACAATGACCAGATGTGCCCGGTGTCATCTGCAACAGTGGCAACCCACACACTGAGGGACAAGACCCTCAAACAGGTGCTCTCATGGACAGGGGTTGGGGTTGGCCGACCGGAAGAGTGGGCGAAGAATTCACCCCATTCATACGGAGGCAGCACGAACTGGCCACCATGAACAGCTGCCTCCTCTGGGGTGACCGGGTCGTGATCCCTCCCACACTACAGAAGAGCACCTTAGAAAACCTCCATAGCGGCCATCCGGGCATAGTTCGCATGAAAGCACTGGCACAGAGCTACGTTTGGTGGCCCGCCTTGGACAAAGACATAGAGGCGTGGATCGCTAGGTATGACCTGTGCCAAGCGACGAGACCAGCACCCCCTCAAGCCCAGCCGACAGAGTGGGAGCAGCCCAGTGGCCCATGGTCAAGAATACATATCGACTTCGCTGGGCAATGAATGGAAAGTCCCTCCTCATCGTCGTGGATGCGTTCTCAAAATGGCTGGAGGTCATCGTGATGCAATCCACCATGACAGAGGCCACCATCAGGGCACTCCGCCACCTATTCGCCACACATGGGCTGCCGGACGTCCTGGTCTCCGACAACGGCCCACAACTCACAGCCAAGACCATGGAGGATTTCCTGGCAAGCCAAGGCATCTGGCATGCCCTCATCGCCCCGTACAGGCCAGCTGGAAATGGACAAGCAGAAAAAATGGTACGGCTTACGAAGGACACGCTCACCAGGATGGGCCCAGGAGACTGGCAGGAACAAATCGACAAGTTCCTGCTGGCACAACACATCACACCGCATGCCACAACGAAGAAAAGCCCAGCCGAGCTTCTGATGGGGAGAAGGCTCCGCTCACCGCTAGATAGACTCCATCCACAGTACAACCTAAAAGACAAGCCGATCAACCCACCACCAATGCGAAGCTTCGCTAGCAGAGACTTGGTGTTCGCACTCAACTTTCAGGGCCAGCTGAAGTGGTTCAAGGGTCAGATCGGGAGAGTGATAGGCCCAAGATCATACTAGGTGGAGCTGGACGACGGCCGGTCATGCAGAAGGCACATCGACCAACTCCGCAAAAGGGTGAGGGGAGTCGAAGGAAACCACCCCAACGAGGTAGGCCTGCCATACCCAGACGAGGTCGACCTACAACACCCCTGTGAGGTAGGCCTACCCCACCCCAACAGGATAGGTCCGCAACCTCACGGCGAAGGGGACGACCACCAGCAGCACAGCCAGAGCCCAGTAGACCGGGGCCAACCCAGCGGGACGAGGCACCAAGCCAATGGTGACGATGGCCAGCGACTCTCCGAGACATGGCATCACTAGTACCAGGACAAGGTAGACCGGGGACAACCCGACCCGGAAAACCTACACCAACCCGACCGAGTCGACATCAGCCAGCCAGACGAGGGAGACCTACGCCGGCACAGCGAGGTAGGACATCAACCATCCACACACACACCCCCGCGTCCACACCAGCCCGGCAGAGTTGTCTACCACCACCCCAGCAATGTCGACTGGTGCCACCACACCGAGGGGACCCAACGCCAGCCCTGCAGGGGAGGACTACAACACCCCAGCATATCCTCAAATCCATCTAACACCATGATAAAGTTTGCAGATGCTGTTGGGGCTTATAACTAGAGGGGACGAATCAGCATACAGGGAAGAAGTCCAGAAGGTATCCATGTGGTGTTCAAAAAACAAACTACATCTAAATACTAGCAAGACAAAGGAGATGGTGCTAGATTTCTGAAAGCACAGAGAGGAACCAGCCCCACTGTATATCAAGGGGGGCTGTGTGGAGAGGGTTTCCTCGTTTAAATTCTTGGGAGTGCTCATTAGTCAAGATCTCACCTGGAAAAACAACACGTCCCTGGTGGTTAGTAAGGCTCAACAGAGACTTCATTTCCTTAGTATCCTGTGGAAAAATCAGGTAGAACAACAGCTGATGACTTCTTTCTATCAGTCTATGATAGAAAGTGTCTTCACATACTGTATAAGAGTATGGTATGCCTGTCTAACAGCTGTGGACAGAAAGGCACTACAGAGAGTGATCAATTCGGCACAAGAAACCATTGGTTGTTCTCTAACACCACTAGATGACATTGCCAGGTCTTGCTGTTTCAGCAGAGTAAGGAAGATACTTAGGAATGATTCACACCCTGGCTAGTGTCTCTTTTTGCTTCTACCATCGGGCAAAAGACATCGAAGCATAGCCATCCAGACAAACAGGTTTAAAAACAGCTTCTACCCATGGGCCATTAGACTCTTAAACACAATCACAATCACTCCACGCACATACGGAAACGTATGACTAGTCTTTTTTCCCCAATTACTTGTATAGGGATTATTCTCTATACTATTTATGTTGTTTTGTATTTTCTGTTATGGATTGCACCAGAGAGCCTAGACCAATTTCATTGTATATATGATGTACAATAACAATAAAGGCTATATTCTACTCTACTCTACTCTACTCTACTCTACTCTACTCTACTCTACTCTACTCTACTCTACCCTACCCTACCCTACCCTACCCTACCCTACTATACTATACTATACTATACTATACTATACTATACTATACTATATACTATTGGTAGAACCATTGATTTCTTCCTTGTTTTCACTATCAGAAAATTTCTCCTTATTTTAGGTTGACTCTCTCCTTGGTCAGCTTCCATCCATTATTCCTTATCAGGCCTTCCAGTACCTTGGAAAATAGCTTGACCCCTTCCTCTCACCTCACTAGTCTCACCTGACTAGGTGGCTCAGTGGCTAAGACACTGAGCTCGTCAATCAGAAAGATTGGCAGTTTGGCCATTCAAATCCCTAGTACAGGTCTCCTGAGTGAGCAGGGGGTTGGATTAGTATAGTTTATTGAATAGCCCGAAGGCCTTTTCAAACAAAACAGAAAAGAAAAAGGGAAAAAGATAAAACAGTTATAAAAATAGCAATCTAAAAATATATGATAGATGACATTAAAATTTTACCATATCAAATTTCAATAGCTAAGTTGCTAAGACTAGAAGAGTAGATAACCCAAATAGGATAGCTCCTCTCTAACTGAGCTCATCTTTCTTACAATCGATAAAATTTTCCTTGATATAACTGGCTCGTATTGCCGTCAACCTTTTAAGGTATCGAGTGATCGCTCTTACCAGGGGAGAAGAGTCAGCCCTCAACAGAAATGCTAATTTTTGGCTTATATTCCAGTGGGGAAATTTATTTATAATTGGGGACAGATATTGATTTCTAACTTCCTGATAGAGACTACATTCGAATATTATATGCGCCGTGTCCTCCACGACGTTTACCCCACATATGCATATTCTTTTGTCATACGGGATTTTCCGATAACGGACGAATCTAACGTTGGTATCTAGAAGTTCGAATCTAAACTTAACAAATAACTGTCTCTCCACTGATGGCATTTCTAAATATAAATAGTTTTCCAGGGTGAAAGTTGTTTTAACTGCTGTCAGCAGGGGGTTGGATTAGATGACCTCCAAGCTCCCTTCTAACTCTGTTACTGTTAACTGTTAACTGTCTGTGGCCGCCCCTCAAATATTGGAACACTGCTGTCATGTGTCTTCTGGTCCTTCTCTTCACTAGTTTAGCCATGCCCAGTTCCTGTAACCATTCTTTATTTGTTTTAGTCTCCAGTCCCCTAATCATCCTGGTTGCTCTTGTCTGCACTATTTATAGAGTCTCAACATTTTTTTTATAGTGTGGTGTCCAAAACTGGATGCAATATTCTAGGTTTTATCTTATTAAGGCTTTATAGAGTGATATTAGTACCTCACTTGATCTTGATTGTATCCCTCTGTTCATGCAGCATAGGATTGCATTGGCTTTTTTGGCTGCAGCTGCACACTGCTGGCTCATATTTAGCTGGTTGTCCACTAAGACTCCAAGATCCCTCTCACAGTTACTGCTATTAAGCCTGGTTTCACCCAGTCTATATATGTACTTTTGGTTTTTCTTGCCTAAGTGTAAGACTACATTTCTCTACACTGAATTTCATTTTGTTCCAGTGTTAAAGTCTGTCAAGATCCATCTGGATCTTGAACCTATCTTCTATTCATGCCAGCTTAGTATTATCTGCAAATTTGGTAAATTCCCCTTCTATTCTCTCATCTAAGTCATTTATGAAGATATTGAAGAGTACTGGGCCTAAGACAGAACCTTGGGTACCCCACTGCTTACTTCCCTCCATGTAGACATAGACCCATTAAGGACTACTCATTGGGTACGGTTTGTCAGCCAGTTACAAATCCATCTGACAGTGATGCTATCTATCCCACTTTTTTCTAGCTTACGAAGAAATAGGTTGTGGTCTACTTTGTCAAATGTCTTGCTGAAGTCTAAGTATATTATGTCCACAATATTTTGCTGGTCTACTAATTTAGATACTGTGTTGAAGAATGAAATAAGATTGGTTTGGCATGATCTGTTTTTAACAAATCCGTGTTGACTGCTAGTTATTACTTTATTCGTTTCTAGATGTTGGCAGATCTGTTTTTTTATTATCTTTTCCAATATCTTCCTGGGTATTGGTGTTAGGCTGATTGGACTGTAGTTTCCTGAGTCTGGTTTGTTTTTTTTTCCTTTTTTGAGGATGGGAACCACATCAACTCTTTTCCAGTCCTCTGGTAGTTCCCTGGTGCTCCAGGATTTTTGAAAGATGTGGTACAGTAGTTCTGAGATGACATCTGCCAGATCCTTTAGAACTCTGGGATGTAATAGTCCCAGTGACTTGCATTCATCAAGATCAAACAAAAAGATTTCTATTTTTTTGCATATTTTAACTTTTCTTTTACAGTTATGTTTTTGGTAGGTTGGGCTATAGTTTCTTTTTGTGTGAAGACCGATGCAAAGAATGAGTTAAGCAGCTCTGCTTTCTCTCCTTTGCCTGTTACTTCCTTGCCATCTTCTCTCTTTAGTGGACCAACTGTTTCTTTGATGTTTTTCTTGTTATTTATATATTGGAAAAAACTTTTTTTTATTATATTTGACTTTTATTGCAAGTCTTTGTTCATTTGGAGCCTTTGCTTTCCTGACTTTGTCTTTGCAGATTCTGGCTATTTGCTGATATTCTGCTTTAGTTGTGTGTCCCTCTTTCCATTTTTTGTACTTATCCTTTTTGTCTTTCAATTTGTCAGAGAGATCTTTGTGAAGCCATGCTGGTTTCTTTTTGGATTTCTTGTTTTTCTTTCTCATTGGTATTGTGCTGGTCTGGGCTTCTATGATCATATTTTTCAGAATTTCCCAAAGTTCTTGAGTTATTTTCCCCTTTAGGATTTTCATCCAAGAAATCTCCCAAACTCTCTCTGAGTTCAGCTCTTTCAAAATCTAAGACTCTGGTATCGTAATGTTCTATTGCTTGAATTTGCGTTATGTTGAGTTCTAGTATGACATGGTCACTCTCGTCCAAAGTTCTGCAGTTTCAACACCCTCTATAATTCTTCTCTGTTTGTAAGAATTAAATCCAGTATGGCTGTCCCCCTAGTTCCCTCCTCTACCTTTTGGACAACAAAGTTGTCAGCTAGGTTGGTTAGGAACCTATTTGATTTCTCAATTGGTGCAGAATTAGTCTTCCAATTGATATCAGGGTAGTTGAAGTCCTGCATTACTATTATACTGTGTTTCCTACATATATTTGTTAGTTGGTTAGCAAAAAGGACATATATTTTTTCTGCCCGATTGAGTGGCATATAGTACACATTTATGGCCATGTCATTATTTTTTGCTTTTATATTGACCCATATGCATTCTAGGAGGTTTTTGTCTTTGGTTTCGTGCATTTCTGTAGCAATATAGTGGTCCTTTACATACAGTACAATGCCACCTCTTCTTTTATACGGTCTGGGTTTTTTGAACAGTTTGTATCCTTCTATCAGTATGTTCAAGTCATGGGTTTCTTCCCACCAAGTTTCTGTTATTCCAACTACCATACTTTTCAGACTATAAGACACATTTCCCCCCCTAAAAGTGGGTGAAAATTGTAGTGCGTCTTATACACTGAATGTTGCCAAAGCCCCATCCACACACATCCCCCACCCTTTGGGCATTTTTGGCCTCCATGCATGATGTTTTTTTGCCTCTGCACACCCCGCTTTTGACTTCTGCGTCACATTTTTGGTCGGTTCCAGGTGGTGGGGATTGCCAGCGGCAGTGATCCCCGCTGCCTGGAACCGGCCAAAAATACAATGCATGGAGGCCAAAAATGGGGTCTGCGGAGGCCAAAAATGCAACATGTGGAGTCCAAAAATGTGACACGTGGAGCCAGCAATTGGCGGCAATGTGCTGTGGCGATCTCCACAGGGAATGGGTCTAAAACAGAGCGTGCAAAGGCCAAAAACGTGATGCACAGAGGCCAAAAACGCAACATGCAGAGGCAGCAATGGGCTCTGGCGATCCTTGCAGCCTGGAACAGCTGATTGGTGCTATTCCAGAGGCTGATCTAACCGTCAATCAGTGTTCGTGCTAAATCAGGCTGGGATAATATGCTGAAGCTAACCATGCGGTTTGCTGTTTGCTGCAAGGATGCTAGCCAGATGAATATTCATGGATCCTGGTAGGCAGAGGCAGAATTTTTTTTCTTGTTTTTCTCCCCAAAAACTAATGTGCATCTTATACTCCAGAGCGCTTTATACTCTGAAAAATATGATATATCATATCTACCTTCATGTATTAATAATTCAAGTTCACCCTGTTTCTTCTCCAGACTTTGTGCATTTGTATATAGGTACTTGAGATCTTTATGTATGGCTGTGGGTATGCTTCCTATGTCTCCTATTTAGTGTTTGTGTTTGTCTTCCTTCCCGTCATTCCTTATTTCATTTTTTGACTTGCTTTCTAGGGGCTTTTGCTTGGAATTAGGTCCTGGAGATCCTAGAGATTGGCCACCCTCCCCCTCAATTTTAGTTTAAAGTCCTCCTGATAAGTTGAGCCAGTCATTTTCTGAAAACATTCTTCCCAATCTTTGTGAAGTGCAGCCCATCCCTTGCCAGAAGCCCATCAGGGAGATAGTGCAGACCATGATCCAGGAATCCAAAGTTTTTTTGGTGACACCAACCCTTTAGCCAGTGGTTCACTTCTAGAATTCTTTGTTCTCTTACTGGATGTTGTCCTTTCGTTGGAAGTACAATTGAAAAAACTACTTGTGCACTTTCTTGCCTAGCTGCTTGTAATCACTCAGTATTGTTTTCAAGCCCTTTTTTGTGTCATTTGTCCCTACATTTAGTAATGGAAAAGGATAATAATCTGTGGGTTTTATTATTTTGGTTAGGTTTTCAGCCACATCTTTGATTTTAGCTCCAGAGAGACAACATACCTCTCTGGATTGACTGTCTGGTCTACAGACGGCTAGTTCTGTTCCCTTAAACTTCCTAGAGAGTTTTAGGGTATTTTCCTATCTATCACAGAGGCATTTGATGGTGCTACTTTTTTAGGGACATTTAATGATACTTCTTTTCTATGTGTCTGCATGTTTTCTTCCAGGGAGAGTCTGTGAAATTGATTGCTTAGCACCAGTGGGGCTGCTCAGAGTGGGTTAGGTTGGACAGGGTTTTGTACTAGGTTTGTGTTTTTTTCTATGGGTGACATGTTTTCATCTGTCTTCTTCCTCTAAGGGGTCAATTCTTTTAGAAGTTGTTCGATCCTTATTATGTTCCTCCAAAAACACACTGTTATTCTGTTAAATGATAGTGTACTTTAGCAATCCTGTTTGTAATAACTAGAGTCAAAACAGAGGAGTGGCTCAGAACTGGTTCTTCTTTTTAAAAAATTGCCAAGATACTTTCAAAATTAAAGGAGCCCATATACTGCTTTCTTACGAATAGTTGGGAATAGCTTGGTGGTCATTTTAATCTTCAAACTGGTCCACCAGGGAAAATTTAAAAGTTAATAATTTCATCCGACGTGTCCATTGCTACAAATACCTTTTCATCTTCCCTACTCCCTGCATTTCGTTTAATCAAAAATAACATTAGAAGTTCAGTGGTCGTTGTCTGGTTGTAATCTATAACCCATGTCTTCATATTAGAATGTAACATTTTAAAATAGTATTGTGAAAGTTAAAAATGCTCCCTTTTCAGCTGCTAGACACTTTGGTATCACTTTTTTCCCTTTCATTTATAGCCTCACTGGATTGGCCTAGTAACCTGACTCTTGTTGTCTGTCCCCATGATGCTGATTCTCTCTTCTCTAGGCTATGATTTACATAGTTTCTATTTACTATTCTCCATGCTGCAAAACACCCAACAGTCACAAAACATAGAGGAGATCAAAGAGAATAAGGACAAGCCATCATTATGCCAGCAGCAATCTTTGTATAGATCCTGCAAGGGTTAGAATGCCTGTGGACTGCTAGTGAGAAAGGCTCTCTTCTAGTAGCAGCTGCATCAACAACAAATTGTTCAAAATATAATTTCCATTTGCAGATGTCAGTCTAACAAAATTAAGACCTTCCCTTTGAATTACTTTCAAACCTTAAGGCAGCATGCTACTGTATGCAGATATAATTGCAATGGATAAAAATGTGTGTTTACCTCTCACAAAAATTAGCTAGACAATTCAAAGTCTTCACTTAAAAGTGAGCAGGATGCATACCTAGTTTGTTTTCTGGTCTCTTATACCCCAAGCACAAAATGTTGACCAGATTGCCAGGAGCCTTCTTCCATTTATAAGACTTGCCTAGAGGCTTCACTGAAGGAAATCCAAACAATGATGTAGGGATTTTAGCTGAATTTAAGTGAAAGCCTGCAGAGAAGGACTGAGTTGTGATTGCTAACATCCAATATAGTTTTGAAAATAAAAATAAAAGTTATTGAGCTTAACTTGAATAGAAAAACTTTAGGATTTCTGTAGCTTCCTCGGCTATTCTTTTCCTGCTGTTTTGTTGATGGTCTGATGGGAAGATTGAAATTATTTAATTAACAACATGTATTTTAAACGAGGCTTCTGTTAGTTAAATATCTCATTGCAACAAACCACTGAGAGATTTTTCTCTGTAGCCAGGTCATTTTTATGATAAATTCTATTTTGTTGGTTCAGTTCAAACTGTGATTTTTGCTATCTTGAAGATTCTATGGCACAATTGCAAAAAGAAGACCCAAAGAAGCTATTAAAAGAAATTAATTCATTTCAGGAAAGAAGCTGTATAAATGTATGAAAGAAAATGTAAGATATTAGGATGTTCAGAAATGCATTTTAACTAATTCAAATGTATAAAACAAACAAGAATTATTATTAGTGGGGGGGGCAAGATAGTGTCCCATTAGGCATTCCTAAATGATGCCTAAATGATATTGTAGTTGCTTCTTTCAAACATTTAAATATTTGAAAATACTTTTTAAAGTTTCAAGTTCCTCAAAGAATTTAAGGATTTTAAAAAAACTGATGAGTAGGCAAAAGAAGAATGAGAGACGAAATGATGAACATTTGTTTAGACAATATAGGAAGAAAGTTATGGTATTTATTCTGCGCTTCAACCAACATGAAGTAGATAGAAGTTGTGACATGTTTATTACTAAAAAAAACTCTAAGGGAGCAGGAATGGAGATGCAGAAGGACCAAAATGGGCCACAGTGGATCAGTCAGTGGTGGGTTTCTCCCGGTTCGACCCGGTTCGGCTGAGCGACGATATGACATCACCGAACTGGATCTCTTTTTTGGGGAGCTGGGCCCTCCAGCCCTCCCCCCACGTTATTCTTACCTTTTATTTGGCCCCGCCCCCAATCTATTCACTGCCTCCCAAGTCCCAGCTGATCGGCTAGAAGGAAAAAAACTGTTTAAACTCTTGCCACGGGGCTTCAAAGGTCCACCCTACAGCTGATCAGTGTTAAAAGGCAGTGTGGTGGTAGACCAGTATGCTCGAAAAACAAATGGGTAGACCAGTGCCTCCAAAAACAAATGAGTAGACTGGTGCCTCCAAAAACAAATGGGTAGACCGGAACGCTCCAAGAACAAATGGGTAGACCGGTACAGCTCTGCAAGCAGTTAAAAGCTTGGTAGACCAGTACCTTTGCTAAATCCTAAAGAATTGTCACATGACCATCAAACCATGCCCACAAAATAAGCCACACCCACAGAACTGGTAGTAAAAAAATTTAGAACCCACCCCTGGGATCAGTCCCTGGTTCATGGACTGATTATCATTTACTGGAAGAGAAATCTATAAGTAAAGCTGATAAAAAAAACAAAATCCCTCCTATTCTACATACTCTATCTATACCACAAATAAATATAGCCCTCTGAATCTAGTTGTCAAATCAGAACTTGGGAAACACCAATTACTGGATTTTTTCTCTTCTCTGCATGAGAAGTCAAGGCACCAGAATGATTCTCTCCCTCCTTCCAGCTTCTTATGCTGCTGGGATTGAAATAACTGCTACCTCTTCAATACGTTTTTCTCCTCTAAGGAATGAGCAAAACACAGAACCAACATGAATTTATACAAACTTCTTGCCAGATAATGCTAATGCAGATTTATCAGAATTATTAATAGAGATAGTCTTTGTTTAGTGATGATAGTTGGGATTGGCAACAATTGTTAACAGAAGTGGTCACTAAGTGAAACGCCAAGTGTGCTTAAAATCTTACTTGAGCTTTCCTTTGCTTTCAGACCCACAAAAGTCATTTTGATCTCTAGTTCCTTCAAATAATAACCTAGAACTTGATTTCTTTTCATTTTTTCTTTTTTTTTTTAGTTTTCTCACTATTGAACTACATCTTGTTGGAAATGGTGTCAACTGCATCCACCAATACTCAAGTCTGTCAAGATCTTTCTGAAACTTTCTGAAATTTTAGTCTATCTCCCAAAGTATTAACAATTCCTTCCAGTTTTGTGTCATCCACAAATTTAATGAGCATAATCCCTTCATCTAAATCATTGAAGAGCACGGAACCCAAGACAAAACATTGAGGAACACCATTAAGGACTACATTTGTCAGCTAGTTAGAAATCCATCTGGTGGTGATGCTATTTATCCCATATTTTTTTAGTTTACCAAGAATTAGGTTGTGGTCTACTTTGTCAAATGCCCTACTGAAGGTCAAGTATACTATGTGCACTGCATTTTGCTGATTCGCTAATGTAGTTTCTTTGTGAAATAAATAAATAATAAAAACAACAACAACCTTACTCAGAACTGCCTATATTCTCAGATGTTACCTTAACAGCTTTTATGTTTTTCTGGTTAGGACTTGAATTGTTAAGTTTTTATCACTCTCAGAAAATAATTGAAGATTAAATCTTTAATAATAATAATAATAATAATAATAATAATAATAATAATAATAATAACAACAACAACAACAACAACAATAACAATAACAGCAGCAGCAGCAGCAACAACAACAACAGCAACAGCAACAATAACAATAATCTTATTAGACCTGGATATTCTGAGTTTGCGAAAAAAAATCACCTTACTTGGACTTGCCTATATAAATCTTAAATAATAATAATCCCCAGTGAGCCACTACCTTGATGTGGTTGTGGGGCTTGTGTGCTCTGAGGAAAATGAGAGCTATGCCAGAGGTTCAACCATACTGGACAGGTCTCATCAGAGGAATCAGACAAAGAATGTCTCTCCCATAAAAAATATGGTGACATTGTTACATATTTTATGTTAAATGTTATGAATATATCTCAAATATAAGTTATGAATATAGAGGACCTGTAATACAACCATAGTTAGTCTTTTCATGCACTCACTGGGAAACTCACATTGCTGGAATGTGTGTACCACCGATAAAGAGTCTCAGTGCATGATGATTTATTGTTGGTGATACTAGATATAACATTACTGGGTATAAAAATGTAGTGAATTTATGGAACTGGGAGTAAGAATGTGAAGTTCCTGTTAAGACTGGGGCAATATATAACATACACATGGGTTCAGAGTAAACAAGCTGGGTATAAAGAGAAGACAGTTATGAATCCAGTCCCCCGAAATTCAGGATGCCTCTTGTTGGAGCAGGGATGCCCTGAGTCTGCTTCCCAGCCCATTCTAATGCAGCTTGATCACTTGTGTTGAGAGCGTGATTATTGTGTGAATGTGTAGCCTAATCGGACAACAATACTTACAGCAACTTGAGTAGCCTTGTTGGGATAGTAAGATGAATAGCCTTGTTGGGCATAGTTTACTGTAGTAAGATAACTTTGAAATTAAACAAGTATATGTACAAATATAAAGGAACTAATTAAGCTTAGTTGCAAACTTGCTTTGCTTTTTGTCCAAATAACACAAGAATAAAAGAATTATTAGAAAACTCTAATTTGAGTGGTTTGAATTCAATTTTATGATAAGGTGTAAATTTCAGAAAGCCAAACTGGCTCACCCAGGTTAACAAGGTCCGTGTTAGATCAATTCCAACAAGAAGAGGATATTTGAAATGAATGCACTGGTTCTAGAATAAACAAAACCCAGAATCAGAAATAATAGAACAGGGGCTGGTGGATCAACGTTGATTTTATAATACCCGGCGGCTACGGGCGGTCGCGGCGGCGGCGGTGGCGGCCCCCTGACGACGGCGACGTTTGAGGCCCCTACGGAGGTTCCCCATGCCCCTGGATGCCTCGAGGAAGATCTAGAGGCAGGGGGCAGCTGGGGGCGTCCGTGGGGAGGCCGATGGCGACGGCGACGATAGTGGCGGCGGCAGCCGCGGCGGCGGCGGCGGTGATGGCAGCTGATGTCGGGGCGGCTCCCAGCGGCTTGTGGACCTGAACTACAGCATAGGATTCTTCAGCAGCAGCCTTAGACTTAGCTCTGGGAGATTGGAGAGTGTTGGACCCTTGGGGGAAGGGTTACCTCCATGGGGACCCAGAGACACCCCCCCCAGGACAAGCTGGATGGGGGGGGAACGAAATTGGGCAGCATTATCCATCAGATAATGGTTGAGGGATTTGCAGGGGTCAGAAAAGAACTACAAACCTATGCGGCTTGAATTTCCCCTCCCTCTTCCATCCTTTGGACCGAGTTTAGGCCTATGGGCCTTACTACGGTTACAACTACCCATCTACTTTGGCCTGCTGAATTATTCCGAATTTTCCCCCTTTTACATCTAGCCTGTCTGAACTCCCTGCCATGTAAAATCTCTTCGACGTGAATTTACGAACTTAAACCTCCTTCTGAGCAGGATACTTGGTCTCCCGGATGCTACTAATCCCAGGAGGGATACTGGTTCTATGGACGTAAGGCCAGTGGGAGGTGGACTATGGCTATCCCCACGCCCGGATTTCCATCAGAGTTTCCATAGGTGGCCTAGGTGAGAGCATGGCTGCCCTGGAAACCTCCGGGGTCGAAGGATATGCACCTCCTTGGCCATTGTCGTGAGAGGACAATGGGCTTGATGGCCTAACCATGGACTAGAATTTTTCCCTATGCCTGTAACATCAGCAGTACTCCCTTCCCTTGGACTTTGTCTCCCCTGATGATTATATGTATTCGGTGTCGGAACTCCTTGCCCTGCGAGATTCTCCCCTCTCGCAGGTTTGGCCCTCCACATTATCAAGGGCCTATCTCGATGACGGACTTTGGAGTCCAGAGAGATGGCATGGAGCAAGGAAGAATTTGTGGGGTTTTTTAGGGAAATTTTTTAAGATTTTAAGGGGTTCTGGGAGGGGGTTTGTAATGATCTTTCTAGAGAAATTGGGAAGAAGACTCTGGGGGATGGGGGGGGAAATCCACCAGGGTCAGAGCCGAGCCCGGCACAGGGTAACGATTTGGGAGGTGTTGGTCGAGGGACTGGGAAAGGGATGGGGGACGATACCTATGAGGTCTGTACCATCTGCACGGTAGATGGGAGGGGCAGATATGGCGGGAGCAGGGGACCATATCATGTGTTGGGGGCTCGCACTCGCTGTTTGAGAGCAATTGCGTGCCCCGGTCCCCATGGCTCCTCTCGGAGACTAGGTGGCTTAGACACTCAGGATCTGGGCCTTCGGCTGATGTTATGCAATGCCAGGTCCGTGGTTAATAAGGCCCTCCTCATTCACGATCTTATACAAGAGGGAGGAGCGGACCTGGCGGGTATTACGGAGACCTGGTTGGGCCCGGAGGGCGGCGTCCCTCTGGTTGAAATGTGCCCACCAGGCTTCAGAGCATTCCATCAGCCGAGGGCCCAGGGGAGGGGCGGGGGGGTGGCGGTTATTATTAACGAGGATCTGGATCCGAGGGAGACCACTGTGCCTCAGATAGCCGGATGTGAGTCCCTCCTTGTGAGGTGGGGCCGTGGGGTTCAGATGGGCTTGTTGCTTACGTACCTGGCTCCCTGCCGCGTGGCAACAGCCCTACCTGAGCTACTCGACGTGATAGCCACGGTGGCAGTAGATACACCCAGGCTTTTAGTCATGGGTGATTTCAACTTGCCATCCGTCGGTGAAACGTCTGAGGTGGCTCGGGAGTTCATGGCTTCCATGACGGCCATGGACCTGACCCAGTTAGTTCATGGCCCTACTCACAGGGGAGGTCACACTCTGGATTTGATTTTTGTCTCTGGCCAGTGGTTGAGTGGTCTTGTTATAGGGGATATAGACATGGAACCCTTGTCATGGACTGACCACTCACTCCTTCGCCTAGATCTTCGAACCGCGACCCCTCGCCGCAGGGAGGCGGACCCAACTAGATGGATCCGCCCCAGGCGCCTGATGGATCCTGATAGGTTCCAGACGGAGCTTGGGCCATTTCCTGAGGATCTAGCACATGACTCGGCCGAGGACCTGGTAGCCGCCTGGGATCGGGCGGCTGGTGGGGCCTTGGACCGAGTTGTGCCTTTGCGGCCTCTGACCCGATGCCGATCCTGGGCGGCTCCTTGGTTTACTGAGGAGCTGAGGGAAATGAAGCGCCAGAAAAGACGCCTGGAGAGCGGTTGGAGGGCCAGTCTCGCTGAATCTGATCGAACACTGGTAAGGTCACATATTAAGGCCTACCTAATGGCGATAAAGACGGCAAAGTCTAACTACTTTTCCGCCTCTATTGCGTCATCAGGGAATCGTCCGGCCGCCCTGTTTAGGGTGACCCGCGCCCTGCTCCATCTGGGAGTGCGGGAGGATCCCTTAGAAGGCAGGGCGGAGGATTTCGGACAATACCTGTATGACAAAATCGCTCAGATCCGGGGGGATTTGGACTCTGACTGGGTAGATCAGGGCAGGGTGACGAGGAACAGTCTTGAGAATGTTATCTGGGAGGAGTTTGATGCTGTGACTCCCGATGATGTGGACAGGATTTTGGGGAGACTTAGTGCGGCCACATGTTTACTGGACCCGTGTCCCTCCTGGTTGGTACTGGCTTCCCGGGAGGTTACACGAGGCTGGCTCCAGGGCGTCATTAATGCTTCGTTGCGTGAGGGTCACTTCCCCGCTGCCCTGAAAGAGGCGGTGGTGAGGCCTCTCCTCAAGAAGCCGTCCCTGGACCCAGCAACATTGGCTAACTATCGTCCTGTCTCCAACCTTCGCTTCATTGCGAAGGTTGTTGAGAGTGTGGTCGCGCAACAGTTTCCACAATTCCTGGAGGAAACATCCTATCTAGATCCGTTCCAGTCGGGTTTCAGGTCTGGGCACAGCACGGAAACGGCATTGGTCGCGTTGGTGGATGATCTCTGGAGGGCTCGGGACAGGGGTTATTCCTCTGTTCTGGTCCTATTAGATCTCTCAGCGGCTTTTGATACCATCGACCATGGTATCATGCTGCACCGGCTGGAAGAGTTGGGGGTGGGAGGCACTGTGTTGCGGTGGTTCTCCTCCTTTCTCTCCGACCGGTCACAGTTTGTGTTGGCAGGGGGGCAGAGGTCGACCTCGAGGCCTCTCATTTGTGGAGTGCCGCAGGGATCGGTCCTCTAGCCCCTTCTGTTCAACATTTATGTGAAGCCGCTGGGCGAGATCATCCGTGGCTTTGGGGTGAGATACCACCAGTACGCTGATGACACCCAGCTGTACATTTCCACCCCAGGCCACCCCAACGATGCCCTTGAAGTGATGTCCCAGTGCCTGGAGGCTGTGCGGATCTGGATGGGGAGGAACAGGCTCAGGCTCAACCCTTCCAAGACTGAGTGGCTGTGGCTCCCGGCATCCAGATATAGTCAGTTGACTCCATCACTGACTATTGGGGGCGAGTCTTTGGCCCCCACTGAAAGGGCTCGCAATCTGGGAGTCCTCCTGGATAGGCAGCTGTCTTTGGAGGAACATCTGACGGCTGTTACCAGGGGGACCTTTTATCAGGTTCGCCTGATTCGCCAGTTGCGGCCCTTTCTTGATCGGGATTCCTTGTGCACAGTCACTCACGCCCTCGTCACCTCTCGCCTTGACTACTGCAACGCTCTCTACATGGGGCTCCCCTTGAAGAGCACCCGGAGGCTCCAGCTGGTCCAGAATGCAGCAGCGCGGGTAGTGATGGGAGCAACATGGCGCTCCCATGTAACACCGCTCCTGCGCGAGCTGCACTGGCTCCCGGTGGTCTTCCGGGTGCGCTTCAGGGTGTTGGTTATCACCTTTAAAGCGCTCCATGGCATAGGGCCTAGTTATCTCCGAGACCGCCTGCTGCTACCGATGACCTCCCATCGACCCGTGCACTCCCACAGAGAGGGCCTCCTCAGGGTGCCATCAGCCAAACAATGTAGGCTGGTGGCCCCCAGGGGGAGGGCCTTCTCTGTGGGGGCTCCCACCCTCTGGAATCAGTTGCCCCCGGAGATAAGAAGAATCCAGGACCTCAATGCCTTCCGTCGTTCCCTGAAAACCCATCTTTTTCAACAAGCCGGGTTGGCCTAAGAAGAAATTTTTAAAATTTTTAAATTCTTTTAATTAGTCTGTGATTCTTAACTTTCGGGCCAAAATTTATATATATTTTTAAATGTTTTAATATTTGTATTCTATGTTTTTTATCTTGGCTGTACACCGCCCTGAGTCCTCAGGGAGAAGGGCGGTATATAAATTGGAAATTAAATTAAATTAAATTAAAATTAAATGGTCTTTGGAAGAATATCTGAAGGACAATGATAAAGATGCACTGAAGTTAGTACCGTATTTTCTGGCGTATAAGACGACTTTTTAACACATGAAAATCTTCTCAAAAGTCAGGGGTTGTCTTATACGCCGGGTGTCGTTCTCCTGTAACCAGGCAGACCAGCCCAAAAGGCTCTGACGAGCCTTAAATGGCTCTGATGATCCAAGCTCTGACGATCTGCTAATCAGGCAACTCAGTTGGGATCGCCAGAGCCATGGAGAAGGAAAAAACTTTTCTCCTTTCACATGGCTCTGACGATCCAAGCTCTGACAATCTGCTAATCAGGCAACTCAGCTGGGATCGCCAGAGCCATGGAGAAGGAAAAAACTTTTCTTCTTTCACATGGCTCTAACGATCCAAGCTCTGACGATCTGCTAATCAGGCAACTCAGCTGGGATCGCCAGAGCCATGGAGAAAGAAAAAAGTTTCTCCCTCCAGCTTGCTTGCCTTGCTTCGCTTGCCTGAATCCATTCCATCAGCAAGCAACTCCCTGCCTGCAATCAAGCAGGCAGGGAGTTGTGGACTTCAACTCCCAGAATTCCTCAGCCAGCAAAACAAAGCTGGCTGAGGAATTCTGGGAGTTGAAGTCTACAAGTCTTAAAGTTGCCAAGGTTGGAGACCCCTGTTCTATTGGGTAAGTTTTTTTCCCCTTTGGGATCTTTAAAAAAAATAGTTAATTGGGATTTTTTTTAGTTGTTCTTTTTTAGACCTAGCCATTTAAAGTTTAGGAAGTTTTAAATTTAGCTTTCATATAAAAATAAAAATAAAATAAAATAAAATAATATTTGTGCAGCTTTCTGAGATTTAGTATGTTTTTGTAGTGCTTCACTCTAACTACACAAACACACAAATTACACAAAATCTCACAAAGCTGTATGTGGAATTTTGGGTGTGTAAAGTGTGAAAGTTGGGTTTTTGGGCTTTGTGTGGCTGTGTGAGGTTCCTGCTTGTTTCAGGGGCCATTTTGGGTCTAGCACAGCTGCTTTTACATTGTGGGTGAGCCAGTGTGTTGTGTTGTGTTGTGTTGTGTGTGTGTGTAAAGTGTGAAAGTTGTTTTTTGGGGTTTTTTGTGGCTGTGTGAGGTTCCTGCTTGTTTCAGGGGCCATTTTGGGTCTAGCACAGCTGCTTTTACATTGTGGGTGAGCCAGTTGTGTTGTGTTGTGTTGTGTTGTGTGTGTGTAAAGTGTGAAAGTTGTTTTTTTGGGCTTTTTGTGGCTGTGTGAGGTTCCTGCTTGTTGCAGGGGCCATTTTGGGTCTAGCACAGCTGCTTTTACATTGTGGGTGAGCGAGTTGATGTTTTTTAATTTTTATTTGGTGTGCGTTGGAAGAGGGGTAGTCTTATACGGCCCAAACCCTATATTTTAACAGGAAAATTCAGGGGTCATCTTATACGCCCAGTCGTCTTATACGCCGGAAAATAAGATATATCAGGAAGGCTTACTGACTACTGGAGAAACCTGGCCTATAAAAAAAGACCAGATGAAGAACAGAATGGAAGCAATGGAAGACAAAGAACTACATGGCCAATACATTAAAAAAAATAACTGGGAAGGCAGATAATAAAAAGACCTGGTAATGGCTAAGAGCAGGAAAGTTGAAGAGACCATGAAACTAATTCTGGATGCATACATCCAAGCCTTAAGGACAAAAGCATATAAAGCCAGAATTGAGAAGACAGTAACAGACAGTAACAGACAGTAAGTGCTGCCTATGCAAAGAAGCTGAAGAAACAGTGAACCACATGGTAATCTGCTGAAAGAAGATTGCACAGACTGACTACAAGCAACGGCATGACAAAGTAGCAACAATGGTGTATTGGAAGATCTGCAAGAAATATCATTTGCCTGCAAGCAAGAATTGGTGGGACCATAAAATAGAGAATGTCATAGAAAATGAAAAAGTTAAATTGCTCTGGGACTTTAGAATTCAAACAGACAGGTACCTGCCACATAATACCCTGGAATTAACAATTGTAGATAAGAAAGACAAAAAAAATTCAGATAGTAGACATAGCAGTGCCTGGAGGCAGAAGAATAAAAGAATACAAAGACCTATAAATAGAAATATAACAACTGTGGCAAAGGCAAGCAAGGGTAGTACCAATAGTAATATATGCCTTGGGTGCAATCCTAAAACAACTTGAACATCATTGGCATTGACAAATTCACTATCAGTAAATTGCAGAACCCGGCTTTACTGGGAACAGCTTCCATCCAGCAACAATATGTGTAACACCGTCAGACATCCACATCTGCCTATCCACATCTGCCTATCTGCTTGGTAAGGATAGGTAGACAAAAATGCCAAACCCAGTCTCAACATCTGGCTGACTGTGAAATGATCAATCATCATCATTATCTCTCCCAAGGAGCTTTACTTTGTCATGGTAGGGGAGGCTTGTGTGTTTTGTAGAAAAGCCAGACTAAACTTGCTCTAAATCCATTTAACTATGGTGAAAATATTAGAGTGAATTCCATGCCAGATTGAGTGTTGCCTGACTCAACAAGACTTGCATTGAATACTATGGCTTCTGGTTGTTCAGGAAAAAATATGCCACAGGGCTCTGTTTCCTCTGCTAGACAACCAGGGTATGGAGTTGACAGGCAACTGGAAGATGAACGAAAGAAACAAGAAATGTGGACAAAGGAAGAAAATTACTCAATTATAGAAGCTTATTATAGATCTAAGCAAACAAAATGTGGATTTCAAAAGTGCAATTTCAAGATTTGGAAAGAAAATCACCTGGATATGGAAATCAATGAATGAAGACTTATGGACCAGAGGTGTTTTATTTTGAAGCACAATAATAAATAAATAAATAAATAGTGAAGCTCTTCACTAATGCAGAATTACAAGAGATTGCAAGTACAGCAGCACAAGATCAAGGCTCAAGTATAACTGATAATAGAGATAATTTATAAGTGGAGCAATAATGAAACAGATTCTGGAAACACCAGAAAGTGAGAAATGGCTAACAACTGCAAGAACTTGTTTGATTCAGAAAAGAACTAATTAAAATGGAGCAAAGAGTAAAAATTTCAGGGTTTTTTCTACCTATATTTCCTTTCTGCTCAAATCTTGTTCTGCATTAATCACCTGTATTGCGCCCATAATAAGCACAGTACTGATTCAAAGCAAATAAGTAATAAAATTTATATTATGCATAATATATTTTATATGCAGAGCTAGTGATATATCTATATGAATATATATTCATGCAACATGAAGCTACCTTTGTTTTGAGTACTTAACAGTCCCACTGTGGGGCTATGAAAAGCCTTATTGGCTGATTCATAAGAACAAAGCATGTATTCCACATACGCACATACAACATACTTACCATATGGTGCACAGATTTATAGAGACACCTCATTTCAATGTGACTATAGCAGGGATATCCCACAGAGACTTGGAATCATTTATGTGTTCACAAGAACTGGAACATATGTTATTCCACAGATATGACTGCTGGTGTCTTTGGACTATTATCAGTGAAAAATATCTAGAAAATTCCATAAGGAGGAAGTTTTCACTCCATCATCTGTCCATTATGGTGATAGCTTCAGCAGGATTTTAAGATCTTTCAAAAATATTCTTCCCATGATTGTCTATTCTGAGCTTTAATTCCTGCCATGCCTTGCTTCCACTTCTTTAGGGATGATGAAATTTCTCCTTAGTGGACAGGTCTCAATTTACAGCAAAGAGTAAAGCAAAAGAACCATGTTTGGCTGTCATTATCTCTGCTTTTCCATTATAAATTTCAAAGGATTAATTCTGTTCTACATGGTCTAGAATATATGCAATTAGTGTAGTGTGGTCTTCTGGCAGTCCAGTCTGGGGGGAAAATGTTCAGGCATAGAAGAATCCAGGAACTTTGATAAGAAACTTTACTATAGAAACATGAAAAAGCTATTGCTAAAGAATTCTAGTGACTTCTATGTTTCATAAGGGAATCTGGTATATGGTGAATTAAGTTATAAATGTTTGCTTATTTTTTGCAGGCACTAGGTTGGATGCACTACTTTTTTGGCGAAGCGGGGGCACTAGTTCAACTGTCTCTTGTTTTGTTAATGGCAAGATGTGATAATAGGTTGTTTACTCTGACTGTGTGCTAATTGTTTTGTTACTGCTGCTGCTGTTATTTTGCTTTTAAAATTGTAAGCCACCTAAAGTCTTATGAAATTAAATGACTTCCACATTGTAAACAAGCAAATAAGCAGACTCTTACAAAGAGTTCATGTCTGTTAATTAGCATCCTTTGGGTAAATCCAAGTTTTTCTTTGTGTTCTAATTTTTTAAAAATATTTGAGAATTTGCTTTGAAGTTTTTTCAGGTTATTATTATCAAAATCAAATTTTATTTCTGTGTAGATAAGCCTATTTCTACCAAAATGAATCTATATATTCTATATGTTTAACATATTTTAAATGGAGACAATAATTTTTTCAGCTGCAAACTATTTCCCAACTGGGCACAAACAATTTATCTGATCTGAACACAGTAAGAACCAACTCTAGGCAGTGTTCACAATATAAACACTAAATATTCACTGTACATATTAAAAGGATCTAAACAAATTATATAAAATAGATCACATATTAATCAATACATTAAACTGGTCAGATTCAAACTAGAATACTCTATAAAACAATTTATAAATGCAGTTTTCAGCACCTGCCTAATGCAAGCACACATAGTGCAGCATTATGATTTCCATTGTAGGTCTATTTCAGAGGGCCAGTGTTGGTGCTGCAAAGTCAAGTGCCTTTATTTTCCCAAGGTGGGGGACAAAAAGCAGTTTGTTCTACAATGTACTGACATATTAAACTCATTTTAGTTGAAATAAAATATTCTGCAGGTACCCAGTTGTAGTAGTATACGAGAATTGCCTTGGGAAACAGGATGAAAAGCTGCAAACTAAACAAGAGGCATCTAGGTCAATAGAAGCAATGGTGGCATAGCAAATATCCATAGTTTCTTTGACTGTAAAGGGAAGAGGGGACAGATGTGCTTTGAGGCTTGCAATATCCTATTCATGTACCCTTATGACAAAGCTAGAGGGAGTACTCCTGGGTGTGTTTCTTGTCTGGTCTACCTTGGAAGGCTACAGGTGCCAAGTCATAAAAGGATTTAAACATCAAAACCAGCTATTTAAGAAAGCCATATTTTCCCCCTTAAAACAATAAGAACATCAGTTGTGTAAAATGATATTATTCTCATCTAAGCTCAGATACTAATACCATCTCTTTGCTAAAACCATACTGTCTATAAAGTCAACCTTGATTATTTTATAATAAAACTATAAATCAACAAAATAAATGAAATAATTGGGTATGGGTTGGGGTCCTTTGGAAATGCGGCTTTAGATTTCTACTAGGTATAAATTACAAGCTTTAATTGCTTGTAGAGTGTTAAAACACTCTACAAGCACTCTACAAAGTGTTAAAATAAAGTTAAAACACTTTATTCCCCCATGTTAACATGTATTCCCTGTTCACTTAAATTATAGTAATTATTTCCAAAATTGCAAATATAATGAAAACAGTTGTTTTCATATTCATGTATCTCCTACTCATCTTTTCCCTCTTATCTCCATCAATGGATAAATACACAAATCAAGGATCTATATTTGTAATATCATTCTTTTTCTGCAAAGCCATCATCAATTTTAAAAAAAATGCTTAAACATTGTAGGATTTTCAAGTATGCTGACATACTTTTATATAAAGTTTTATATCCAGTTCAACCTTTAAGAAATTGCTGTAGGTTTATAAGAGACAGGCTTCTATAGACACCAGACTTAATGATACAATGAGGATTATAAGCAAATGTATTAAAACATTCCAGCTTGCTAGCTTCCTGTTCCAACACTGATAGGACTGGCAGTTTCACAAAGGAAAGATGCACTAGTAAGAGAATACAGGAAAATTGTGAACAACTCACTCCTACCAGTGCCAACCTTCCTCATTTATCAGCTGAAAGATTCAAATCCAGAAAGCCTCCACTGGCACTTGCACAATATCTGTGCAACAGCTTTTATATTGATTTCCAATGGAAAGCTAAATGGGTCGCTGAATACCCACATAGGAAGACATATAAATGACCCCACAAAAAAGGTGCCAGGCTTTGAACTACCACGTCAGCAACAGACAATCCTGAATAGGATTCACACCTCACATGACATTTGCCAGGACTCTGTGTAAAAGGGGCATATCATCCTCCCCTCAGTGTGACTGTGGGTTTCCATGTCATACTATAGATCACATTGTCCAGTATCTGATTTTTTAAATATATATATAAATGACGCTGTGCTTCAATGGTTAGATGGCCTAGACATTGGTATTTCAACATAGATCTTTTTAACATTTATATTTTATTATGTATTTGATAGAGATAGAGATAGAGATAGAGATAAAGATAGAGATAGATGATATAGATATATAGACAATGGTGGGATTCAGCAGTTTGCACCACTTCGGGAGAACCGGTTGTTAACTTTCTGAGCAGTTTGGGAAACCGGTTGTTGGAAGAAATCATTAGGGCAGAGAACGGTCATTAAATTATATTTAATGTATATTAAATACACCACTATATACACCACTGTATATAGATATAATGTAAGATATGCCTTACGCCAAATAAATAAATAACTGAAGAACATGGGGATAGTGTTGTAGCAATAGAGTGGGCTTGCCCATTTCACACTGTAAGTGCTCAAGTGTATTTTTTCAGTGTGTCAAAAAAGAATTTAAAAAAATAAATGTTATTTTAAATTAACAGTTAAAAGGGATCAGTCTCACCAGATTTCTCTTGTCATTATAGGCAATATCTGGATTATGAATCGATCAATATTTCACAGTCCTAAGCAAGCAGGAAGCCTCTCACCGGTACCTCTCCATGCTTACTTTATCAAAAATAGATCTAGAATATCCCAACTGATTATTGCATTTCTGCTTATCAACCATTTAATGATTTCTGACTACCTGACCACTTAATTGAAGGTTATAATCCTCCTACACTTTTTAACAAGGTAAAGTTGTGGTAGTTCTATACAATCATTGCTATTTACTTCAGATATTGTCTTGGGAAGAGAAAAGAAATAAGAATGAAAAAAAAGTGGGGGGGGGGGTGAGCAAGCAACCAAGCAAACTAATTTTGTTTTTTATAGACTTCTAGATCCCCAGAATTTCACAATTGCCTTGCAATGGCCTTCACCCTCAGCACTTTGGAAAAATAGTGCTGAGCTATATTGCTATAGGCTGTTCTGAAATTTCAGACTTTTCCCCAAACCTCTCTTTCCTTTCTTGTGTTCAGCTGTGGAAAAGCTTATTTTCTTAGATACTTATTTTAAATTTAATGCATTCAGGACAAACTGTTAAACTTTTGTGAATGAACTGACATATTAGGAAGACAGGAGGAACTTTTTGTCAAAACCCATCCTAAACTTCAATAAAATGTTTAAATTCTCTCAAATTATTTGTGAGGTAGTTCAGATGCTTGATGTAGCATTTCATGGGAAATATTTGTTAGTAGCTCCTTTTCCATTCATATCCAGAATAAATCACCAATAAAGACTCCCTGCCTTGTAATACTTTAACAGTAAAGGTTACTTGACCCAGGGCTGCACTGATCCATATGATTGTTTGGCACAGTTGAGAGCTTTGTGGGCCATTATATAATACTGTAACACCCAGTGGTGGTATACAATTTTTTTCCTATCGGTTCTGTGGGTGTGGCTTGGTCAGGAAGGGGTCATGTGACTGAGTGGGTGTGGCCAACTTGACATCACTCATACCCACGCCCATCCAGTCACATGACCCCTACCAAGCCACAGCCACAAAACCCGGTAGGAAAAAAAATTGAATTTACAACTATTGCAGCCTTTTTTTCTACCTATTTTCTGCCCAGGCCTGGCCTAATCTGTCAAAGGCCTCCTCCTGCATGCCGCCCGCTCGCCCTTCACTAGTCACATGCCACCTCATTTACCCTCCTTCAGAGATCCCGGCCCTAGCCCTGCTTCGTCCCCCACGACCGCGTCTTTCTTTGAGCTTACCTTCCTCCCACAGGGAGCCAGAGATGGGAAGGCAAGCCAGGGCTGAGCCATCACTGCTGGGCTCCCTGCCAGCCCAAATCTCGCCTCCCTGTTGTGAGATGCCCGGCTTCCTCCCCCATGACCACCTCTTTCTTTGGGCTCACCTTCCCAGGATGGCTGGTGGCAGAGGGGAGAGTTGCACTCTCTTTTTTGGTGCAACTGCAAGAAGCCTCCCAGCTGCCGTCTCTTTCCCAGCCGCTTCCCAGCAGTGGCAGCTGGCTGGAGGCCACCATGTTGTAGGAGAAAAAAACGGAAACTAGGCCAAGCTCTTCGATGCAGGAAAAAGTTTATTGTGCACGGTTCAAACAGCCCAAAGACAAGAAAAGGGTCTGAACAATGATGGCTGCCTTTGGCCAGATATTTATACAGTATAAAGGCAAAGTTATTATGAAGAGTGAGACATTTCACACGTAGAGGTTACCCTTTAATCTATCTCTAGGAAAGACATAACAGCCCTTTTCCCACAGGCTCAGGTTCTCAGCTCAGGAGCTCAAGACATAATAAAGAGGAGATAAGGGGCTCAAAGGCACCTCAAGAGCAGTAAAGAAGACCGTAAGGGAAGCAGTATTTCTTCTCTAGGATATACATGACATTTGGGGTGTAATAAACATTAAACAACAGGATGTATCTGTTCTTTTACAAGTTTTTCCCCCTTTTCCTCCCTTCTTCCCCAACCCGCCCTCACCACCCATCCCCCCCTGTGACTTCTTCTTCACAACAATAAGCTAATTCATAATTAATTACATAATATTTTACCATGCCCTTACTCACTCCTCAAAGTACTGACCCTTAGCATAGTATTCTTATAACTCCGCTTTTCTCCGCTTTTCACAATCTACCCTTTTTCTCCTCCCCCAAACTTATAAAATATTATTATTATTACAACAACATAACTTTTACTTTTATATATATTAATTTAACATTTCAAAGCAGCCTTCTCCAAATTTATTCAGTTCTATCCAATTCTTCCACTCCCCAAAATATATGACTTAAAAATCCTTTTTCTTAAACTAATCAATCACTAAACTAGCCTATTTCAACCCAGTTTCCTGCAAGATTACCATGCACTACAATTCTAAATATAATCCACTGCCCACTCTGCTGAAATATACATATGTCTATATATACATTCCATTTTATAAAAAGAGAAAAGACAATAACTTTAAATTTATAATTCATTTAGTATCTTCTTTGATGTCTTTCCACTAGATTGTTAAATCCGTCATCCATAATAGGGTAACATAGCATCCTGGTGCAACAGTTTATTCAAAATCTTCAGTCATCTTCTGCCCCCATCAATAATGAATATCCTCATGTATATATAAAAGTAAAAACAACCACCCGAGTGACATTATAATTATATTCCATATAGTTGTAATTGTGGTTTTCATCAGGATTATAAATCCCCATCATTTTAGTGGGTAACAGCCAGATCTTCTGCATGCCCCAGCATGACTCTCTTGCCTTGTAACTCAAAATAGATATAATATATTTATCGGTAAAAGAAATCCAAAATAGATAGTTCAAATCCAACAATGTAAGGCTCTTTCCACATCCCAAAATCACGGCATTGCAGAGATCTGCCACTTTCCTCAAGATAGTATTAAACGATAATTCGCCTCCAATATCTTTTCACATATTCATTTATTTTTTTTAAAATCCCTGGCTTCACTGTTGCTTGGTTTAGAAACTACTATTTCTACGAGATCTGTTTCTTTTCTTTTTCTTTTGCGGGTTGCATTTCCATCCAGATTTCCTTCCTACAAGTTGTGTATCAGCTGATCGGTTGTCATTCTGCTTTGTAAATTGATCTTGTTGGTTTTGTTTTATTATCTCATATGTCTTTTCCATCACTTGTATATCAACTGGGTGATTTACGCACTTGTCTGTAAGTTGATAGTTCATCACATTAGAATCAGATGACACTGCTCTCAAATTTATAGACAGTCCAGCTGGGGTATCCAAGGAGTCCAAAGACAGTTTATCTACCACAGCCTCTGTAATTTGATGTTTTCCCTTTATTTCCAACTCCTTTTGCTTGTCCTGTGTTATGCCTAAAGATGTTAGATTTATTTTTAAAATTTTTTGATAAAATTCTTCCGCTTTTTCGACAGTATTCAGTTGGTATCTTACTCCTTGGTGTCTCAATATTAAACCAACTGGGACGTCCCACCTAAATAGAATATTCCTTTTTTTTAACTCATTCACTAGAAAACCAAATTTCTTCCTCTCCATTAACATCTTGGGCGGGAGTTCCTTAAAAATCCAGATCTTCCTTCCACGAAATTGCAAAGCAGAATCATAAGAATTCTGGACAATATTATTTCTAATTTCTTTGTCTGTAAAATAAATCACCACATCTCTAGGCAATTGCCTTTGTTTTGCCAACCAGGAGTTTATTCTATAAATTCTGTCAATCCTGCAAAACACTTCATCAGGTTGAACCTTTAAAATCCCAGCCAGAATTTCAGAAGATATCTTCCTTAAATCTCTGTCATCTTCCTGCAAACCTCTCAGTCTAATTGCATATTCTGTAAAATTGTATTGGATCATTAAAACTTCTCTTTCAATCCTCTGTTGTACATTTTCTTCATTAACAGTCTTTTGATCAGCCTCCATTTTAAGTTTGTCTTCTGAACTATTATCCTGAATGTTTGCCAAATCCTTTTTAATTTTTTGGATCTTGTCATCCAAATTCTCCTCAGTTTCTTTCATTTTAGAGTTAGTATTTGCTTCCAACTGAGTCATAAAGTCTGCTAAGCCATTAGCTACTTTTAAAATCTTTCGATCCAAAAAGCCAAACTTAGATTTCACCAATTCACCAATTTCTTTGATTTCCAACTTAAATTTTTCAAGTTGCTGATTCACAATCTCATCCCTTCTTACAATCTCCTCAAGAAGAAATTCTATTATATTAAAGTCAGGTTTCTGAGACTGGAGAGTTAAAACTTGTTGATGTAATTTATTAATGGGGGAATCCCCCCCCACTGCCTGTTTGTCTAGTTTTATAAGTCTCAGTGCCATTTTTCCACGCAGACAAAATTTACTGGAAAAGAGAGAAAAAAAAACTTTTTTTCCAACCAAGATCAATATCAGATCCTCAAAGAGAGAAAAAGAAAAAAAAAAGAAAAAAAACAGAAGTGAGAGTGAGATTTTGCCTTCAGTTACAGCCAAAAGTATTCATTCCGCTACTTTGTAATTGAAAACGGAAGGAGTTTCCCTTTCAGCCTCTCTTCAAGCCGCAGCAGCAATCGCCATTTTAAAAAAAAACTTTTTTCCCTTCACTTCACTTCTTAGGCAAAATAGAATAAAAAGAATACTTGCGCTTCAGGATCAGAGGTCCAGCTCATATCTTCTTTAATTAATTTATTTGACAGATTTACAGGCTTGCTTTTGCCCCCTAGCTCTGCGTGTAGCAGAGATTTCCCAGAGCCCGGAGCATCGGCTGGGGATACGGGGAGTCTCTTCCGCTCCCTCCCAAAAGTAAATAAAAAACTTTTGGGATTAGGCAGAGGACTCTACCCACCCCAGCCGGCTCTATCTCCGTTTCCTAATGGAAACGGAGTTTTTTCGAGCCGCCATTCCGCTGAAAAAGGCGGCTCTTACAGGCAGTGGGTTCGACGATCCCAGAGGAGCGTCCAGCGGGAACAAGCAGCAAACCAGAAGTCAGGATGTATCTGTTTAGGGTCAGTTTGCCCTTTTACAATTCTGTACCTACATCAAATACCGTTTGCCATCTCAGCACCTTGGCATGGAAGAGGCACTTCTGTCTTGACCAAAGATTTGGAATTATAATATTTGAGTTTTATCCCAATATTGGATCTTAGCCTGGCTCAACCGAACACTACCAGAGGTCTTGAACGCGCCAAAAAAGCAACTGCAGTTCTGTCGCCACCCTGTACTTTGCACTGGCTATGCACGTGCATCCCATTGCATCCCTCTGCTCTGGCGCAGCAGGCAATGGAGTGCGAAGAACAGGGCGGCAATGGCACTGCAGCAGCTTTTTCAGCATGTTCGAGACCTCCGGTAGTCCCCTCCCATTTTTGCAGGTTTAGAAACTTTGTTCCTGTATAAAAGAAAAAAATGTGCTTTGAACCCAGCAGAATCTGTGTGCCTGTTTTATTTTTAATCAAATAAAGAAATATGTGTTTTCTTTAAAAATAAAAGAAAAACAATGAATTATACCAGTTTTCTGTTTTCCTGCCAAAATCCAGTTTAGTGGAATGGAAAACTGAGATTTTTGATAAGCCTAACAATGCTTCTTTGGACCTGAATTACAAGAAATAATCATTTTAGAAGTAATGTACTTTTTGACTTATTTTTAATTTTATAAATGACTAATTTTAATCTTGTAGATGTTCTTGGCAACGCAAAATAGGTATTTCTTCTAAATATTTAGTTTTGATATTGTGCTTGGTCTTTATAATGTTTTTCTTTAACCTGATAACAAGCATTGTTATTTCAATCATTGTTAGTGTATATAGTGCTGGATAAAAAATATAAAACAGACACTCAGAGTTGTGGTTCCTGGGCTACAATCAACCCTAGGGAAAATAGACAGTCTCAAAGGAGAACAATAAGTAAGGCAAAACTACAGAATAATCTTATTAACTACATTTACTTTTAATTGCTTTTGAAGAATAAATAAAAAGCAAGTTTGGCTCTTATTCAGTGCCCACCCACTAGTACTTTACATATAGTCCTTGCAACACTAAAATTAAGTGTGGTGCTTAAGCAGAAAGAAAAGTATGTCTATCATTTCTGTTCAACTCAATTCTTTTAAGTAACAGCAGGCCTAGAATTATTTTCCAAGGTTATACTATATATCTAGTCCCAGTACCATATGCTTGTATCATCTCATCTATTCAAATTCAGTGCATGTACAATTCATTTCAAAAGGAAACTGCAACAGATGTGGCAGAAATATAAAGCTCTAGAAGAAATATTGAATTTGAAGAGTTTCAAATATATGATGCCAAATTTTTGTCTTGCAGAGGAAGCTTTATATAACCAAACTGCTCTGATAGCCAGGTTGAAGTCTACTGTTTCACATTTGAGTAGGAGGTTGAAAAAGAAGCATATCTCTAATCAAACTATATGAAGGAGCTATACAAACTATATGAAGGAGCTATATTTACTTGAATAGGAATATAGGAGGAATAATATAATAGTAGATAGCCATGATAGTGAACCTATGGCATGCGTGCCAGATGTGGCACACAGAACCCACTCTGTGGGCACACACGCAGTCACCCCAACCCAGCTCCAATCACATTTCTCCATTGCATTTCACTCAATCAATTCCAGCTTCTCACAAAAGAAAAAGATCTCACAAAGTTTGAATTGATAGAGTGAACTTTTTCACTTGCACACTTGACAATGGGGGAGATGGGCTCCCATCCTCCTCCTGAAGCCCATTACAACGCGGAGCCACAATGCGTTCAGTTGGTTGCACTGCATCAGTTTGGCTCAGGAAAAAAAAGCAGAGCTGCCTGTATTGGGATGCCCAGCCTCCCTGACAGCTGAGCTTTGGCACGCTGCTCCTGGGCTCATCAGCCTACGGACGTCAAATTCCCACCACCCAGCACCAGTTCAGGGGTTCCTTCCCCACCCACCCCCCACTCCCGCAGGTGGGGAGAGAGAGAGTAACAGAGGGAGGCAGAGAGAGGGAGGGAGGGAAAAAGAGAGAGAGAGAAATAGAGAAAGCAAGAGAGAGGGAGAGAAAAAGAGAGAGGGAAGGAAAGAGAAATGATATTACAAAAGTTTTTCTTTTTTATTGTTGCTAAACATAATGTTTCAAAAGCAGAGAAAGTGGCCCCAAAGGAGTCTTTGAAGGCTGAACACTGAGGCATGGACTTCCTCTGCCTTCTGTGTTCCCACCCTGCACTGAAGCAAACCAAACAGGCCAGGGTCTACCCACTAAGCAGCCCCGCCGAGCCCACTTTCAAACTCCACTGAGCACTGCTCCAAACATTTGGGTTCCACATCCCTCCCGGGCAATGCTACACTGCAGTGGCACTGGGAATTTGTGCACCTTGTCTACTCTGCTCTCGCTGGCCAGAGATGGGGCTCCACACTGCTGCCTCCCAGCCAGAGTGCCACATTTGTTTGTTTGCTTGCTGGTCGCCTCCAAGGAGGGAGCTGTGCTCAGGTTGCCTGGGTCCCTGCTGCAGGTGGGGGAGAGAGAAGGAAGGGGTGGTCTCCCCAACAGGATCCAGGTTGGAGTTACCTTATTTTGTGTGGATCTCTAATGCTTGGCTTTGCCTGCTAGCCTCCATTGTCCCTCTACAGCCCAAGTGATTGGATTCACATGACATGTGAAGCTGGACAGGAGAGGAGAGGAGAGAGAGAGAGAGAGAGAGAGAGAGAGAGAGAGAGAGAGCGAGCTAAAGAAAGGGAGGGAAGGAAAGAGAGAGAAAACAGAGAGAGGCAGAGAGCATGGGGAAAGAAAGAGAGAGGGAAAGACAGAGAGAGAGGGGAAGAAAAAAAGAGAGAGAAAGATGGATAGATAGATAGCTTTATTGATTAGCCTATAGGCCATATCAAAGCACAAGGTTCAAACACATATCACCAATAAAATCCTATACAAACTATTTAAAATAAGAGTAGGGTAAAATACAATAGTTATAGGATAAGATACAATATAATTTAATACATAAATATGTAAAATTACATAAAATTACATTTCAGTGTCACCCTTACAATCTACCCCAATGAGTCCTGCATATGTAAATCTCAACTAAACCATTTTGTTTACAGATTGTGCTGTATTTTCAGGTTCTGGCCACACATAAAGTAAGTTGCTTTGATATGGGGATCCCAATGGGTCATTTGTTTGGTATATAGACCAAGATACCTGTCTCTCACCCCCTCATACAAGCAACAATCAAATAGGATGTGTGAACCAGGTCTTCTACCTCTACCGTTCCGGAAATGAAGAGACGCTCATTGTAGGGTATAGAATGGAATCTCCCATATCTGACCATTGTCAAGCTGTTTGAATCTCGCTCATATAAATATCTCCCTAAGATGTTTTGGCAGTTGTAACTTTAAATAGCTGTCTACTTGAAAAATATGTTTGTATTTCTTTGTTTCTATTCCTTAATTCTTTGGGCAGCTCTTTTTTTGATTTTGATTCTATCCCTCTGTTAATCCAGCCTAGAACTGTATTGGATTTTTTGGCAGCTGCAGCACACTGCTGGCTCATATTTAAATGATTGTCCACTAGGACTCCAAGATCCCTCTCACAGTTAATGCTATTGAGCGAGGTACCACATATACCGTACCTGTGCATTTTGTTTTTCTTGCCTAAATGTAGAACCTTACTTTTTTCACCATTGAATTTCATTTTGTTAGATAGCACCCAATGTTCAAGTCTATCAAGATCCTTCTGTATCTTAAGCCTATCTTCTGGAGTGTTGGCTATTCCTGCTAGCTTGGTGTCGTCTGTAAATTTGAAGAGTTCCCCATCTATTCCCTCATCCAGATCATTGATGAAGATGTTGAAGAGTACTGAGCCTAAAACAGAGCCTTGGGGTACCCTACTGCATACTTCTCTCCATGTAGATGCAGTTCCATTGAGGACTACAGGTTGAGTGTGGTTGGTCAGCCAGTTACGAATCCATCTCATGTTGATGCTCTCTAACTGTTTCTAAAATAGAAACATTTTTCTATTTTATCTATGGTTATGGTCTACTTTATCAAATGCCTTACTGAAGTCCAAGTAAATTATATCAACAGCATTCCTCTGGTCGACTAATTTTTTCACTTTGTCAAAGAATGCAATAAGATTAGTCTGGGATAATGGAACAAGAAGGATATATATATTATAAGGAGAATTAGGGGAAATGTAAACAATAGAAGATTACTGTTACAAAACTGTTGTAAAAAGGGAATGTATGTTTTGTGTTTGTCATATTGTGTTGTTTTATAAATAAATAAAATTTATATATAGAAAAAGATTAGTCTGGCATGATCTATTTTTGACAAACCCATATTGGCTTTTGGTTATTACTTTGTTTGCTTCTTGGTGTTCGCTGATTCGTTGCTTGATTATCTTTTCCAGAATCTTCCCTGGTATTGGGGTCAGGCTGATAGATCTGAGTTTCCTGGATCTATTTTCTTTCCTTTTTACTTTTGTCGCAAGCCTTTGCCCATTGTGAGTCTTAGCTTTCTTCACTTCATCTTTGCAGGCTCAGGCTATTTGTTGATATTCTGCCTTAGTTATGTTCCCCTCTTTCCACTTTTTATACTTGTCCTTTTCGTTTCAATTTGTCAGAGAGTTCTTTATGCAGCCATGCTGGTTTCTTTTGAGAGCTGTTATTTTTCGTCTCCATTGATACTCTGCTAGATTGAGCTTTTATAATCTCATTTTTCAAAATTTCCCAAGCTTCTTGAGTTGTTTTTCCCTTGAGGATTCTCATCCATGGAATCCTTCCCAAGATCTCTCTAAGTTTATTGAAATTAGCTCTCTTAAAGAGCTAATTTGACTTTGCTCTATTGCTTGTGCTTGCATAATGTTGAATTCCAATATTGCATGATCACTCGCCCCCAAGGTTCCTGTAGCTTCAACATTTTCTTTCATTTCATCTCTATTAGTGAGAATTAAGTCCAGTATGGCTGATCCCCTTGTTCGCTTATCTACTTTTTGGGAAACAAAGTTTTCTGCTAGCTTTGTTAGGAACCTGTTGGATCTTCCACTTGGTGCAGAGTCTCCCTGTTGATGTCAGGGTAGTTAAAATCCCCCATTACTATTGTGATGTGCTTCCTATGTACCTTAGTTAGCTGCCTAGCAAAAAGAACATCTCATCAATTTAATTAGCAGTAAAAAGAGTTCATTTTTGAATATATTTCAGTTAAGTATGACTAAATTTTATTCTCAAAGGTTTTTTGTGATTCATTTTATGCAGACTAATTTATTCTTAAGGGGAAAAAAATCATTTCTAAATGTGAGAGTGATATTAGGATATCTTATTTTTGCAATACTTAACCATGGTTACGGCAATACTAATTTTATGCAAATTATTTACATTATGAGCAAATAAAATGTTCTAAGAGATTGGGAGATTTTGTTTCATTGAACATTAAATATATGTTTAACTTGTCATCTTTCTACCAGATAGACTTGTCAAATTTTGATTGCACATGACATCATGTTTTGACATACAATTTATATATATATATAAATTTATACACACACACACACACACACACACTGACATATACATACATACATACATACATACATACATACATATATATATATATAAACCTTTACTAAATGTATAATTATATTTAAAAAACCATTGAAGCAGAATACAGTGTGGTTTATAATGACACACAAGAGTTGACAAATATATGTTTATGGTGCTGAAGAAAATGTAAAAACTCTTGCTTATCAGAAAATCCTCCCCTGTATATTCAATTGATAGGTACTGATTTGTGATGCTCAGTACAACCAAAAGGCCAAATTATTAGAAAAAATCACTATGTTTACTGAATTGTGTTCAAAATGATGTAAAAAATGTCTGTTAAACTGCTTTCTTCACTCAGTTACAGGAACTAATTTCGGCAAAAATACTCTTATGCAAATATTTTATTTTAATGTTGCATAATGTTATTTTAATGTTAAATAACATTCTGTTTTCTAATTGCAATCCAGTTTAATGTTATTTATTATTTAAAATCAAGCAACTGTTGTTCATAAAATGAGAATTCAGAAACTTACCCTTAAAGTGATTGAAAGTGATTGAAAGCAAAGAAACTTTAGTAACTTAATTATCAGTATTTCTTATGAGAAAAGTCTACATCATAATTTCATTTTTCTTTAACTTCACCATACATATTACTGTAAAATGATCATCTATAGAATGTTGATCCAGGAAGAAGACATCAGTCTTAAAATGAAAGCTATATTGAAATTGGGCAAGGCAGCCATTTTATGAGCATAATCTCACAAAGATAAAGTTAGTCCTCTATTGGAAATCCATTATAAGGTGACTGGACCCATTTTCCATGGTAGTTGTTAAGCAAATCATTAAACGAATAATGCAAGGTTAAAATTAAACTCATTCTTAATAAGCATTTTTGCAAGAAATTGATAAAGAAGTTGCAAATCATGATCATATGACCATGGCATGCTGAAACTGGTCATAAATGCAAGACAATTACCAGCATCATGTGATTGCAGGGAAATGCAACATTTTGAAACAGCTGAAAGTGCTTTACAGGTAATAAAGCACCCATTTCAAAGCAATTATAATTCCAAACGACTGTAAAACAATCAGTTGCAAGTCAAGGACTATCTGTAATTTTTTTTTTTTTAATTTGATTTATATGCCGCCCTTCTCCGGAGACTCAGGGCGGCTTACAGTGCGTTAAGCAATAGCCTTCATACTTTTTGTTGATTAATCAAGATTATTTTTATTGAATGAAAAGTTATGCCTCCAATGTTATAACTCACCAATAGATGGCAGCACCAACCCACCAAAATCTCTACAGTAGATTGTGTTTTTCATCTATTTTTTCACTTTAGTTGGTGGAAGTTACTATGAGAAAAGACTGTTCTGTTTTCTTTGTGAAATGGAAGCCTGAGTGAGTACACACTGTTCCTGTGTTTTAATCTATGGGTAATGATTGAATTTTTGACTGCCAAAAGAGTCCCTCTAATTGAAATTATCTGCTAAATGCAAGTTGTTTATGGTACTGATTTTGTTGATATCAGTACTGAGTTGCTGGGTCAAAAAAGGTAAAGCTGGTAAAGCTGAATGTGTTATTGAGAACAAGATAGATGACCTGTGAAGTAATCAGGAGCCTCACATGAGAAAAGTTGCACTGATTAAAGACAATTGATCCTTAATTAAAATTCAATTTTAAAGAAATATGTCGATCACATTATTGATGTTCTTCAATATTAGAGAGTTTGAACAAATTTTGCTGATAGTAGCGTGCATCAAATGGTGGGGATAAAACAGAGAATAAACACTGCTAACAAAAAAGCTAATTTCAAGGATTAATTTCCTATTTCATTTATTAAATACTCCTATTTAAACTAAAGGAGCCAGGAAGACTTCTGAAGGATTGCAAGAATCCGATGTGTGATTTGGAGAATGGCAGAACAGTATTCTTACTGTGTTTCAGAAGCCTCATTTTCTAAATAGTGACACTTAGACACCAGCCTGAGAACATAAGGGCTGCAAGGCTTGGACAAGAAATGGGAGATTGATGCCGTGGCTTGGAGGAACAAGACAGTGTGAAACAGTAGTGTAGGATTTGAGTCATAATGTCTCAATCACAGTCATGGTGCAGTGACTGAAGTAGATGCCTAGGCAGCTGTAACAACTGACTGAGATTTACTGAAGCCCGTGAACTTGATTTTAGCTCCAGCACCAGCTTTGACAAGTACCATAACGCAGAGCAGCCAAAAGGGTATGGATCAGTAAAGAAATACAGTGCAAATTTCAGTACTCCTGAAGTCAGAAGCATAGCTCTACTGGGTAGGTGGGTGAAGCTTCCCAGGGTGTGTCAGCTTTGCAATGCACTGCTGGGCCAGACTGGGTCAGTTGCCGCTTCCAGAGGGAGCTGTAGATTTTTGCCATAGTGGAGCATCTCTCCAACTCATGCATGGCCTGCAACAGGCCTCCCTCAATCCCAAGGCACCCCCACACTCCTTACCAGCAATTCTCTCAATTTAATGACCTATAGTTCTTGCTTAACAACAGCAACTGAGAATGTCAATACTGCTCGTTACATAACATCCCACTTTAAGATTGCTTCACTTAGCAACCAAAATTCTTGTCCCAGTTTTGGTTGAAGGAGTACCTGGAATTTACTAACTATTAGAAAACAACTGAGACTGTTTTTAAGCTAATGCATATTCTCCACTGAAATCAATGGCAATTAGAAGTTCTGTTGATTTTCTTTCATATAATGTAGGTGCAACCCCAAAAGCAATCCACTGCTGAAAACACTCTTTCTTTTGAGGAAAATAGGAAAGTGGTTCACTAAGGGCTAAACAGTAGAGAAGAACTAATCAAGAAGGACTCTCTAATTAAGATTTTAATTTTGCTGAAGAACTTCTCTGTTTCGTATTTAAGATGAGCATTATCAAGACTCAAAAGGTTATAGCTTGTTAGATCAATGCTGATATTTGTCAAAGATGCTACTAATTTTTTCTGTAGATATAAATGATCTCCAACTGTCCACATCCTTTGTACTATTACAGTCAAATAAATTTGTTTTATTCAGAATGTCTTTATGATTTTCGTTCATATCAAGGCACCCTACCATCTTTATTTTTGCTTTATTAAGCCATATGCACTTTCCTCAGAAAATTGAGAGATGCATCTTAAAATACAGTTAATTCAAACATTTGAGCAGCATTTACTGGTTTAGCTGAGCCTTTTGTCATACTTTTTAAGACCTGTCAATGTTTTTGCCATAAAGTTGTTTACAGCTCCACAGGTTTACCTCCTAGTAAAAAATAATGTAGCAACATATACATAAAGCAGCTTTCTTATAATACAGTTGTTTACATAAATCTCAGAAAGGTCTATTTTAATTATCCATGCAAAGTAATTTTCAAAATGGAGCCACAATTTGTAATGACATTGCATAATATTGTTTAGATCAAATAATAATGAAACTGGGGATAAAAAACAAAGGAAAACTGCAAATTCAGTGTTACTTCTTTTTCAATTCATGTACCCATGTGATGGGTAACATAAAAATGTGATAAATACAAACTAAAATAAAAATAAAATAAAATAAAAATTTAGTTCCTAAAATATAATCAGGCAGGCATCCAGATGAGGCAAGCTGAACTATAGAGGCTGAGCATTGCACTGTGGGGCAATGATTTAAAATGCAATGACATCCTGTCTTTTGTATGGGTTTTCAACAACACCAAAAGAACCTATTGTCAGGGCATTACACTGTCCTCCCAGAGTTTGGCATTACCTATAAGGAGAGTTCCAAAGAAAATTACAAAAAAATAGCAATGCTTTTAAGGAAAATGCATTAATTCACATTCTCAGCAGCCCTGCATTTTTGTGAAGAAGCAAACCATTCTTGTATACAGCATCTCAAGAGCATTACAGATCCAATACCTATTAGATATTCAACTAATGTAATTAAAGAAATGGGCTTTTAAAAATATTGTTTGGAAGATATGTAGCATTGGGTTCAGGAGATGTAACTCTATACGTAGATGCAACTGCAAATTGAATATGATAATTAAAAATGAGAAAATGTATTGTCTATTAGAAATATTCCTTCCAGCCATTTAATAATATGGAACCCTTGACAGAGTATTCAGCAATATGCCTTTGTGCTAGGAGAAATTTCATGATTTATTATATAAACAAATGAAGTTTTTGCAACTATCAGAGACTACCAAATATTGACTGCTGCTACATTTTTGTTGTCAAATACTTTCATGCAGGAACTATTGAAAAATCGTTGGATATTAAAGGATGTTCTATAACAATTTTCTTGTCATATAATATTACTTTATCCAGATAATATTAGGAAAACTTTTTTTTTTATTTCTGTAATGATTAATACTGAAGAGAACTAGAAAAATGGGAGGGAAATGCAATGCAACTCTGATTTAAAAACAAATGAAAATTGGACCAATATTCAAAAAGAATGGAATACTATGGATCTTTTAATTGAGTTGTAAATTTATGATGATAAATTCAAAACTTACTCTATTAATAAAGCAGCCATAAACAGCCTGAATGACTATAGACCCATTGCACTGATGTCTATAGTGATGAAGTGCTTTGAAAGACTGGTCCTATAACACCTCAGGTCCTGTCTTCCACCAAATTTCGATCAACACCAGTTTGCTTATAGAAACAACAGGTCGACAGAAGACGCCATCACCACTGCTCTATATACTGCATTGAGATACCTTGAGAAATCTGGAAATTATGTCAGAATGCTTTTTATAGACTATAGCTCTGCCTTTAAGACCATCTTACTAGGCATTCTCATTGAAAAACTGACTGACCTGAATTTCCTTCCCCTCATTTGTGATTGGGTCAAAGACTTCCTGACAGAACATCCACAAACAGTAAAGGTTGGGTCCTTGACATCTTCCACCCTGAAGTTCAGCACAGGCTTCCCTCAGGGCTGCATGCTCAGCCCCTACCTGTATTCACTGCATACGCATGACTGCATATCCTCAAATCCATCCATCATAATAAAGTTTGCAGGCTTATAACTGGAGGAGACAAATCAGCATACAGGGAAGAAGTCCAGAAGGTATCCACATGGTGTTCAAAAAACAAGCTACATCTAAATACTAGCAAGACAAAGGAGATGGTGCTGGATTTTCAGAAGCACAGAGAGGAACCTGCCCCACTGTATATCAAGTGTGGAGAGGGTTTCCTCTTTTAAATTCTTGGGAGTGCTCATTAGTCAAGACCTCACCTGGAAAATCAACACATCTCTGGTAGTTAGTAAGGCTCAACAGAGACTTTATTTCCTTAGAATTCTGTGGAAAAATCAGGTGGAACAATGGCTGATGACTTCTTTCTATCGGTCAAATTTCTTGTTTCTGATCAGATTGCATTTCACAATGCTTCAAGTATATAATGGCTTAATTAGTTATATTAACAGAATAGATATCAGTAAAAATTATAACTTTATATATAAAAAAAGTAAATAATCCATGGGAAATGGGGTGGGGAGGGGTAAGTGGAATCTGAGATGCTAGCAAAGCAGGCCCAGTCTGTGGAGACCCAGCGGATTGGGTGGGGGAAGCAATTGTGGGGACTCCAGAGGAGCATGAGGTATCTCAGTAAATTGGGGGAGGCCTTGGATGGTCTGCTCTAGCACTAGGCCCCACATGCTGTTCCCCAACCTGAGATACCTCATGTGCATTTAAAGACCTGCACATTCGATTAACAAATGCATTGGGGAAAGCAGGGAGTGATCATGTTCATTTAACATGATTCAATCAAATGAATCCCCAGGTTACAAATGTAATTGGCAGGTTCTATTCCATTTGTAACTGAAGGATTACCTGTATAATGAGAGTGAGGGAGGGTCTCAGGGAAATCCTGCCTTAGCACCACATGAGTGCCGTGTCATGTCCACCCTGGCCATGACTATCCAGTCACATGACCACCCAGCCACGCCCACCCAGCCAGTCATTAGGGCAGAAAACAGATTGTTAAAAAATTTGCAGCCCACCATTGATTAAAGTTATGGAGAAACAGTATGTTTTGCATTCTTTCTGGGGAAAAAAACATAATGGGCAAATCATTGTGCAAAACATTTCATACTTGTCTTCTCAAGTGACAGATAATAAATAGATTAAATAAACAAATAAAGGAACAAAAACAATTTTAAAAAACAATATAATGGAACAAAAGCAATTGCATGCATCTAAATACATTCTAATCAGCAATCTAGTATCTGATTAATTTATCTGGCACACTCATCAGCTAACATACTAAAATACAAACATGAATTCTAACATAATAAATGCAACAAAAATCACAACAAAAAATAAAATGGTCTTATTAGTAAACAGAAAAATGTCTGTTGGAAAAATAACACCTTCAGCTGCTCATATTACAGAAAAAGAGGAAGGATCAATCATATTAGGATTTCCATGTACAGGTTTTTGTCCCATTAAGTGATTTACATTGTATTGAGATGTTGTTAAAACATCTATATGACTGTGGTTAAGAAGTGAACTTCCTGGTAGTATGGATGAAATTGAATAAAAATATTCCTTGGTTCCCCAGGTCTCTATTTCTAGTTAAAACTTAATTATTGCTATTTTTAGGAGAATTTAGCTTCAATCAAAATAGGGTGGCATTGTGCCTCCAGTCTGATAGACAATAATTAAAAGTAATTATTGAGTTGAATATAGATTTCAGTTCAGTTCATTAACATTTGTCTGGTTAATGACTGAATTAAAAATGGCTCAAAAGTGCAAGGAGATAGCAAGGAGAATTATAGCTGAATGTCTTTTATGGATTGATGATTGTTAAGGAATTCACAGAGTAACCTTGAATAGCAAGGGTTGCACATGAAAGCGATTGAGAGTAGTCATGAATAAACACAGCCAACACACAGATACACTGAGTTGTGTTTACTTTCAGGAAATAGTAAGGCACAGTCCACTAAACTGTCCAGGTCATACACATATAAAGTAGGAGATAGAAGAATGACAGTCCAGGGATAATCCAATAACAAAGTCTTCTTACCAGTCGTCGTAGTCATTCCCAATAAACAGTTTTTCTGGATTTGCAAACCGTAGCATACAGAGATATCAGAGAGAGCAAGAACAGCAAAGAGAACAAACCATGTTTTTAGCTCCCTCTTAAGGACATTGGCTACAGAGCTAACTAATCAGGACACAGTATGATGCAATACAGCAGTCTTAAAGCTATATTGAGGGTTTATATATTGCCAACCCAACAAGTTAGGTAATAGTCGTTTCCTAACATTCTCTCCTTTGGGTAGGACAATATATAACATCTTACATCATGTGTTTTATATCTTCAGATGATCTGGTATTTTCATGCAAATGTTAAAAGAAGATAGGATGGAACTCTTTGATGTCATAATTTAGGTGTAAAAGTGTCACACCTGTATTTTACTAGTCCTGCTTTCTGGACATTGCTTTCCAAAAAGAATCTGAACTATTGCAGAACTATCCATCTAATTTCCCCTTTTTAAAAAGAAAAAAGACTATCATTTTTGAACATATAAAAAGTAATTGAGAGGTGAAACAGAGATACCAGGGACAACGTTATCTAATTCTTGACTATTCATTATTTTAAATAAATGTTCATCCTAAAACTGACCAAAAGCAAATCCATTTTTTTTTTAATGTGTCATTTGTTGCTTTGGATGCTTGCTGTCTAACTCTCTCCATTCCCTGGTCTCTGCTAAGTTGACTAAAAGTGAATTTAAAAGGCAGACTTATTTTTTGCAGGCCTTATTAAATCCCTAAACTAAATTTCTTTGCTCTCATCTCTCTAGTAGCATCCTTGAAACTGGTTCTTTTTATTGTTTAAATAATAGATTTGTGACGAAAGGCAGAGCTAATTCTAGAAGTGGATGATTTCTTTAGACTAAAGGTATCAAGAACCAGGTAAAGGGAATGAGGAGCTTCAATGGAAATGATTTGTGTTTTCAACCCTGCTCTCATTATTGTTAATAAAAGTGCCCTTTTTGTCACCAGCTGGAGTTAAGTGAATATACAGTGAAATAATAGCTTGGGCTAAAAAAAGCTTTTAGGAAATGACACTACCTAGAAAAAGGGGAGTTTTTAAATAGGAATGAGGCTTGATGAGTGTGCAGCCTCTGACACTGTGAAATATAAGAGTATTATGAATAGGGCATTTTCTTTCACTGTTGCCTGTCTTTTCACATTGCACAATAGGGTAATGGAAGAAACCTTGAACAGCAGATGAGGTGTTAGTAATCTTCCCTGCTGGAGTGGAGAGTTTGAAGAGAATATGAGATCACAGGTGAAAGTTCACACAATGCAACAGGATTTCCAGACACCTCTTCATTCTATTCTTTTTCTCCTTTAATCAAAATTCCATGGACTAAATATTTCAAAAGGCTCAGCAGTACGGTGTAACTATTGCATACAGTTCCTTATCTATGCCATATCTTGGTTCTCTGGCCCTGGTTTTCTTCATTGAGGATCGTTGCTGTTGGCCTCTAATTTCCACTTTGAGAAATGTTGAAAACAGCACATTTTAATTGTGCTGCAAATGGATAGTTTTATTGTAATATCATAAAAAGCATTTTGGACCAAAAGCGTTTTACCTGTGACCTTATTTAACTTTGTCAAGTCTTGAATTAACACTTTTTAAGTATGGAAGAATTTGCTAGATCAAAACAAAAGTGCTTTTAAACCATAGTTTTAAGGGCCCATCAGGTTCTTTCAAAAAGCCTGTAACTGGAACATGGACTGGACACTTGGATTTTGAAAGCATATACACAGGGTACAGGCAAGATCAGATGGTTCTTCAGTATAGCTGAATTATTGTAGAGATTTTTTCTAGGGAACAATCAGCATTTAGAATAATGCCTGAAAGTTTAGATTAAAAATAGTATAGTATGTTCATGGAGGAAAATACTAGAAACTACCCTAGCCATACAACCAGTCAGAATTGCCAGCCATTGTTTTGGGGATAACTTCACACTAAATAACACATATTTGCTTATTTAGTTATAAATCTATAATCTTACACTTATTTATTTATTTATTTATCCATTGATACATGCATACAATGTATATGCTACTCAATTCCCAATGACTCTGGCTTAGGCAAGGATAGGAGAAAAAGCCATTTTCAAAGCAAAAGTTAAATAAAAGGAGCCTAAGCTCAGGCCAAGAAAGTAACTTGGGTGGGTGGGTGTGTGTAACAATAGTAATAGCACTTAGACTTATATACCACTTCACAGTGCTTTAAAGCCCTCTCTAAGTGGTTTACAGAGTCAGCATATTGCCCCCAACAATTTGGATCCTCATTTTATCGACCTCAGAAGGATGGAAGGCTGAGTCAACCATGAGCCTGGTGAGATTCAAGCTGCCGCAGGCAGCAGAAGTAGCCAGCAGTATTGCATTCTAACCACTGTGCCACCAAGGCTCATATGTATGATATATTGTCCCCTGTATACAACGTTGGAGGGAAGGGGGAGGGGGAGGCACATTCAAACTGGCAAGATTCTGTCAATATATCTATTACAGGTATCATAGACTTACAATCAGAATTACAGTTGCAAAATTGCAGTTGCAGAAGGCATCTCGCAATTTTTTGATATTTTTTGTGGTGATTGTTAAGCAAATGCTATGGTCATTAAGAGACAGTTGTTAAGCAAATTAATTTTCCCTAGTGGGTGTTTTTTGCTGGAAACCAAAAGTAAATGCTGGAAACTGGCAAACAGGAAAAGACTGCCAAGACTGATTTGCACTTTCACCTGTACTTTCTGTCCTTTGCTGGCATCTTGACAATAACAGGGCGGGGAGGTAGTTGGACTGTAAGGGAGGGAGAATGGTATTCACACATCTGTTAGCACCATGGGACATTGCTGGCATCCCAATGACACACTGAATAGATGTCTCAGTGTGGCTGGCTGTTTCTCATAACAAAACGAACAGGAGTGATTGGTGGACATTTTGGACTGTGGGTGGCCTGTGGAGAAAATGGGAAATTAACTATGCTTGTTTTTGCACAGGAAACCCAGAGTTGGTTTCACTTCTGTGCTAATGTGGTTAATTCAGTAAAGTTTTATACTCTTAGAAAAATAATGTCCCAAGAGTTCTTTTTTCTGGACTCACCAACTGGACAGCTGACAACATAAATCGCAGTGATAGGCAAATGGCTATAAAAGTGAACCAGTTCCCAAGTTCCCAAAATGTGATCACATAACCACAGGGGGATACGGCCATCATAACTTCAAAAATGGGTCAGAAGTAGCTTTGGGAAAGTTGTTTTAGCTTTGAAAAATTGTTAAGTAACTGGTCATAAATTGAGGACTACTTGTACAGTAAAAGTAGTTCTTATCTACATCACATTGGTTTCTTAGTAATGTCTACTTTGGAGAGCTCATAATTTAAAAAGTAAAACAGTACAGAGGATAAAAAGAAATCATAAACAGCCCGCAAAACAACATATAATCACAAAAATCCATTTTTCATTCCACTGAGCCCGGGAGACTTTATCCAGACATATCCAGACACATAACAGTTTGAGAATATCAACAGACATTCTGTGGAGTCACTCTGATCTCTCATGGGATAATACTCCAGAGGGAAGATATTGCAATAAAAAAGGCACAGTCCAGAGGATGACACTACTTAATCGATGAGATTGGAAGACTCTGCCTGATTGGTTCTGTAGGCAGAACCAAGATTATAACTGGACTGGGAGGTCCTGCTCCCAGTAATTCATGCCATGGTAACTTCTTGTTTAGACTACTGTAACTTGCACATGGGACTGCCCCTGAAGAGTATTTGGAAATTTCAACAGGTACAGAATATGGCTCTGCAGGTCATAAATGATGCCAGATATGCAGCATATGTATCACCACTGCTATGTGAGCTGCATTGGTTATTGATGTCTTTCTGTGTGCAATTCAAGATGCTGGGTTGTCACTTTTGAAGCTCTACATAGCTTGGTTCATGTAACCTGAATGGCTTTTTTCAAGAATCTACCTGTCGAACATGATTTAGTAGAATGGGTATGCTGCAGATCCCATTAGCCAAAGAACGTCAGATGGGAGGGAATATAAAATGGACTTTTTCTGCAGTGGCCTCTATGGAATATCCTCCTTCGGAGATCAGAATGGCCCTAACTCTGTTAGCCTTTCATAAGGTCCTACCATACGTAATCCTCTTTTCTCTTCCTATTTTCCCCACAACAATCCTGTGAGGTGAGTTGGGCCAGCAGAGTGTGACTGGCCTAAAGTTATCCAGCCAACTTTCATGCCTAAAGTAAGACTAGAATTTAGCTTCCTGGTTTCTAGCCTGGTGCCATAACCACTAGACCAAGCTGGCTCTCTCTCCTTTCCACCATTTGTTGGTGGAAACTTTTGGTTGGTTAAAATTTTTTTATAAAGTTTAACAGTTCACCATTCATCATATTTCCAGCCGCTTGAAGTAAATGCCAATAAGAAAATAAGTCAATGTAAGAGTATGAACTCTTTTACTTTAGTTATTGGAGAAGTGATGAAACAGTGCATTGCTTGGCTTAGTAATAATAATAATGACACAGTGGTAAAGTACAGTAGGTAGCTCAAGAAAACAATAACTTCTTGAATTTTGTATATATAACTAATTTATACACACAAACATATAAAAAGGCATGTACATTCAATAAGTCTCATCAACCAAAAAAACAAAACAAACAAGTGACACTTTCCAAGCTGCTATTAAATTGTTTCAAGACAAGATTTTCTTAAGCCATTTTACAATCAGGTCAGCATGTGACCCTTTCCTTCTTTTGATGGTAATTCTGGACCCACACTTCCTTGAACTCTCAATTTTTGGAATTTTTTAGCCAATGCTATCAAATATATTGTGTTTGAAGCAGCTCAACCAATGTCAGAAGAGAAAGCTTTCTACTTGGCAGCAGGGAGGTAAGACAATCCCCTTTGTATAGTATAGTGAAATAATGAGGGAAACTGCATTAGTGCTCTATTGAATTTTTGTGTATAGCATTGCCAGATTCCTGTGAATAGAATTTAAAGAGAGTTTCTGGTCTTTTTTATCATAATACTTAAGGCAGGATATATTTAACTTTCTAGATACTTTGCTTTCAGCTTTTGTCAGCCCCAGATTAGCTTAGTTTCAGCAAGGCCTAAAGCTTAAATTAAGAAATATTTTCTCTGTTATGGCATTACCTTTATTCCCAAACAGCTGGATGCAGTTAATAGCTATATCCTCCTTCCCAGAGCAAACAAATTAGTAATCACTGTGCATAATGTACAAAGTATGGTTCTAACATCAGTTGCAAAGCACATAACCACAGATAGTCTCATCTGTCTCTGTTCCATAGCGATACTTAATGAGAGATACTAAATTTGTTTTTAGTTTCTGGACTTTAGCTGTTTTACTATCATTACGGTCTTTGCATTTTATAGGGGACAAATAGGGCGAACAACTAAGAAAAAGGTCTTTTCAGAATGTGTGTTTCAGAACACACAAAAATATGGCATAGGATATTCCATAGGGTGGGGCAATGGCATGGACATTTTTTAACTGAAGGATCTGCAACATACTTCCCCCCTCCCCGCATGATTGAGTGGTACAGGTCAATAAAATTGGGGCAAGACAGTTCCTCAGGTGATGAGGTTCCCTGCCAAGAAGGGCTTTAATAAACCAATGCCTTGAAATAGATCTGGAACCAAATCAGCAAAAAGTGCAGCTCACACAGCAGAGATGTCACATATGCAGCCCTTGAGTACCCAAAACTGCTTGCATGGCTGCATTCTGCACTACTGAAGTTTCCAGACACTCTTCAAAGATAGCCTCATTTCAGTAGTTCCTAAAGGACAGTGATGCCCAACCTTTCAATTCTGCAGATTAGCGGGGGGGGGGGGCAGCAGCAGCAGGGGGATGGATTATTCCATGCAAGCAGCAAGCATGCTCACTTGCACATGCACCTACCACTTGTGCAAATGGAATTTTGTGTGCTTTCCACTTGCCTGCTACTTTCATGGCCTGGTTCTCAACAGGCCACTTCCCGGGGATTGGGGACCACTGATATAGGAAAGGACTGGGCCATAAATGAACTGGTGCAATGGAACCCTATTCAAGACCAAAGATAGTAAACCACAACATGCAAAGAAACTCACAATCACTATATCTTACTGTGATGCAGTTGAAGCCTGTCATTCTCCATCCAGAGCTCTACAGCCTCCAAGTATAATGAAAGAACATTCATAGCACCACTTAATTCACTTAGGATGAAAATATACAACTGGGTACAATCTGTATACTGATGAAGCATCATCATGATGGAAGATTTCACCCAATGGTTCATGTAGATGTTAAAAAAGACCAAAGAAAGTACTAAGTACTAAGCTCTACAGAACCCCACAAAGCAAAGACCATAAGCTAGACCTTTTGTCCCCAATCAATAAAGAAAGGGACAGACCATGAAGGAAGGAGCACAAAACTATGCCCCTCACCTCAAGTCCCAGTTGTATCAAAACCGACTGAGAAGTTAGAAGAAGCAAGGACTGGTGCACTATTTTCATCCTGTTCCTAATAGAGCTGCTTTCCAATCACAGCTGCTTTGCCCCATATCCAGGCTTTAAACCTGATTGCAAGAGGACCAGGCAATCTATTTCATCCAGGATCCTCTTGAGTAAGGTTGACTCAGCCTTCCATCCTTCCAAGGTTGGTAAAATGAGGACCCAAATTGTTGGGGGCCATATGCTGACTCTGAGTGCTGTAAAGCACTACAAAACGATATATAAGTCTAAGTGCTATTGCTGTTCTCAACCATGTTCCATAGAAAGGGTAAACTAGATGAAAAATATCCAACTTTGTGGAGTCCACCAATGGCTTCTTGAGAAAAAGGTGGACCACAGGAGAATGAGTCTAGATCATAGGGGCTATGTTTACAATTCCAAGGATCCTGTTCACTTCCTCAGGTCCAACAGGATCATACTATTCTCAGATAACTGGGTAAGTCTGCTCCCCAGGCATCTTCAAAGGATTTGCACTTTGCTTAGTCTCCAAATGAGAACAGATTCGAGAAATTTCATTCACCAGATGCATAGAGAATAAACCTCCAGCTTCATATAACTTTAAAACAAGATCATGAAGCAGCACTGTGAATGCAGTAAGAGTGGAGAAATACTAAATATGTTGGTTGTTTATGACTATTATTATTTAGTTATTCTACTTCTCAAATTGTAACAATACTGGAAGAATCATAATTTCTCTGCACCATGGTTTAACTTATCATCACCCATCATCCAAAAATTCATAAACCTGGAAATAAGAACTATGCTCCAGTTTACAAATTAGATTTTAGAAATGTGATCGCTCTACTTGCCACATGAAATAGAAAAATAATAATTGGAGGCTATTAAATCATCTGTATCTCTACAAACATCTTTGGATAATCTAACATATTATACTTTTTGCTTCTGTCCAAGACCTATCAAACTGTTAATTCTAAGACTCAATAAATTTACATTTATATATCCATGAGCGTATTCCAGCTCCAAGGACAATTTTCATCAGTCCCTCTTGTGAAGATAGTAGAGGCAGAGAACCTGAGACTTTTGCAAAATACGTATTGTATAACTGTGATAAATATATCATCACAAGCATCTTAATTTGCTACCACAGCCCAAAAGCTGAAAGGCGGTGGGTGAGATTTCATGACAGAAATGTGATGGTTATATGGAGACTAATTGCATTATCCTTTATCTCTGATATGACTGGTGAAAATGTTTTAATGTAGTTTATGTTTTTTCAAGTGATGTCCACTTGCAGATCTCAGAAGCTGTGTTCTATTGCTCCAGAAATATTTTTGATGTATGACAGTTGGTCTTATACCTTCTTTCTTCCCTTGTCTTCCTTGTGTGTTGCACAGGGATCTTGTAATAAATGCTTGTTTGTACCCATTCTACCTGAACTGTTTATCTACTGAAGGTACGTTCTCTTCAGTTGTTTAACTTGTTGGGTACTGCAGTGGGTTCTCACCTTGCCATATAGTATTCTAATACAGCTCTTTTTGTGTGACAGTGGATGGTTATTGTTAAAACTAAGAATGTGCAGAGTGTTAGTGGCCTTGTGATAAACCGTGGTTTCTAGTCTTCCATCTTCCTGCCTGCTGACAAGCACATCTAAAAATGATAATTGTCTAGCCATTTCTTCCTCCATCGTGAATTGTATGTCTGGGAAGATGGAGTTCAGTAGGGTATGAAAGTCTTTCAGTGCGTGTCTACTGATTTTTCCATAAACCTTTTTTTTTTCTTCCATTAAATTATGTCTGAGTCTTGGAGAAGCCTGGACAAGTCCCTGCAGGTTTTTTGGTAACATTTTTCATAAGTGGTTTACCACTTACCTAAGATTGGAAGAAAATGATTGCCAAATATAACCCAGCTGATTTTGTGCCTAAGGTGGGACTAGAACTTAGTCTCCTGGTTTCTAGTCTGATACCTTAACAATAACACCACTATACTACAACTTAACCACTTAACTGTTACACCAAACTAGTTCCAAGCCAGGGGTCAAATGCTCCCGGTTCGGACCGGATCATCCGATCCGGTAGCGATGGTGGCGGATGGTTCAGAGAACCGGTAGCAAAAATCCCTGTGCCCTCCCACCACCACCACCATGTCCAGCTGAGCTGCATAATCATCAGAGGCTTTTTAAAAAAAACTTTTAAAAGCATTTTTTCTACAACTTCTTCTGCCGAAAAAATGCTTTTAAAAGTAAAAAAAAGCCTCTGATAATCGTGCAGCTCAGCTGGGATCTCAGAGGCTTTTCAAAGCATTTTTTTCTGCAACCTCTTCCGGGGAAGAGGTGGTTTAAAAAATGCTTTAAAAGTCTCTCTGACAATCCCAGCTGAGTTCCTGATCGTCAGAGAGACTTTTAAAGCATTTTTTCTGCAACCTCTTCAGTGGAAGAGGTGGTTTAAAAATGCTTTGAAAAGGCTCTGACGATCCCAGCTGTATTCCTGATCGGCAGAGGATTTTCAAAGCATTTTTTTGCATTTGCAGAAAAAAATACTTTGAAAAGTTAAAATTAAAAAAAAAGTTGGCCACGCCCACCCAGTCACATTACCCCCCCCAACCAGGCCACGTCCACAGAACCAGTAGTAACAAATTTTACATTTCACCCCTGCTCCAAGTCCCATTAATTTTCCCAAAAACTTCATTAAGTCATCACAAATCTAACTGCAGCCATTCTGAGATGCACAAATTCATCTCAATGATTCAAGCCTTGTCAACATTGCTGCTAAGCAGTTTACTTCTCTACTTATATAATGTTCTTTCTTTTTAGAAAACGTGGAGAGCCACATAATGGACTGAGTTATTAATTAGGCCTATCCTGACAGATTTTGTATAAATATAGTATGAAGCTAATGGATAAAGAAAGAAGGGAAAAAATGTTCCTTGTGTAAGATCAGAAAAAGAAAAAACGTGGATGTTGCCTAGGGAACTCAGGAAGAAATGAGGAATAAAAAGGCAGTATTTCTTCAAATAATGTATAATTAATGTATGAATCTATATAGCACGTGAGTGCTAACTTAGAAATGTTTACAGCAGTCTCTTAATTATGAATTTCAACGGTCATGGCAGCAGAACTATATGGAAGCTGTAGACCATCAAAGCTGAAAGTACTTTAAACAGATTCTATTTTTAAGCCAGCATTCATCATATATAATTAGATCAATAAACAGTTGGATTTTATCTGGATATTATACAGAAAAATAATGATCTTGCAAAAAGTCAGAGCATTGTATATCATAGTCATTCATTCCAAATGTACATTTAGAGGTGAAACAAAGAGTACGCTTGATGGAATAAACTGCCAGATATATACAGTATAAGAGAGAAAGTACTGTTTTGAATGACATAAGTAGTCCTGGATGTATGATCAGAATTGAGCCCCAAATATCCGTTGCTAAGCAAGACAGTTGTTAAGTGAGTTTTGCCCCTTTTTATGACCTTTCTTGTTAAATGAATCACTATAGTTGTTAAGTTAGTTAAATGAATCTGGCTTCCCCATTGACATTGCTTGTCAGAAAGTCACAAAAGAAGATCACATGACCCTGCGACACTGCAACCAACATAAATATGAGCCAGTTCCCAAGCGTCTGAATTTTGATCACACAACCATAGGGATGCTTCAAGAGTCATAAAAGTGAAAAATTGTCTTGACTTCAAAAATAAACTTTATCCAGATTAAACTTTATTTAATCTGTTCCCAATGAAGTCTTTCATATTTTCTTCTTTTTTAAAAAGTTTTTATTTTTATTTCTCATAAACACATTTACATGTACAATCATTTCCATCATTTTTCATTCATCTTTTCTTTTAACTTTCATTTTTCATTTTTACTTTTTTGGGGCTGCTCTTTTACACTTTACCTTTACTCCAACCTTTCTTCTTCTCCTCCCTTCTTTTCCTTCCTGTTTCTCCCCCTACTTCCTTCGTTCTTCCTCTCCTTCTCTTTCCTACTTCCCCTTCTCATCCCCCACTCCATTCATCTTCCCACCTTCTAACCTTCTCCTCTGCTCCTCTCTTTTCTTCCTCTCCTTTTCCCTTTCTTCTTTCTCCTCTTCTCTTCTCTCCTCTCCTCTCCTCCTTTCCTCTCTCTCTACTTCTTCTTCTCTCTCCTGTTGTTTCCCTTTTCAGTTCAATCTAAAGTGGTATTCGAGCAGCCCCGATTTTCTAATTATTTAATTTTATTACATCATTTGTGTACATTTTTATGATATCTCACTTTTTTCCCTTTTAACCCCCCCCCTTTCCTCCTTTTACTTGACATCATCTGGGTATCTATTTTTCTAATTGTTTTCTCCCATCTATTCTAGCCACTGTTATTATATGAATAATCAAATATGTATCTTCTTTACTATAATTCTCCGGTAAGATTCCCAATAAGAATATCTCTGGTTTTAATTCTATATGTTGCTGCAACATTCCGTCTAACCATGTTTGTATTTTCACCCAATATTGTTTTGCTTCTTTACACAACCACCATATATGATAGTATGACCCGGCAACTGGTGACATTTCCAACACTTTGCTGATTTATCTTTAAACATCTTAGCTAATCTTTCTGGTGGCATATGCCATCTATAAAACATATTATACAGGTTTTCTTTATAGGCTGTTGCCATTGTTAATTTGTAATTTCTTTCCCAAATTTGTTGCCATTTCTCCAATTCTATGGTGTATCCAAAATTCTTTGCCCATGCTATCATTGTTTCTTTTACTTCTTCATCCTCTAGTCTAATACACAATAAATAATTATATAATTTCTTTTTTTTTATTGCGAAAGTTTTACAATTACATTTTCACCCCTTTCCCCCCCCTCTACCCAACCCGAACTTCCCATCCTCCCTAACCCTCCCTAACCCTCCCCTCCCTTCTTTTACTTCTTCATCCTCTAGTCTAATACACAATAAATAATTAACCCTAACCCTCCCCTCCCTTCTTTTACTTCTTCATCCTCTAGTCTAATACACAATAAATAATTATATAATTTCTTTTTTTTTTATTGCGAAAGTTTTACAATTACATTTTCACCCCTTTCCCCCCCCCCTACCCAACCCGAACTTCCCATCCTCCCTAACCCTCCCTAACCCTCCCCTCCCCCCGGACTTCCACACAATATACTTATATCAGATTAAAAAAAAACCCTTAATATAAAACTTGTATAAAACTTGAACCCCTCCCTCCTCCTTATAAGTTTTTCATCTTCATTACACTGAAATATTTCTATCTTAAAATATCATTTTCAATTAAAAGCTATTTGGTACTTCCTAGTTTGATATTTATTCTGAACAGAATCTATCCACTTTTTCCATTCTCACTCTTGTGAACAGTCTTTTAAAAATGCTGAGATCTTCGCCATCTCTGCAAAACTGGCCATCTTCAAAGTCCATTCCTCAATCGTGGGCAAAACAATTTCTATATTTCCTTTTTGCCATATTTATTCCTTATCTATTTTTTTAAAAAAAACCAATATTACCCTTCATCCTCATCTCTAATCTTTTTTTTATTGCAAAAGTTTTACAATTACATTTTCCCCCCATTTTCCCCTCCCAAACCCACCCCAAGCCCCCCAACCTAACCCCCCCTCCCCCCTGACTTCCACAGAATATAATCCCATCAAAATCCCCTTTTTATAAAACCTGAACCCCTCCAACCCCCATATAATTTTTCATCTTCACAAAATTCAAATATTTCTATTTTTATATAATACTTTCAGTAAAAAGCTATTTGATACTTCCTAGTTTGATATTTAGTCTGCACATAATCTATCCACTTTTTCCATTCCCATTCATAAGTCTCTTGTGAGCGATCTTTTAGATATGCTGAAATCTTCGCCATCTCTGCAAAGCTGGCCATCTTCAAAATTCATTCCTCGATAGCGAGCAAAACTTCATTTTTCCAGTATTTACCTATCAATAATCTCGCTGCTGTTATCATATACAATATCAACTTTGTTTCATCCAATGTAAAACCCTTAACTATCCCCAGTAAAAACAATTGTGGAGAAAATTGAATTTTTTTCTTCAAAACATTCTGCATGACCCACCAGATTTTTATCCAAAAAGCCTTAACTTTCTTACAAGTCCACCAAACATGATAATATGTAGCATCTAAACAATCACATCTCCAACATTTTGGCTGAACATTAGGGTACATACACGACAATTTCTTGGGATCTAAATGCCATCTATAAAACATTTTATAAAAATTTTCCCTCAAATTCTGCGACTGTGTGAATTTAACATTCTGGACCCAAATTTTTTCCCATGTTTCCAACATCACTGGTTCTGCAAAATTTTGTGCCCACTTAATCATACAATCTTTAACCAATTCAGTTTCTGAATCCCTTTCTAACAAAACATTGTAAAGCCTTTTAATATGCATTGGACCTTTCTCTTTTATATGTCTAACCAATTCTTCCTCATGCAACATAATACCAATTTTTTGGTCCTCTTTCCATCTCAACTGAAGTTGATTATACTGTAACCAAGTTAAATTAATCCCTTCGTCCAACAGTGTCTCTAATGTCTTCAGTTGCCATCTGCCCACATCTGTAAAAAGAACCTCTTTGTATAAACCCCCCCCCCCCGAGTGACATTATATTTGTATTCCACATGATATGACCAAGATCCAGCCATAGCGGTATTTTGTAATCCCATTTGAGTCGGTGCTTCTTCCAAACTCTCATCAAAGAATCTCTAAGTATATGGCTTTTAAATACTTTATCCACTTTGTTTTCATAAAATAAGTAAGCGTGCCATCCAAATTCAAGATCAAAACTTTCTATATTCAATATTCCAGTCTTTTTCCTTCCAAACCAATCACTTGCTTGAGTCAAAGCTGCTGCTTCATAATATAACTGTAGGTTTGGAAGTTTAAGACCTCCTCTTTCTGGAACATCTTGCATAATTTTCAATTTCACTCTCGGTTTTTTCTCGTTCCAGACAAACTTGTTCACTCCAGTTTGCCAGACTTTCAGTTGCTTATCACTTTTGAGCACCGGAATCATTTGAAACAAAAAAAGAAATCTTGGCAAAATGTTCATCTTAACTGCTGCTATTCTTCCAAGTAAAGACAGCTGCAGTTTTTTCCAAGTCTCCATATCTTTCTGCACCTCTCGCCACAAAACCTCATAATTATTTTGAAACAATTTCATATTTGATTCTGCAACCTGAACTCCTAGATATTTTACCTTTGGTACAATCTCAAAACCTGCCCTCCTTTCAAGCTCATGTTTATGATCTTGTGTCATATTTTTAACTATCATCTTAGTTTTTTTCTGATTCAATCTAAAACCTGAAACTTTACCATAGTCTTGTATAATGTCCTTCATCTGGATTATTGATTCCATTGGCTGTGTTAGGGTAACAACCAGATTATCTGCAAATGCTTTTATTCTGTAATCCTCTTGCCTTATCGTTATACCTTTCAAGATATTAGAGTCCCGTATTGTATTTAACAAGACTTCTAATGTTAAAATAAATAACAATGGGGATAACGGACATCCCTGTCTTGTTCCTTTTTCAATTTTAAACTCTGTTGTCAAACTTCCATTAATAATAATCTGTGCCTTTTGCTCTTGGTAAATTGCTGAGACCGCCTGTATAAATTGGTCCCCAAAGTCCATCTTTTTTAAAGTCTTTAATAGAAAATTCCAATCCACTCTGTCAAAGGCCTTTTCCGCATCCAAAAAGACCAGCACTGCAGGTACCTGTTTATTCCTCTCAAGATATTCCAATAAATCTATTACTTGCCTTACATTATCCTTCATGTATCTACCCTCGATAAATCCCGCTTGGTCATCATGAATCACCTTTTGAATTACTGGCATCAGCCTGTTGGCTAGTACTTTTGCATAAATTTTATAATCAGTATTAAGAAGAGATATTGGTCTATAATTCTCCGGTTTTTTAGGACCTGCTTGTTCTTTTGGTATCAAAGAAATATATGCTGTTGTCCATGATGGGGGTATTTTACCCCCTTGTTGAATATTACAAAACAAATCTCTAAGTTGTTCCACCATTTCTGTTTGCAAATTTTTATAATACACTGCTGTTAAGCCATCAGTTCCAGGAGCTTTAGCTGTTTTTAATTGTTTAATTGCTGCCGTTATCTCCTCCTCTGTTATAGGATAATGCATTCTTTCCTTTTGTTGATCTGTAATTTTTGTGACTCTTTTATTATCTAAATATTTTTCTATAAGTCCATTCTGCACATCATCTTTAGCATATAGTTTAGTGTAATAGTCCACAAAAGCTTCTTTAATTAATTTTTGTTGAAAAATTTCTTTCCCTCCAATATCAATATTATCAATAGTCCGTGTACTCTGCTTTTTTCTTAAAGTGTAGGCCAACCATCTGCCCGGTTTATTGGCATTACAAAAAGTATTATGCTTCGCATATTGTAAATTTGTTGCAACTTGTTCTGCCATAAGCATTTGAAATTGATCTTTCAGAAGTTTTATAACACCACATATTCTTTCATCTGTTGGGTTTTTAATAAGTAGCTGTTCTTTATTCTTTATTTCTGTTTCCAATTCAAATCTTCTCTTTTGTCAATTCATTTTGTGTTTAGAGTTCATGTAAATAAGCACCCCTCTCATATATGCTTTGCTCGCATCCCACACAATTTCAATTGGGGTACCTTTATTCAAGTTTATTTCAAAAAATTCTTTCAAGTGCTTTTTAAGTTCTATTATGTTTTTTTCATATCTGAACAAGTTTTCATTCACTCTCCAAGAGCGTCGTTCAGTCTTACCCATCTCGATTTCTATCCATACTGGGCTATGGTCGGACAAAGTTCTTGGAAAAATCTTTGTTCTTTTTGTCTTAACAAGTAAATCATCTGACAACAAAATAAAGTCAATCCTAGAGAAGGATCTATGTCTATCGGAAAAAAAAGTATAATCCAGTTCTTTTGGATTATGTATTCTCCAAATATCTTTTAATTCCAGGTCTTCTTTCATATCAAAAAAAGTCTGTGGTAATCTAATCCTGGATTTCGCCAAACTCTTTTTATCTAATTTAGAATCGATTACTCCATTCCAGTCTCCCATTATTAAAATAGATCTATAGTCCCATTGCAATATTTTGGTATGTAACATTTTATAAAAATGATCCTGTTGTTGGTTGGGAGCATAAATTCCAATCAAAAGAATTTGGCCATTCACTGTAAGCAATTTGATTGCTATAAACCTACCATCTTCATCTGCTTCTATAATTTTAGCTGTTAATCTTTTATTTACATAAATAACCACACCATTCTTTTTTTGCGAAGTTGAAGATATAAAATGTGTGCCTAGTTTGGAATTTATCAAGTATTTCTGATCTTGAGTTGTGATATGAGTTTCTTGTAAACAAATTATATCATTATTAAATTGTCTCAGATATACAAATAACTTCTTCCTTTTCTGTACCGAGTTCAACCCATTCACATTCCAAGATAAACACTTAATCGTCATCTTTATCTTTATGGAGCAACGAGCAGAATAACCGAATATCTTCCGGAATCTTCGGTCTCGCTCCCCCCATGGCTCCAATCTCTTGTGTGGTACTCTTAGCTCCCTTTTTTTTCTTGTCTTTCCTGTTGTTGTTGCTTTTCTTTAAGTTGCTTAGATTTTGCACGAGTTATGCGCTGATCCTTAACCTCAACCGTCCGAACTGGGTCCAATATTGGAGAAGATTCCAACAGGGGCTCATCCAAGAAACCTCCTTCTGCACCCTGCGTTTCCTCAAGCTCCACCTGTTTTGACTGTTCTTGCGGTTCTTGTTGAAGTTGCTTCTTGTCACTCTCCTTAATCTCCAGAACTGTAGATGTACGTGGAGATGGTGTTCTTTCTTTAAAAATAGTAGTGTAAAAATGCTCTGCCTTCTCCACAGTATTCAAACGGTGTCTTTCTCCCTTATATTTCAAAATTATGCCAGTTGGGGCGTCCCATCGAAATGGTATCTCTTGTTTTTGCAATTCTTTTACAAGAAAGCCAAAATCTTTTCTGGCTTTCAGCATTTTAGGTGGTAGTTCCTTGTAGATTCCAATTTGTGCACCCCCCACTTGCACAGAAGTAAGAAAAGATTTTTGCAGGATGTCATTTCTTATTGCTCTATCTGTGAAGTATATGACCACATCTCTAGGCAGTTGTCTTTGTCTGGCCACCCAAGAATTCACTCTGTAAATTTTGTCTATTTTGTAAAAAACCACATCAGGATTAATTTTTAAAATCCTTGCCAGAACATCAGCACAAATCTGTCTCAAATCCTGTCTATCATCCTCTCTGATTCCTCGTAACCTTATGGCAAATTCCATGAATTGCATCATAACAATTTCGTTTTCAACTCTCTGCATTTTATCATCAACATCAGAAATTTTATAATCATTGTCTTTCATCTTAACATTGACTTCTGATTTAAATTCTTCCACTTTAGAGTCAACTTTAATAATAAATTCTCCAAAGCCAGACGCCACCTCTGATATTTTTTTAGTCACCTTCCCATAATCCTGTTTCACCATATCTTTAATTTCATTAATTTCCTGCATGATTTCCTGTTGAGATTTTTGAAGTTTATCATCTATTTCCTGTTGGGATTTTTGAAATTTATCATCCAAAGCTTTAGAAATAAATTATTTTAAATGTTCAATATCAAAATCTTTTTTTTGAGTCTGTATCTGTTGAGCAGGGGGAAGCTGTGTTTCATGTTTATGTGTGGGGGATCCCCCCCCCCTGTTGCCTTTCCTTCCTGCTTCTTTGAAGCCATCCTGCCACGTAAGCTAGTTTTTCTGAAAAGGGGGATCCTTTTTCTTTTTCCACCTCCACAGAGACTTCTAAAAAAGTCCCCCAGGTTTAATCAAATAGAAACTGAAGTAAAGCAAAGTCAAATTTTTTAAAAAAGGATTTTTTCTTTAAATAGAGCAACTTTGTAGCAGCTTTGTAACTTTGTAGCAAAGCAGGATGACTTCACAAATCCACTTTCACTAGCTCGTTAACTCAAATGCTGGGCGCCATATTTTTTCAAATCACTTTCACTCACTCGCTTTTTCTCTTGAATTAAAAAGTCAACAAAGCACTAATACTTGCAATTTTCAAGTTTCTGGATTCAAGTTGGTATTTCCGCTGCTTGTTAAGGTTGGTTCCTTTCACTTTAAAAGTTTGCTGCTGCCGGCTTGTTCTGCTGAAGGCAGAATCGTCCCACGCCACCCAGAGTCTCCACAGGTTGGGAGGGAGCCGCGCCTGTTTCCTCCCCAGAAACAATTCCCTGGGGGGTTACAGGGGCTCAACCTGTGCCCTGCTGTCTCTTCTCCTTCAATCTTCAGGATTTCGGAGTTTTCGAGCCGCTCCTCATTCGCGGGGCGGCTCTACAGGCGGCGGGGCTGGCGGTCTTTAAAAAAACACCGCCGTCGCCGAAGCTCGCAAACCGAAAGTTCCAATAACTATATAATTTCTTAATCATTTTCTCATCTGTTCCTGTCAATATTTCATCCAGTTCAGATTTCCCCAAGTTGAAGCCACAATGAAGATCTGCTTCATATCTTGATTGTATTTGCAGTCTTGTACACCAATCTATCTCAATCCCTTGACTCTCTAGTTCTTGTTTTTGTTTCAGTTCTTCCCGATCTGTCAAAATGCCTTTATATCTAACGATACTCCCCATGTTCACAATATTTGGGTATGTCACTGCTTCCATTGTAGAAAGACACATTGGAATATTCAAATAATGTTTTTCTTTCACTCTCTCCCATACTGATAACAAACCATTTCTTACATAATGTCTTTGGAAGTATCCATGTATCCTTTGTTTCCCGTACCATAAAAAGGCATGCCAACCTAGTTGTAAATCATGACCTTCCAATGTCAATAGTCTTGTATTCCTTAATAAAATCCATTCTTTAATCTATGTTAACGCCGCTGCTTGATAATACAATACCCAATTCGGAAGGCCAAACCCACCTCTAGTCTTGCATTGTTTTCCTTGAGCGTTGCACATCTTAATAAATGCCCAATATTTCACTTTCTTCACAATTTGAATGTCCAGTTTCTCCATCATCTCCTTTTTTTGCTTTTCTCTCATATTTTTAACTAATATTTTTGTCTTATCTTTATTAATTTTCAGACCTGCTACTTTCCCAAATTCTTCTATTTGTTCTAATAGTTGGTGCTGTCACTATTAGATCTTCCATGATAAACGCCAAATCATCTGCAAATGCTTGTAGTTTGTATTCTTCTTTTTTAATTCTCATTTCTTTTATTTCCTTTTCCTGCCTCACTTTTCTATTTAAAATCTCTAATGTCAATATAAATAATAATGGAGATAAAGGGCATCCTTGTCTTGTTCCTTTTCTAATATCTATTTTCTCTGTCATTTCACCATTTACCATTATCTTTGCCGCTTGGTCTCTATATAGTTTGGATCATATTTATAAATGTTTCCAAAATCCATCATTTTCAACTGTTTTATCATAAATTGCCAATTCACATTGTCAAATGCCTTTTGTGCATCTAAAAATAACAACGCTATTTGTTTCCCTGAGTGTAATTCATAATATTCTAGCGTATTTAATATAGTTCACATATTGTCTCTAATTTGTCTTTTTGGTAAGAAGCCATTTTGGTCCAAATGTATCAACTCGTTTAATATTTTTTTTAATCTTTCAGCCATGATTGATGCAAAAATCTTATAATCCGCATTTAATAAAGATATTGGTCTATAATTATTTATCTGTTGCAGACTTGCCTCTTCTTTTGGTATTAAAATTATATATGCCTCCATCCATGAGTCCGGAATTTTAGCTTTAAGTAATAGTTCATTGAATACTTGCAGCATCACGTTGCTTAGTACATCTTGTAGGGTTTTATATGTCTGCTGATAATCCATCTGGGCCTGGTGTCTTCTGATTTTTCTGTCTTTTAATTCCATCCATTAATTCCATCATAGATATTCTTTCTTCTAATGATTTTTTGAACTTTTCCGGATTCTAGGCAGTTCCATTTTCTTCAAATATTGTTCTATCTCATCTTCTATTATTTCTTGTTGATATAATCCATTGTAGTATTTCTCAATTATTCTCTTCTTTTCCTCACTTCTATAACATAGCTTTCCATCTTGGTCTATTAATTGACTTATTAATTTCTTTTCTTTCTCTTTTTTCATTTTATATGCTAACCATTGTCCTGGTTTCTTTGCATTTTCAAAAAAGTTTTGCTTTGTAGCTTTTATTCTATTTGCCAATTCTTCATTTTCCATTAAATTCATCTTATGTTTTTTCAAATCCAACAAATTTTTAATCTTTTTGTCAGGTGGGTTTTTTGTAGTTCCATCTCTAATTTCTTATATTCTTCCTCTAAGTTCTTATGTATTTATCTATTTTGTTTATTTCGTTTTCCTACGTATGTCATTGCCAATCCTCTAATGTATGCTTTACTGGTGTCCCACATCTTTTGTAAAGATGTATCTTCTTTCTTATTCTCTTTAAAAAAGAAAGTCAATTCTTTTTCCATATATTGTTGGAAATTTTTTTCATTTAGTAATTTTTAATTTAATGTCCATCTTATTTTTCTTTTTTTCCCTTTCCATGTCATTATTATTGGATTGTGGTCTGCCCATACATTTATTTCAATGTCAATTTCTTGTATTTTAGCTATTAATTCTGTTGACATCCACATCATGTCTATTCTTGACCATGACAGATGTCTATTTGAGTAAAATGTGTACTTTTGGATGGCTTCACCTCCAAGCATCTTGTAGACTTAATTCATCTATCATTGTGGAAAAAGTTTTTGGCAATGTTTTTCTAATCTTCTTATTTAATTTTGCAGGTTTATAGTCCAACTCATTGTCTATTATTGCGTTGAAATCCCCTAATATACATATCTCTTCGTATTCATATTCTATTATTTTTTTATGTAATTTCCCATAATATTCTTCTTGATTATTATTTGGAGCATATATTGCCACTAACAATGTGTTTTTTTGGTTCATAGTTATTTCAACCATTAATAACCTTCGTTCCTCATTTTCAAAAATCTGGATTGCTTTTTTAATATATAATGCTACCCCTCTTTTACTTTGAATGGCAAGTATTGTATATAGTATTCCCAATTTCTTTGCTCCAATAGATATTTATGCTGTTTCTTAATATGAACTTTGTCAGGATGGGGTTGAGGCTTGTCCCCAAACCGTGAACCAGCTCACGAACAAACACACTAGGACTGAAATAAAACTAGCAGAGGAGTCTTGTATAAAAATATACTTTACTTCAAAATGTTTAAAAAACACTATATCTTTAAAAAGGCACATTAATAACAAAGTCTTATCTTGGTTAAATGAAGCCAGGCCATCTCCCTAAATTCCTCTCCACAATACCGAAACAGTCCATAAGAAAAAACTAACATGACATTAAACAGCTTCGGTGTCGATACATCATCGAGGTGGTAGAAGGGCAGCAGCGTAGGCTTCACAGCTAAAAGTCACCTGTGTAAAACAATTCAATCAGCAAACGTGGCTTGAAGCTCCTGGGAGGGAAACTGTCCAGCAGCAACAGTTCAGATGTTGGCTTGCGTGCTTCAACTCAGCAAAAGGCAAGCTGAAATTGGAGACTTCAAAAGGCTCCCAGCTACCTCAACTCACAGTTGCAGCTAGCTCCGTGGGAGTATCTTTCACAGCTCATCGGCTCCTTTTCTGCTGCTATCTCTGCTGCAGCTGTCAGGACTCCTTATCTGAGTTCTCCTCCCTTCTGCAGCTCTGCTCTGGGCTCTGCATCCAGGTGCTTCAGCACTGGCTCTGGCTAAACAGTGTCTAGGCCCGAGTAGCAAGCAGAAAGGTCTGTGCTTATATGGGGAGTTAACCTGCAATTAACTAGGGCAGGGAAGGTTTGCAGTTAATTGCAAACAGGAGATGGCTTGATTGGATCCATACTGTTTGTAACTGATCAAGTAGCTACAGCAATCCTGAAAACACTCGTGACAAACTTCTTGTAGACATATAATCTCTAATTTTAGTTCTTCTAATTTGTTAAATATTCTTCTTTTTATTACTGAATTTAGTCCATTTATATTCACTGATATTACTTTTACTTCTTCTTCCATTTTTACTTGTTTATTTGTTTAGTATATCTAGTCACTCTTGTTTCTCTTGTTCTTTTATCTCTTTCACTCTTACCCCCTCTCTCAATGCTCTTTCCTCTTGTTCCTTGGTTGTCTCCGTTAGTTGTTCTCTTTTCTCTTCCTAGTAGCTTACCCCTTCTTCTTCTCTCACTTTCGCTTCTTTTTGTTGTTCTATATATTGCCAATAAAATAGCTCTGCCTTTTCTACTGTATCGAATCTGTGCCTTTGTTTTTGTAAGTTCACCAAGATTTCTTCTGGTATCAACCATCTAAAACTCACTCCTTTTTTAATCAAATGTTTTGACAAAAATTGATATTCTTTTCTTAGATCTCTCACTCTTCTTGGAACTTGTTTCAATGCCACTATATCTCTGCCTTTATATTGTATCATTGTGTTCCTCATAAGTTGCAAGATCTCTGTTCTCAGCTTTCTTTCTTTCTTTCTTTCTTTTTTCGTTTTGGTAAATCTAACATGTATTTCTCTAGGTAGATTATTCCTCATCACATATCTTGTATATACTCTGTAAATTTCATCTATGTCATTAATTATCTTTTCTGAACTTTCTTTCATAACTTCCGCTAATATTTCAGCAATTTTTTCTGGTAAATTTTGTCCTTTTTCTTCCTCTATGTTTTGGAATCTTAAGTAGAAGACTGCCTTGTCCATTTCCAACTGTATAATTGTCTTTTCTGGCTTTTATCTGTAGTTGTGAGTCTATAGTCCATCTCCTCCACCTTTTTCTCTGTTGCTTCTGCTTTCTCTTCCACTGCTATCAATCTCTGTTCATTTCTTCCTATTACTTCTTCATTTCCTTGAGATCATCATGCATTGCTTGTATCATGCTTTTTAATTCCATGTTAGTTTTGTCTTATTGTATTGTTGTTTCTGCTGCTTTTTGTGCTGCGGAACTTGGTGCTGCTGTTATTGATGATGATGATAAATGCTGTGGTTGCTTCTTCATTTTAATCTTTACTTTCAAATCACCCAATTTTATAATCCAAATTTCATAAATCAATATTTATAATCCACGTTTATCATTCTGATCACCACAGATCTTCAGGTTCTTGATACCCTAATCCATACATTTAAAAAATAATATTAACAAAACCACACACTAATGTTCCCCCTAAAGGGAAACTGAAATAAGAAAAAAGAAAGAAAAAGGAAAGAAAAAGAATATCCAGGTAGTGGAAGAAAAACAAAAAACAAAAACACACCACCAACTGCCAAAAATTTTTTAATAATCCAGAAACAAAAGCAAGAAGTCCAAAAGTCAGCTAAAAATATAAAAAACCCAACTATAAAAAAAGAGAGTAAAAAATGTAAGCGAATAAAAGATAAAAATCTGATTATCGAAATGCACTAAAAACAATAAGTAGAAAAAAAAGAGTAATTATCCCAAATACAAAATATTAAATGTCAAGAAATGCAAAATCCAAAAAAGGAAAGAAAAATGCAATATCCAAATTTTAGCTTTTCCACATTTCAGGTTTTAAACAGAAAAAAAGTATAGAGGAAAGGAAGAGAAAAGATCCCAAAATTTGTACTCCAGATATTCAGCAAAAATAATATATCAGCAGAAAAACAATTCCAACAAAGTAGTCTTTGAACTATTATTCAGTTGTTAATCTTTTTTTTTCTTCTTCCCCTTCTCCTCTTTTACTCCCACTGAGTCATAAGACAGTTTATCTCAAATGTTGTTCAAGGTCATTCTTTGTTCATTCCACACTTCCAATAAAAAAAAAAAAGATTTTTTTTCACCACTAGAGGGCACTGTATACCTTCACAACTTATTTTCACTGATCTAAAGTCTATTCATTCTGACTTAGATCTTTCCGGTTTCTAGTTTAAAGTCCCAAAATCATTCATATTTCAATCTTAATTCACTCTGCCCAATCTGCTTTCTATTTATTAATCAAAATCAGTTCATGTTCTTTGAAAAAATTAATTTTTATATATGGCCAGCTCTTATATTGCTGCTGATTTGAAAAAAGGGAGTAGCCAAGTATCCACTTCCTCCCCTTTCACTCTTGCCATTCCTTTTTGTTCTAATTATTTTTTTTTTTTACAGTTCAGGTTATCTCTTAAAAAGTAGAAGTTTTATTTCCAAGACAACAATTCCTTTCTCACCCAGATGTTATGTCTTGTTCCTCTTTCTTCCCTTCACTCGTGACTGCTCTGGCTTTGTGACAGCTCTCAATGGCTGTCTTCCCAGCTGTAGAGTCGAAGGCTCTTCGCTGGTGCTACAGGGAACTTGCGGATTCCCTGTCCACACCAGTCTGTGCCCTCTTTCTTCACCAACCCTATGGGTTGGCTATGGTTCCCTATGAACTCCCAAAACAGCTGAGATATTGACACTCACTCCAGAGCACCAGAGTTTGCATCATTCTGCCAGTTGCAAGCCCTTCCCCTCCCCTAGTCTTTCATATTTTCTAATGGTGCACATATCACCATTATCATTGTGTTCATACACTTTGCTGCTGTCTATCATCTTCACTTTTCTTCCAATTTTCCAGTCTGATATGACTTCTTAAGGAGCTGATTCTTAATATAATGTATCCAAAGTATATTAATTTGAACTAGGTTTTTTTTGTTTCTAGGGAGAACTCTAGACTGATTTTTTTTAATAATGCAGTTGTTTGCTTTCTTACTACTATTTGCATGATATTGTTTGTATTCTTTCTAGCCTGCTTCTTCAAATGAATCAATATTCTTTCTATTCTGCTTTTGCAAAATTTAGCTTTCACTTCCATAAGATATAATGTTGCCTGCATAATTCTGATTTTTGATGATTGGCACATACCATGTCTGAACATTTGTTTAAAGATTTCTTCACTACATTACCAATTACTAATTTATGTCATACTGCTTGATTGCTGGTCCTTTTCTGTTGATGGTCAAAACTAAAAGGCAGAAGTTACGCACCACTTCAATCTCTTCATTGTCAGTGCTAAAACTAGTTTTTGTTCCTGTGCTCATTAGTTTGATCTTCTTTATATTTAATCTTAGCTTATTTTTTACTATGTTCCTTGACTTACTTTACTAAAACTTCCTGATCATATGTATATTCAGTTATCAGAGTACCGTATTTTCCGGCGTATAAGATGACTGGGCATATAAGACGACCCCCAACTTTTCCTGTTAAAATATAGGGTTTGGGCTATACTTGCCATATAAGACTGCCCCTCTTCCAATGCACACCAAATAAAAATTAAAAAAACATCAACTGGCTCACCTACAATGTAAAAGCAGCTGTGCTAGACCCAAAATGGCCCCTGTAACAAGCAGGAACCTCACACAGCCACAAAAAGCCCCCTCAAAAAACTTTCACAATCTAAACACACACAACACAACACAACTGGCTCACCCACAATGTAAAAGCAGCTGTGCTAGACCCAAAATGTCCCCTGCAACAAGCAGGAACCTCACACAGCCACAAAAAGTCCAAAAAACCAACTTTCACACTTTACACACACAAAATTCCACATACAGCTTTGTGAGATTTTGTGTGTTTGTGTAGTTGGAGTGAAACACTACAGAAACACACTAAATCTCAGAAAGCTGCACAAATATTATTTTATTTTATTTTTATTTTTATATGAAAGCTAAATTTAAAACTTCCTAAACGGCTTCCTAAATGGCTAGGTCTAAAAAAGAACAACTAAAAAAACCCCAATTGACTATTTTTTTTAAAGATCCCAAAGGGGAAAAATCTTACCCAATAGAACAGGGGTCTCCAACCTTGGCAACTTTAAGACTTGTAGACTTCAACTCCCAGAATTCCTCAGCCAGCTTTGCTTTGCTGGCTGAGGAATTCTGGGAGTTGAAGTCCACAACTAACTCCTTGCTTGATTGCAGGCAGGGAGTTGCTTGCTTGCCTGAATAGATTCAAGCAAGCAAAGCAAGGCAAGCATTGCGATTAGCAGCTGAGGTAAGCAAGCTGGAGGGGGAAAACTTTTTCCCTTTTACATGGCTCTGGCCATCCCAGCTGAGTTGCAGGGAACTCAACTGGGATCGTCAGAGCTGGGATCCTCAGAGTAAAAGGGAAAAAACTTTTTCCCTTTTACGTGGTTTCTGGCGATCCCAACTGAGTTGCAGGGAACTCAGCTGGGATCGTCAGAGCTGGGATCCTCAGAGTAAAAGGGAAAAAACTTTTTCCCTTTTACGTGGTTTCTGGCGATCCCAACTGAGTTGCAGGGAACTCAGCTGGGATCGTCAGAGCTGGGATCCTCAGAGTAAAAGGGAAAAAACTTTTTCCCTTTTACGTGGTTTCTGGCGATCCCAGCTGAGTTGCAGGGAACTCAGCTGGGATCGTCAGAGCTGGGATCGTCAGAGTAAAAGGTAAAAAACTTTTTCCCTTTTACGTGGTTTCTGGCGATCCCAGCTGAGTTGCAGGGAACTCAGCTGGGATTGTCAGAGCTGGGATCGCCAGAGCTGGGATCGCCAGAGCCATTTAAGGCTCGTCAGAGCCTTTCGGGCTGGTCTGCCTGGTTACAGGAGAGCTACACCCGGCGTATAAGACGACCCCCGACTTTTGAGAAGATTTTCATGTGTTAAAAAGTCGTCTTATACGCCAGAAAATACGGTAGTCTAATTGATGTTTCTTCTGCCAATTTAAAACAACTTCTTTTGGTATAGTTTCACACAATATATATTCATAATATACTGTATATTGAATAAATATACAAACTTATTTCATTTGTGTGTCATCCTGGAGCCTATTTTACTATGTTCTACCCAGATTATGGGGTTTGGTTTTGTGTATAGATTTTGGAGATTGGTAAACATCTAGCAAAACTAAGCAGAGTATCTCTTGAATACTATTGACATTGACAAAATCCCCATCAGTCATTTGATTGTTTGTATTGGATAATTGGATAATTTACATAAATATAAGTAACATCTGTGTTGTTTGATGACTCTGTTAGCAATAAAAATATATGCATAGATATATGCATATAATCTGGCCTGAAAAGGCTGCTAAATTTCATAATACATACTTTGAAGTTCCATTTAATAAAGTACAGTGATGAATGTAATAAGTCAATCCATTATACTCAATTGCAGTCGTACTTTGTGATTGAAACAAAGATACGACATGATGCTTCTCCTTGGTATTGGAAATACAAATTTGATTGTTTTTTTAAAAAGTAAGAAAGTATTGTTTCTTTTTGCATCTTGAAAATGGTGGAAAATGTACCTGTGTGCATTGTTGGTTCAAATAGGAAATGTTCTTTTATCTATTGAAACAAGAATGTATTTTTCTATAGCCAAATTATTTGCTAGTGAATTCAAGTAAGTCTGTTACTTTCAGTCTCTTCATATTGTCTTTTTTTGCCGTCATATAAAGCATCATATAAAGTTGCAAAGCCATAGTATTGCAGTGGCATGATGCATAATTTTCATGTGTTTATGTCAAACCTGCCCCAATCCAATCCCTTAGGAAAGAAAAGCCTTCAAGTCCATTTGGTTAAAGCAAAGGGTTCTTTTGTTAAGGATGTTAAAGTCAAACCAGCTCTGAAGTTACTGCACTCACTGGATACGAAAATAAGGTGTAGGTTTGCCCCAGCCCATGACCAGTCTGTTTCCAGCAATCCGGAGCTCATCAAAATGTTTTGAGAAATCTGAGATGTTTGAGAGGTAATCCACATATTTCTCAGAGTACCTGGCCGTGGGATGGTGGTACAACAGGATCCAGCTGCTCTGGTCCTTATCACCCATCATTCCCTCTTTCCAATTTCTTATCATGTGCACACAGGCTTTATTGCCCTTTCATCCTTTGCCCCTTCTTTTTGTGGCAGGATGCCTGTGAGGCCCCAAACCAAACCAGGCAGAGCTGACATTCTTTCCCCCCTTGACAGAGACATTAGTCCTGCAAAAGAAAAAAGAGAGGGAAGGGAGAGATACACAACATTTCTCAATTAGTAAACTGTTCAATGTGGCTTATCTGGGTATCGGTCATGGAATTTTTAAAGCAGCTTGGGGGCTTTAATATGTTGGGAGTTGACCCATTCAGTTTCTGAAGGGGGAAAGTCTTTCCAGACTATCTAATACTGGGTTTTTCTCCAATGTATGCAAAACTCCAAAATGTCTTTGACTTCAAAGTGCTGCTCTCCCTCGATCATAAATGGGGTCAGGGGGTGATTGCAATTCAGGATGCCAGGAAGATGTGATTTCTGGTTTCAGTAGACTACAATTTTTTTTTTTAAATTTGATTTATATGCCGCCCTTCTCCGGAGACTCAGGGCGGCTTACAATGCGCTAAGCAATAGCTTTCATCCTTTTGTATATTTTATACAATGATATACCAGGTATACATGTCTGAGTGTTTTTGGCAGCTCAAGTTCTACAGCTACTAAATTAATAATCCTCTTGATAGGGAAAGGTTTTGGGTCCATTTTTTTTTAATTTTTCTTTTTACAGTTGTCTAGCTTGTAGGAATTTGGGAGAGAGACAGACCTTCTCTTTCTCCTTAAAGTCCTTTGGCTTGATGCACTTTTCATCAGTTTGTTTTTTGTATGCTTTCATCCAAAGTTTTTGTCATCACTGGCCAGGTGTTCTATAACTGTGCAACCCAATCTTTCAGTGATGCAGTCAATACGGTGGCTTGAGGTAATTCAGGGATAGCTACAAATCTGTGGCCACTTTAAATGGAGTGAAGCCAGTGCTACTGTGTACTGAGTTATTGCAGGCGACCTCCATGAAAGGGAAGAGGTCCATCCAATAGTCCTGTTAGTAATTAATAAAACACCTGAGGTACTGCACCATTGGCCCATTCACCACACCCCAACTCCTATTAGTAGCATGATAATGCAAGAAGCTGAGTCCCTAAGTGGTTCCCAAATGTTTTAGGAACTCCTGCCAAAGCCGCAAAATGAATTGGACTCTGCAATCTGAGATTATTATTTCAGGAGCACCATGCAGCTGATAGACATGCTGCGTGAATAGTTTAGCCAAAGTGCTCACTGAGGGGATTTTTTGACAGGGTATAAAGTGCACTTGCTTGGAGACCAGATCGGTTATCACCCAGATCACTGTATTTCCCAAGCTTTTAGGCAATTCTATAAATCCACTGATATCTCTTCCATGGGGCTTTGGGCTTTGCTACTGGCTGGAAAAGCCCGGGTATTTTCCCTTGTTGCCTTTTGTCAAAGGCACAAATGGGGCAGCTAGCCATATAGTTCTCTTTATCCTTTTTCGGTGACAGCCACCAAAATTGCTGCATGATTAGGTGCAGGGTTTTTACGAAGTCAAAATGCCCCACCACTTTTGAATCATGGCTTTTTTGTAGAACGAATAATCATTGGCTTTGTGGAACATATAGTTTGGCTCCCACCCAAGCTAGACCATTTTGCATTGTACATTCTCCCTTGTGTATTTGGAACCACTTGTCCTCTTCCAAAGCTGCTTTTAGGGTACCCTTAAATCATCAGCTAGTTGGCTTTTCATTTTGGCTTGTGCCGGGTGGTGACTGGAGCTGCTTGGAGGGAATGACTGGTTTAATCACCTCCGGCTTTGAACTACTGCATTGCGGCAACCTGGATAAAGCATCTGCTAGAAGGTTTCTCTCCCCTGGGAGGTATCTTGATGTGAAGTTGAATCAGTTAAGTACTGGAGCCTGCAAGCCTGTTTGGGTGATAGTCTCCAGGGGGTTTTCAAGCTTCTAAATTTTTATGGTCAGTCCATACTTCAAATAGGGTTTTCCCGCCTTCTAGAAAATGCCTCCAAATTAGGAGCACCCAGCTTCCCACCCATTTTTTTAAATTTTCCACTTACTCTTTTTCAATCTATCCTAGTTGTAGCAGTCTTTTCCTCTAGCTACTTGCTTCTTATTTTTCTCATATCTTTTTCTCATGCTACATTTTCATCACAGGCAGATGGATAACTTTCCTAGATTTCAAACTGGGAATTATGTTTTTTAAAAAACTGAATACTCTGAACTATGCCAACTCAGCCAGTTACTGTTAGTAGTTTCAGCATCAAACTATTATATGAGTTAGGTAGTGTTGCAAGTTAGGGCTGCCGAATATCGCTTGGCAATTGTTGGGTGATGCTTAATGAAAGAGATTAATATTGCTTTATTGATCAAGATTTATCTCTACAGTTTTAGAAAGTTTTGGTTTTCAGCTAATGAGAAGGTCCTTGAAGTATTACTGGCACTTAAATTGGGACTAGAACCTGATAATGGGTTATTTTATGCTTTTATTTTTTAAACTGAATTCAAGAGGAGGATTAGCAAGTGGTGTTGTCTGCTTTGGGTCCCAGTTTGCTTCCCAGATGCTATCCTTATAAATAAAGAGATGCTACCAAAACCAATGCAGATTTCCAGAATCTAGTATGCTGGATTTAAGGCAACAGAGCCAACAAAGAGACCTATACTGGATTTTGCTATCCCCGCAGATAAAAGGGGATGATAATAAGCACAAACTAGTTTTGAACATTCAGTTAAATGATATATGAAAATTAAATGGAGCTCTTTTGTTGCAAATTTCTGTAAAATCAAACTTTCAAATAGATGAGCTCAGATTAATTCTTAGCAGCTTAATTCAGACACTTGATGTACGATACTCACATAGTATATGGAAATATTCTATATATAGAATGAGTGAAATCTCATTTATTTCTGCCATCACATAAAATACGGCAACATTCTTTCTCTTTTTTTAAATCCCTTGGCATAGAAAGAGTTTTTAATTCAAAAACTGTGTGTGCCATTGTGTGGTCTGTACAGCCATTAAATATTGATCCTTCCATTTCTGTAAAAAATGCATGAGTCATAGAACAGCCTTTGCAGGATGATAAACACAAAAACTCATTTAGCCACCTTTTATTTTATTCAAATTGGCAATAGACATACTTATCTAGGGCAGAGCAAGCTAGCAAGAGGGCATTTTTCTTGGGATCATAGCCATGCATATATTATATTCAATCTGCTATAGAAAGCAGTGTTTAGAAATAGTTTTATATCTTGCTTTTTTTTTTTTTTTTTGAGTGATATCTGTCATCTTTCTCCAGGTACATATATGAATATTAAGCTAGTTCAATAGGCCTCTGTTTCAATTTCCTAAACCCATCCAAAGGGTTTTGAAAATGCTGTGCCTTTAGTTTATTCTTTTGCTTGGAACAATGATGGCAAGCTGGGAACTTCAAATGAACTCAGTGATTAACAGAGAATTCAATCAATCAATTACTTAGTTGCTGCTAGCGCCGCAGAGCAACAGCTCTTTCTGAATTAACCAAACATCCTTCCACACTCCTGCTATACTTATGGGGTGGGGTGGCCCTTTTCCTCTTTTTGTCTCTGCTTTTCCAAACTCAACATTGTGCAAAAATTCCAAGCTATGAATATGATATGAAAACTGTCTGGTTATCAAAATGCCACTCTTCCTGCAATTAAGTTCCCAGTTAAAACTATAATGATGGAATGACACTATAGTTTGGCAACCACTCTTTTCCCAATTCTGATACAGAATTCCATGTGTGTCAGAGATGGGCAGGGAGAGAAAGCACAGGTAGTCCTCACTTATGATTACAATTCAGTCCAAAATTTCCATTGTTAAGCAAGACTGTTTTTAAGTGAGTTTTGCTCCATTTTACAACATTTCTTGCTATAGTTGTTAGGTGAATCAGTGCAGTTTTTATGTTAATAACACGGTTAAGTGAATCTGGCTTCCCCTTTGACTTTTCTTCTCAGAAAGTCACAAAAGGTGATCACATGACCTTGGGACATTGCAATCATCATAAATATATATCAGTTTCCAAGCATCCAAATTCTGATCATGTGACCACAAGGATGCTGCAACGGTCATAAATACAAAAAATGTTTGTAAGTCACTTTTTTCAGTGCCATTGTAAATTTGAATGGTCACTAAACAAATGTTTTGCCATTGGAGCTGGCCAGAAGAAGGTGGGATGGTTTGCCAGAAGAAGATATTGTGGGAACATAAGAGCAGAGATGACACATTCTGAACAGAGAGATGTTCTTGGCTTGCATTACTGTTTAGCCTGTTTTTCCTTAGAAAGAAAAAAAATATCATGGTATTCTTTATATTTTTCAAACCAACATGCTTTCCTTCAAATATTATCTGATAATCTGGAGAATACAGATTATCTGGAGAATTTTTTACATATGTTTCATGCTGACTTATAGATAAGCCTGAAAATTGTTTTTATTGAAAAGAAGCTGACTAGTTTTGTGCCAAAACTGAGTAGCTTTGTCAATGTTTGCTTATATATTTATACCAAATGATGATGGTTCTAAGGTTCTTAATAATGGTAATCCACTGCTGGGTCTCATTATCATCACCATAAAATCCGTTCCACACAAGTCTGAGTGCATTTGGAGAGATTGTCCAGCTGGCTCCTTCAGCACAATAGGATTCTTAAGTGCATAGCAGCTTGTGGGTTTTGCCTTATTGAAATATAACATTAAAAGCTGGAAGGCTTAGCTCATGATATTTTTCTATCAATTACCAATCCAGGCATGAAGCCTTTTGTGTCCTTTCTCTGAAAAAAATAATTATACCTTTTTTGATTTAGGTCTTACTCTTTGCATATAGCCATTTTGTTCCCTCAACCTTCTATTTTCACCAGCATGTGAATTTGCTCAGCAGACTTCAATCACTTTATTTCTAATTCCTTGTGCTTCCTTTCACTTCCCCAATTACTGGGGTTTTTATTTCATTATCTCTATGCCAGGACAAATAGAAAAAATACATATCTTTCTTTTTAATTTTTTTTTTAATAATTTTTATTGAATATAAATATTAAAAAAGACATACGTAACATATACACAACGAACATTTATACAACATATACACAAAAAGAATATAATTTCTTCTTAAGCATTTTTTCAGAGTGACGTTCTACAATTCTACTTATAATATATTCCTTCACCTTTCTGTAATCTAATAATATTTTTATTACATATATATGTATCAATCGGTAATATATCCCCTATATTTTTTGTGTATTTCTAATTTTTAACCAATTATACCAACTATTCCATATTTTATAATAGTCTGATTCTTCTTTTTCTTGTAATTCTTTGGTTAACCTATCCATTTCAGCGCATTCTAAAATTTTCCCTATTACTTCTGTTTCACTTGGTATTTTTTCTTGTTTCCAATTTCTTGCGTAGATTATTCTTGCAGCAGTTAATATGTGAATTGTAAGATATTTAATATCCTTAGGGTATGATTTGTTAAATATTCCTAATAAAAATGTTTCTGGTTCTTTTTCAATCTGTGTTTTTGTTATTTGTTCCAACCATTTTTTGATGTTAGACCAAAATTTCTTTGCTGCCGGGCATGTCCACCATAAATGATAGAAAGTCCCTTGTGCCTTTTTGCACTTCCAACAAATTGGGCTATTTTTAGGTTGTATTTTTGCCAATCTGGTTGGAGACATATGCCACCGATAAAACATTTTCAGTTGGTTTTCCTTGTACGCCGTTGCTTTCGTTAATTTTAGGTTTTCCTGCCAGAACTTTTCCCATTTTTCCAAAGGTATTGTGTGTTTGATATTTTGAGCCCACTTAATCATCGTTTCTTTGACTGTCTCTTCTTCCAATTTATAGCGTAGGAGAAATTTATAAATTCTACTAATTAATTTATTTTCTGAATCTAATATAATTTTATCTATTTCTTGTTTTTGATTGTAAATTTCATATGTTTTTATATGCTCTCTATATTTAGATTGTATTTGAGTGTAAGTCCACCAGTCTATTCCTCTGTGTAAATCTGTCTCCAATTGTTGTTTTGTCTTTAGTTTGCCTTGATAGTCAATTATATCTTTATATCTAATTATTTTTGTCTTATCTGTTAAATTTGGGTGTCTAATTGATTCCGCCGGTGCTAGCCAATTTGGTATCTTCATATAATGTTGTTTTTTAATTTTAAGCCAAATTTGTAATAGTGAGTTCCTTATTGTATGTGTTTTAAAATATGAATGTGTTTTGTATTTCTCATCCCACATAAAGGAGTGCCAGCCAGTTTGAAGTTCGTGTCCCTCAATTGTTAAAATTCTAGAGTCTTTTAATTCTATCCAATCTTTGACCCACGATAGTACTGCTGCTTGGTAGTATATCTCCCAGTCAGGGAGTGCAGCTCCTCCTCTATCTTTTGTATCCTGAAGCAGTTTAAATTTTATTCGTGGCCTTTTCCCTTGCCAAATAAATTTAGATGTTATTTTATTCAGCTTTTCAAAAAACGGTTTATCTATTTTAATTGGGGTGACCTGAAACAAATATAGAAATTTAGGTAATATAATCATTTTGATAGCCGAAATTCTTCCTAGGAATGAAATGTGTAAATTTTCCCATTTTTCTAAATCTTTCTTTGTTTGTTCTAGTAATTTATCATAATTATTTTCTTTAATTGCTGATGTTCTTGTGGATAAGCAGATTCCTAGATATTTTATTTTTTTTGTTGTTTGAATTTGTATATTATCTATCAAATCTTTTGTTTGGATTTCCGTAAGGTTTTTAACAATTAGCTTCGATTTATTTTTATTAATTTTTAGTCCAGCCACTTCTCCAAATTCTTCTATTTTTTGAAACAAATTAGGTATAGATTCCATAGGATTTTCTGTCAAAAACACTAAGTCATCAGCAAAGGCTTGAACTTTGTATTCTTCTCTATTAATCCTTAAACCTTCAATTCCTTGATCTTCTCTAATTTTTTTCAACAGGGTTTCCAATGATAGAATATATAGTAAGGGGGAAAGTGGACAGCCTTGTCTAACTCCTTTTGTTATATTAAATTTGTCTGTTATATCATCATTCATAATTATCCTTGCTGATTGCTTGGTATAGATTTCTGCTATAATTTTCCCAAATTTTTCCCCAATTTGCATATTTTGTAGTTGTTCAATCATAAATTTCCAATTTTGGTTATCGAAGGCCTTTTGGACGTCAAGAAAAACCAACACTGCCTGCTTCTCCGGGTGTGATTCATAGTATTCTAAAGCATTAAGTATTATTCTCATGTTGTTCTTTATTTGGCGTCCCGGCAGAAATCCATTTTGGTCTGGGTGTATATATGTATTTAATACTAATTTAATTCTTTCTGCCAAGATTGCTGCAAATATTTTGTAATCGGCATTCAATAATGAAATAGGTCTATAGTTTTGTATTAACTGGAGATCTGTGTCTTCTTTTGGAATGATTGTTATTATGGCTTCTGTCCATGAATTTGGTATCTTGGCTTTCTCCATAGCTTCATTATATAATCGCAACATATTCTCTCCCAATACTTCTTGTATTGTTTTATATATTTCTACCGGTAGCCCGTCAGGACCTGGTGTTTTATTGTTTTTTTGCTTTTTCAGTACTTCGTCTAGTTCTAATTTGGTTATTGGCCTATTGAGAGTAATTCTTTGTTCTTCTGTGATTTTTGGCATTCCTGATTTCTCTATGTACTGTTTTATTTTATCTTCCTCTATTTTCCCCTGATTATATAGATTCGCATAAAATTTCTTAATAATATCTTTTTTGGCCTCTTTACTATGTTGAATTTCTCCTTTATCATCTTTCAATTGGTATATCATTCTTTTTTTCTGTTCTTTTTTCAGTTTATAGGCTAGCCATCTGCCCGTTTTATTTGCGTGCTCAAAATAGTTTTGTTTCGCCATTTTTATTTTTTGGGCTAGTTCTATTTGGTTTATCAAATTCAATTTATGCTTAATCATTTCCCATTCTTCTCTTATTGTTTTGTTCTGGGGCTTTTCCTGGAGTTTTTGTTCTATTTGTTTTAGGTCTTTCTCTAATTTATCTAATTGTTTTTTCTTCTCTTTATTCTTTTTCCTCGTATATGCTATTACTAGGCCCCTTATATATGCTTTTAAAGTATCCCATGTGTTTTGTAAAGAGGTTTCCTCTATTTTATTTATCTGAAAGAATATTTTTACTTCCTTTTCTAACATCAAATTAAATTCTTTTTCTTTACATAATCTTTGGTTCATTGTCCATCTCTTACGTCTTCTTTCCCCTTTCCAGTTTATGAATAGTGGATTGTGGTCTGCCCATTGGTTTGTGCCTATCTCAATTTTTTCTACTTCTGTTTTGATACTTGGGGTCATCCATGCCATGTCCAATCTTGACCAGGAGTTATGCGGATGGGAGTAAAAGGTGTATTGGGCCTCTTCTTCATGTGTTTCCCTCCATACGTCTGCCAAGTTTAGTTCTTCAGCCATAGTAAAGAATTCTTTTGGAAGTATTTCTTTTTTCTTTTGTTTTTTTTCCCCCAGTTTTGTAGTCTTTCTTTGCATTTACTATTGCATTATAATCCCCTATTACACAAATATCATCATATTCTAATTCTGCTAATTTTATATGTAGGTCTTTAAAAAAAACCTGTAGTTTTTGGTTAGGTGCATAAATCCCTACAATTAACATTTTCCTTTTTCCTATTTCTAATTCAACCATCACCACTCTACCTTGCTCATCGGTATAAACTAGTTTAGATTGTATTTTTTCTTTTACGTAAATCACTACTCCTTTTTTCTTTTTTGGGGCCAGAGATAAATATAATTTTCCTAATTTGGGGTTTTCTAGGATTTTTTGATAATCTTTTTGAATGTGTACTTCTTGCAGACATATTACATCTGCTTCTAATTTTCGTAATTTTGTGAAAATTTGATTCCTTTTCTTTGGGGCATTTAAGCCATTAATGTTTACCGAAAAGAGTTTGATCTGTTCATCCATTGCCTATTATATCTGTTTTTTGGTGTTTCTTGTTTCCATCCGTTCTCTAGGTTTTGCACCTTCTCTCTGTTCTCTCTCTTTTTCTTGCCTCTGTCTTATTTCTTTTTCTTCCTTTGTTTCTATTGGTTCTTCTTCTTGACTTTTACTATCTGTTTCCTCCTTACTTTCCTGTTCTACTTCTAGTCTAAAATGTGTGTTATGAAATTCTCTTGCCTTTTCTAGAGTATCTATTTTATATCTTTTGTCTTCCCACGTAATTAAGATCCCCTCTATTGGCAACCATCTATACATTATCTTGTATTTGATCAGTAGTTGTGTTAAAAACTGATATTGTTGTCGTAGATTTCTTACTCTTCGGGGTATCTGTTTTAAGATTATAATTTCTTTTCCATTATAGATCACCGTTTCTTCTCTAGATTTCTTATAGACTTCATCTCGGATTGATTTTTTTAAAAATTTAACATGGACTTCTCTCGCCAATCTGTGTCTTCTTATATAATTTGTTTGTACACGATAAGTTTCTTCCAATTGTCCTTTTATTTCTTCTGGCTCTTTTTGTATCATTCCTGCAATAATCTCCACCATCTTTCCTTCTAAGTCCTCATTTTTTTCTTCTGGGACATTTTGAAAACGCAAGAAGTATGAGGCCTTTTCCATTTCGAGCATGGCCAAGGAATCTGACATTTCTTTGTTTAGTTGTAGGGTTTTTTGTTCCATTGCTTCTACTTTTAATTCCACGTGATCTATTTTTGTTTCCGTTTTCCTAATTCTCTGTTCATTTTCTGCTATAGAATTTTGAATGCCCCCAATTTTATCTTTCATGGTCTTAATATCTTCCTTAACTTCTCCTAATTCATTTCTGATCTCTGCATGGAACGTTCTCATTTCTTCCTGATTTTCAGCTATTTTTTCTTGTGTTTGAAGCAGTGTTTCCTGGATCTTTTGAAACATATCTTGTATTACATTAGGTGCCATTTCCAGTTTTTCTTTTTCTTTTTCTTTCCCCATCATGCTATCTATTGTTTTTTGTTGTGAGGGGGAAGGAGTCATTACTAACGTACTAGTTGTAGGTTTTTTCCCTGTCTTTGTTATGGTGGATGTTGTAGACATTTTTAATATTCGTGTAAAGCTTTCCAACCTTAACATCAATTATTAAGTTATTCCTTAATATCTCTTTTCCCCTCCAAATACTACTTATACACCACACAACTTATATATAGTTATATTATATTATATTGCCAGTTATCCCAATTAAGCAATTAATTCTTGTTCACAGTATAAATCTATTTACTTATCAATCAGGATTTTAATTTAATTTTCTTAATTTTCTAATTAGCAATCTTTTCAGTTACCCCCTTTTTTCAATCAGTCTATCTCAGAGATATATAAAAATCAGTCTTTCGCTTTAACAATAATTCCTTATCTAACTACAATTCCACAATACAATTTATAGCTATAAAAATATTGTCAACTTATATATTTCTTTCAAATATTAAACTTATTAACTAATTAAACAGTTCAAAATTAATAATTCACTTAATTTTTATTTTCTTTAGTCCTTATTGTCTTCTTGCTTTACCTCTCTCAGTCTGTTCTTTCACAATCATGAAAAACGCAATCTGTGTCGTCTCAGTCTTTTTTTTTTTTTTTTTAATTTCTTCTCCCAGTCATCGGATCTCTGCATTCAATTTTCAAATCTTTTTTTTTTAAACTTGAGTTCTTATAATCCAAAGTTATTTGTAAATCCAGAGTTCGAAATCCCGACAGATCTTCTGTATCCGTGAAATTCACCACTTAGTCCGGTATTTCAGTCTCTGTATTCGGTTTCCAATGTTTGGGGTTTGAATCAGTTATAATTCCCAAGATCAAACAGCTTGTCTCTATATCCACAAAGTCCACAGGCTGCTCCCTTTGATCAGCTGTAAAGGTCCGCAGTCAGACCGCTTCGGGCGCTATTTCTCCTTTTCTTATATTTGCTTAGTCATTCTATGGGATTCTCTCTTCCGCGCTATAATTATTCCCCCTTTTTTCCTTCTGCTCTTGTATCGCCGCTGTTGTAACTCACTTGTCTTTCTCTGATTCGCTCGCGCGTCCCATTTGCCGTCTCTGTTGTAGGTGATCTATCTGACAGTCACTCGGATTTGCTTCCACTTTTTGCTTCGATCTAGGCGGGCGCCATCCCTCCTGTCCGCCGATAAGGCCGACTTCTTCTCCACCAATTTAAGAGGTTGATCGCTCGACCTCCCTGATGACAGCGCAACACCAGGGGGCTTCGCGAATTCCTCTTTAATTTCCCGATCCCTCCAAGTTCGGGAATGCCCCTAAAGAGCAATTAATGAGGAAATTTGGGTTTCAGAGACGGAGCTTCCGTTTCCTCACCCATTCGTGATGACGTCACCGCCCCTCTTTCTTTTTAATTTTAATATTTGTAGGATCATGTGATTTTAGCAGAAAGAAAATTATATTAGCAGAAGGAAAAAAATTGCAGCTAGGGGAATGGTTGAATAAGAGGCAGCTTATCCCACAGCAAAAACGTGCATGTGATAAATGTCTTAGAAGGGATCCTACCTAATTTCACTGGGTGGGGGGGACTTTCACGACCTTTAGATACTAATTCCAAGCAAAAGCCACTAGTTAACCAATCACATAAGGAGGTTGTAGGTGCTGGACATCACTGGGTGGAAAAAAGAAAAGGCTGGACAGCCATCTATCTGAAATGGTATAAGCAGTGGTGGAATTCAAATAATGTAACAACCGGTTCTCTGCCCTAATGATTTCTTCCAACAACCAGTTCACCAAACTGCTCAGAAAGTTAACAACTGGCTCTCCTGAAGTGGTGCGAACTGGCTGAATCCCACCACTGGGTATAAGGCCTCTTGCTTGAGCAGGGGGTTGGACTAGAAGACCTCCAAAGTCCCTTTCAGTTCTATTTTGATTGATTGATTGATTAACTATTACACGGTCTCTGCTAAAACCTCACAAAGTGTTTTATAAAAGAGTATTGCAAAGATTAGCTCAGTGATGGTGAACCTATGGCACGCGTGCCAGAGGTGGCATGCAGAGCCCTCTCTGTGGGCACGTGCACCATTGCCAGCTGCTCTTCTGGCATGCACAAGCATGCTGGCCAGCTGATCTTCGCAGATGCCAGGGAGCCCAAAAATGGCCCGAAAGGTGCCCCCAAAACAAGCTGTTTTTCTGGCCATTTTTAGATCATTATTTGTCCATTTTTCAAGACAAAAAATGCCCAAAAGAACCGCCCAGAAAACGGCCTGAAAAACAGCCAAAAAAATGGCCAAAAAACAGGCATGAGTGTGCCAGCCAGCTGGTCTTCGGGTTTCCAGTGCTCTGGCGCACGCAAACACCAGCTGGCTGGCGCGCATGTGCATGCCGGAAACCTGAAGAGTAGCTGGCTGGCGTGCGCATGCACACTGGCCAGCTAATCTTCGGGTTTCCGGCGCTCCAGCACACACACATGCACACGCATTCCAGTTTGGGCACTCAGTGCTGAAAAGGTTCGCCATCACTGGATTAGGTCATATGAAGCTCATCAACTGGCAAAGTTCAGAATGTAAAAAGCTGGCTATAACACTTATCACAGGGGTTGTCTTTTTCTTACTGATACTTGAAACACCACAGAATGTTCAGCATTTTCCAGATGTTGGATTTACCCTATCATGTATACACAGGGCCGGATTAAGATTGAAAGAGGCCCTAGGCTATTCCACTTATGAGGCCCTTTCACCAGTGGTGGGATTCAATTTTTTAACAACAGGTTCTGTGGGTGTGGCTTAGTTGGAGGTGTAGCTTGGCAATCATGTGACTGGGTGGGCGTGGCTAGCTGGTCACGTGACTGTGTAGGCATGGGTAGCTCGTCATGTGACCGGGTCGGCGTGGCTATGTGCATAGACTTTTTTCAGAGGGCTGAAAAAAGTCATTTCTGACTGGGCCTCGCACTTTTGACCGGTCCTCACACTTATGACCATCCTCACATTTATGCCCGTGCAGCTTTCTTAACAACCATGTCACTCATTTCACAACTGCTTCTCTTCACCATGGTGACAAGATAGGGCAAAAATGTAAAATGTGAGGACAGTCGTAAGTTCGAGGACTGATCAAAAGTGCGAGGACCAGTCAGAAATAACTTTTTCAGCCCTCTGAGTAGTCCATATGCATAAAAGGATACAGTAATAGAGAGGGATGAAGGAAGGGAAGGGAAATTAGAGTAGGAGAGAGAGGGAGGAAGAGAGGAGGAGGAGAAAGGAAGAGGAAGTAGGGAGGAGAAGAAGAGGGGGAGGAAGAGAAAGTAAGAAGGAAAGAAAAGAGAGGTGGTAGGTTTGAGGAGAAAGATTGCTGTACAATAAAAAAGATGAAAGGGAAGAAAGCCAACCCCAAACAAATATAAAGATATTAAGATAAAGAATGAATTGTTAAACTTTAAAGAATAAAAGAGAACAAATATGAATAAATAACAATAATTAGAAACACACATACAAACATACAATGTATTTTCTTTGAACAGAGTATTTGGCCGGTTCACAAATTTAAACAGTGTTTAGTCATTTCAATTAAATTTACAATTTCTATATTTCCTTTTTGCCATATTTATTCCTCATCTATTTTTGTAAAAAACCAATATTACCCTCATCCTCATCTCTAATCTTAATCAAATTCAATTTTTCCCTTCTATTCTATATTATACACCTTCCCATTGTCATCTATTTTTATATCCATCCTCACATTGGTTAATTATGTAATATTACAGTTGTTTAATATGAATTCAACATTTTAATATAAATCAATTAGTTATATAACTACCTTTTTTGTATATTAATCAATATGAATATGAATATTCCAATTATTTCCATGCAATCCAATTTCTTACAAATCAATTAATTATATTTACCAATAATAATACCAAATAATTTCCCCCATATATTCCTCCAAACCACAACTTAACCATTTCTGCTTTCAACATAATATACAATTAATAGTATCTCAATTATTACAATTCCCTAGTTAAATAGAGCTTTTTTTCTTTTGTGTTTTAAAATCTCCTCTTTTTCCCTAAATTTCCTGTTGTTTGCACCTACCTTTTTTGGTGAGGAAAAAGAAATCTGCCTGCCTAATTTTCCAATGTGCAAAGCCAACAGCCTGCTTTACTTTCTCTTTCGTTTTTCAGTATAGCTAGGGGGGAAAAAATCAGCACTCTTTGCAAGCAAGGAGCAGATCGGTGAGCAAAACAGCTGAGAGCAAATCAGCTGGGGGTTGGGAGCCGATTTAAGCAAGGGCTAATTAGCCTATGCTGAAGCTCCCGGGGCCAATAAAATTACAAAAAAAACACCGAACCCTTTGTTAAATTGCTGGCTCCCCCGCCCCTCGCCCACCACTATTTATTGGCAATAAATAGTGGTGCGGAGGGGCGGGGCAAGCCAGCAATTTAACAAAGGGTTCGGCTGCAGCACTGGCTCTAGGGCGGCCCTTTGAAGCCCCGCGGCAAGAATTTGAAGGTTTTTTTTCCTCTAGCCATCGGAGGCAGCAATAGATGGGGAGTGGGCAGGGTAAGCGAATGGCCGACGATCCAACAGAGCAGAGAGTGAGGGTGAGTGAAGGCGTGGAAGCGGCTTTCTCCATCCTGCTCTCTTGCGTCCGGAGCCGGTGGGGAACCACGTGGCAGCCCACGTGGATCCCAGGCAGCGGAAGTCAGGCTAGGGAAGGGGTGGGCAATTGTGGCTCTTTTACAACCTGTGGCCTTCAACTCCCAGAATTCCTCAGACAGCCAAGCTGCCTCAGGAATTCTGGAAGTTGAAGTCCACAGGTTGTAAAAGAGCCACAATTGCCTACCCCTGGCTACGGTAGGCTGGTGCCGCGCGGGTGGGAGGCGAGGGGCGGGGCGAGCCAGCAATTTAACAAAGGGCTCGGCCGAACCCCCTAGAACCCCCAGAATCCCACCACTGTGTAGGCCCCTCTTGATCTTGAGGCCCTAGGCTGAAGCCTAGTTAGCCTATAGGAAAATCCGGCCCTGTGTATACATATACATACATATGTATGTACGTACATACATATGTATTTATATGTATGAATGATAGGGTAAATCCAACATCTGGAAAATGCTACGTATATATGTATATGTTCTTTATATTCTTTCAAATATGTGCAGTATAATTCTTGACCGCTTGTAAAATAAATTGATGGGAGAGAAGCACACAGAATCAGGAAATACGACAGGAGTTATAGCACAGGTAATGATAAAAGGATTAATATAAAGGTCCCTTAAGCTATGGAATATTTGAAGTGAGACAGAAAGGGAACCTGGTGAGGATAAGTTACTTGTGAAATGTCCAACTTTCACTCTACTAATTTAACAAGTTAAGAAATCCTTTCTGGTTTCTAAGTCTTATTTTATGAGTTTTTATAACCATCTTGAACATATTTTTACTGAATGTGAATTCTTCAGAAAGAAGATAGGCAGGAAGGCATCAATTTCACAGAGAAAATAAAGAACATACATTTGTCTGATTATGCTGAAACAATCTAAGCAATTAGTATAAAAATGAGTCCTATTTTTATTCCACAATAAAAAGGCAGATGGCTTCATCTACAGAATGCATCCAGTATAGCAGCATATATTTAATTCCTAAATTTTATTCACAACTGAAACAGAAAAATTGTTATGTGTAGCTTCTATCTTTGATGACTTTTAAAGAGTATTTTCTAAGATGAAATGAACTGTGCCATTACCCTTATAGTCTAATGTTATGCTGCATTTAAACATTGTACAATGTATTTGCTTTATTGTTCAAATATCCATCCCTGTCATTCATTTCATAACTGTATAACTGAATCTTTATTTTATTACTATATTTTCATTCCACAGGAACAAAAATGGAACATATGTTGGAAATATTTCTCCCCCTTGAGATATTTTTAATTTTAGGGGTTGCAATAACAATTTTTTCAAGTGTAGAAGATGCTTTACTTGAAAGATGGAAAACAATTTATTGCTCACTTGATTCTTTTTAGAACCAGTGACTATTGTTGATTTTTTTTAAAAAAAAATGTGACTGAATAGTATAGTGCTAGACTTTTTTTGGCATATGTAGGGCCAACTGTATATTGCATCATCTATTACTCCTCCTATCAGAATTTCCTATGTTCCTTATACTCAGAGTTAGTTGTTCTATATAAACATTTGCATTCTAAAGTTTACTCCTTGGTTTAAGACAAATTAGGATGTCATGTTGTTTCAGAGATTCTGATGTCCTGCAATTGATTTTTTTTTTAAATCCTCCAATCAATGAAGATCAGAAAATATATTAACCAGTAAAATAGAAAAGCCAGGTCCCATGTCTGCTGCCAAAAATTGAAAGTAATTGAGAAGAATAGAAGAATTGTGTGGGTAATTGTGAGCAAGGACTACTTAAGTTTATGTTCATTGACTAGAATTATTTTGGTCTCTTGGTTTAGGCAAAGGGATACACTATAGATCACAGACAGATGTGCAAACCATTAACTATGGATTACTCAAGCACTCCCCATCTGTATTATAGTCACTGCATGTGCCACATTCTATGACACTTTGTATAGATCCCCTTGGTTTGGGAGAAGTCTTCTGTGAAAAACTAGTATCGTTTGTGAAGAAACACTATAAGGTTTTAGAATATTTCCATTGTATGTAAGTGAAGAAGATGCCGGAGAAGAAGCAGATCATGCTCATGCTACTCAGTTACCTTTCTATAAGATGCTATAAATAGAATAGAATAGAATTCTTTATTGGCCAAGGGTGATTGGACACACAAAGAATTTATCTTGGTGCATAAGCTCTCAGTGTACACACAAACAGCAAAGTGATAAGTCATAGATCATAAATCATAGTTACAATTATTAATCATAAGATACAAACAACAAGTGATAAATCATAAGATACCAATAGCAGAAGATAATAGGAAAGATGAGAAGATGATAAATGAGAAGATGAGAAAGATAATAGCAATACAGCCTACTACATGGTTAAATATCTTTAGGCCTAAGGTGCTGTGTTCAGTAGTGTGTGTATCTTCATGTCTAATTGTTTTTGGCATGCAGTGGCCTATAGCGGTGTCCTGAGGGAAAAGTTGAAACAGTTTATGTCCAGGATGCAAGGGGTCTATAGATATTTTCTCAGCCCTCTTTCTGGGTCATGCAGTATACAGATCTTCAATGGAAGGCAGACAGGTTGCAATTGTTCTTTCTGCAAGCCTAACTATCTGTTGAAGTCTGTATCTGTCCTGTTTAGTTGCTGTTCCATTACTATTGGTACTATCTTTTCTTTTTTTTCTTCTACTTGAGAGTGAAGGTGGGGCTGGTGGTATGGGATATGACATGCAATTATAGCAACATTCCTTTTGTAAGTGACTGCAACATTGGTGTGTGTGTGAAGAGTTGGGCTTTAATCACACATTCAGACTTACCATCTTGGCTTTTGGTCCCCCTGCTAAAACCCCATTATTAGTCAAGAAACCCTGACTTTGAACAATATTTTTATTGTTCAAAGAAACTAAATTAATCAATTTAGCTGACTTGCTCTGGTGAACAAAACAAGATGTTATTTATGCGATAGTATTTAATATCAGCACTGTAGCAATTGTTTAGATTCTATCCATTATGGCTGGAGAATTCTGGGAGTTGAAGTCCACAAGTCTTAAAGCTGCCAAGTTTGAGGACCCCTGCATTAGACCAATACCATGCTCAGGATTTGAAACAGTATATCAATCTTTTTCTTTATGTAAACCAGTTTATTGTTACTGAAACAATACAGTTTAGTGATCTCTTGAGTTTTTTTAGTTTTATTTGTTTTTTGGGGAGCAATATGGATCTGGTAGATGTTCAGTTCCAGAACGAATAAGAGCTGACTATGGGAATTCTGTTTCAGGGCCTTTATCAGCATTGAATTAATCTTTTAGATGGTGTGGAATACCTATGAGCATTTTGTAAGGTCACAATAATTACAGTAGCTTGTTGACTGAAAAGAATTAAGCCTCTGGGAGAGGAAATATGAATCAATATAAATGGTTAGAGTTATTGATTGTAATACAGAAGTGACATTTATGAAAATGTTTTTATTCAAGTACAGGTAGTCCTTACTTATGATCACAACTGAGCCAAAAATTCTGTTACTAACCAAGACAGCTGTTAATTGAGTTTTGCCCCATTTTACAACCTTTCTTACCACATTTATTAAAGGAATCACTGGAGTTGTTAAGATAGTAACACAGTTGTTAAGCGAGTCTGGCTTCTTCATTTAGCTTGCTTTTAGAAAGTTTCAAAAGATGATCATATGATTCAGAACACTGCAACCATCATAAATTCAGGCTAATTGCCAAGCATCTGAATTTTGAACACATGATTATGGAGATGCTACAATGGTTGTAAGTGTGAAAAAAAATGATCATAAGTCACTTTTTTCAGTGCCATTATAACTTTGAACAGTCACTAAATGAATGGTTGTAAGTAAAAAAACTGGTACTACCATGTTTCCCTGAAAATAAGACCATGTCTTATATTTTTTTGAACCCTGAGATAAGCGCTTACCCTTATTGCCATGCACTCAAAACCCTGATTGGGCTTATTATCAGGTGATGTCTTATTTTGGGGAAAATAGGGTAGGTTTGAATAGAGTAAATTGGTCTATAAAGCAGCAGTCCCCAACCATTTGAACAGTCACTAAATGAATGGTTGTAAGTAAAAAACTGGTACTAGATTTGAATAGACCAATAAATTGGTCTATAAAGCAGCAGTCCCCAACCCTTCTGGCTCAATGAACCAGCAGCAGCGGCCGAGAGGGTGGAGGGGATGGTTTATTGTGCCCAACTTAATCTTGCACATGTGCAAATGAAGCTTTGCACACTTGCCCACCACTTGCACAGCCTAATTCCCAAAGGGCTGCAAACCAGCATTGGTCCATGGCCTGGGTTGGGGACCCTTGTTATAAAGGACTGTTGAATAATTTAGCAAATGCAGAATTATATCTAAAAATTTAGATATTGATACTATCATTTTATAATAAACCCTAGCCTATAGATTACTAATATTATTGCTGCATAGCAGAATCTCTCCTAAACTACTGAACACAAATCACCATTATATTACAATAATATATCCTTTAGAAATTATATTTTGTCTAAAGAATAATGTATTAATATACTGCAACAGTTTGGTAATGTATCAGATTATTCAATTAATATAAGTCTTAAATATTTCCTATAGGTTCTAATATAGCTATAAAAATCTATTATAATTGGGGTTTTATTTGGCTTTTGAATTTTAGATATTTTTAGTTTATAATTTTTATCAAATCATTTAAACAAGAAGCTAAAAATTAACAGAAATTACTATAAGATAAAGCAGTAGAAAGAAATAAAAAAACCCAGCAAAATTTGCAAGAAAAGGAAAAAGTTGAAGAAAAACAAAAAAAGATATAAAGAAGTGGCTTCTGGTACTCTTCATAACAGTTATAAGTACAAATATATTTCTGTAAAGTTATATTACATTTATATCTATAATCTATACTGTCTAATCATTAAAACTGTAAATTACAACTTTTTTCACTTTTTTCACAATTTAAAATATCAACTTTGAATTTTTGAAGCATGGATGTAATTTTTTTTTAAAAGCTTACTCTTTTCTAGACAGTGCTAACCTAGCTTGACCACTCCTGAAAAATGAATACAATAATTTGCCAATGAAAAAAAATAATGGTGTGCATATAATCATGTTGCTAGCTGAAAAATACTGACAGACACTGTTTATCTGTGTATTCTGCCAAACAGTAGATGATGTCATATATACAATTATGGATTAAGTTAAAATTTCCATTGTGACTTATTTTAAATAGCATTTTCACAAAACCCTCCATTTTACTCCACCCAAAGAGTAAATAGTTTCTTTTGTTGAATACACTGAGCTTTTCTACAGAAATACAACTTTGAGATTTTCATAGTCTTTTCCTTTTATTCTTTGCTTGGCATTTGTTAGGTTCAGTCACTTAAATGACTGAATCTTGGGCCATATAATGCACCCTCTAATGGTTTTTTAAAAACTAATCCTGCCAGGTCCAACAATTAGAAAAGGTTTTGCCAATATATCTCCTTTGAAAGTTTTAGCGTATATTTCCTTCCTCCTCTGCTCCATCCTTCCTTCCCTTTATCCCTCCCTCCCCTTCTTCCCTCTTCCTCCTTAACAAATGCTATTTGCAATAACCGAACTAGGGTATTCATGTATCAGCTGCAAAGTTCTTTGCCAATAGCCAGCTTAATACAGCAATTAAAACAGATGAAGGCTGAGTTTAATCCGAGGGAAAAGTAATAAGAGCTGATGGAATTGTGCATGCTGTATTTCTTGAATTGTGAATTAACACATTAAATGGTTGCAATGCTAGGAAGGTGATGGTTCACCCCCTCCTGTTTTAATCTTTTTCACTTTGCTGTTTCTAAGGAAACAGTGATAAAGGATAAAGTGGACTTGACTGCTTTGGGAGATGCAAATTTCATAGGTCCAGATTTCAGGTGGAGAGGAGATTTGCAAGGAACAGACTTAAAAAAACAACTGCCTGCCATTTTGCACAGGGATGAGTTTCATATCATTGCCAGCATATAGAGTCCAAAATCTGTGCTTTGTCATAGCTTCATAGCCTTTCTAGTACTCTAAAATCTTCTGGATTACCTTAAAATCTGCATAGGACATTTTTCTGCATGGGAAATTACTCAAAAGGAAATCAGATATTTTAATATGTCCATTTCATCTTTACTTGATTTCACTATTATTATTATTATTTTTTGCATGTCAAATCCCATGATTCTCAATAGGCGAGTCAATCTAATTATTCCAAACTATGATTTAACAGATATTACCAATTAAAATTCTGTCAACCCATTCCATATTTTTTTATTCATTCCCATCATTAATCTATCTGAGAGTTTATCAGATATTGATTAACACATCCATGTTGTCTCTGTTCAGGAAAAGCTACTGCTCCCTTAAGACACCACCAATGTCTTCAAATAACTATGATGGATCTAGTAGTTCACATGAGCTGCACACTATTGTTTCACAAAGCCACTGTAGAATGTATGGAACACCTATTTCCCAGGCCAGAGAACCAAGAAGCTTTTGCCTTGGCAGAATTTACTATGGCTCACTGTCTCTCTCTAAGCAATTATGAAATTTTAGCACATTTCCTACTGTTTCACATGACAGTGAGAAATAGTGCTGAGTGCTATCTTTTTTTTTATCTTTACAAGAGGAGAAAAAATTCCAGAACAGACCAATAAAAATGATGGGTCTGTTTCCTATTATGTCCCTCTGGGTTCTGTAAGTAAAAATTTTTTCTCAATGTTCTTGGAAACTCCATATAGCTCATGGCTATTGGTCAGTGATATATCTTCATAAATCATTGTTCCTTTTTAAAAATTCCCTATGCCAACAGGCAAAGGTAATTATTTTTTCATTATGTAAGAATGTATCTTGTTTTCTCTACCAATATCATATTCAAATTAATTTCATCTCCTGGTTGGACTATTGCAACACATTCTACTGGGGCTACCCCTGAAAAGTAAGATCTAACCCATCCCCCGGTGCATCAGCTGTCCCCTTTTCTATCTTATGTCAATGATTGCATTCTGTTTGTATTGTGATTTTATTGGGTATATTTATATTTGATTATTTTAATGTTTTTATGTTATAGGCTGCTCTGGGTTGCTTTGAAATGAGATGGGAGACAAATAAATGTAACAACAACAACAACAATAAACTCAGTTGACTGAGTTTATTATTCATGTTTAATAAATAAAGTAAATAATAATAATAATAATAATAATAATAATAATAATAATAATAACGACACTACCTAGGATGCTGGCAGCAACCCGTATCAACCATTAGCACCAGTCAATGGTATTTGTGATGCATTTTTGAATGTTCAGTCGACTGAGTTTCATGTTTAATGAATAAAGTAAATGATAAGTAGTAGTAGTAGTAGTAGTAGTAGTAGTAGTAGTAGAAATAGTAGTATCATCATCTGGAAGTTTGGGCTGGTGCTGTGGTTGCATGAGCCATACTAGGTGCTCAAAGAAGGGCATACAACTCCCTTGCTCCATGAATTGCATTGGGTGCCAATTTGCGTCTAGGTCCAATTCAAGGTGTATAAAGCCCTACATGACATAGGGCCAGATCACCTACAGAACCATCTTAGGCCCATCTTATCTGCCTGTCCCACTCATTTAGTCAGGTATTGGACTGACTAAATATAAATACTGTATATTGGTATGTGGGAGGGGGAGCTTTTCTGCAACTGCCTCTGCATTGTGGAACTTGCTGCCCCCCCAGAGGTGAGGAAACTCCCAATCTCTAGGTCTTCCACAAAGGGGTCAAATCTTGGCTCTGTGGCCTTGCATGGATGGCACAGAGGACCACACAATCATGGAGTTGGCTAGTCCCATGAGAGCTCCCCTGCCTTGGAATAATCAATGTTAAATGACTATCTTAGAATTTGTAACTGTTTAACTGTCATTAATCTATATTTTTTAATGTTCTAATTTAATGTTAATTTACACACACACACACACACACACACACACACACACACACACCTTTATTTGGGGTGGAGCTGGAGAGTCTTTATGGAGTTGAATGTTTACTGCTGGATGCCCTTCCTGATGCCTATGCAGAGTTCGCAGCAGATATTTTCTCTTTGCACTCTCACATTTGCTATTGTCTAGGATTGAACTCTCAACCTTCCAAGTGGGAGGCTAGCATCTTCACCTCTAGGCATCCATGCCAGGTATACTTATTGACCTTATATTCCAATAATGTAATTGAAAAAACCTCATTCTAAAGCAATGATTGACCAATAGAAGAGAATATAGAACAGTGATAGCTAACCTTTCTTTCCTCGAGTGCTGAAACGTATGTGCGCACACAATAGCATGCACACGCATGCCCACACCCATAATGCAATGCCCCCTCATGCTCCCTGCCCATTGCCCTGCACATGCGCGCCCAACCTCCTGCGCTCCCCGCCCCCCCGCGCATGCGCATGTGATTCCCGCACCCTGTTTTGGGCCTAGCAGGACTCCCTGAAGCCTCCTGGGACCAAAAACGGGCTGGGGGCATACTGCATCCCACACAGCCATTTTTAGTCCCAGGAGGCTTTGAGAAGACCTGCTAGGTCCAAAACGCGGCATGGAGGGGTGCCACACCCTCCGCAACCTGTTTTGGGCCTCCCTGAAGCCTCCTGGAACATAAAATGGGGCATGGGGGGGCACCGCACCCACACACCCCACAAATGTGCACGTGACACCCTGCCCCCTTGCACATGTGCACATGACCCTCCCACCCCTGCACATGCACACACGTCTCTTGCATGCGCAGCAGCAACCTGAAAATCAGTTGGCGGACAGGATGCACGCACGCATGCGTGGTGAAGCTGACCCAGGGCGACAGCTCACATGCCCACACAGATGGCTCCTATGGTGCCTTAGGTTTGCCATCACGGATATAGAAGATTCAATGCAAAATCCTTAGGCCTCTCAATCTGTGTACCTCTAGATGCAGACAGGCTATCTGCAACCTATACAGCATTTTCCCAGCTTTGCCCTTTATTTCCTTCGCTTTTTTACTGACTCCCTTGACTTTGCTCCATAAAGCTAATTGAAAAAAGCATGCACAATATATCTCATTACTAATTTAGTAATTAGTAATTTTAATATATTTATTAAAAATTACTAGAATGATGGAAATACAAATTTAAATAATTTACTATATCTTGAGATAGGGGATATAGTTACCGAACCCTTGTCATGGTCAGATCACTCTCTCCTTCATCTCGACCTTCGAACCGCTGATGGAACCTGACAGGTTCCAGATGGAGCTTGGGTCATTTCCTGAGGCTCTGGCACACGCCTCGACTGGAGACCTAGTGGCCGCCTGGGAGAGGGTGGCCGCTGGAGCTCTGGATCGGGTCGTGCCTTTGCGGCCTCTGACCCGGCGCCGATCTCAATTGGCTCCTTGGTTCACCGAGGAGCTGAGGGAGTTGAAGCGCCAGAAAAGACGCCTAGAGAATAGTTGGAGGGCCAGTCTTTCTGAACCTGACCGGACCCTAGTAAGATCCCATATTAGAAATTACCTAGTGGTGATAAAAGCAGCAAAATGTAGTTATTTTGCTGCTCTTATTGCATCATCAGATAACCACCTGGCCGCCCTCTTTAGGGTGACCTGCTCCCTGCTCCACCAGGAAGCGCGGGAGGACCCCTTGGAGGGTAGAGCCAAGGATTTTGTCCAGTATCTGTATGACAAAATCACTCAGATTCGGGAAGATCTGGACTCCAACTGGATAGTCTCAGGGGGAGGGACTGGGGCAGGTCTTGAGAATGTTATCTGGGATGAGTTTGATCCTGTGACCCCTGAGGACGTGGACAGGATCCTGGGCAGACTGAACGTGACCACTTGTTTATTGGACCCGTGTCCTTCCTGGTTAGTGCTGGCTTCCCGGGAAGTGACACAAGGCTGGCTCCAGGGGATTATAAATGCTTCGTTGGGTGAGGGTGACTTTCCCACCGCCTTGAAAGAGGCGGTGGTGAGGCCTCTCCTCAAGAAGCCTTCCCTGGACCCGGCAATGTTGGTAAACTACCGTCCGGTCTCCAACCTTCGCTTTGTGGTGAAGGTTGTTGAGAGTGTGGTTGCGCAACAGCTCCCCCAGCACCTGGATGAAACGACGTATCTGGATCTGTTCCAGTCGGGTTTCAGGCCTGGGTACAGCACGGAAATAGCATTGGTCGCGTTGGTAGATGATCTCTGGATGGCTCGGGATAGGGGGTGCTCCTCTGTCCTGGTCCTGTTAGATCTCTCAGCGGCTTTTGATACCATCAACCATGGTATCATGCTGCACCGGTTGGAAGAATTAGGGGTGGGAGGCACTGTGTTGCAGTGGTTCTCCTCCTTTCTCTCTGACTGGTTGCAGTCTGTGTTGACAGGGGGGCAGAGGTCAACCCCGAGGCCCCTCATATGCGGAGTGCCACAAGGGTTGGTCCTCTCGCCCCTCCTGTTCAACATTTATGTGAAGCCGCTGGGCGAGATCATCCGTGGTTTCGGGGTGAAGTACCACCAGTACGTTGATGATACCCAGCTGTACATCTCCACCCCAGACCACCCTAACGATACCCTTGAAGTGATGTCCCGGTGTCTGGAGGCCGTGCGGATCTGGATGGGGAGGAATAAGCTCAGGCTCAACCCATCCAAGACCGAGTGGCTGTAGTTTCTGATGTCCCGATATAGTCAGTTGGTGCCATCACTGACTATTGGGGGCGAATCATTGGCCCCCACGGAGAGGGTGTGCAACTTGGGCATCCTCCTGGATTCACGGCTGTCTTTAGAAGAGCACTTGACGGTGGTGACCGGGAGGATTTTTCATGAGGTTCGCCTGATTCACCAGTTGCGTCCCTTTCTGGATCAGGACTCCTTACGCACAGTCACTCATGCCCTCGTCACCTCCTGCCTGGTCTATTGTAACACTCTCTACATGGGGCTTCCCTTGAGGAGCACCCGGAGGCTCCAACTGGCGCAGAGTGCGGCCGCACGGGTGTTAATGGAAGCAACATGGCGTTCCCATGTAACACCCCTCCTGCACGAGCTGCACTGGCTCCCTGTGGTCTTCCGGGTGCACTTCAAGGTTTTGGTTACCACCTTTAAAGCGCTCCATGACTCAGGACTTGGGTACTTGCGGGACCGCCTACTACCACCAGTAGCCTCCCTCCAGGTGCCGTTGGCCAAACAATGTCGACTGGCAGCCCCCAGGGGGAGAGCCTTCTCTGTGGGGGGCACCTAACTATCGGGAACGAGCTCCCCCGGAGATACGGAGGATCCCGGATCTGCACACCTTCCGCTGCGCTCAAAAGACCTTTTTATTTCACCAGGCGGGCCTGGCCTAATTTTCTCCCTCTTTTTAAGAAATTTTTAATTTTTAATATTTTTTAGTATTTTTAAATATTCAAATGTTTAAATTTGTTTTAAATTGATTGGGGTTTTAATCTGTCTGGGCCAAAACTATTTAATTTGATTTTATTTCTGCTTTTTAAATTTTGTATGTATGTATTTTATTGTTGGCTGTGCACTGCCCTGAGTCCTTTGGGAGTAGGGCGGTATATAAATCAAATAAAAGTAAAGTAAAAAGTAAAGTAAAAAGAAAAATAGGTCAGAAAAGAAAAAAAATTGAGAAGAAAAAGACTATAGTAAAGAAAAAGAAATATGCAGCATGATTTAATCTGGGTTAGTCACTGGACTAGAGGTTTAGTCTTCCAAGCTTTCAGACTCATGCTGGAGCCTATCCTCAGGAAACTTCTCTCTATCAAAATATGTGCTAGACGAGGAATAGAGAAACAGTCAACAGGAGAACTGATTTACAACCACTTTATCAAGTACTTAGGAGGTGAGGCTTGGCAGCACAAGGAACAACAGCCAACAATTTGATAGCTGGCCATTCACATCCCAATGAACAACTAAAAAGACCCACACAACCAGGCATTATATAAATACCACACAGAGAATAGCTCAAAGCACACTGTCTGCTAGAGAGAAATTCCCTCCAGTATGAATCCCAAAGCTCAGAAGATTAAACTTCTGGTCCCAGTGACTGACTCAGATTAGATGCTGCAACATTATCCTGGGACACGTTCAGTCATAAGAAATATATGAATGACTTCCTCTTTGGTCACAGCAAATAAAACCAATTTTACTAACATATCATCTTGCCTTAAAATACAACAAACTATTGCTTCTTCTCATATCCCATCTCTTATCTACAAACAAATTCTTAAAAACATCGTCATTCAAATCCTGATAAATGAAAGTCCATTAAGAGTTACCAGAGATCATTCATAGGTTGCCCTATTTTCATTATGATCAAATAAACTAACTTTCATCTTAATTTTAGTATTTTTGATCTTCAAGTCTCTAAAACTAATGTCCTATCTTTTTATTTTTTTATTTGCTTTTTCTCACAAAATTCTTCACAAAATACATGACCAACAAATTAGAGATTGAAAGTAATGTATTGTGCCTCATAAAAATACTTGATCAAACACAACACATGATTTTACAGCATGACAGATAAAAAGCATCTGGTTATTATCCTGCCTAATATATAAATAATTATTATTTCTGAAGGGTCATAAATAAATAAGAAACAAATGAAATAGGTCATCTACACAAATGGCTTGAAAACTATTCTGTCCAATCCAATCTAATCAGTGGTGGGCTTCAAACGTTTTAACAACCGGTTCACTGCCCTAATGACTGGCTGGGTCGTCATGGCTGAGTGGTCATGTGATTGGGTGGGTGTGGCCAACTCGACGTCTCTTTTGCTCCCTCTGGTGTAATGAGTTAAAGAGCTGCCTCTTTAAAAAGATTTTTAATAAGATTTTTAGAACTGCACGTCTCCTTACCTTGAAGACCCAATTTCATTTGGAATTTAATCCCAGACTGATTGCCCTTTCAGCATTTCTCTTGATAGTTCTCCAAAATGTGTGTATGTATGAGGTTTTCTGCCAGATGTGGCAGAAAACCTCATACATACACAAGTTTGCAGAAGACCCGGTGGCCTAGAGGTGGAGCTCTTACCTCACAATCAGGAGGTTGTGAGTTCGATCCTAGGTAGAGGCAGATGTAGGGTCTCCTGCTTAAGCAGGGGGTTAGACCAGATGACCTGCAAAGTCCCTTCCAGTTCTGTTAATCTGTTTACATCTCAGCTTTGGCTGCAAGAACTGCAGGCAGCCTTCCCCGCCACACACTTCCTCTTCCTCTTCAATCTCCACTTATTTGGTCTATATGCCTGAACTGTAGCATTTTGTCAGGGAAAAATTAGCAATAGCAATAGCACTTTGACTTATATAATCCTTCACAGTGCTTTACAGCTCTCTCTAAGCAGTATACAGAGCATATTTCTCCCAATGATCTGGGTCCTCATTTTACTGAACTCAGAAGGATGGAAGGCTGTGCTCAAGGCTTGAGCAGGTGAGACTTAAACTGCTGGCAGTCAACAGATTTAGCCAACAATACTGCATTCTAACCACTACATCACCATGGCTCTCTCTAAAAAAGGGGGGGGGGAATAAACAAGGCAACAATAGTTCCAGTAATTCCAAATAAATAATTTGAAACAAAAGTAAAAAATGACTAGATACAAATCTGGATCATATTTAGCACTGAGCCTATGTTTCTGAAATTTTGTAAGCTTCTTTCCTAGATCCCTCTCCACCTCTACCTCCAAATCTTGGTTTCATCCACATTCTGCTGGAAAGCTTCCTATCTGCTTAACTCTGACATTGTTCCCTTCTCTTTATTGGGATTAGGTGCTGACTCAACCATCTCATTGGCTTTGTCAGTTTAATAGTGCTTAATAAACTGGTCCTTATTTTCTTCTCATTTAAATTTAGACAAATCTGGAAATTATGTATTTTATAAGATATATCTGTCTGCCACTGAAAGTAGCATATATACGAGACCAATTTGAAAAGCTCAATTCCATTAGAGTTGTAACCATAAACTGTAATAATGATTTTCAACTTCCCTCCACTCCTTTATTTGTAAATCCTAATGATGCAACCATCTATCTGTCATCCATCCAGTTTACAATTTATTTAATGTGTAGATAAATTCTAAGCTTAAATCAGATCAGGTAAAAATGTGACCAAACTTTCTAATTACAGTAAGTTTTCATCATTCCAAATTATAGTTATTTAGAAGTAAGAAAAAAATATTTTGCATATCCCCAATAACATGTTTTCTCAAAATAAGCTCTGTCTTTTCCCTTATTTTAGATACATAGTTTATTATTTATTCATCCATCCATTTAATTGATTTATAGTGCTGCCTATTCACCACTCAAGGGTGGGTAGTGTACATCATTTAAAAAATAATAATAAAAAGTATGTAACAATTGAGATCAGAATTGCTACTGCTAAGTGACACAGTTGTAAAGTATGACATCAAGAGACCATGTCATTTAGTTATGGCAGTTTCAGCAGTCTCAGTTGCTATCATAAACTGAGGACCATGCGGGTCATTAAGCAAGGACCTAATGTGGACAGGTATTCTGACTTCCTGCTGATTTCTCCATTGACTGCTTGTGGGAAGCAATGTCAGAAATCAAATGATGTAATTGTGACTTAATGCAATGTTATAATTGCAAGATGGCACCAGGTACCAGACTATGATAATATAATTGTAGGGGTACTATGATGTTTGTAACTCTGATTATCAACTATAACTCTGATTATCCCCTCATTCAGGGCTGTTGCAAGTTTGAATGGTTGCAGAATAAGTGTTCATTACCCTATATTTGCCACCTATAAACAAAACAAGATAGACACAAAAAGTGTCAGGAGAAAAATCATTCAACAAGTTATACCACTTCCAGACCAAATACCTAACATTTAAAAAATGCTTTTTGCAGGAAAGATTGGGATCAGCCAGATCATGGGGAGAATGATCTTTCAAAGGGAGGGACAGCAGAATGGTCATTTTCTGGGTCCATCAGGAAATTAACAGGACCCAGAGAATTCCTGTCATATCTTACAGGATAGACAGAAGTAGATGAAGATAAACAGTTGTGCAGATAGCCTGGCCCTGCACTATAGGGCTTCTAGATAAGGATCAGAGCCCTTGAATTATACCGAAAAGTGAACTGGTAACCAGTGCTGCTTGTGAAGTAAATGTGTTTTCATATTAATGTATGCCCATAACTACCTGTACCACTCCATATAGGATGAACTGAAGCCACTGAACTGAAGTCAACAGCAACTGAAGTCAACAAGGTAGCCCAATATAGTGTCCACTGCAGTAATTCAATTGCAAAGTGACAAAGAATGAGTAGTTGTGACTGGGCTTCCTAATTCAGAAATAAATAGGCATATAAGATGAAGCTGTACAAAGGACTTCCAAGCCTTTGTTGTCAGTTGTTTGAGCATTAGTCTAGGAGGTCCATAAACTGCATAATGGATTTGGGCAATGCTATCCCATCTATTGTTGAACCACAGGATTCCACATTACCTGGGAACTGAATCTAACTCTGCCCTTTCCATTTAGTACTCTATAATCTTCATACACTAAGACAGAACCTTAGTGACATTACTTCATGGCCTAGGGTTGATATACACAATAGAGTATCATTAGCATATTAATGATAAATAATCCTGTATGATGAATGACTTTACTCAGGGATCTTTGGCAATTGTTACCAAAGGAACAAGGAGAGAATCCACAGACAAATAGGCTCAGAGGAAAGAGAACAGCCACAGTATAGTAGTATCTCCAACTTCCAAACCCTGAGTTTGTCCAGAATAATATCAAAAGCACCAAGAGATCAAGAACAGCCAGATTGGATGTTCTCTAGCTCCATCTTGATCCCATTACAGGTTATCAACCTGTATAACCAATATTTTTCCATGTTGCAATTCAGGGAAGATGACTACTTCCTTCTTTGTCTTCCTTCTTTTTCAAAAATGCTTTTTGATTCCATATCTAATACTATCTGTCGTCTTTCTAATGTTTAAATAAACACTGTTCTTGCATACAATTTTATATCTTAAACCCAATATTAGATAAGACAAATAAGGCAGAATATCCACGAATAGCCAGAATCTGCAAAGACGAAGCAAAGGCTCAGAATAAACAAAGACTTGAGACAAAAGTCAAAGATAATAATAAAAAGTTTCTTCCAACATATACTGTAAATAACAAGAAAAAAAAATCAAAGAAACAGTCAGTCCACTAAATATAGAAGATGGCAAGGAAGTAACAGGCAACAGAGAGAAAGCAGAGCTGCTTAACTCATTCTTTGCATCGGTCTTCATGCAAAAAAAAAAAAAAAAAAAACTATAGCCCAACCTATCAAAAACTTAAATGTAAAAGACAGATTAGAAATAAAAGTTAAAATGCCCCCCAAAAAGTGAGGTACTAATAAGTAAAGGTATAGGTTTCCCTTGCACATATGTGCTAGTCGTTCCTGACTTTAGGGGGCGGTGCTCATCTCCATTTCAAAGCCAAAGAGCCAGCGCTGTCCGAAGACATCTCCGTGGTCATGTGGCCGGCATGACTAAACACCAAAGGTGCACGGAACGCTGTTACCTTCCCACCAAAAGTGGTCCCTATTTTTCTACTTGCATTTTTTATGTGCTTTCAAACTGCTAGGTTGGCAGAAGCTGGGACAAGTAACAGGAGCTCACCCCATTACGCAGCACTAGGGATTCAAACCGCTGAACTGCCGACCTTTCGATCGACAAGCTCAGCATCTTAGCCACTGAGCCATCATATCCCTATTGAGCCACCGCATCCCTATTGAGCCACAGCATCTCTACAAGGTACTAATACCACTCTATAAAGCAGCGGTTCTCAACCTGGGGGTCGCGACCCCTTTGGGGGTCGAATGGTCATTTCACAGGGGTCGCCAAAGCCCTCTCTCGCCCCCCCATGCCTTCACTCACCCTCACCCTCTGCCTCTGTTGGATCGCCGTTCGCTTACCCGGCCCACTCCCAATCTATTGCTGCCTCCTGAGTCCCAGCTGATGGCTAGAGGGAAACAAACCATTTAAATTCTTGCCGCGGGGCTTCAAAGGGCCGCCCTACAGCTGATCAGTGTTAAAAGAAAACAAATGAGAAAACCGGTGCCTGCAAAAATAGAAAAAAACAGCCCCTTTCAGCTTCAGCATAGGTTAATTACCATAAGTTGATTTGATCAGCGTCCGGACTCTCAGCTGATTTGCTCTCAGCTGTTTTGTGAAGGGCTCTGTTGCTAGCTGCAAAGAGAGGAGCAGATTTTTCCCCCCTAGCTATGCTGAAAAACGAAACTGAAAGTAAAGCAGGATCTTTGCTGCAATGTGACAAAATGAGGCAGAGAGAGATTTCTTTTTCTTTTTCCTCACCAAAAAAGGTAGCTGCAAAACTGCAAACAATGGGAAATTTAGGGCAAAAGAGGAGGTTCAAGATTTTAAAACACAAAAGAAAAAAAGCTCTATTTAACTAGGGAATTATAATAATTGAGATACTATTAATTGTATATTGTGTTGAAAGCAGAAATGGTTAAGTTGTGGTTTGGAGGAATATATGGGGGAAATTATTTGGTTTATTATTATTGGTAAATATAATTAATTGATTTGTAAGAAATTGGATTGCATGGAAATAATTGGAATATTCATGTTCATATTGATTGATATACAAAAAAAATAGTTATATAACTAATTGATTTATATTAAAATGTTGAATTTGTATTAAACAACTGTATTACATAATTACATAATTAACCAGTGTGAGGATGGATATAAAAATAGATGACAATGGGAAGGGGTATAATATAGAATAGAAGGGAAAAATTGAATTTGATTAAGATTAGAGATGAGGATGAAGGGTAATATTGGTTTTTTAAAAAAATAGATGAGGAATAAATATGGCAAAAAGAAAATATAGAAATTGTAAATTTAATTGAAATGACTAAACACTGGTTAAATTTGTGAACCGGCCAAATACTCTGTTCAAAGAAAATACATTGTATGTTTGTATGTGTGTTTCTAATTATTGTTATTTATTCATATTTGTTCTCTTTTATTCTTTAAAGTTTAACAATTCATTCTTTATCTTAATATCTTTATATTTGTTTGGGGTTGGTTTTCTTCCCATTCATCTTTTTTATTGTACAGCAACCTTTCTCCTCAAACCTACCACCTCTCTCTTTTCTTTCCTTCTTACTTTCTCTTTCCCCCCCTCTTCTTCTCCTTCCTACTACCTCTTCCTTTCTCCTTCTCCTCTTCTCTTCCTCACTCCTACTCTAATTTCCCTTCCCTTCCTTCATCCCTCTCTATTGCTGTATCCTTTTATGCATATGGACTACTCAGACGGCTGAAAAAGTTATTTTTGACTGGTCCTCGCACTTTTGACCAGTCCTCGAATTTACGACTGTCCTCACATTTTACGTTTTTTGCCCTATCTTATCACCATGGTGAAGAGAAGCAGTTGTGAAATGAGTGACATGGTTGTTAAGAATGCTGCACGGGCATAAATGTGAGGATGGTCATAAGTGTGAGGACCAGTCAAAAGTGCGAGGATCTGTCAGAAATGACTTTTTTCAGCCCTCTGAGTAGTCCCTATATACATAGCCATGGCCACCCGGTCACATGACCAGCTAGCCACGCCCACCCAGTCACACGACCTCCAAGCCTTGCCCACAAAATAAGCCACGCCCACAGAACAGTAAAAAATTTTAGAACCCACCTCTGGTTGGAGTCACCACAACATGAGGAACTGTATTAATGGGTCGCGGCATTAGGAAGGTTGAGAACCACTGCTATAAAGACTTAGTAAGACCACACCTAGAATACTGCATCCAGTTTTGATCACTATAAACACTATAAAAGAGATGTTGGGACTCTAGAAAAAGTGCAGAGAAGAGCAACCAAGATGATTAGGGGACTGGAGACTAAAACATATGAAGAGCGGTTACAGGAACTGAGCATGGCTAGTTTAGTGAAGAGAAGGACCAGGGGAGACATGATAGCAGTGTTCCAATATTTGAATGGCTGCCACAGAGAGGAAGGGGTCAAGCTATTTTCCAAGGCACCTGAAGGCCAGACAAGGAATAATGGATGGAAACTGACCAAGGAGAGATTCAACCTAGAAATAAGGAGACATTTCCTGACAGTGAGAACAATCAACCAATAGAACAGCTTGTCTTCAGAAGTTGTGGGAGCTTCATCACTGGAGGCTTTCAGGAAGAGATTGGACTGCTATTTGTCAGAAATGGTGTAGGGCCTCCTGCTTGGGTGGGGGATTGGACTAGCTGACCTACAAGATTCCTTCCAACTCTGTTACTCTATTAGATAATTAGATATCCAACAGCTAGATCTTCTGGAAGATTAGCCAACATAACAATGTAACTCAAAATAGTTCTGTTCTCATAGCTCATTGCCGCAAACTTCAGTGGATCTTCAGCCAGTACAGGGATTAGAACTACACTGTAACCAGCTGTACCAGAATCCAGGTAGGATTCTGCTGGTTCTAGGCAGTTCGGCCAAACCGTTTGTTAAATTGCTGGCTTGCCCCGCCCCTTACCCCACCCCTCCGCCCCTCCGCACCACTATTTATTGCCAATAAATTGTGGTGGGCGAGGGGCCAGCGAGCCAGCAATTTAACAAACGGTTCGGTGTTTTTTTGTAATTTTATTGGCCCCCGGAGCTTCAGCATTGGCTAATTAGCCCGTTGATTAGATCGGCCTCCCGACTCTCAGCTGATTTGCTCTCAGCTGTTTTGTGAAGGGCTCTGCTGCTTGCTTGCAAAGAGTGCTTAAACAGATTTTTTTTCCCCTAGCTATGCTGAAAAATGAAACTGAAAGTAAAGCAGGCTGTTGGCTTTGCTTCTTTGCTGCAACGTTGGAAAATTAGGCAGGCAGATTTCTTTTTCCTCACCAAAAAAGGTAGGTGCAAACAATGGGAAATTTAGGGAAAAAGAGGACAGTTCAAGATTTTAAAACACAAAAGAAAAAAACTCTATTTAACTAGGGAATTGTAATAATTGAGATACTATTAATTGTATATTGTGTTGAAAGCAGAAATGGTTAAATTGTGGTTTGGAGAATATATGAGGGAAATTATTTGGTTTATTATTATTGGTAAATATACTTAATTGATTTGTAAGAAATTGGATTGCATGGAAATAATTGAAATATTCATGTTCGTATTGATTAATATACAAAAAGGATAGTTATATAACTAATTGATTTATATTAAAAAGTTGAATTTATATTAAACAACTGTAATATTACATAATTAACCAATTTGAGGATGGATATAAAAATAGATGACAATGGGAAGGGGTATAATATAGAATAGAAGGGAAAAATTGAATTTGATTAAGATTAGAGATGAGGACTTCCGGTTTGTTTGCCTCCGGTGAAAGACGGTCCCTTTTTAAGGACCGCCAGCCCCGCCGCCTGTAGAGCCGCTTCGATTCCGAGAAGCGGCTTGAAAACTCCAAAAATCAGAAGGATTTGAGGAGAAGAGTAAGCAAGGCGCAGGTCGAGCCCCTGTGAGCCCCCAGAAGATCGCTACTGGGGAGGAAACTGGCGCGGCTCCCTTTCAACTTGCTGAGACTCCGGACGGCGTGGGACAACTCTGCTTCTGCAGAGCAAGCCGGCTACAACAAACATCCAAATTGAATGAAATTAACTTCAACAACTAGCGGAAAAAACAACCTGAACCTTTAAACCAAGAAACTGCAAGTATTATCTTTCTTGTGACTTTCTGACTTAAGCAAAAATCTGAGTGAGTGAAAGTGGCTTGGAAAGATGGCGCCCGGCTTCAGCGTTAACAAGCTGAGAGTGAGAGTGGTCTTGTAAAGCTATTTCAACAAGTTACAAAGTTGCGCTGCTTGTAACAAGCAGGAACAGGAGAAGAGGGGGAAAAATTCTTTTTAAAATAAGCCTGAGCTCGCTTCAGTTTAATTCTATCCCCAATTTGACTAAACCTGGGGGATTTTTTTAGAGGACTTTGTGGTGGTGGAAAAGGAAAAAGGATCTCCTTTAGAAAACCTAATCTACGTGGCAGAATGGCTTCAAAGAAACAGGAAGGCAAGGCAGCAGGGGGGGGGATCCCCCACACATAAATCTGAACAGCAGTTTCCTCCTGCTCAGCAGAGTCAGAAAAAAGATTTTGATTTTAAAAGTTTAAAAGAATTTATTACTCAGGCTCTGGATGATAATTTTCAAAAATCTCAACAGGAAATGGATGATAAATTTCAAAAATCTCAACAGGAAATTAAGCAGGAAATTAATGAAATGAAAAAGCTGCTGCACTAGAATTATGGCAAGGTGACTGATAAATTATCGAATGCGGTGTCTGGCCTGTCAGAAATTATTATTAAAGTGGACTCTAAATTGGAAGAATTTAAATCAGAAGTGAATGTCAAAATAAAGGATACTGATTTCAAAATTTCTGAGGTGGATAATAAAATGCAGAGAGTTGAAAACGAAATTACGATGATGCAATTTCGGTCTATGGAATTCGCCATAAGAATTAGAGGTATTAAGGAGAATGATCGACAAGACTTGAGACAGATTTGTGCTGATGCTTTGGCTGTGTTGTTAAAAATTAATTCTGAAGAGATTTTTTACAAAATAGACAAAATTTACAGAGTGAATTCGTGGGTGGCCAGACAAAGACAATTGCCTAGAGATGTGGTGATATATTTTACAGATAGAAGAATGAGAAATGATATTTTGCAAAAATCTTTTCTTTCTTCTGTGCAAGTGGAGGGAGCTCAAATTGGAATTTATAAAGAACTACCGCTTAAGATGTTGAAAGATAGAAAAGATTTTGGTTTTTTAGTAAATGAATTAAAAAAATTACAGATTCCATTTTGGTGGGATGCTCCAACTGGTATAATTTTGAAGTACAATGGAGAAAGATATCGATTGAATACTGTTGAAAAGGCGGAACACTTCTATTATACTGTTTTTAAAGAGAGATCACCATTCCCACGTACATCTACTGTGTTGGAGATAAAGGAGAGTGATAAGGAGAAGCAACCTCAGCAAGAGATGGAAGAGCAGCTTAAGCAGGTTGAATCAGAGCCAGTGGAAATGCATGGTGCTACAGGAGGATTTTTGGAGGAGCCTCTGTTAGAATCTTCTCCAATTATGACTACAAGAGATGTGGCTTTGGACCTAGCTCGAATGGCTGAAGCCAAAGACCAGCGCATAACTCGTGCAATCTCTAAACAACTCAAAGAAAAGCAATTACAGGAAAGAGCTAAGGCACAACAATATAAAAAAGGAGTCAAGAGTACCACACAAGAAAGTGAAGCCATGGGGGGAGCAAAGCCGAAGATTTCGGAAGATATCCGGCAATTCTGCTCGTCGCTTCAAAAAGGTATATATGACGGTTAAGTTTTTATCTTGGAATGTGAATGGATTGAATTCACCACAGAAAAGGAAGAAGATATTTACATACTTGAGACAATTTAATAATGATATAATGTCTTTCTGACAAGAAACTCATGTCAGAACACAAGATCAAAAATATTTGATAAATTCAAAATTAGGAATACATTTCACAGCTTCAAATTCGGAAAAAAAGAATGGTGTGGTTATTTAGATAAATAAAAGACTGTCAGCTAAAATTATAGAAGCAGATGAAGGTGGCAGGTTTATAGCAATTGAATTGCATACTGTATATGGCCAAATTCTTGTGATTGGAATTTATGCTCCTAATCAACAACAGGATCATTTTTATAAAATTTTTCATACTAAAATATTGCAATGGGATTACAGATCTATTTTAATCATGGGAGATTGGAATGGAGTAATTGATTCCAAATTAGATAAAAAGAGTCTGGCGAAGTCAAGGATCAGACTACCACAAACCTTTTTTGATATGAAAGAAGATTTGGAATTAAAAGACATTTGGAGAACACATAATCCAAAAGATTTGGGTTATACTTTTTTCTCTGATAGACATAGATCTTTTTCTAGGATTGATTTTATTTTATTATCAAATGATTTACTTGTTAAAACAAAAAGAACTAAGATTTTTCCAAGAACTCTATCCAACCATAGTCCAGTATGGATAGAAATTGAGACTGGAAAGACTGAGAGAAGATCATGGAGATTAAATGAAAACTTGTTTAGATATGAAAAAAATATAACAGAACTTAAAAAACAGATTAAAGAATTTTTTGAAATAAACTTGAATAAGGGTACCCCAATTGAAATTGTGTGGGATGCGAGTAAAGCGTATATGAGAGGGGTACTCATTCATATGAATTCTAAACATAAACTGAATCGACAAAAGAAAAGATCTGAACTGGAAATAGAAATAAAGAATAAAGAACAGTTACTTATTAAAAATCCAACAGATGAAAGAATACGTGGTGCTATAAAACTTTTGAAAGATCAATTCCAAATGCTTATGGCGGAACAAGTTGCAACAAATTTACAATATGTGAAGCATAATACATTTTGTAATGCCAATAAACCGGATAGATGGTTGGCCTATACATTAAGGAAGAAGCAGAGTATGCAGACTATTGATAGTATCGATATTGGAGGGAAAGAAATTTCTCAACAAAAATTAATTAAAGAAGTCTTTGTAGAATATTATACCAAATTATATGCTAAAGATGACATGCAGAATGGACTTATAGAAAAATATTTAGAAAATAAAAGAGTTACAAAAATTACCAACCAACAAAAGGAAAGAATGAATCATCCTATAACAGTTGAGCAGATAATTGCAGCAATTAAACAATTGAAAACAGCTAAAGCTCCTGGAACGGATGGCTTGACTGCAGTGTATTATAAAACTTTGCAAGCAGAAATGGTGGAACAACTCAGAGACTTATTTTGTAATATACAACAAGGGGGTAAAATACCCCCATCATGGAAAACAACTTACATTTCTTTGATACCAAAAGAGCAAGTAGGTCCTAAAAAACTGGAGAACTATAGACCAATATCTCTTCTGAATAATGATTATAAAATTTATGTAAAAGTACTAGCCAACAGGTTGATGCCAGTAATTCAAGAGGTGATTCACGATGATTAAGCGGGATTTATAGAGGGTAGATATATGAAGGACAATGTAAGGCAAGTTATAGATTTATTGGAATATCTTGAGAAGAATAAACAGATCCCTGCAGTGCTGGTTTTCTTGGATGCGGAGAAGGCCTTTGATAGAGTGGACTGGAATTTTCTATTAAAGACTTTAAAAAAGATGGACTTTGGGGATCAATTTATACAGGCAGTTTCAGCAATTTACCAAGAGCAAAAGGCACAGATTATTATTAATGGAAGTTTGACAACAGACTTTAATATTGAAAAAGGAACAAGACAAGGTTGTCCGTTATCCCCATTGTTATTTATTTTAACACTAGAAGTCTTGTTGAATACAATACGGGACTCGAATATCTTGAAAGGTATAGTGATAAGGCAAGAGGATTACAGAATAAGGGCATTTGCAGATGATCTGGTTGTTACCCTAACACAGCCGATGGAATCAATAATCTAGATGAAAGACATTATAAAAGACTATGGCACAGTATCAGGATTTAGACTGAACCAGAAAAAAACTAAGATGATAGTTAAAAATATGACACAAGATCGAAAACACGAACTTGAAAGGAGGGCAGGTTTTGAGATTGTACCTAAGGTTAAATATCTAGGAGTTCAGGTTGCAGAATCAAATATGAAATTGTTTCAAAATAATTATGAGGTTTTGTGGCGAGATGTACAGAAAGATATGGAGTCTTGGAAAAAACTGCAGCTGTCTTTACTTGGAAGAATAGCAGCAGTTAAAATGAACATTTTGCCAAGATTTCTTTTTTTGTTTCAAATGATTCCGGCACTTAAAAGTGATAAACAATTGAAAGAATGGCAAAGTGGACTGAATAATTTTGTCTGGAACGAGAAAAAACCGAGAGTGAAATTGAAAATTATGCAAGATGTTCCAGAAAGGGGAGGTCTTAAACTTCCAAACCTACAGTTATATTATGAAGCAGCAGCTTTGACTCAAGCAAGTGATTGGTTTGGAAGGAAAAAGACTGGAATATTGAATATAGAAAGTTTTGATCTTGAATTTGGATGGCACGCTTACTTATTTTATGAAAACAAAGTGGATAAAGTATTTAAAAGCCATATACTTAGAGATTCTTTGATGAGAGTTTGGAAGAAGCACCGACTCAAATGGGATTACAAAATACCGCTATGGCTGGATCTTGGTCATATCATGTGGAATACAAATATAATGTCACTCGGGGGGTTTTTATACAAAGAGGTTCTTTTTACAGATGTGGGCAGATGGCAACTGAAGACATTAGAGACACTGTTGGACGAAGGGATTAATTTAACTTGGTTACAGTATAATCAACTTCAGTTGAGATGGAAAGAGGACCAAAAAATTGGTATTATGTTGCATGAGGAAGAATTGGTTAGACATATAAAAGAGAAAGGTCCAATGCATATTAAAAGGCTTTACAATGTTTTGTTAGAAAGGGATTCAGAAACTGAATTGGTTAAAGATTGTATGATTAAGTGGGCACAACATATTGCAGAACCAGTGATGTTGGAAACATGGGAAAAAATTTGGGTCCAGAATGTTAAATTCACACAGTCGCAGAATTTGAGGGAAAATTTTTATAAAATGTTTTATAGATGGCATTTAGATCCCAAGAAATTGTCGTGTATGTACCCTAATGTTCAGCCAAAATGTTGGAGATGTGATTGTTTAGATGCTACATATTATCATGTTTGGTGGACTTGTAAAAAAGTTAAGGCTTTTTGGATAAAAATCTGGTGGGTCATGCAGAATGTTTTGAAGAAAAAAATTCAATTTTCTCCACAATTGTTTTTACTGGGGATAGTTAAGGGTTTTACATTGGATGAAACAAAGTTGATATTGTATATGATAACAGCAGCGAGATTATTGATAGGTAAATACTGGAAAAATGAAGTTTTGCTCGCTATCGAGGAATGAATTTTGAAGATGGCCAGCTTTGCAGAGATGGCGAAGATTTCAGCATATCTAAAAGATCGCTCACAAGAGACTTATGAATGGGAATGGAAAAAGTGGATAGATTATGTGCAGAATAAATATCAAACTAGGAAGTATCAAATAGCTTTTTACTGAAAGTATTATATAAAAATAGAAATATTTGAATTTTGTGAAGATGAAAAATTATATGGGGGTTGGAGGGGTTCAGGTTTTATAAAAAGGGGATTTTGATGGGATTATATTCTGTGGAAGTCAGGGGGGAGGGGGGTTAGGTTGGGGGGCTTGGGGTGGGTTTGGGAGGGGAAAATGGGGGGAAAATGTAATTGTAAAACTTTTGCAATAAAAAAAAAAGATTAGAGATGAGGATGAAGGGTAATATTGGTTTTTTTTAAAAAATAGATAAGGAATAAATATGGCAAAAAGGAAATATAGAAATTGTAAATTTAATTGAAATGACTAAACACTGTTTAAATTTGTGAACCGGCCAAATATTCTGTTCAAAGAAAATACATTGTATGTTTGTATATGTGTTTCTAATTATTGCTATTTATTCATATTTGTTCTCTTTTATTCTTTAAAGTTTAACAATTCATTCTTTATCTTAATATCTTTATATTTGTTTGGGTTGCCTTTCTTCCATTTCATCTTTTTTACTGTATAGCAGTCTTTCTCCTCAAACCTACCACCTCTCTCTTTTCTTTCCTTCTTACTTTCTCTTCCCCCCCTCTTCTCCTCCTCTCTTCCTCCCTCTCTTACCCTCACTCCTATTCTAATTTCCCTTCCCTTCCTTCCTCCCTTCTCTTCCTTCCCTCTCTCTCCTTCTTTCTTCCATCTCTCCTCTCCTTCCTTCATCCCTCTCTATTGCTGTATCCTTTTGTGCATATGGATTACTCAGAGGGCTCAAAAAGTTATTTTTGACTGGTCCTCGCACTTTTGACCACTCCTCGAACTTACGACTGTCCTCGCATTTTACGTTTTTCGCCCTATCTTGTCGCCATGGTGAAGAGAAGCAGTTGTGAAATGAGTGACATGGTTGTTAAGAATGCTACAATGGGCATAAATGATGACCAGTCATAAGGGTGAGGACCGGTCAAAAGTGCGAAGACCTGTCAGAAATCACTTTTTTCAGCCCTCTGGGTAGTCCTTTTGTGCATATGGATTACTCAGAGGGCTGAAAAAGTTATTTTTGACTGGTCCTCGCACTTTTGACCAGTCCTTGAACTTACGACTGTTCTCACATTTTACGTTTTGTGCCCTATCTTGTCACCGTGGTGAAGACAAGTAGTGGTGAAATGACAGACACAGTTGTTAAGAATGCCGCAACGGGCATAAATGTGAGGATGGTCATAAGTGCAAGGACCAGTCAGAAATGACTTTTTTCAGCCCTCTGAGTGCACATGCACATAGCCGCGCCCACCCGGTCACATGACCAGCTAGCCATGCCCCCAACTAAGCCACACCCACAGAACTGGTTGTTAAAAAAATTGAATCTCACCACTGATTGTAACATTCCTGAATTCCTCCTGAAACCAACCAGTGTTTTAAAAAGAGTGAAGAAAAGAGTTATGGTAGTCATATGGCCCTAGATCAGTGATGGCTAACCTTTTTGCCATCGCGTGCCAGGAGAGGGGGGGTGGGGGAGGGTCACGCGCGCACCTGCCCACGCGCATGTGTGCACAACCCCCTCTCCCTCCCCCCCGCTCCTGGCACATGATGGCCTGGTAGGCCCGTTTTTCTTTCTCACCTGGTTCCAGATCCTCTCTGTGTATCTGGGAATGGCGAAAACAGCCTTTCCCACTCCCTTGGAGGCCCATTTCCCAACTCCCGGTGGGACAGGAAGTGACATTTTTTGCTGTCCCCAGCCTCCAGAACCTCTCTAGGAGTCTCTAGGAGCCTCTCTAGGAGTCTATAGGAGCCTCTCTAGGAGTCTCTGGAGGCTGGGGACAGGAAAAAACGTCACTTCCTGTCCCACCGGGAGTGGGGAAATGGGCCCTTTGAGCCTCCGTAGGGCCTCCAAGGAAGTGGGAAAGGTTGTTTTCGCCGTTCCCAGATACACAGAGAGGATCTGGAGCCAGATAAGAAAAAAAAACGGGCCTTCCCCCCCCCACCCCCACCCCGGCCCTCCAGAGGCAGGAAACAGCCTGTTTCCCTACTTCTGGTGGGCCCAGAAGGCCTGAAAATCAGCTGGCCAGCGCGCACATGCGCCCCAGAGCTGAGCTGGCGTGCCCACTAATATGGCTCCGCGTGCCACCTGTGGCACGCATGCCATAGGTTCACTATCACGGCCCTAGATAATTCTTCTTTCTTTGCATTTCCTTAATTAATTTAGCAATTTTTATAACTATAGTATTTAAACAATTCCATCAGGGGATTATGTGGCAAGTGCTACAGAAACCTCTCTCTCCTTCAGCTACTTTGTCCCCCATGCCTGGACATCTTGATTCCCTTGATTTGTCCCCCCACCCCACCCCTCAGTTTTAAAATCATCATTCTGTTCAATATTTTCTGGAGTTATTTAATATTAAGCAGTTTAATTACCCTAAGCATTATTTTCTTGAACAATAATTTCCCTGATCTTCTACTCATCACTGCCACTGTTATAGAACAGAATAACTTTAAACCTTACTACTGTCCCTCTCTATGACCAGCTGAATTTGGTAGCACTCATTTGTATTATTGAGCATTATCTTGGTGCATTCCTCTCAAAAATGTCCTTGTCTCTCCATTGCATATTATTGATGGAAGAGCTTTCAAGCTCCAGCCAGCAAGAGGTAGAATTACAAAATTATATATATCTTTATATTTGAGACTTGTTTAATCTTATGACAGCCAGAATTGGAATCAGCATGAGCTTGATGTATATATCATTCAAACTAAAAAAATGTCTTTATTTGAGCAAGTATATATGAAAGACAGATTTACTGAGGCAGATTCTTCCATGAATATCGATTTTGACAGCCAAGCTTCAATCCAAATTATGCTTAAGTAGTTACTCACTTAAAATATAATATATTCAGAATTAAGTTTAAATCCTATCATAAAGGAAAGTAGGCATATATTTTACTTGGGGTCCCTTTGGAAAAACAGCATTTTTAAAGATTTTTCAATAACATTATGGTCATATTTTTACATATAACTCATCCTTAAGTAACAGCAGTTTTTATTACAATGTGACAGAAAATTTAGTAAAATCCTTATTGATGATTGATGAATGACCAGTTATATTCTAATTCATATTTTATTTGTATGAGATATCTATATGACAATGGCCATGAAACTACAGAAAAAGAATTGGCATCAGACCTGGCTATGTGATTGAATGTCTGGACAAGTGATTTAATAGCCATAAAGTTGACATTGGTCAGGCAGAAAAATGATTTGCTGAGGAGAAGAATTGGGCCTGATCTGTGTAGTTATAAAAATTCTGTTCCAAGGATTTATTATTTTGAGGAAGAAGATTAATAGCTGCCTACTAAAAGCTTGACTTCAAAATAGCAAAGTATTCAGGAAAGAGTTCACACTAATATCCTTTTATTACTTAAAGATTGAGACCAAATGTTACATTGATCATTGGATGAAAAGAACCTGAAGTTATGGTATGTTTTTATCCTCATTGAGATCTTATGGTGAAATTTTACATATTTCACAGTCAAGCTTTTACAGGAATTACAGCAGTCTCTGAAATTTCACAATACACAAAAGTGTGTATAGTCAAGGCTATGGTTTTCCCAGTTGCAATATACAGTATGGTTGTGAAAGTTGGACCATAAGGAAGGCTGAGCGTCAAATAGGGTTGCCAGGTCTGCTTCCAAAAAATAGTGGACAAGCGGGGGGAGGGGGGTGTTAAGTAGTAAAAAAAATTAAAAAAACTTTTACAATTAAATTATATATTTTCTTACAAACATTTTAACACGTATTAAAATAATCACTTCAAAACTTTACTTAAAATTCAAAACATCAAATATAATAATATGTAAAATATTAAATTACATTTTAATTTCATCATAAAGCTTTTGAATAAAAAAAATGTCCACTATTCTATGAAAAAAAATAGTGAACATAATGTGAAAAAAGCGGACTGTCCGCTCAAATAGTGGACACCTGGCAACATTAGCGTCAAAGAATTGAGGCCCTTGAACTATGGTACTGGAGAAGACTCCGGCGAGTCCCTTAGACTGCAAGGTGATCAAACCGGTCAGTCCTAGAGGAGATCAACCCTGACTGCTCTTTAGAAGGCCAGATCCTGAAGATGAAACTCAAATACTTTGGCCACCTAATGAGAAGGAAGGACTCACTGGAGAAGAGCTTAATGCTGGGAAAGATGAGGGCATAAGAAGAAAGGGATGACAGAGAATGAGGTGGCTGGATGGAGTCACCGAAGCAGTAGATGTGAGCTTAAATGGACTCCAGAGGATGGTAGAGGAGAGGAAGGCCTGGAGGAACATTATCCATGGGGTCACGATGGGCCAGACATGACTTCGCAACTAACAACAAAAATGAACAATATTCAATCATATCAGAAATACCAGCTTATATATCTTTATACATGCATGTTTCTCTTTTTCCTTAGTTTTGCTTAATCTTTTTTTCTGTTTGATTAGAATTGTTTCTATGTCCAGACATAGCAATATTGTTGTGTATGTGTGTCTATATATGCAGACAGGTACAAATAAAATTTTCTTCACTTATTTCTTAGTTCTGTAAATTGTTTCAGCAGCTGTTGTTTCCAATGGGCTTGGAATCAATGAACTTGCTGATAACCCTGCTTTTTTACTGCGTTCTGCCCAGGAGTAAAGAATTCTGGGATAATAAATTGGTGGAGGAGGATTATTTAGAGAACTATAAGTTTTTCAAGGTGATAGTACACATCCTATTTTAATTGCACATACTTAAAGAAGAGGGTACGGGCCACCAAGCTACAGTTGAGAATTATGCTCTTGATTGAATTCAATTAATCTCTCAACTGCAATTCATTCATAGATAAAAAAAAACTGCTTACATTTTCTCAAATGTACACTACATGTTAAAGTCGGTCTTTCTCTTGTGACAATGGCTCTGCAATTTGAGACACTTGATAGCTCCTGATGCCACTAAAATATTTCCCACTCCCATGCTTGCTCATGTTGTATAATTAACGTCCCAATTTCCAAGCCTTGAAAAGACAAGACAGGGTCCATTTGATGGTGGGCAGCAACAATGCTGCTTTTTTCCTAGCTATCTTCTGGAGAAGGAAAATCAGGTAAAAGAAGCAGAGATTGTGAAAATGAGGGAGATAAGTGGATGGATAAAAGACAGAGAGCGCTATAAGTGATTTGACCAAAAATAATAGACGGAAGACCAAAAGTGAATAAGAAAAGGAGAGAAAATGGTAAGTAAAAGAGAGAAATGTGATGTCTTCCTCTTTTTTTCTTTCTTCTTTCCCCATCAGATTTCATTTAACAGGTAGAAATCAATAATAGACAGGCTGACAGACAGATAGGCAGAAAGGAAGGATGGGAGAGAGTCTTTTATTACTTTTAACTTAGGAGAAGAAAATAAAAGCTTCATAAAAACTCCATGAAGTGTTCCAATGAAGTGAGAATATAAATGTGATTTTTTTAACCGTTTATATATATACAAAGATAGACTGTCTACTGAGCATTCAAACACAGTACATACACAAACACAGAGAAATATACAATCTAATTGTTCAAACCATGTTCACTTCATCTTTTTGCTGGTTCACTGTCAAGATTGAACTGCTTTATTTCTTTTGAATCTTATCATTATTCAACTTGCCATTGAACTAGGGGGAGGGAAGGAATGGAATGCTGAGATTTTATGCACAAATTATGAGAGCTTGGAAACCATCAAGGTCACTACTGCAGGTGCCTGAGAAGGAAGTGGATTATTTCCCTGACAAAAGGATGTCTCATAATTGGACAATGTGAACTCCCAGGGATGGGAGAAGGGAAGCTATTGCTTAACTAAGCAAGCCTTTGCACGGGAAAACCAGAGCTGGTTTTGTTTCTTCAGTGCCGAAATGGTGTATCCAAGGAAGTTTTACTTTTGGGAATTCAAATCTCCCAAGAGTGTTTACTTCTTTTGAGTCCACTAGTTGGACAGTTGACATTCACATACCACTCCGAAGACCAGGCTCACTGTTATTTCCTGAAGTTTTTATTACTTGATGCAGAAGTTTCTGCTGTTATAAAGAATCAGTTGTTCAAGTTACTACTGGCCTGGAATGTGGGAACTGTTATGGAATATTCAGAAATTTAACCATACTACTCAGGTCTCAACAGAGGAAAAAAGTATCTCTCTCATAAACAATACATTGAGAGATAGTTCATGCAGCTAAATAGAATCTACAAAATTGTTTGTCAACGCTGTCTGCATATTCAGACTGGACAAATGTCCCATCCTTGTCATCAGCAGGGGGAAAAATGAAAACTGAAGTATTTAAGATGTTCTATGGAAATGATATCAAAAGCCTGAATGAAGAAGTTCACTACAAATATCTAGGTATCCTTCAGGTTGACAACATCAAGCAAATTACAGTTAAAATTGGTAGTGAAGAATACCTTAAAGTCAATTAAATGGCAGAAATACCATCAAAGCAATTAACACTTGGGCAATTCCAGTCATTAAATATACAACTGAATTAGTGAACTGGACCCAACCTGAAATAGAATCCCTGGAAGCATAGAAAAATAATGACAATGAATCATACTCTTTATCCATGCAGCAATGTTGACAGTGATGAATGCTTACTGAACACTAAAGAGACCAAACTGGCCTACAAGGAAGAGCAAATGAAGAATAGAAGAGACATGGTAAGGCAGTACATTAAAAACTAGAAACCAGATAACCAAAAGACTTGGCAATGGCTAAGAGCAGAAAATTGAAGAAAGAGACAGATTCTGGATGCATAAGATCAAGCCTTAAAACAAATGCATGGAATTGAAAAAAAAAAAAGTAACAGACAGCAATGTTATCTCTGCAAAGAAGCAGAACAAATAGTACACTACTCAGTTAACTGCTGCAAATGAATTTTTTTTTCTTGCCTAAGAGTAAGATTTCAAATCACTCTGATTTTGGCACTCTGATTTCAAACAATGGCATGACAAAGAGGTGACAAGATACATTGGAAAATATGCAAGAAATACCATTTGCCAGCAAGCAAAAGCTGGTGAGACCACAACATAAAGATAAAGATAAAGAAATAGGGAATGGAGAAAGTAAAGTGCTCTGTGCTTTAGAATTCAAACAGACAAGCATCTTGTGTGCAATACCCAATCTTAATTGTTATTTAAAAAACCCAAAAAAGCTTTAGTTAGTGTACGTTACAGTACCTGAAGTAGAAAAGAAAAGGAAAAAAGAAGAGGAGGAAAAATCACAATACAAAAACCTGCAAACAAAAGCAGAATGACTGTGATTAAAACAAGACGAAGATAGTACCAGTAGTAATAGATGAGTTCGGTGCAATCCCTGAACAACTGAAATATCACTTAAATACCATCAGCATTGACAAAATCATTAGTCAATTGCAAAATGCAGCTGTACTTGTAACAACTTCTAAATAATGACATCTTTAATACTATTAAACAAAAACATTTGCTATCCCAGGTCCTTGAGAAGGACTCAATAGTCAGAAATGCAAAATCCATTCTAAACATATGACTGAATGTGTAACAAACTAAAATAATAATTTAATGTCCTGTAGAATGAAGAAGTTGCCAGTGTCTAGTCAATGTTGCTCCCTTATTTTAGCTCTTTGTTTGTCTTGGCTGCTTACAGAATTTTAATTTTATTCTTTCATTTTAAGTAGAATAAAGAGTTCTCTTTGGAAATCAACAAGCAAATGCAGGAATAGATGGGCATTACAACATATGACATATGCATTGCAGTTTCCTGATCACTTTGGGCAAAGGCAAGCACAAAGCAGTGGCAACTACCAGGTCCTAATGCTATCCACGGACTTGGCTTACTTAATATGAACTGCATTCATCCAGAACAAAGAACATAAAAAATCAGTTGCTGTATTTATATAATATCTTATGTCTGAATATATAATAGTATAATAGTATGTCTTAATGTGAGGGTCTGGTCAACATACTGTGTATTAAGACATTACCTGGGTTGCTCAGTACATTGAACCCAAAAGTGCCATCCCTATTCCCTTTAGTTTAGAGATACGGAGGATCCCGGATCTGCGCACCTTCCGCCGCGCCTTAAAGACCTTACTATTTCACCAGGCCGGCCTGGCCTAATTTTCCCCCTCTTTTATAAAAGATTTTTAAAATTTTAAATATTTTTTAGTATTTATATATTCAATTTTAAATTGGTTTTAAAAGTTTGGGGTTTTAAATTTGTCGGGGCCAAAATTATTTAATTTGATTTTATTCTATTTTTTAAATTTTGTATTGTATGTGTTTTTATTGTTTGGCTGTGCACCGCCCTGAGTCCTTCGGGAGTAGGGCGGTATAGAAATCTAATAAATGAAATAAATGAAATGAAATGTTGTGTAAATTCAACTACATTGACTCTCAATCTCTCTCTTCCAACCCACCCCCTCTTCTTTATAATTTTAAAACTTTACCAAAAATACCCCCAGGTCTTTCTTGGACTTTAACAGTAACAATGGAGTAATCTTTAGTGTGTTATTTCAGCATACTTCTCCTACATCTTGATATTTGTTTTTAATTTTATTGAAGGCTGCCATGATTTTGCATAGAGTTGTGATATATAAATTCAATATAAATTATTCTTTCTGCTTATAAAAATAAGGTAGATAATAATCCATGATGAACTGAACAAAGAATTAATTGAAAGGAATACTAGATCAAAAAGTGCCTTTGTTTTAAGAGGTAAAAGGCACAATTAAATATTTTTCTTTGCATAGCAAGGCATGAAGCCTCTAGCAGGTGTGCAACTATTATTGCAACATTTTAAAAATAATAGCCAGCCTTTTAATTTCAAATGCATGAAAGGAAGACCAAATGTTCATTTTACATTCATCAATTAATTTGTTAGAAGCTCAGATGAAAAACCCTAGAAAAATTTTGGTTCTTAAATAGAACTACATAACTAACTCATCTTGACTTCTGCATTTGTTATGAATAGCTTTTGATCTATCATAGTTTGCCAACTTGCCAAAGCTGTATCTAGCTGAGAATTATAACCAGTTTAGTAATATTATTGTAAACTTCCATGTGCTGGAAGGCTAACTTACATGCTTGCAGAACCCTGAAAGACGGGGATTTGAAAATGAAGTGAATACTTCCTAAGACTATCTACTCTGTAAGTAAATAGACGAATTGTGGGTTGCTACTGGTTCGCCCCAGATCGGGCGAACCGGTAGTGGCGACAGCAGGAGGCTCTACCCACCCACCTGGATGCACATTGCGCAGAAGCGTTGCGTGCTTGCCAACGTGCACATGCCCACGAGTGAACCGGTAGTGACAGGTTTTGAAACCTGCCCCTGAAGCAGACTAATCCATAGTGAATTTTACATTTGATTCCTCTCCTAAGATTCATAAACTAAACGCTTAAAGACCATGCTGCTTAGGTTATAACTTTCTCTTCTATTACCTTGCTCAGATGAAATTTGAAGAAGTTCATGTTTGTTTTGCAGCAATATATAAAGGTTGTTTGTGAATGAAGCCTTATGCTAATATGGAATAACATTCTCATTAAAGCTTAAATTTATCCTTTCTGTTACATTTTAAAAATTAATGATGGTTTTATCAGAATAGCTTTTATAAATTGATGTGCTCCTACATGACTTTTATCTGACTTTTCATTATTTTTACAGAAACTAATACCTTACTCTGTGGCTTTTGAAATTACAGGTGGCATTACTGGTACTCTTAGTTGTCTTTTAATATATTTTATGGAAAAGAGGAAAATAATGAAAAGGTAAATTAAAGGAATAAACAAAGACATTTTTTGGCATATGTTATATTTTTTTATTTACCTTAGCTTTGCTTAATCAAAAGCATTTGTAATGCCTTGAAACCATATGGAACCAAGCCTCTGATGTAGGAACAAAACAATGTTTTGGGAGATAATAATGACCACAATTAGCAGCTTAAGATGCTGCTATTTGAAATGTTAGGTTCTATGGATTTCTGTTAATATGTGGCTGTTAATTAGTAAATTAGTCCTTTCTGACAGGGTGCATCCTATTAAAAAAGGTTCTAAGAGAGAAAAAAAGACTGAGACAAATTACATAAAGTTAGGAAGAATTGTGGCAGCTCTTTTGCAGACTCAGATTTTTTTTTATTTTTTTTTATTGAAAAAGTTTTTCAAATACAGATTTTTCCCCCTTTCGCCCCCAACCCCCCCTCCCCCTCCTCTCCCCCCATGGCTTCTCCAGGATGAAATCCAAATTAATATCACATTATATAATACTTTACCACCCTTTTACACCACCCCCTATGTGCTAAACATTTCTTTCTAACATTATTATTATGTCCCCCGTATACTATACATTTCAAAACAAAACAGCATTCGGCTATAAAACTATATAATAGATCCTAATTTGGCATTTATTCTACTCATAATCTACCCATTTCCTTCACCCCCATACATATATCTCTTAATTCAAATCTTTTAAGTATATTAATATCTAAACATAACATCCCTTTTCCTAAACTAAGCAATCAGTAACCTAACCTATCACCTTGTACCATATCAATTTTGTTTCACCCACTTTCCTACAGGTCTACCATACATAATATATTTAATATCTTTATTCTTCTGCCCGTATCACTAAAAGATATTTCCATATATAAATAAAATCCTCAAATGACTTTAAATTTGTATTCCATATAGTATCTTCTGTAATGTCTTTCAACTAGATTGTTTTTTTTTTATAGAAACTTTATTGAGGTTTTTTCCAAAACAAAAAAAAATAAAAAAAAAGAGAAAAAGGAAAAACAAACATTCAAACAGAAACATAAAACACATAAGTATGATAACATTTTCAATTAGTATCGGATGTGCAGTGTTTTAACTATTTACATAAATAGTACTTGGTGACATTTCAACTCACTTTTAACCAATATTTAACACACCTTTAGGTCATTCTTTCATTTTGTCATGCAACCACTTGTACCACCTTTCCCATACCATTTAGTAAACTGACTTCTCATCATTTAATTCATGTTAATTTAGTCATCTCTGCGCACTCGAGTATTTTCTTAATTGTAAGCTCTTCTGGTGGTTTAGTTTTCTCTTTCCAGTACTGTGCGTATGCCAATCTAGCGGCTGTAATTATGTGGATCATTAAATGTGTCATTTCCTTTCTATATGACTTCTTTATTATTCCCAGGAGGAAAATCTCTGGTGTTAGTTCAATATCTTCGTCAATTATTTCTTGTAACCATCTCCTAATTTTATTCCAGTATCCTTTCGCTTCCGGGCATGTCTACCACATGTGAAAGAAGGTGCCTTGACCATAGCCACATTTCCAACAATTGGGATGTATATTGTGATATATCTTTGCTAGTCTGGCCGGGGCTAGGTACCATCTATGCAACATTTTGTAATGGTTTTCCTTATATGCCACCGCTCTAGTGAGTTTAAGATTTCTGTTCCATGCCTCCTCCCATTCCCCAAAATTTATATCGCGCCCTATATTTTTCTCCCATGCAATTATTTGGTTCTTTGTGACATCTTCGAACTTATTGTCGCCTAATAGATAATTGTATAGTTTTGCCAGAATCTTTTTATTTGTTCCCATCAGGACTTTATCCAATCCATTTGGTCCAAGTTCTAAACCGTATTGTTCTTTATCTCTCTGATATCTGGATTTTACTTGTGAGTAGGTCCACCAATCTAAAATTATTCCTTGCTCTCATAAGGTGTCATTTGGTTTAAGCCTCCCTCCTTCGTCCAGAATGTCTTTGTATCTGCCCATTTTCTCCCTCTCCCACCTATTTGGGTGGGTCAGGGCCTCCATCGTTGAGAGCCAATTTGGAATTTTTTTGTAATATTTCTGCCTAATCTGAGTCCATGTTTGTATCAAGGAGTCTCTAATTTTATGTCTATGGAAATGTGTCTTCCTTTTCTTCTCCGTGTCCCAAATGTGGGCGTGCCAGCCTTTTTGCAAGTCATGGCCTTCTAAAGTGAGAATCCTCTCATTTTCCAAGGTGATCCAGTCTCTTAACCAAACTAGCTTAGCTGCCCTGTAGTATGTTTCCCAATCCGGGAGTCCAAATCCGCCTATATCTCTTTTGTCCCTTAAAATTTTAATGGAAAATCTCGGTTTTTTCCCCTCCCATATAAATTCTCTGATGATTTTGTCTAATTCTAAAAAAAAATTTTTATCTAAATTTATTGGTATATTTTGGAATAAGAATAATATTCTGGGGAGGATGTTCATCTTAATTGTGGCTATCTTGCCCTTATTTTTTTCCAGCTATCTAGGTCTTGTTTCATTTTTCTAATTAGGGGAATATAATTATCGTCTTTCAGGGTCGAACATCTTGATGTAATCCAAATTCCTAGGTATTTAATTTTTTTGGCAACCTGTAATCCTAATACTTCTTCTATCTCGTTCTTCTGGCTCTCGGTTGTGTTCTTGATCAATACTTTGGTTTTAGTTTTATTCAGTATAAAGCCTGCCACCTCTCCATATTTACTTAATTCCTCTAATACTTTGGGTCCTGATTCTATGGGGTCTTCAAGGATTAGAGCTACGTCGTCCGCAAATGCTTGCGTCTTGTAGGTCTCCTTCCTGATCTTCAATCCTTTTATTTCCTCGTTAGTTCTAATTTTCCGGAGAAGAACTTCTAGGGCCAGAATAAACAATAAGGGGGATAGGGGACAACCTTGCCTTACTCCCTTACTAATTTGGAATGTTTTGGTCCTATCCCCATTCACCAGGATGCTCGCCTTTTGGTTATTATAAATAGATTTAATCATCATTTCAAAATTTGTTCCGAATTTCATAATCTCAATTTGTTTAATCATAAATTTCCAATTTAGATTGTCAAATGCTTTTTGAGCATCAACAAAGATCAGAGCCATCTGTTTTCCGGGGTGTTCTTCATAATACTCTAGTGTATCTAGCACGATTCTCAAATTATCCCTAATTTGTCTCCCCGGTAAAAATCCGTTCTGGACTTTGTATATCCAATTATTTAAAATCTTTTTCATTCTTTCTGCCATTATACCCATGAATAATTTGTAGTCAGTATTTAGGAGCGAAATTGGTCTGTAATTTTGGATTTGTTTTAGGTCGGCACCTTCTTTCGGCACAAGTGTAACATGCGCCTCTTTCCATGACTCTGGAATTTTATGGTCTAGCAATGCGTCATTGAAAATTTCTACTAATTTCAGTTGGAGTGTTTCTTCTAATTTTTTATATATTTCCCCTGGGAATCCGTCAGGTCCTGGCGCTTTATTATTTTTCAATTTGGAGAGGGCTATTTTTAATTCTTCAATTGCAATCTTTCTGTTGAGCATTTCTTTCTCATCATCAGTTATTTGTGGGAGCTCTGCTTTTATCAAATATTGTTCTATTTTGTCATCCGGTATCTCCTCTTCTTTGTATAGGGATTCGTAGTATTCTCTCACCCTATCCCGTTTTCCTTCCTCATTAGTCAATAATTCGCCCTTAGAGTCTTCTAAGGTATGAATTATTCCCCTTTCATTTTCCTTTTTTAATTTATAGGCCAGCCACCTGCCCGATTTGTTAGTATTCTCAAAAAGATATTGTTTCGTTCTTTTCATTCTTTGTGCCAGCTCTTCTTGCTCCATGATATTTACTTTATGCTTCCACATCATCCAATTTTCTTTGGCAGCTTCATCTTCTGGGTTATCTTGGAGTTTTCTTTCTGATTCTCCTATATGATTTAAATAGTCTTCCAGGATCTTCCTTTCTTCTTTATTTTTATGTCCAGTATATGAAATCGCGACTCCTCTCAGATAGGCCTTCATTGTATCCCATACCATTGCGCGGGATGTGCCTTTGTTTTCATTTTTCTTAAAAAAGAAGTTTATTTATTCTTTGAATTTTTGTATAGTCTTTGTCGCCCAATAATTTAGCATTTAACCTCCACCTCCGTTGGTATTTTCTCTGAACAAGCTTCCATCTAATTTCTAGTGGATTATGATCTGCCCAATCATTTGGGTTAATTACAGCTGTTCCGATTTCTAACCCCAAACTCCTACTAACCCATGCCATGTCAATTCTGGACCACGACTTTTGTGCATTTGAAAAGAAGGTATATTGCCTATCGTTTGGATGCAAGGTACGCCAAATGTCAATTAAATCTAATTCATCGACTAACTCGAAAAAAGCTCTCAGTAGATTTGTCCTTTTATTTTTTTTTTCTTTATTGCTCTTGTGGTCCTTCTCCGGATCCACAATGCCATTGAAATCCCCTATCATACAGATTTCGTTATATGCCATTTTCACTAATTGTTCATGGAGTTTCTTAAAAAATTTTCCCTGTTTTTTATTTGGGGCATAAATGCCCACTAATAATACCTTGGAATTCCCTCTCTTAATTTCAATCATGAGGATTCTACCTTTTGTATCTTTGAATTTCAATTCTGCTTCAATTCCTTTTTTTACGTAAATTACCACCCCCCCTCTTCTTTTTCTCTGCCAGCGAATCGAATGTTTGACCGAATTTTTTATATTCTAAACATTTACTCTCTTCTTTTTTTATGTGTACCTCTTGTAAACACATTATATCAACATTTTGTTTACCTAATTTTGTTAATATTCTTCTCCTCTTTTTGTAATCATTTAGTCCATTGACATTTACAGATATTAGCTTCAAGTCATTCATCTCTATACCTCTATCTGATTATTGGTTCTTGTTTGTTTCTTACGCCCCTTACTGGTCTTGTTTTCTTCTCTTTGGCTTCTTCTTCTTCTTCTGTCTTCTCCTCTGCAGTTGCTTCGTTCGTATTCTGTTGGTGTAGGGCTTCCTCCTCCACTACTGCTGTTTCTAGTTCTTCCTTGCTACCCTGCTCTTCTTCCACACTTCTCAACTGATCAAGGAAATCTTGTGCTGTACTCAGGCTTTCTATTTTGATTTTTCTTCCTTGCCAGGTTATTAGCATCCCTTCTGGGAGAAGCCACCTGAATAGTATCTTTCTTTTATTCAACTGAATGGCCAAAAATCTGTATCCCTTCCTCATCTCCCGGACTCTTCTTGGTATCTGTTTTAGGATTATTATTTCTTTTCCTCGATATGTTATCTGTTCGTCTCTTGCCATGTTGTATAGAATATCTTTAACTTTTTTCCGTGCGAAGCGGATATGTACTTCTCTAGGAAGCTTGTTCCTTCTTGCGTAGTTAGTCTGGACCCTGTATACGTCGTCCAGCTCCCTAATTATCGCCTGTTTGTCTTGGTGAAGTGCATCAGCTATCAGCTCCGCCATCTTTTCACCTAGGTCTTCCTCTTTGTCTTCGACAACATTCTGAAATCGCAAATAGAAGGAAGCCTGGTCCATCTCCAATTGGATTATTGAGTCTTCTAACTCTTTATTTTGACTTGTTAATGTTTGATCCACAATATCTAATTTCTTTTCAGTTTGGTCAATTCTTCTTTCAGCTTTTTGAATTTGTTGTTCATTATTAACTATTGATGTTTGGATTTCATTCATTTTCTGGTCCAATGCATGTATGTCTGATTTTAATTCGACATGATTATTTAACAGTTTTTCCTGCATTGCATCATCGTTTCTTGGATCAGGGTTAATGATGCTTGCAGCGTTTGCATTGCCAGGCTTTCTGTTGATTTTTGTGTCGCCGGAGAGGTTGTCGTTATAGTGGGATTAGAGGGAGTCTTTTTTCCTGTTTTCCCCGCTGTGAATGACATGCTTGTCATTTCTTTCAAAATTTTCTTTTGCTCTCTAATTATCCTATCGATGTTACTCCAAATTCTCATTCGCCAGTTAGCGCCTCTATTATCTTTTTTTTAAAAATATATATTTATATATATATATTCCTATATCTAATTTTTCTTTCTAAATTTATAAACAAGTATAACTAGCTTAGTAGATATGGGTTAGACAGTTCAATACTATACAATCAATATATCAGTTAATCAACAAGTCACAATCAATGTATCAATATAGCAATTAATTTGGCTAAATATTGTACTTTTAAATGCTTAAAGTACTATAAATACTATAATTTTTGAATACTTGATTTTAAGTACAATTACAATTTTAAATACTATAAAAATACTAATAAATACTATAAATGCTAAGCAGTGGAATATATATAGAAGATTTAAAATATCATAGCTTGAGAGTATATTATATATATCTAGACCAAGAAAATACTGTAATTCTTATATTACTAAATATTAATAAGTTGATATATAAAATATGCAAAGTTACTATAAATACAAGTGAGTATACTTAGATAATTAATTAAATGAATGCAAATCAAATAACACTGTATAATAGTATATCTTGTAAGCAAGTAAAGTCAAGACTTAAATAGCCTAAAAATTAACAGTTCTTATTAATAACACTATTACTATGTAGAAGGTCAGGGGGTTGAGGAGAGCGTTATAAAAAGTAAAAAGAATAAAGAGGAAGGCTATCAAGATACAATAAGGGACAAATGGTATTTTCCACAAAGATGAAGTTTTTTGATTTTGATTTTTTTTTTCACTCAGTCATCAATCTCCTCCAATTCTTCCTTAGCCGCAGCCGAAGCTCTATGATAAATCTCGCAGCTAGATTGTCTCTATGCCTGTCCTTTTCAGCTTTTGCTCTGTCAGGCTTCTTTAATGGCTGCACTTCCTGTTCTCCAATACAGGCAAGTAAAATCCGATCTTCAGCTTAATTCACCTTCCCGCTATGGCCAGCAAATAAGGAACAAGATTTTTCTGAGTTCTTATGTGTTCCTTGCTCCACCAAACCTCTTTTTACGCAGACAGTTTCAGCGCCCTCAGACTTTCCTTTTCTGCGCCGGCTAGACGAGCTCTGTGCCTTGGCAAACTGCTCCTCTGTAATGTCTTTCAATTAGATTGTTAATTCCATCGACCATGTTAGGGTAACATCAAATCCTGCTTCCAGCCGTGTATTTAGTATCTTCAATTCATCTGCCCCCGTCATTAATAAGTATTTCTGTATATAAAAAAAAACCCCGAGTGACTTTATATTTATATTCCATATGGTATCTTCTGTGATGTCTTTTGTGTAGATTATTAATTCCAACAACCATGTTAGGGTAACAACCAGATCATCTGCATGCCCCTATTCCATAGTTCTCTTGCCTTATAGCTCAACATATGCGTAGTCCATCTTTCATAGAGTCCATAATAGAAAGTTCCAGTCCGCTCAATCACAGGCCATCTTCCACATCCCAAAAACACCAGCACTGCAGAGATCTGTTATTCTTCTCAAAATAGTATAAGTCTGTAATTTGCCTCCGTTATGTTTTCATGTAACTGCCTTCTATAAATCCCGCTTATTATATTAAATCGTCTCTTAAATAACTGGCATTAGTCTGTTGGTAAAAAAAAATTTTTTTAGTTTAAAATTTTTGAGTTTTGTAGAACCTGCTTCTTCTTTTCTTAACTTGTTGTGGCTTAGATCTCCACCATGGTTGCTTTTCTAAGACTTGTATGTTAACTGGTTGAATTACATGCTGGTCTTTAACTTGATAAGACATCAAATCGAGATCCAAAGCCGCCTCTCTTATATTTATAGGTGATCCAACTGTAACCTCTGAGGGTGAATCCAAAAGCGGCTCATCCAAAAAGCCCTCTGTAACTTGTTTTTCCATTACCTCCATCTCCATCTGCTTACCCTGAGCTGCAATCTCTTGTTCATTTTGCTTTTCTTTGTCACCCTCCTGTATTCCTGACACTGATGACATACGTGGAGACGTTGGGCCCATTTAAAAACCTTGTAGTAAAATTATTCCGCTTTTTCAACAGTGTTTAATTGATATCTTTCTCCTTGATGTCTCAATATGATACCAACTGGAGCATCCCACCTAAATGGGATGTTTTGTTTCTTTAGCTCAGTCACCAAAAATCCAAAGTCCTTTCTGTCTTTTAACATCTTGGACGGCAGCTCTTTATATATCCGGATCTTTATTCCATTCACTTCTAGAGTGGAGTTAAAAGACTTTTGCACAATATCATTTCTTATTCCTTTATCAGTAAAATAAATCACCACATCTCTAGGCAATTGCCTTTGCGTTGCCACCCAAGAATTTACTCTGTAGATCTTATCAATTTTACAGAATACCTCTTCAGAGCTGACCTTTAAAATCACAGCCAAAGCTTCAGCAGACATCTTTCTCAAATCCTCTCTGCTATTTTCCTTTATTCCCCTCAGTCTGATCGCAAATTCCATGGATCTGAATTGCATCATTGTGACTTCATTTTCAATCCTTTGCATTATATTATCTACATTATAAGTCTTGTGATCATTCCTTCATTTTTGACTCTATTTCTGAGCCATTTTCTTGAATCATTGTCAAATCATTTTCAATTCTTTGCATTTTATTATCCAAATTATAAATCTTATAATCAGCTTCCTTCATTTTAGACTCTACTTCTAAATTGATTTCTTCCAATTTTTTATCCATCTGTACAATTACCTCTGAAAAACCTTTCAAAGTTGTTACAATATATCTCTTCAGGTTATCATACTTTTGTTGAACCAGCTCTTTAATTTCCTGTCTAAATTTTTCAAAATTCTGGTTCATAATCTCATCATGTCTTGCCAACGCCTCCACAACAAATTCCTTTAAGTCTTTAAAACCATTCTTCTGCGTCTGTAAGCTCAAGAATTGCTCTTGTGATTTATAAATGGGGGAGACCCCCCCAAAGCTTTGAAGTCTGACTTTGTCAGCTTTAACGCCATCCTGCCACGCAAACAGACTCTTTTTAAAGAAAAAGTCTTCTCTCCACACAATATCAATATCAAGTCTCTAAAAAAGGAGAAGCATGAAGCAGAAATTTTTCCCCTTCTCTTCTAACCAGCGCTATTACTTCAGATACTTTGTAGCATATTAAACCATTCAGACAGAAGGACTTTCGCTTTCAGCTTTCTTCTCAAGCCTCTAAAGCCAGCTGCCATTTTAAACTTTTTTTCCCCTTTCACTTTTTCTTCATTCTTTTTTTATTTCTTTTATTTCTTTTTTTCTTTTTCTTTTTTCTTTTTATTTATTTTTTATTGAAAAAGTTTTCAAATACAAATTTCCCCCCTTTTTTCTCCCCCCTCCTCCCTAACCCCCCCTCACCACCCGTCCACCCTGTGACTTCTTCAAAATAAAAACCTAATTCATAACAGATTATATAATATTTTACCATCCCCTTACTCCCTCCTCCAAATACTGACCCTTACTTTCTAATAATATTATTAATATTATTACTTCCCCCTTTTACCATACATTTCAAAGTAACATTCTACTATAACATTGTATAATAACTTCTGATTTAGCACAGTAATATTGGTATGACTCCCAATTTAGTAATAATCTGCCCTTTTTCCTCCCCCATACATATATCTACATATTAATATAACATTTCAAAACAACCTTCCACTTTAAAACTATATAATAAATCCTAATTTAACATTTACTCTTTTATAACATTTACTCTTTTGTATATATTAATATAACATTCCAAAGCAGCCTTCCCCTATAAGACTATATAATAAATCCTAATTTAACATTTATTCAACTCTGTCCATTTCCTTCACTCCCGTAAATATATCTCTTAAACATCTCTGTTCTTAAACTAAACAATCATTAAACTAGCCTGTATCCACCCACATTCCTACAAAATTACCTTGCATAACAATTCTTAAAATCTTTATTCTTCTGCCCACCCTACTAAAATATATATATATATATTCCCTTATATAAATAAAATCAATGACTTTAAACTTATAATCCATATAATGTCTTCTTTTTATTGAAAAAGTTTTCAAATACAAATTTTCCCCCCTTTTTTCCCCTCCCCCTCCCCCTCCCTAACCCCCCCTCCCCACCCATCCCCCCTGTGACTTCTTCGTAACAAAAAAAAACCTAATTCATAACAGATTACTTACTCCCTCCTCTAGATATTGACCTTTACTTACTAAAAATATTATTAATATTATAACATCCCCCTTTATCCATACATATCAAAAAAGAGACAAGAAAGGGAAAAAAAAGACATTATACTATGACACTGTAGAATAACTTCTCCACTTTAAAACTATACGATAAGTCCTACTTTAACATTTAATCTTCTATATATATTACTATAACATTTCAAAGCGGCCTTCCCCATAAAATCTAGTTTAACATTTATTCCACTCTATCCATTTCCTCCACTCCCCCAAGTATAACACTTAAAAATCCCTTTTCTTAGACTAGTCAATCTACTAACTAGCTTATTCACCCACTATCATGCAAAATTGCCATACACGACATTTCTTAACATCTTTGATTCACTGCCCACACTACTTAAAAATATATGTCTATATTTTCCATTATATCTAAATAAAAAAAAAGAAAAGACAATGACTTTAAATTTATAATCCATATAGTATCTTCTTTGAGGTCTTTCCACTGGATTGGTAGAACCAACATCCATAATCGGGTAACATAGCTCACTGATGCAACAGTTTATTCAGGATCTTCAATCATATCTGCCCCCATCAGTAGTAAATATCTTCTTATATGTATAAAAGTAAAAACAACCACCCGAGTGACATTATAATTATATTCCATATAGTAATAATTGTGGGTTTCATCAGGATTATTAATTCCCATCATCGTAGTGGGTAACAACCCGATCTTCTGCATGCCCCAGCATAATTCTCTTGCCTTGTGATTCAAGATAATATAATATGTTTATCAACACAAAAAGAAATTCCAAAATGGATAATTCAAATCCATCAGTTTAAGGCTCGTTTCACGTCCCCAGATTACGGCCATGCAGAGATCTGCCACAAACCTCAGGATGATATTAACCAATACGTCGCCTCTTCTGTGTTTACACATAATCGATCATATTTTAAAATCACTGGCTTCACTGTTGCCTGATTTAGAAATTTCTATTTCTATGCCACCTATTTCTTTTTTTCTTTTCTTTTTGTGGGTTTGGTTTCCATCCTGGTTCCCTTTCTACAAAATATGTATCATCTGGTCGGTTTTTATTCTGCTTTGTAGATTGGTCTTGTTGGTTTTGCTTTTGTATCTCATATTTCTTTTTTATCCCTTGTATATCCCCTAATTGGTTTCCATGTTTATCCTTGCCTTGATAAGTCATCACATTAAGATTAGATGCCTCTTCTCTCAAATTTGTAGATAGTCCAGCTGGGGTATCCAATAAATCCAAAGGCAATTCATCTGGTACAGTCTCTGTAATTCGAAATTTTACCTTTATTTCCGGCTCCTTCTGCTTATCCTGTATTATACCTGGAGATGTTAAATTCATTTTCAACCTATTTTGATAAAATTCTTCCGCTCTTTCAACAGTATTTAGCTGATATCTTTCTCCTTGGTATCTAAATATAATACCAACTGGGGCGTCCCACCTGTAGGAGATATTTCTCTTTTTTAACTCATTCACCAGAAAACCAAATTTCTTCCTTTCCATCAATATCTTAGGTGGGAGTTCCTTATAAATCCAAATCTTTCTTCCATACAATTGCAAATTAGAATTAAAGGAATTTTGAACGATATTATTCCTAATTTCCTTATCTGTAAAATAAATCACCACATCTCTAGGCAATTGCCTTTGCTTAGCAATCCAGGAGTTGATTCGATAAGCTCTGTCGATCCTACAAAACACTTCGTCAGGTTGAACCTTTAGAATCCCAGCTAGAAATTCAGAAGATATTTTCCTTAAATCCTCTCTATTATTTTCCTGCAAACCTCTTAATCTTATCGCATATTCTGTGAAATTATATTGTACCATTAAAATCTCTTTTTCAATCTTCTGTTGCAGATTTTCTACATTACCATACTTTTGATCAGCATCCATTTTAGATTTTTCTTCTAAGCTATTATCCTGAGTGTTTGTCAAATCATTTTCAATTTTTTGAATTCTATTGTCCAATTTATCTTGAATTTCTTCCATTTTAGACTCTAGTACATTAGTATTTGTGTCCAACTGCATCATAAATCCTGTAAAACCATTAACCACTTTTGAGAGTTTTTTCTCCAAAAAATCAAACTTAGATTTCACCAATTCTTTAATTTCCTGCTTAAATTTTTCAAATTGCTGATTCACAATCTCCTCCCTTCTTTCAATCTCCTCTATAAAAAATTCTATTATATTAAAATCAGGTTTCTGAGACTGAAGAATTAAGACTTGTTCCTTTAAGTTGTTGGTGGGGGGATCCCCCCCCTTCTTGTTTATCTGACTTTATGAGTCTCAGTGCCATGTTTCCGCCCAGGCAGGCTTTGTTAAAAAAAAGCAAGAAAAAAGGACTTCTTTCCAATCAACAACAATATCAGGTCTCCAAGGGAAAAAAAAAGAGAGAAAGGCACAGGAGCGAAGTTTTGTCTACAAATGTAGCCAGTGGTATTTATTCCGCTACATTGTAGTAATAGAAAACGGAAGCCTCTCCTCCAGCCAACGCCATTTTAAAAGGCTTTTTTTTCCCTCCTTCCTCTCCTCCTCTCTCTTAAGTAATTTCTTTTTTAAAAAATCAGTAAAATACTTGCGGTTCAATATTACAGGTCCAGCTCACATTTTCTTTGAGTAGTCTGTTAAATTTGCAGGCTTGCTTTTGACGCCTGGCTCTGCATCAGCAGAGGTCTCCCAAAGCCCGGAGCGGCGGCTGGGGATACGGGGCATCTCATCCGCTCCGTCCCAAAAGTAAAAAAAAAACTTTTGGGACTCCGCAGAGAGTTCTACCCACCCCTGCCGGCTCTATCTCCGTTTCCTCATGGAAACGGAGTTTTTTCGAGCCGCCGTTCCGTTGTGAAGGCGGCTCTGACAGGCAGTGGAAGCTGACGATCCCAAAGGAACGTCTGGCAGCAACAAACAGCAAACCGGAAGTCTCCCATATAATGTCTTCTTTGATGTCTTTCCACTGGATTGTTAACTCCATCATGCATATTAGGGTAACATGGCATCCTGATTGCAACAGAATGTTCAGAATCCTCAGTTATCATCTGCCCCATCAATAATAAATATCTTCGTGTATATAAAAAAAGAAAACAACCACCCGAGTGACATTATAATTGTATTCCATATAATATCTGAAATAGTGGATTTCTTCAGGATTATTGATTCCCACCATCATAATGGGGTAACAACCAGATCTTCTGCATGCCCCAGCATAGCTCTCTTGCCATGTAGCTCAGCATAAACATGATATATTTATCAAAAAAAAAAGTCCAAAATAGATAATTCCAGTCCAACACTTTAAGGCCCTTTTCACATCCAAAAATTACAGCATTGCAGAGGTCTATCACTCTCCTCAGGATAATATTAATCAATACTTCGCCTCCCCTATCTTTTCATGTATTCAGTCATTTTTTAAATAACTGGCTTCACTGTTGCCTATTTTAGGGATTTTTGTTTTTGTGAGATCTATTTCTTTTTTTCTTGACTTTTTGTGGGTTTGATCTCCATCCTAATCTCCTTTCCACAAATTGTATGTCTAATCGGTTTTCATTCTGATTTATAACTTGATCTTGTTGGTTTTGCTTTTGTGACTCATATTTCTTTTCTATAAGTTGTGTGTCAACTAATTGATTTCCATGCTCACCGCCCTGAGTCCTATATTGGAGAAGGGCGGTATAGAAATTTAAACAAATAAATAAATAAAATGCTTGTCTGTGACTTGATGAATCATCACGTTAGAATCCAATGCCACTTCCCTCTTATTTATAGATAATCCAGCTGAGGTGTCTAAAGAATCCAAAGGCGATTCATCTACAGAGGCCTCTGTAACTCGATATTTTTCCTTTATTTCCAACTCCTTCTGCTTATCTTGTGTTGTGCATAAAGATGTTGAGTTCATTTTCAAAAAATTTTGATGAAATTCTTCTGCTTTTTCAACAGTATTTAATTGGTATCTTTCTCCTTGATATCTCAATATTATACCAACTGGAGCATCCCACCTGAATAAAATATTTCGTTTTTTAAGCTGAGTCACCAGAAAACCAAATTTCTTTTTTTCCAATAACATCTTAGCCGGTAGCTCTTTGTATATCCAAATCTTTCTTCCAAACAATTGCAAAGTAGAATTAAAAGATTTTTGCACAATATTATTTCTTATTTCTTTCTCTGTGAAATAAATCACCACATCTCTAGGCAGTTGCCTTTGCTTTGCAATCCAGGAATTTATTCTATAAACTGTCGATCCTACAAAATACTTCCTCAGGGTGAACCTTTAAGATCCCAGCCAGAATTTCAGAAGATATTTTCCTTAAGTCATCTCTGTTATTTTCCTGTAATCCTCTCAATCTAATCGCATATTCAGTGAGATTATATTGCATCATTAAAACTTCTTTTTCAATCCATTGTTTTATGTTTTCTGCATTACAAGTCTTTTGATCAGCTTCCATTTTAGGTTTTTCTTCTAAGCTATTATCTTGAGTGTTTATCAAATCATTTTCAATTTTTTGTATTTTATTGTCCAAATTATCCTCAATTTCCTCCATTTTAGACTCTAATAAATTAATATTTGTATCCAACTTGATCATAATTTCTGAGAAACCATTAGTCACCTTTGCAATCTTTCGTTGCAAAATATCAAACTTTAATTGCACCAATTCTTTAATTTCCTGCTTAAATTTTTCAAAGTTCTGATTCACAATCTCATCCCTTCTTACAATCTCCTCCAAGAGGAATTCAATTATATTAAAATCAGTTTTCTGAGACTGTAGGTTTAGAACTTGTTCATATAATTTGTAGATGGGGGAATCCCCCCCCACTGCTTGTTTGTCCGGCTTTGTGAGTCTAAACGCCATATTTCCACACAGACCAACTCTTTTAAAAAAGAAAAGAAAAGCAAAGAAAGGGAAAAAAAAGCTTCTTTCCAAACAAGATCAATATCAAAACTCCAGGAAAGAGAAAACACAAAAGTGGAGCTTTATCTTCAATTGTAGCCAGGAGTATTTATCCGCTACTTTGTAACTTAATAGGAGACGGAAGGACTTTCCCTTTCAGCCCCTTCTCAAGCCTCGGCAGTCGCCATTTTAAAAATTCTTTTTTCCTTCTTCAGTAACTTTTATAAAATAAATGAAAATACTTGCGATTCAGGGTCACAGGTCCAACTCTCATCCTCTTTAATTGATCTGTTAGTTTTCTTTAATAGGCTTGTTCTTGTCGCCTAGCTCTGCAGAAAGGCAGAGGTCTCCCAAAGCCCGGAGCGGCGGCGGGGGAAATAGGGAGCCTCATCTGCTTCGTCCCCAAAAGTAAAAAAAAAAACTTTTGGGGCTTCGCAGAGAGCTCTACCTACCCTCGCCGGCTCTATCTCGCATTTCCTCATGGAAATTGAGTTTTTCGAGCCGCCTTTCTGTTGTAAAGGCGGCTCTTTACAGGCGATGGGGCTGGCGGTCCCAAGGGACCGTCTGGCAGCCACTTTTTCTTCATTCTTAAAATCAGTCATAGGGTTGTTACAAATACTTGCAATTTAGAGTCCCAAATCCGGATTTCATCCTGCTTATTTAAGCAATCTGTTAGTTTTCGCTGATTAGGTTGGTCACATCATCTAGCTCTGCAAGGCACAGAGTTCCCCTGAAGCCCGGAGCAGCGGCGAGCTGGATAGGGACCCTCATCCTGCTTCCTCCCCAAGAGTAAAAAAAAAACTCTGGAGACTTCGCAGAGGGCTCTACCTGTTCTCGCTGGCTCTCCTCACATTTCCTTAAAGAAACGGAGTTTTTCGAGCCGCCTCTAAGCTGTGAAGGCGGCTCTTTACGGGCGGCGGGGCTGGCGGTCCCAAAAGACCGTCTGGCAGCGACCGCAGACTCAGATTTTTATTAAAAAGTAAAACACATAGTTACGCTCTTTCCATGTCACTTTTTCTAAATATTATCAAACACATATAGGGAAATTCTGTAGCAATTTGGAGGAAAAATTGATTTTTATTGTTGCATTTGCTTTGGAAAGAAGCTTTGAGAGAGTAATACTGTATTCCTTTTGCAACAGATATGGATCTGTTCCTGGGGTGTTTATATACTAGTATGGAGACTATTCTTTTTCTGTATATACGGAATGGCTGTAGTTTTAAAGCAAAATAAACCTTAACCTATAGAAAATAATTCATATTTTCCTTTTCATTAGAAGAGGAATGCTCTGCAATAGCAAATGTGCATTTTTAATTAGTGAATTTAGTTATTTCCCCAGAAATCTGCCTACTATTAAATTATACTAATACAATATGTACAATAAATAAATACACTACTACAATAAAATAACTACTCAAAACAATAAACAATTACTAGTTGCTACACCAGATTTTAAAATCTTCTAGAAAAATATGAAGGAAGCAATGTTTTTTTCAGAGAAAGGGAGCACTGACAGAGAATGCCTGCTCTCATGACCTTTCCCATTAAACATCTTGGATTTATTGTCCCTGTTCACCAAATTGTTTCTTTCATAGTACTGAATAAAGGTCACCTATTGCCTACTTTTCATCTCTGTTTTGCTGTTACAGGTAATCTTTGCTTAAAGACCGTTCAAAGTTGCAATGATGCTTAGTGAGTGGTACTTACAACCAGTTGTCAAAGTTGCAGCTGTAAAAGTACTCCTGCAGTCAGATGATTGTAGTTTAGGCTCTTAGTAACCAGCTTGTATTTCTGATGGTGTCAGATCCACCATCATGTCCTGCCATTCTGTTGGAGGGGAGGGAGAAAGGAAAGCATTTTTCACATGCTTTAACTTTTGCTGTAAGCTTGGGAATAAGGGAGGGAGATTATCTTCAGAGGCAGAGCAGACTTCCTCCCAGTCAGTGGCTTGGTGGTCATGTGACTGGGTGGGCGTGGCCAACTCGACATCACTCACGTCAAGAGGCATCTCTCCTGGCCCCTTCCCTCCCAGCCACTCCTTGTCATACCTGTATCTATAATTCTGTAAAAATGTTGTTCACCTTTTTTTGACTTTATTATCTGTACCTACATACTATAGATGTATTTTCATGGACCACTGAAAGGAGGAAATGGCTCCCATACTTCGCCCAAAAGTGTGATAGGCAGGTCACAAAACAGACTTTTGAGGGACTGCCACAAAGAAGGGGGAGGGCAATATATTTTCCAAAGAAGCAGAAGACAAAACAAGAAGCAATAGATGGAAACTGAACAAAGAGAGAAGCAACCTAAAACTAAGGACAAACTTCCTGACAGTGAGAACAATTAACCAGTGGAACTACTTGTCTCCAGAAGGTCTGGGTGCTCAATCACTGGAGGTTTTTAAGAAAAGTCTGGACAGCCATTTCTCTTAAATGGTATAGGGTCCCCCACAAACTCCCTTCTAAGTGTTATTCTGTTATTCTGACACCTTTCCCAGGCCCTCTACTCAGATTTTGGCATCCTCAGTTATTCCTGCCTGAGCAGAAGATCTCCAAAGTCCCTTTCAACTCTGTTATTCTATTATTTCTGAGAAAACACCCACACCCACCCACCCACCCACCCACCCACACACACACACGCACACTCAATTTAAACAAATTCCCTTGTTTTGGAGATTTTAGAATCAGAAGGTACCTTGGAGGTCTTATAGTTCAATCTTCTGCTCAAGGCAGAAGACCTCTTACATATGCAAGTTCGCAGACATCCCAGCTTTGTTTCCTGGCTGCAAGAACTGCAGGCAGCCTTCCCCACCACACACTTCCTCCTCCCGCCACCACATGCAAGGTGGGAGGCCCGAGAGAAAGCGCCTGGTCTGGGCATACAGCCCTCCATGATGGAGCCCATCCTGGGGAGCAAAGCAAGAACTTTCTGAGCCATCCTGAAGGATGTCACAAAGTGGCGGCGGCAGCAGCGGTGGAAGGAGAGCTCCAGAGCAGTGGCAGCAGCTCTCCGGATGGGCGGCCCTTGGAGAAGGAATTTTCTCTCAGGCCTCCTACCCATCAAGATGTTGCTTGATCTTGTGGCCGCTTCTTGCGGCCCTTGTTGGTGCTGGGCATGCCTTGGGCACTCGGGGAGATGCTCCACATACTCTCCGGGTTGGCAGCTGTTTCTCTCCATTGCTCTTGCTGGGAGAGCATCTTGTGCAGCACAGCGAAATTTAGCAGCTGTGAGCTGCCGCTTTTCTCTCCATCTGTATAGCTCTGTGGCAGAGAGAAACAGCCAGATTGAATGCTGTTTCTCTGCCACAGTGCTTTCCGGACGGGACTTAGAGGAAAGCAGCAATTCATGGCTGCTAAATTTCGCTGTGCTGCAAAAGACGCTCTCCCAGCAAGAGCAGCAGCAGAGAGAAACAGTGGCTGGCCCAGAGAACACATGGAGCGGCTGCTTCTCTCCACTGCTGCTATTGCTGGGAGAGCGTCTTTCACAGCACAGTGAGCCTTGGGCACTCGGGGAGATGATCCACATGTTCCCCCAAAACAATGGCCCAACCTGGCTGTTTCTCTCTACTGCAGTGCTTTATGGATGGGACAGTAAGATAAGAACCTTACCCAAACCACTTCAGCCCACCTGCGCCTGTGCCGCTCCCCCGCTTCCCTCCCACCCGTGCTTCCCCCCTGCAGCCCTTCAGCCAAGCATGGCAGGCTGTAGGCCAGGTAAATTGCTTTGACCTGAGGGGAGAGTGTAGTTTGAGGCCAGGGCAGGGTTCTCTAGACAAGAGTGGGAACCGAGCATAGATTTCCCAGGGGGGAATGCATTCATCGGCCCTGGGGGTGAGATGTAAGTAAAACAGAAACTTATCTATCTAGGGAGTGCTGAAGGCTTAAGTTAGGAGTGAGGAAGCCGGAGAGCAGCTGAGCCATGGGCGCCACATGGGCTAGGCTAGGGCCTAGATGATCTGCGATGGCTGAGGATCCAGGTAAGCTGGTGAGCCTGTGAGGGAACCAGAGAGAGCCTAGGTGAGCTGTGATGGCTGGGGAGCCAGAAAAGTGGGTGAGTGAACTGGCTGGGCCATGGCGCCACTTGGAGAGGCAGGCAAACTGGCTGGCCCGAAGAGACTGTCTGGTCAACGCAATAGATGGGGCTGCCTGCATGCCGAGGCAATCCGACTGGGGTAGGCTGCTACCCAAGTCCAGGAGGGAGGCGGGCTCCACTCTATGGTGCTGGCTGCAGGGCCACACAATCCATCAGGGGTAGGTCAACCACCCTTCCCAGCCCCACTTCCCCAAGGGGGGCACTTATCTGTTCTGCTGCTGGAGTGGTCGGGAGCAGCCCAAGGCAGGCAGCAGGCCAAGATGAGCGGGAGGCCACCGCATCGTAGGCTGCAGCAAAGGCAGGTAGGCAGGGCCACGTAGCCACATGGTTGAGGCAAGGGAGCCAAAGAGCAGCTGCAGCTATGCCGCAGTGTGACTCTAAGGTGCCAGCCAATGTGTGTGATGCTAATAAGTAGTGGCTGGGTGGGGCAGGGCAGGGCCAGCCAGCAATTTAACAACTGGTTCGGCCGAAGTGGTACAAACCAGTTGAATCCCACCACTGCTACCAGCCAGTTCCAGTCTGGTTCCAAGATTGTTGAGTTCTGAGAGTGAACCGTTATCTGCCTAGCACCTCAGCATTCTCAAAACAACATTGCGGCATCACATTGGCTCCTGGTAGACTAGTCAGTGGGGTTGGGTTTGAGAAAATGGAAGAATTGCTTTGCGTGGGACCTTCAGTTTCTGCCTGACTTTACTTTCTCTCAGTAAGAGTTCTTTTGATTCAGTTCAATGGAGTCAAGAGTTTTGCTTTCTTGAGGGACCAGCTGGGGCAGGTCCTTACAGATGGTTGTAACTCCTCATGGTCACATTATCATAATTTTCAAACTTCCCTGCCAGCTTCCCACAAGCAAAGTCAATGGAGAAGCTACAGGAAAGGTTGCAAGGCTATCTGGTAAGGTCCCCTGGCTTTTCTGTGCTTCCACTGTCCACGCCTGATCTCATTGTGTTTATACCCTGCCACACAGTCCAACTCCTGGTTTTCCTGTACTGGTCCCCAAGTTTCCCAGTTTCCCTCAACACAAACAGTTGTTTGTGCTCTGACACTTTCAGGGGTTCCCCTGGCCCTTACATAGAACTTCTACTACTTGTCATTTAATGACCAGCAGGGGGATATAACAGCAACTGGGACTAGTAGCATTGTTGTCACTAAGCAATGGGGTCATTGTACTTTATGACAACATCACTTAGAGAGGGGAATACTGGTCCAAATTGCTATCGTAACTGGAAAAAAACAAAAATAAAAAAACAACAGTTAAGATTAGAATAACCAAAGGCCACTTCCATTGGGACTCTCCATGCTAAATATCTTCAATATTGTTTCTAGATGCTCTACAAAAGTCTGTGGCTTTTGATAACTATAACTATTGCTATAGATCAGGGATGGCAAACCTTTTTGACACCAAGTGCCAAAAAGGGAGCACTTTGTGTGCGCACATACGCTCGTCGGGGCTTCGGCCAGGAAGAGCAGCTGCCCAGGGGGCATGTGCATGCTGAATAAGGTACTTCCAATTTCTGGTGTGCTCTTCCAGTTTTTGGCGTGAATGCGCACACACCAATCAGCTGGCTAGTGCACATGCTCATGCCAGAAAACAGAAGACCAGTTTTTCCGGTTTCTGGCATTGGCGCACGCACAAAGGCCAGCTGATCATCATGTGCGCATGCACGCCAGAAACCCAGAAGAGGAACAGGCGATGGCGCATGTGCCAGGTGATATGGCTCTGCATATGGTGATGGTGAACCATAGGCTCACCATCACGGCTACAGATAATGTAGAGAATTTATGTTAAAGCCTCTGCCTATTGTTCATCATTCATTTTATACCTCTCTCTGCCTTGGCCTGCTTTTTCTCCCATTTTGTCACTATTTTTGATCTTTGCTGATGCTTAATAAACTTCTAGTTAGCTGAACTGTGCCATGACCTAGATTAAAGGATGGGTGCAAGCTAAACAACATATTATCCATATAATCTTCAAATGGATAGAAGGGGATCTTTAGCAGGTATACTCAACCTGCATGCAACTGTTGGGTACATTTTATTTGAAACTAAATTCTTGAAGTAGAACTGTGATTGTGAGCTATATAGAGCTATATATAGTTTATAGGTAATAAACAACATTACACCTGGAAACATAGCGATAGCTATGTTATGTGATAATACTGGGTCTAGCCCCGTGATGCAAAAGTATGGCATGTGTGTCAGAGGTGGTACAGAGAGCCTTCTCTGTGGGCAGGCATTGCTGTGCCCTGAGACATTGGCCCAACCCAGCCATGGCCAACACCAACCTCGCTAACATGAGGGCTGGAGGGGTGGGAATGGGATCTGGGAAGGGGTATGATGGAAAGGGGACAGGCCAGCAGCTGAGGAACGAGCACGAACTGCGGCAGCTGCTTCCTCCTCCTTCTCCTCACACAACTCCCTGGCTGGCTGTTGCTGGGCCAGGAGGGCATTCCCAAGTGGGGATACTCTCCTCAAGCAAGCGGCCGGGCTCAGCCAAAGTGCAGCGAAGGAGCGCAGAGTGGGCGGGTTAACAGCTGATGGGTGAATGTCTTTGGCAAGGGCGCTTCAGCTTTTTTCAAGCCTGATCTACAGGGTGGGCGTGCAAGATTCGGCAGGGCCAACCTCCTTTTCCCACTGCCCTGAGCTTCTTTACTCCTCCAGCTGAGTGGTGCCGTGGGCGACGTTGAAGTGTGAAGGGCCCGGCCCCGCAGTGCTTCATTGCTCAGTTGAAGGCTTCATTCAGTCTTCAAACAGTACGGCTGGCCGTGGAATTGGAATCAGCCAGGTGCAGGAACCAACACCGTCCGTGGCCCTGGTGTGCTGCTCACTTGCATGTGCCAGCCTTACTGTTTGAAGGCTGAATGAATCCTTCACCTGAACGACAAAGCACTGCAGGGCCAGGCCCTTCACACTCACATCTAGCCCACCAGAGTTTGCTGCACCAGGACAGGAATGAGACCCTGTCTCATGGAGCCTATTGTTGCTTGGGCAAGGAGGACAATGATGAAGACGAGGAAAAGAATGGCAAAGCTTTGCGCCAGCCAGCCAGGAGCAGGTCAGGCGTGGCTGGCTGGCAGTTGGGGAGGTGACAATCATGGTGCTTAGGTGGCTGCTGCTGCGAGCAGCTTGCATGCCCCAACTAAAGCTGGAATTCACTGTGCCGGGGGAGAAATGAGAGGCCCTGCTATCCCGCAGGGCCTGCCACTGCTTGAGTGGGGAGGACGAGGAGAAAAATGATTGCTCAGTTGGCTCTCCTCACCACCACCATTGCCAGATCCTGATAATGTCTAAATTAGGAAATATTAGTATACCCTTCAGCAAGCAGAAGGTTTTTTAAAGAATAATTTTACAATATACCCCATGTGATTATATTGCTGTGGGAGCTAAGAATGAAGTATTTTAAAGTAAACATCTGAAATTTGCCAGCAGGTTTTTAATATATTCAGTACCTTTAAATATTGAAGGTATTTTAAAAGTCATTGGAAGATGGGGTAGAAGGTAAGGATTAGAACTTTCATAAATGGAAGTATTTCAATTATTCTCCACCACCAGGTAAAATATACACACGGCCACTCACTCACTATACTGGCTGAGTTTACACACTGTAGTAAGACCTATTGTGGATTGCTTAATTTTGGTTTGTGGTTTATGATTTAAAGTTCAGTGCAGCCCTTTTCTGTGGCCATTATAGCATCATCCATATTATGTGCTAAATATGAAAACATTATTTTTTTAAAATAAAAGTAAGTTTTATTAGGGTTGCCAGGTCTGCTTCCAAAAAATAGCGGACAAGTGGGGGGGGGGTGTTAAGTAGTAAAAAAATCGTATTAAAATAATCACTTCAAAACTTTACTTAAAATTCAAAACATCAAATATATTATAATAATATGTAAAATATTAAATTACATTTTACTTTGCTGTTGTGTGTATTTTTTATTTGACTGCGCAGCTTTGATCAATTCTTTGTGTTTAAGGAATAATTCTTTAATTTCAGTACAACGTTGAGAAATAGTAAAAAATATACAAAGTTCACTTCGAACTGATGGTACAAGCAGTCGGTTATATTCGTCAGTCCACAAATTTCCCAAAATTTCTCATTGTATTTTTTTTGCAAAGAATCATGCAGCTTACACATGATAATGTAAATATCACATGCAAGAATTTTCTTGCTTTCCAGCTTCAGTAGGGTGTCTTGCATTATATACTGTCTTGTGCACAGTCACTCATGCCCTTGTCACCTCTCGCCTTGACTACTGCAATGGGCTCCCCTTGAAGAGCACCCGGAGGCTCTAGCTGGTCCAGAATGCAGCAGCACGGGTAGTGATGGGAGCAACATGGCGCTCCCATGTAACACCGTTCCTGCGCGAGCTGCACTGGCTCCCGGTGGTCTTCCAGGTGCGCTTCAAGGTGTTGGTTATCACCTTTAAAGCGCTCCATGGCATAGGGCCTAGCTATCTGCGAGACCGCCTGCTGCTACCGACGACCTCCCATCGACCCGTGTGCTCCCACAGAGAGGGCCTCCTCAGGGTGCCATCAGCCAAACAATGTAGGCTGGTGACCCCCAGGGGGAGGGCCTTCTCGGTGGGGGCTCCCACCCTCTGGAATCAGTTGCCTCCGGAGATAAGGAGAATCCATGACCTCAATGCCTTCCGTCGTTCCCTTAAAACCCATCTTTTCCAGCAAGCCGGGTTGGCTTAAGAAGAAATTTTTAAATTCTTTTAATCAGTCTGTGATTTCTTAACTTTCGGGCCAAAATTTATATATATATTTAAATGTTTTTTTAATATTTGTATTCTATGTTTTTTATCTTGGCTGTACACCACCCTGAGTCCTCAGGGAGAAGGGCAGTATATAAATTGGAAATTAAATTAAATTAAAATTAAATTATTGACATGAAGAAGTGCGTGAAATATAAATACAATTCTGAAATTGTTGGTTCATCGTCCTTTGCGAGTTCATTTTCCTGATCCGAAATAAGGTTCCAGATAACCTTATGGTACTCATCAGATCCAAGAGAAATAAAATACGATTTTAGAGGTATCCAGTTTAAAAGAAGTCTTTCAACCGCTTTAAACAAACTTAACCAACGTGTTGGAACATGGCGCAAAACTTCATGGAATTCTGACTCGCAAAACTCAAAAAATGATTTCAACTCTTCTCGTTTCTTTGCAGAATTTGAAAATTCGGCAAAAACCTTCAGCACTACATTTTCGATATCAAAAGATAACTGCTTTAATGCATTTTTTGCGCTGTTGTGTAAAATGTGATTATTGCAATGAGCAGCTACAATATTGTCATTTTCCAGCAATAATTTTTGGTAAACAGATTTGTTCACTCCATAATTGACCGATGCATTATCTGCTGAATAAGCTGAAACATTATTTATTTCCAATTCGTTGTCACTAAGAACTCGACACAGCTGATTTTTTATTGATGTAGAATCTTCAAAAGAATCCTCATAAAAGTCTAAAATTTTCACACACAGTCCTTCTTCAAAAGTAAAATATTGTGCAACAACGGGATACATTTTGCGATTTCCCTTGTTTGATGTGTCAGTGGAGAGAGAAAATGGAATTCCAGTTTTAAGATCATTGAGAACCAACTCAATAGAAAAAGGATACAAAACCTCATTGACAATAGCTTCTTTTTTACAATTTCTGAATCATCAAAAATTTGCTTCATTAACTTAATACTGCAATCTTGAGCCAGCAAAGAAATATGGTATTTGATCCCATGGTAAGTTTCAGCCATTTCAGCTACAGTCATTTTCTCACTGAAAGAGGAGTCTTTAACAATGAAAAACGAATTGATTCGCTTGTTGCTGGAAGCTATTTTCTCCTTATCTAAATGATTTTTTGTGCTTGCATGCTGTGTGACAGCTTTTATACCATTATATTCAATTGTGAACGATTTCTGACACAATTTACAGTAGGCCGTCGTATTTGTTCTGTCGGTTTCGTTGTTGGTAATCCATGCAAAAGTAGCTTCCCAGTCTTTGGTGTATTTGCACACTCCTCTCTTTCATTTTAAAGAATTCGAAATCTCGCCGCTGTCACTCTCATCACTCGACGCCATTTTAGGTCAGTCGACACAAGCTACAATACATTTTAAAAATGTGAACTGTACATAATTTTATAATATATTTTTATTTTAATCTCATCATTATTTTTTTCGGAGAATCGAGTTCAATGGATATTCAATCTTTGTCTCATTCTAATTTATGAAACTTATAATCTAGCTTTAATTTATAATCTAGCTTTAGATTATGTACCATTTCATCATAAAGCTTTTGAATAAAAAAAAATGTCCACTATTTTGTGAAAAAAAATAGTGAACATAATGTGAAAAAAGCGGACTGTCCGCTCAAATAGTGGACACCTGGCAACTGTAAGTTTTTGAATTTCACACTAACATTTATTCTAATGTTGATTTTGTTTTACTGGGAATTCAGTAATTTATTTGAAATAGACTGAAAAATTAACACCTATCTGCTTTCTTCAAATTGCTTGTTTTAAAAGATGTAACTCCAGCAATTTAATTATATTAAGTAAACATCATACAGACGTCATACAGAAAAAACAGAATGCTTTCACATGAAGAGTTTTTTAATGTTATGCATAAGTATCTCCCTATTAATGCATTTAAGGCGGTTGTAATAACAATAGATAACAAAGCAGGCATTTGTGGCTTAAATTTGAATAACACTGCACTTTAAAAATTAATGTCAAGAAAAATAATAAGAGTGATTCATGGATAGGACTTTAGCCTTATGGCTACAGGTGACAAGCTGTTTGGTAAACAATTTACAGAGTGTCTCCTCTCCTAACCATGGGCATTGCAAGCTCATTCTATTAACCTTAATAGGTTTACTTTCAAAGTGTTTTACTTGGAAGATTAAAATATAAACACTGTAATATGTCAGCCTAGAGGGAAAGCAAACCAGTAAACAGAAAAGTGAATGCAGTGTATTCATCAAATTTTGTACATGAAGGATATTGACAGCTTCTGCATGATGAGGCAAACTTTCTATATTTCTGATTGCACAACAATCCAATGAGAATACATGACAATTAATAATTCAGAAGATAAGAAGAATGCTGAATATTTAATCCAGTATACTGTTTTCCTACAGGCCAGTATGATATCTATATAAAATTAATTAATGGGACGTAAATGCAGTAGCAACTGCCAATTGTGTTTCCTTAATATATTGGAGATAGTTCATAAATATTGTGATTACTAGCCATTGATATCCTTATTCTCCTGTTGATGTTTTTGAATACTTTTATGTTCTCTTTTCGCAGAAATCAGTGGGACAAAGTGAAAAGTCCTGTGCAAAGAAGGTTCAGAGCATTGTTTATTCTGTCATTCTAAAAGGCTTTTTAAAAATTAACAAAAGCAATAGTGGTGTCTAGAAAAACTGTCTAAACTGTCTAATACTGTAACATATAATAAAACTAAGCTTAAATATTTGATAAATCATCAGCATTGATTTCCTGTGCAGTGCAGAGTGACCGGAGACAATGGTGGGCATTCTAGAATTCCTATAGAACAATAAGGAGATTCAGAAGACCAAACCAGTGCTCTGAGAAAAAGTAAAGGTTTTTTCCCTGTTCATTTGTTTCCAACTCTAGGGGGATGTGCTCGTCTCCGTCTCCTAGCTGAGGGAGCCAGGGTTGTCTGAGGACACTTTCTGGGATCATGTGGTCAGCACTGACTTCTCACTGAAATGGTACCTATTTATCTATTCACATTTGCATGCTTTCGAACTGCTAGGAAGACTCTAAGAACTGATATGCTTCAAAATAACTCTACAACTTGAGAGAAAATTCAATGCCTAGATTAATTAAGATAAACAAATCAAGTTGTATTATGACTTAGCTCAATGTGTGAACCAGACTTGTGCAGAAGACATTCTAGTGTGTTTGTATTCATTCATTCATATTTCTTAACCATCCATCTTTTTCCTGCCCAGCCATCCCTTGTTTATCTATTTACTATATTTGCAGGTAGCCTGTTCTCAAAGATGGCCAGAAAGTTCATAATTTATAATCACAAATAATAAATACTGGTATTATGGATGTGATCATTCAGTTTCTCTATTTTATGAAACTTATTCAATTCATGTACTCTCTGCCTATTTTGGAAGAGTTCTAATGTATTTCTAATGTAAAAAAATGTATATTGTATATCTTGATGTAGACAGAGAATGAAACTGTCTGCCTTCATTAGTATCGGTAAGTGATAACTGTAAATGATACATACATACCACTTATAATAATGGAATATCATGAGAGACATAAATTAATTCCATATAGTTTAATTCTAGGGGGAAATTTACATGGATCTATTGTACAACACCTTTTCTTTTCTTTGTAGCAGCTTCATTCTTTTACCAAAGTTTCTGGATTCTTGCTCCTGCTTCTTTTCCTTTATACTTTTAATTCCATCACTGTCAGCTATGAAAAGGCCTGGCCTCTAAATTTTTGCAATTTTTCCTTTTCCCTGCCATCTAATCACCCCATCATAATCTAGCAATTGCAGAGTTTTTGAATACAATTGCTGCAAAGCTGCAATTTCCTGCTCATGATGGTTTTCTTAATATCTTAATATGTTTTCTGATAATATTTTTGGTAGATAGCTATGTGTATCAGTGGTGCACTGTTTAGGGACAAGTTCAAGGTGGGTTTGTTTTTGTTTTTGCTCTTGTCTATTACTGATTTTGTCATGCTTCCTCTTTTCTGTCAGTTCTGCAGTTTTAATAGTAATGCAATGCAATACAATACTTCTGACTGGAGTTCTAAACAGATGATTCAGCCTACATGCGAATGTACCACTCTTCTGTAATACTTGAAAATATATTTATACCCTTTGAGTAAGAAAGCTCTAAAGCAGCTTTCTTACTCAAATCCAAAGTATTGCATAGTTCTATTGTATACTCATCTCCTTCCATGGCAAGTCTGAAGTAAACAAGAGAATAAGTACCTCCAAAATTTGTCACCAGAGCAGTTATCATTTCTTTTCTCTGCATTGATTTATCATATGTCATCAAGTCAGTATTGATTTATCAAGCTGAATTGGTCTCTCCACACGATATCCTTAGTGAAGCGTGCGAATCAGCATCTGCATTTCCTGTGTCGAATGAGGAAAGCACATCTTTCTCCTTCTGTCCTGGCCATTTTTTACAGAGGCACAATTGAAAGCATTTTAACAAACTGCATCACTGGTTTGGTGGCAGCAGTGCCTCAGATAAAAGGTCCATACAGAGAGTGGTAAGGACAGCCAAGATTATAGGAAGCTTGCTTTCTGTTATTCAGGATACTGTTTATATGCACTATGTGCTTAGAGCTCTAAGCATTGTTAGAGACCCCACACACTCACTTTATGATCTGTTTCTGTTGTTCCCCAATGGGAGGAGATTTCGAAGCATTTCTAGCAGGACTACCAGATTCTGTAAGAGGTTTGTTCCCTATGCCATCCATCTGGTAAATTCACAAGATTCGTTTTTCTTGCCATGTACATGTATACATCCGAACTAGACTCTGTTGTTTCTGTGTCATATAATATATGTAGATATATGCGTAATTTTGTATTTATTTATTTTGTCATGTTTATGTAGTGTATTTTAGATGTGGTGACCCTTTGCAATCAACTTTCATTTTAATGTATGCTGATTAGTGTACATTCAAAGTGAAAATAAAGTTATTCTAATTCAGAAGCTAATTCAGAAATTCTAATATGCCATCAAATCAGTAGACTTTTAGTAACTATATAGATAGATGTTTTTCCAGGAAAAGCTGTCTCCAACTTGGTTCTTCAGATTTTCCAGTGGCATGCTCATTGTTGCTGTAATTGAGTCCTACCACCTTGCTGCTGGTCATTCTCTTCTTTTCTTTCCACTCACCTCTCCCAGTCTACTATCAAATTAAAATCAAATCAAACCAATGTCCACTAGCTCTCTAGTTCCTTCTAAGAAAACTATTATAACTATCTCCAAGAAACTACATCTTCAAATAATGTGTCCAAAATATGATAATTTGAGCCTGGCCATTTATGCTTTCAGTAAGAACTCTAGATTTTATTTTAATGATTCATTTGTTTACTTGTTTTTGGCTATCCATAATATTTTCAGGAATATTCTCCAACACCAAAGTTCAAAAGCACCAATATTCTTTTAACTTGCTTCTTCAGAATCCAATTTTAACTTATATTGCCTGCATGAATGTTTGTGGGTACAGCACAGTATCCAAATATTTTGTCCAAGCTTTCATTGCTACTCTGCCATTGCTAAAATGAAGTGCATTTTTTGATTGCTAATTCCTTTAATCTTAAATTGATCCTAAAAGACAATGCCAATTTAAGGCTGATTACCATAGCTTTTGTGATTAACCTAGTCTCTTTATATTTAATCTTATCCTCCTTGACTTAGTAGTAGTGATTGTAGATTATTCACTCTGATTTTCAATTATCAGAATATTATCATTACAGATTTGGAATGATATATGATGAAAATGTTCTGGAAAATGAATATTTTCCTAACCATTCCACAGCTTGACATGTTTTCCACAATCAAAGGCCTTTTTATAATTAATAAAGCACATCCTGACATATTTGTAGTATTTTTTGGTTTCTCAAATATAAAGTATACATACATTCTTGTTCTTAATCCCTTTTAGAATCACCTTGAAATTTTCCATCTAAGAGTTCTAATCTTCAATAGATGATCCTCATTATTATTTTGCTAGGTTGTGAAATTAAGAATACTATTCAAATTTTTCCACACTCTGTATAGTATTCTTTATTGGCATATCAATGTAGAGTTACTTCTTCCAATCTGTTGACTACGGTGTTCTCCAAATGGTTGGCAGTTTAGTAAAAACCTTTACCAATTATTCCTCAATTGTTTGCCATATTTCTGTATACATTCCATTATTTTCTATTGATTTCCAGCTTGATAATGACCTGAAATGCTGATATAAATTTATCTTCCAGTTCTGGAAACAATGAAAAGTCTTTGAATTAGCAGAAATAAGTAATTCTCCTGCTTCATTTTTCTTTCCTAGACTATGCAGTCCAACTATATTTTCCTTCTTAATATTTCCAATTTTGGATTCCTTAGCTTGCTTGCATGTTTTATCAATTTTCCCTTGAATTTAACCATAAAACTCACCAATTTCTTCTTCTTCTGCAGTGTAGTTGGAGCATAAACTTGGGTAATTAAATTAAAAGACTGTTCACAAAGCTAATTTATATTATTTAGCCTCTGACTGCATTGTATCAGAGCACTGTTCTTATATTTTTTGTGATTATGAAAGCAACATTTTTTCTTCTTTTTGTTTGTTGATTAGTAAGTATTTTGATGCCTAACATGTCAGTGTGTTGTCAATTTGTTTCATCTTTTATTTTGTTGAAAGATGAAACATTCATTTCCATGTTTATGTTTCTTATATTCCAAGTTCTCACTCAATTTTTGTTTTTGCACTTTCAGATTTTCTGCATAGTGACACCTAGATGTCTAAAAAAATAATAATTTAACTGTATCATAAACACTATTACTTTGCTTCAGTGTCATCTACCTGAGAGTATATCATCTGGCAACACATCACCAGTCACTATTTTATCTATCCATATGGTTTTCTTGCTAAAACTCAGGAATGGTTTACCATTGCCTTCTCCTGTGCATTATGAAATGATGTCCTCGCCATAGTCATCCACATTCAGCATCCTCCTATAAAGGTGCTTTAACTGGCAGTTGGGATAACCTTGGGTGATCCTGCTAGTGTATATACTTTGGCATACACTTCCAATGTTCTTTGTTCATTCCTTTCAGAAATACACCACTGTTTAAAAGAGGCAGCACAAGATTTATAGGGTGTGATACCCTGCATAGGTACTTTAAAGAAATATCAGTTTTATAATATACTGACATAATTATTACATCTGATTCTACTTCTATGAGTATTCAGAATCAAGGAATTGAATGGTTTCAATCAATGACTGTTCAGAAATAAGTAATGGACATCTGCTATGTAAATAAATCCCAGTATATATGGCCTATAACAAGATGTTGTCCATTCATCATGATAAACTAACAAGCTCTGCAAATTGGGTATAAAGCTATACAAAAGGAAGGATCTATTTAACATGATATTGCATGCTATGATTGCAACAGAGAGTTTATTTGTATAATGATCAGTAAATTCATTAATATTAATATTCATTAATATTAACCCTGCCAGGTCAGTGGAAAATAAAGCCCCCCTCATTCATGATCTTATTTCAGAGGGGGGTGCTGACCTGGCAGGGATTACGGAGACCTGGTTAGGCCAGGAGGGAGGAGTTCCCCTTGTGGAAATGTGCCCGCCAGGTTTCCGTGCATTCCATCAGCCAAGGACTCAGGGAAGGGGTGGGGGAGTGGCAGCAATCATTAGAGAAAGTCTTTGCCTGAGGGAGGCCACTGTTCCTCAGATAGCCGGATGTGAGTCCCTCCTTGTGAAGTGGGGTCAGGGGATTCAGATGGGCCTACTGATTGCGTACCTGGCTCCCTGCCACGTAACAGCGGTCCTGCCTGAGCTGCTCGACATTATAACCGGGGTGGCGGTGGAAACCCCCAGACTTATTGTTATGGGGGATTTTAACCTGCCATCCGCTGGTGAGATATCGGAGATGGCTCGGGAGTTCATGGCTTCCATGACGGCCATGGACCTGACCCAGGTAGTTCAAGGCCCCACCCACTTGGGGAATCACACTCTGGACTTGATTTTTGTCTCTGATCAGTGGCTGAATGATCTAAGAATAGGGGATATAGACATCAAGCCCTTGTCATGGTCTGATCATTCTCTCCTTCACATGGACTTTCAAGTCACTTCCACCCACCGCAGGGAGACGGAACCAACCAAATGGTTCCGTCCCAGGCGCCTGATGGACCCCGAAAGGTTCCTGATGGAGCTTGGGCCATTTCCTGAGACTCGGGCTCACAACTCGACTGAGGACCTGGTGGTCGCCTGGGACAGGGCGGCTACTGGGGCCTTGGACCGCGTTGTGCCTTTGTGGCCTCTGACCCGATGCCGATCTCGTCTAGCTCCTTGGTTTTCCGAGGAGCTGAGAGAGATGAAGCGTTGGAAAAGACACCTGGACAGCGACTGGAGGACAGCCAATCTGAATCTGACCGAACACAGATGAGATCTTATATTAAGACCTACCTAGTGGTGATAAGAACGGCGAAGTCTAGCTACTTCTCCGCTCTTATTGCATCTGCAGAGAACCGCCCAGCTGTGCTGTTTAGGGTGACCCGCTCCCTACTTCAGGTGGGGGTACGGGAAGTTCCCTTAAAGGGTTGAGCTGAGGATTTTGTACAATTCCTGCATGATAAAGTCACTCAGATTCGGGAAGGCCTGGACTCCGATTGGGTAGAGCCAGGGGAGGAGACGGGGGCAGATCTTGAGAGCGTTATCTGGGAAGAGTTTGACTCTGTGGCTCCTGAGGACGTGGACAGGATTCTGGGCAAGCTTAACGCTGCCACATGTTTATTGGACCCGTGTCCCTCCTGGTTGGTACTGGCCTCCCGGGAGGTTACACGAGGCTGGCTTCGGGATTATAAATGCTTCTCTGAGTGAGGGTGTCTTTCCCGCCACCTTGAAAGAGGCGGTTGTGAAGCCCCTCCTCAAGAAGCCTTCCCTGGACCCAGCTATATTATCAAATTATTGTCCAGTCTCCAATCTTCGCTTTGTTGCGAAGGTTGTTGAGAGTGTGGTGGCACGACAACTACCCCGATACCTGGATGAAGTTGTCTATCTGGATCCATTCCAGTCGGGCTTCAGGTCATGATACAGCACGGAAACGGCATTGGTCGCATTGGTGGATGATCTCTGGAGGGCTCGGGACAGAGGTTGCTCCTCTATCCTGGTCCTATTAGATCTCTCAGCGGCTTTTGATACCATCGACCATGGTATCTTACTGCACCGGCTGGAGGGGTTAGGAATAGGGGGCACCGTGCTTCGGTAGTTCTCCTCCTTCCTCTCTGACCGTTCGCAGTTTGTGTTGGCAGGAGGGCAGAGGTCGACCTCGAGGCACCTTATTTGTGGGGTGCCGCAAGGGTCAGTCCTCTCACCCCTTCTGTTCAACATTTATGTAAAACCGCTAGGCGAGATCATCCGTGGTTTCGGGGTAAGTGTTCATCAGTATGCTGATGACACACAGCTATACATCTCCACCCCAGACCACCCCAATGATGCCCTTGCTGTGATGTCCCGTTGCCTGGAGGCCATGCGGATCTGGATGGGGAGAAACAAGCTCAGACTCAACCCCTCCAAGACCGAGTGGCTGTGGCTTCCGGTGTCCCAGTATAATCAGCTAGTACCATCACTGAAAATAGGGGATGAGATCTTGCTCCCCACAGAGAGGGCCCGCAACTTGGGTGTCCTCCTGGATTCACGGTTATCTTTAGAAGATCATTTGACGGCCGTGGCCAGGGGTGCCTTTTATCAGGTTCACCTGATCCGCCAGTTGCGTCTCTTTCTGGATCGGGACGCCTTGCGCACGGTCACTCATGCCCTAGTTACCTCCGTTATGGACTACTGTAATGCTCTCTACATGGGGCTCCCCTTGAAAAGCACCCGGAGGCTCCAACTGGTCCAGAACGTAGCCGCGTGGGTGATTATGGGCGCACCTCGTTATGCCCATGTAACACCTCTCCTACGCGAGCGGCACTGGCTCCCAGTGGTCTTCCGGGTGCGATTCAAGGTGTTAGTTATCACCTTTAAAGCGCTCCATGGCTTAGGACCTGGGTACCTACGAGACCGTCTTTTGCCACCACCGACCAGTTCGTTCTCACAGGGAGGGACTATTCAGGGTACCGTCAGTCAAATTATGTCGACTGGTGACTCCCAGGGGGAGGGCCTTCTCTGTGGGGGCTCCAACCCTTTGGAATGAACTGCCCCCGGAGATACGGAATATCCCTGATCTCCGTGCTTTCCGCCGTGCCCTCAAGACCCTGATGTTCCAACAGGTGGGGCTAAACATATGAACATGTGAATGATTTTTTAAATGTTATCTAATTCTGGGTTTTATTTAATTGACCAAACTAAGTAATAATTTTAATTAGCAATTTTATGATGTTTGTGTGTCTATATTTTTCTTGACTGTACACCGCCTTGACTCCTACGGGAGAAAGGCGGTATAGAAATAAAATAAAATAAATAAATAAATAAATAAATAAATAAATAAATAAATAAATAAAGTAATTAAACCTTTTCTCCATAGTACTCTATTAGGAAGACCAGAATTTAGGCTTTTCCCAGAATGGACTGATTGAAATTCAAGTTGAGAGGTAGGTAAAAATACATGGTGGATAGTCTGTAATAATAACTTTATTGTCATTGTACTTGTATACACAGTATACCCATACAACAAAATTCACTTAACACCCAAAGACCAGCTCCAACACACATAACAATCCCCAAACACATTCCCACCCACCACAATTCCCCACCCCTAAACCACCCAAACATCCACACAACAGACCAAGAATTACTGTCCAACTGCTCACTGATGATGGCCCTTTAGTTCATTGTTGAGTGCAATTACAGCTCTGGGATAAAACTATTCAGAAAACGTGTGGTCCGAGTTTTAATTGTTCTGTATCTTCTGCCAGAAGGCAACAGTCCAAAAAGTCTCTGAGAATGTTATGCAACTTTCTCAAAACAGCGAGATTCGAAGATGTCGTCCAGGGCTAGTAGCTGGAGTCCGATGATATACTGGGCAGTTTTAATGATACCATGAGAAATAAAATGGTCACAAAGACAGAACAACTTTAGGATCCAATCTGGATCAGTCATCGGGACCAGAGATTTAGTCTTCTGAATTTTTGGGCTCGTGCTGGAGCCCATCCATTGGGAACTTCTGTCTTTTCAAAGAATGTATGCTCTGGGCTGTTCCATGCACAGTATTTATATGGTGCCTGGTAGAGTGTAGCTTTTTATTGGTTGGTTGGGGGATTGATGGATGGCTATTAAGTCATTGTTTCCTTGTGCTGCCAAGTCTTAGGCTCCTAAGAGGCTGTACTTGGTACTTAGATAAGGTGACCAGACGTCCCACTTTTGAGCAATTTGTCCCGCGTCCCGCGGCGTTTTAAAAAAGTCCCGATTTTTCATTCTGCCTCCTGAGTCCCGGCTGCCTCCTGAGTCCCCGCTGATGGCTAGAGGGAAAAAACCTGTTTAAACTCTTGCCGCGGGGCTTCAAAGGGCCGCCCTACGTTGATTAGCTCGGCTTCCCCCTCTCAGATGATTTGCTCAGGGCTCTGCTCTCGCTAAATTGCTCAGCAGTTTTTTTTTCTCTTTGTGCAAACCAAGCTCAAAACGAAACTGAAAGTAAAACAGGCTGTTGGCTTTGCTGTTTGCTTGCAACGTTGGAAAATTAGGCAGCAGATTTATTTTCCTTTTCCTCACCAAAAAAGGTAGGTGCAAACAATGGGAAATTATTTAGGGCAAAAGAGATTTTAAATTCAAGTGTGGGAATGCGGTGGCCATAGTACATGTATAGACCAGTTTAACTGGTTGGACACTTGTATGGAGCTTAGCACCGAAATAACCAGACAATGAAAAGCGGGTTCACATGGATACTATATGAAGGGCCCTATTCATTCTCTCATTGTTTTTAACATAGGATGTGCCTGCAAAAGCAAAGATATCTCCTTGTATAAACATCCTGAGATACAAAGTAAAAATATCTCTTATCTCCTTCCTGAGAATCACATTCCTGAGAATCAGATAACGGAGATGGGCCTCTCGCCTAATAATATCTGAGAATTGTATAAAGCCAGAGTTAAAGTTCCGCTTTGCATCCTTACTATTGTTTTCCCATCCCTTGTACGTAATATGAGATGTGTAGTAATAATAACGCCTTCTGATGACGCTGTATTTTGGTAACTAATAAAAGAGATAGTAGCTGTTTGTTTGTTGCTCTCTCATCCCGAGAAAACACTTGTCCTGTGTTTTTTCTAAACTGGAATCCTCATGAGAAGCCCGCCAGTATGAATTCAACATCTGGTGACCCCGACGTGATTACCCTGCTTGGTGCTATATGTCTCTTGGTAATTTCATACTCATTCGGCTGGAAGAAGCCTCTGCAAACCAGGGCCGGTCGTCTGCGGACGAAGCACCCTCCCATAAATCGTGAGTATGGACGCAGAATTGCCAGGTACCCCGACATGATAGCCCTTGAGGCTATACGTCTCTTGGAACCCCTGTTCTCACCGCCTGGAAGAGGCTGTGCACCACGATTTAGCCTGAAACACGGCGACAATCTTTCGTGAGTATGGGGGGGAGGTCTTTCCAAGCAGCAGACGCAGTATCTGAGGAGCTTGGTGAGATATCCAAGACTAATATTATTGTTTTTAAAAAGATAACGGGAAAGTCCTGCCCATGAAAAGAATTTGATTTACCTTCTAAAAAACTTTTGGCAATAAAAGGGCTCTTTAAAAGTGAATATGTGGAAGCAGATGGGAACATGCCTCCACAAACCTCCCCAGCCCTGAAAAATTTTTTGCACTCTGGAGATTAGTTATAGAGTGTTTTATGATACATTAAAAAATAAATAAATAAAAGCCTTCAGGACACTGTTAATAGTTCCTTTTCAGACTTTGTTGAGAGATTGCTCTCACGTTAAATCACCCACGCAGACGCACGGCATGAAATTAAGCATCAGCTCATTCTGAAGGAGTCAGTTACACCCCCATTAAGCAGAATTTAAAGGAACAGTTAGACAAAAAAGGGGGGATGGATAGAATAAATTGCTGAAATGCTTTCAGTGTGTCTGCCGGCTGCAATTTTGCAAGCTTCTTCTGAATGTGCTTAACAAGCCTTCAGAAAAATGCTTGTTTCTGGCAAGCGTCAACAAGCCTTCTCTAACATAAAGAAAGAAAACTAAAAAACAACACCACTTAAAAGCTATTGTTGGGCTGGGAAAAAATCTTAATTTGGCAGATATGATTAAAGTGTGTCAGGATCATCGTATAGATGACATTTAAATTGGAGCACAAAAAATACAACCTAATTGGCTTTTTGAAAATACAAAATGATTTATGTGTAAATGAATTGCACATTGCCCCAGAGAAAATACAGCTCCTTATCTGTATGTGCAATCTCTTTCTGCTCCGGCTTTTAAAGTTATCCAAAGTTAAATTTGCAACAATTACTGGGTACTATTAATTGGGACTGCTCATATTTCTCTTTACCTATGCATTTACTTAGTCCATTATTTGAGTTATTGACTAAAAGAAAAAGCCAGGAGATTTAATTCTGTTTTAGAACAGCAAAAAGTACATTGCTTTATTTGTCTCATTACCATCTAAAAATATTTTACCCTTTATTTAAGCTATTGCTGAAATTATAACCTTGGGACGTAATCCAGACTGTCGAAGAAATGGAACTGATCTAATAAATATTATTCTTTCTATCTCAAAATCTGACTTTTACTTTTGTCTTCGGAATGATTCATCTCTTCAGTGTGCTCTAACTGACTATGTAAACTGTATTTCATATCATTTGCCTAAAGATCCTAGGTTTACTTGCTTAATGATTTTCTCCAGAGGAGCCATTGCTTACAAGGATACTCATGACGACATCTGGAAAGAATCTTACACTAATTGTCTGCGACTATCTTAGCTTTCACACTTTTTCTCAACAAGCTTTTAATTTGATCTCTGACTCTCAGTATGTTTCTCAGGCTGAAAAAATAAATAAATAAATAAATAAATTGTTTATTGTTCTTCCCACCCGGGGTTTAGCAGGAAATAAAATTAGAGCCTGTCTAAATGGGAAGACTCAGATAATTTGAACTAATCAACTTGAAGTGATTTCTGTTAAAAATATTTTGTTGATGTGCATCTATAATGATAGTGTGTGGAATTGATATGCTTGGCTGGCCAGCAAAAATTGACTGGGTTTGAACTTGAAACTGTGGAAAACCGGGCAATGGTTATGGGCCCATATCACTTTTTGTGATTATGACTGTTGCCTGAATTTTTTCACTGTTTTGGGAATAAACTAGTTCATTGAAATAATTTGAATGACTGATTCGCATGAAGGATGTATTATACAAAAGGTCTGATTGCAGTACAGATGTGAATGGGTGTGTATTGGATTGCATGAAATGTAATTTTGTGTATAAGCACCTTTTTTCTTTTCTCTCCCTGCCCTCCGAAGAGAAGGGAGGCTTGGTCTGTTTTAAATTTTTTTTTTCCTTTCCCTCACCCCCTCCCTTTTTTCCCTGGGAGATGAGAGGCACGAAAGGGGGGGGGCTACTTTGTACTTTTAACCATTTTTTTTTCTCTCAGAGAACGAGCCAGAGAAAGGCGGGAGTGAAAGGGTGATATCTGATACCTGCCTTTGCAGAGCACTGAACGGCTCAGAATGCAATTTTGATTTTTTTCCTTCTGAACATTTTTGACGTTTTAAATACTTTCATACCCAATTCTATTTCAGAGCATTGACTCAAAATACTCCTTAATGTTTTTATGTCTACGTGCATTTTGCATACTTAACAGATGGCATGTTTGTTCTTTGTTTGTCTGTTGTTTGTTTATTTGTTTGTTTGTTTGGAATTATCACAGAGATGAGTTAGAAGTTACAATATGTAGAAAGAGAGATAAAATACATAGGACATTTAATTAATGACAGAAGATAACACCTGAAGAGTTGAGGAAATTTTTAGGATTGACTGGATATTGTAGGCTGTGAATAGATAATTGTGCTATTTTGAATAAAGACTGGTATGCAAAGAACCCAGTGTTACAGGGAATGTAAGAAGGAGTTGAATTGTTTAAGAAAAAGTTGGTTTGCACAGACGGGCTGGCTTGGAAGTCAGAATGGCAGTGAGAGAAGGACTTGAATGTTTAGTGTTATAAGGAGATTTGTTTATTGGAAGGTTATAGATATTGTGGGTAGCGGAGACAGAGATTGGAAGAGGGAAATGACAAAGCTGCAACTGCGCTCATGGTTATATCTTCCATCACACCATAGGACAGTCATGCCTATTTTCATCAAAATAAAAAAGCATTGGCGAAACAATTTGGTCTCACGGCAGCTGAAGTGACTGCCATCATACAACAATGTCCTACCTGTAGTCAACAAGCTCATTCTATCCCTATGGGTGTAACCCTAGAGTTCTAAAAAGCTTGTGAAATTTGGCAAATGGATGTGACTCAATACCTTTCCTTTGCCCCATGGAAATATTTGCATGTTTCCTTGGATACTTATTCAGGACTAATTATTGGCATTCCCAAAAAAGGGAGGAAGCAACCAAACATGTAATAAATCATTGTATTCGGACTTCTGCATCGATGGGACGCCCAATTGAAATTAAAACTGACAATGGATCTACTACACCAGTACTGCCTTTGCAGACTTTTGTAACAAGTGGTCCATCACACATAAATTTGGCTTATAAAATTGAAAGAGGAAAAATGCCTCGGCCTCCCAGCCATGCAAAACAAACTCAACCTTTGTTTATATACTTTGAACTTTCTTAACCTGACTGGACAGCCTCCCACATCGGCTGCGACCCGTCATTTTTCTGCTTATCCATCAGCTGCCCTAAAACCGAAGGTCTATTTCCACCAACTACCTGATCCTGCATGGAGAGGACCTGCTGACCTTATTACCTGGGGCCATGGATATGCTGCTGTCCAGGACAATGATCGCATCATTTGGATCCCCAAAAGACACATAAGACCATTTCATTTACAACAAAAAGAAGGAGAAACCCCTGGTGCTGAGATTTAAGAGAAAAAACATCTTGCTGAGTCCTCCCGGCAACAGACTCTTAACGCAAGGTGGTGACCATCAGCTTTGCAGGACTACACCGGAAGTTGGTCCCCTGCGCACAGCGAAAGATTCATCAGGAGGAAACTTCACATTGTACATATACATTTTAACACTTTCTTATACATACTAATGTTAGTAGAATTGTTTTTCTGATTTTGCTAGTAATTTTGTTTCACACGTATAAGTGACTACATTGTTAGCTTTGGGACTCTCAAGTGACCATGTAAGAACGCTCCTGCCACAAACGCATTGTCTATGCACAAGGTCCTTACTTTCTACTTAAGTCTACTCCAACACCTAAGGTTCCCATATTGACATTTCCAGCTGAGGGGGGAGTGAATAAGAACAATGGGCCTCTGTAACAATTGCATAGAGGAGATTATATATCATGGATTCTGGAATTAAGTCACGATCTTGCATCTATTGCCCCTACATCTCATGATCCTTCATGTCAGCAGCCTCTACATTCAATCATGATGGGACAGTAATAAAAGACATTCAAATAGCTGCTAATTGGACAAACTCCACTACTCCTATTTCCTAAACCACACCCATCACTGACACTGGGTGGCTCATTAAAAACTCAGATATCCAGAGGCCCAATCTCGGGTGGCAATGAACTATTGGGATCTTCATTTATTAAATAACTGGACAGTATATATGTTCAACGAGACTATCAAGGTGCTGAAGCTGATGAATAAAGAACTGGCTGACATCAGAGAGGTAGTCTTACAAAACCGATATGCCTTAGCTAAAGGAGGCAATTGTGCCCTTATACATTCATGTTGTTGTACCTATGTATCTGATTATCAGTATAACATCAGTCACACCATAGAACATATGGAAAACTTGATCAAAAAACAATCCCTTATCATCCAATGGATCTGGCGCCATTGACACCTGGACTGCTCTTTGGTCATGGCTCCTGGATGATTCTTGGTTGAAATCAATTATGCCAAATATTGTATCTATAATTGTACTGTTTGTTTTGCTTTGTTGCTGCATCCAATGTCTCCCCTCCCTTCTGCAAATGTGCAAAGGTTTTATTCCCTCCAATAGGAAGGACGTCCTGAAAAGTGAAACCAAAGCCCTTCTGGAACTGGAGGAACAAATCAGGTGTGGTCAGAGGAGGTGCTCGGGACTTGCAAGATAGGGCTTCCAAGATAACTCAGAGGTTACAAACTCCTGACATGTGGTTTTCTTGGGTGTCTGGATTCGGATGGATTTACAATTTGTGTGAGTGATTTGTGGAAATGTACAACTCAGAAACTTGATGGCCTACCTCACTTGACATCTCCTGGCCACTTTTCCACTAACTTTGTTCACCATAATAAAAGGATGGGTGAGCTAAAAACATTTGCAGAAACCAGATGGCTGAAGAACATATTGTCTACTGTACTCATGATCATTGCTTTGCTTATTTCTGTATGTTGTAGTATTCAATATATTCCTGCTTTGTTTGCTATGATGATAGGCATGTTTCCCAGGCATAAAGAGAACATCATAATAACAACACAGCTGAACCCTGTTGCAAAAAACAAAAACAGAGGAAATGTGGGAATGCGGTGGCCATAGTACATGTATAGACCAGTTTAACTGGTTGGACACTTGTATGGAGCTTAGCACCGAAATAACCAGACAATGAAAAGCGGGTTCACATGGATACTATATGAAGGGCCCTATTCATTCTCTCATTGTTTTTAACATAGGATGTGCCTGCAAAAGCAAAGATATCTCCTTGTATAAACATCCTGAGATACAAAGTAAAAATATCTCTTATCTCCTTCCTGAGAATCATATTCCTGAGAATCAGATAACGGAGATGGGCCTCTCGCCTAATAATATCTGAGAATTGTATAAAGCCAGAGTTAAAGTTCCGCTTTGCATCCTTACTATTGTTTTCCCATCCCTTGTACGTAATATGAGATGTGTAGTAATAATAACGCCTTCTGATGACGCTGTATTTTGGTAACTAATAAAAGAGATAGTAGCTGTTTGTTTGTTGCTCTCTCATCCCGAGAAAACACTTGTCCTGTGTTTTTTCTAAACTGGAATCCTCATGAGAAGCCCGCCAGTATGAATTCAACATTCAAGATTTTAGATTCAAGATTTTAAAACACAAAAGAAAAAAAAGGTCTTTTTAACTAGGGAATTGTAATAATTGAGATACTATTAATTGTATACTGTGTTGAAAGCAGAAATGGTTAAGTTGTGGTTTGGAGGAATATATGGGGGAAATTATTTGGTTTATTATTATTGGTAAATATAATTAATTGATTTGTAAGAAATTGGATTGCATGGAAATAATTGGAATATTCATGTTCATATTGATTAATATACAAAAAGATAGTTATATAACTAATTGATTTATATTAAAATGTTGAATTTGTATTAAACAACTGTATTACATAATTACATAATTAACCAATGTGAGGATGGATATAAAAATAGATGACAATGGGAAGGGGTATAATATAGAATAGAAGGGAAAAATTGAATTTGATTAAGATTAGAGATGAGGATGAAGGGTAATATTGTTTTTTTAAAAAAATAGATGAGGAATAAATATGGCAAAAAGGAAATATAGAAATTGTAAATTTAATTGAAATGACTAAACACTGTTTAAATTTGTGAACCAGCCAAATATTCTGTTCAAAGAAAATACATTGTATGTTTGTATGTGTGTTTCTAATTATTGCTATTTATTCATATTTGTTCTCTTTTATTCTTTAAAGTTTAACAATTCATTCTTTATCTTAATATCTTTATATTTGTTTGGGGTTGGCTTTCTTCCCTTTCATCTTTTTTATTGTACAGCAATCTTTCTCCTCAAACCTACCACCTCTCTTTTCTTTCTTTCTTACTTTCTCTTCCCCCCACCCTCTTCTTCTCCTATTTCCTCTTCCTTTCTCCTTCTCCTCCTCTCTTCCTCCCTCTCTTACTGTCACTCCTATTCTAATTTCCCTTCCCTTCCTTCATCCCTCTCTATTACTGTATCCTTTTATGCATATGGATTACTCAGAGGGCTGAAAAAGTTATTTTTGACTGGTCCTCACACTTTTGACCAGTCCTTGAACTTACGACTGTCCTCACATTTTACATTTTTGCCCTATCTTGTCACCATGGTGAAGAGAAGCAGTTGTGAAATGAGTGACATGGTTGTTAAGAATGCTGCATGGGCATAAATGTGAGGATGGTCATAAGTGTGAGGACCAGTCAAAAGTGCGAGGACCTGTCAGAAATGACTTTTTTCAGCCCTCTGGTTAGTCCTTTTGTGCGTATGGACTACTCAGAGGGCTGAAAAAGTTATTTTTGACTGGTCCTCACACTTTTGACCAGTCCTTGAACTTACGACTGTCCTCACATTTTACATTTTTGCCCTATCTTGTCACCATGGTGAAGAGAAGCAGTTGTGAAATGAGTGACATGGTTGTTAAGAATGCTGCACGGGCATAAATGTGAGGATGGTCATAAGTGTGAGGACCAGTCAAAAGTGTGAGGACCTGTCAGAAATGACTTTTCAGCCCTCTGAGTAGTCCCTATACACATAGCCATGGCCACCGGGTCACATGACCAGCTAGCCACGCCCACCCAGTCACATGGCCTCCAAGCCACGCCCACACAATAAGCCACGCCCACAATGGTGTCCTTCTTACCAATGTTAAAATCTGTTCACCTTACCCTATACACATAGCCATGGCCACCCGGTCACATGACCAGCTAGCCATGCCCACCCAGTCACATGACCAGCTAGCCACGCCCACAAAATAAGCCACGCCCACAATGTCCCTCTTTACCAATGTTAAAATCTGGTCACCTTATACTTAGAAGACTAAGTATTTGGAAGACTAAAAGTCTTCTAGGCCCAGTGAATGACCCAGATTGTATCCTGCAACTTTATCCTGGGACATGTATATTTGCCTTCATTCATGACAGACCACCTTTATTTGCAAATGAACTTTATCTGAGTGGGGAGAAAGATCTTTTTTTCTGAGAGCTTTAAGATTTTGTAAGGATATTTGTATTTGTGCTATTTATTTACAAACAATGATAGTGCTTTGAAGTTTGCATCATGCAGAAACTGTAGGGCAGATCCAAGAATGGATGTGGTTTATAATCTCAATACGTTTGATGGCAGATCTCACATTTGAGTTCTCATAGTATCATTTTCTTTTCCTTATCAACAGTTCTATTGAATCTTTATGGCTAAACGGAATTAAATTAATGTGAGTTACTAGTCTCCGGTAACATTATTTTGATTATTTTCCTTTCTTCTTCCTTCCAGTATCCGTAATACTGAAATTTAAGTTAGTGGAATAGAAGCATACTTTTTATTTCTGGTCGTCTGTAGGGAATAGCCAGACATCTATTCCTAATTATTTAGTTTTCTAAAATATCAGATATTATAATAAACACAACTTTTGAACAAGAAGTTCAGAGTGACACTATTAATTTTGGATTAAGTTTAAAAAAGAAATAGAACTTTCTTAGATCCACATATGGGATTAGGCAAGAGTTATTATCTATGCATGATTCTGGTAATAAATCCACAATCTATGCTATCACATTTTACAATGCCCTAAATCTAATTCGAAACAAATTCATTGTGTTAGCCTTGTATTATTACTGCATATGTCAATGTACATAATTATTAATTTTTCTATAATTCCTCCTGCCTAATTTGTTTTGACAATGCTTAAAAGAGATTGTTAATGATATCCATGCATTCTGTACAAATTACTAGATAATTCCAACAAAATTAGTTATTAATAGAATTATTTATTTAAAAAGTGGTTACAAATGTCAAATGTGATGTATCCTCATTAATCACATATATAATCAAGAGGCAATCTTGCCTAATAATGTATGATATGTGGGAATCTTTTCCTGTGTATCTCCCTCTCTCAGATTTGGTATCAATGAAACACCAGCATCAGGAATAGGTAGCAATACTGCTATTAAAGGATCAGTTTTCTTGCTGCTGTCTTGTTCTAGGACACACACACACACACACACACACACACACACACACACACACAGAGAGAGAGAGAGAGAGAGAGAGAGAGAGAGAGAGAGAGAGAGAGAGAGAATTTTAAATTGGAAATGGCCTAGTGATTTTCTTCCCAAGTATTAACTAATCTTAATTTTTAAACTCAGAGAATATTGGGTACTTGTTTCTTGTTTCCTGAGAAAAAGCAGGGTAAAATAATTACTTAACAATACTAGAATATCATTGGTACTATAATTATTATTATTAGTCATGTACCAATTAAAACAATGTTAATCTCAGAATGGATTTAGGTATAGTAATAACTTCCCTACTTTTCTTTTTTAGAAAAAGAGGTGAGATTTTATTACATAGCTCCTGTTTTCATCTTGACTTTTTCAAGTCTGTACTGCTATATGTCTGATTAACTCTGCACATTGCAGATATAGGTACAGGGCTCTTCCCTCTAGAACAGTAAGAGTTGAAAGGGACCTTGGAGGTCGTGTAGTCCAATCCCCTACTCAAGTAGGAGACCCATTTCAGATAAATGGCTGTTAAATTGCATGCTTATTTGACCCATTCCCCCCCCCTTTTTTTTTGAAGATGGGAACTACATAAGTTCTTTTCCAGTCCTCTGGTAGTTCCTCGGTGCCCCAGGATCTTTAAAGATATGGGCCTTTAAAGTGGTTATGAAATCATTTCTGCCAGCAAATGAAAATAATATTTCTTAAAAGTATGGTGTTAGGACCCTGAGAGTCTCCCAAGATTCTCTCAAACCCATCAAAACTATTTGCCAGCTTATGTTGAAAAATAATGCCCACCAAAGTGAGAAGTGGCAGTGGCAGCAAATGTGTCAGTTTTAAATTTTAATATAGTAAATATTGATAAATACAACCCATAGAAAGAAAAGTTATTTTGAGGTCCTCCATACTTTTTAAAAATGAGAAGGGGCCTGAGAGAAAAAAAATCAAGAAACATTAAGGATAGTTCTTTTCTTTTCCATTGGACAATTTCCATGGGAACACCACCTTAGTCTGGAAAGAATAAATGGCATTCCTTCTTGCAAAAAGATTATGGATTTCAATCAAGCCAAATAGCACCATTTACAGCACCAACAGACAGGATGATCATGGAGTTTTAATTATAGAAAAGTATTTGAGGCCCAAGAGTAAAAATTTAGCATTGGTTTGCAACCTTGTCTTTTAAAAAGACTACGTTTTTCCTAAAACTACAATCACACAGCCACAAACAAGTAAATGGTTAGAAAGGAAGGCAATGTTGGACGCTTATTGGGATGATGGGAATAATGATTCACTTTATTGCTGGGTCACTAGTACAGAGTGTACCATAATTTGGGGACAGGCCTAAAATAAGCAATATTTTGAATTTTGGAAGAAGACTTCTTTTCTTTAGCCAATTCCTAACTTGACAAAGCAAGTAAAGTAGGCTTCTAAGAAGGTATGCAATTATTGGTATTACACATCTGAAAAGAGTGTTTTCTGAAAAGTGAATAAACTTTTCACATAGTAATTCCCTAGTAATTCCTAAAAAGAGTTCTTCAATTATTAGAAATTAGGGAACCACTGAACTCTAAAACAAAAATACAGAAAGCTTTACTGATGTTCTACAAAAGAAAAACAAAAACAAAATGGAAATATGGGTAAAAGAGATTTCATCTTAGTGAATTTACTAATGAGGAAATTTTTATTTGCACTGCGAATCATGAACAGAGCTTGGCAATTTGCCACTCCTGAGTGATTTCTAGTATAATGTTCCTTTAGCATGGTATTTAAAGAAATAAAGCACTCACAAAAGTAGATTGTTGTTGTTGTTAGTAGTTGCAAAGTCGTGTCTGACCCATTGTGACCCCACGGACAACATTCCTCCAAGCCTTCCTGTCCTCAATTAATCAAATATTGTACTAATGCTTTATTACTGAAAGTGGAAAGTATGCAAGAATGTACAAGAAAATGGAGGACGATAGTTTGTTTTCATGCTTTATCGAATTTATTTCCTGCTTTTTCAATAATAAAAACAGCACAGGATATAATTCATACTCTAGTTCATTGGATACTTGTTTCTGCTCTCCCCTGACAAAAACTTGATTTCACATCAAAAATGAATTTTTCCTCCTACATTTGATCCTAAGTTTTGATAGAAAAATACAGAGTTATTCAAGTCAAACATGACTCTCTTATGACAACTGTAGTATCTGGTGAGATCTTAAAATAAGATTTTTTACTGCATTTTGCAGAGCTATTTGCCCAGGTTAATGAAGTCTTAAAAAGAAAGGAAAATAGAAGTTGGGTTCTACATAAATATGGATGCTGAACTGCTCTCGGTTTTAGAGTGGAAAGACATGGAAGGCAGGTCTAAATATGGCATTAGATTATGTTGCTTCTAAAGCTCCATAGTCCCTCAACACCAATTGTATCTTACTTAGCAATATATTTGGCTCTTATATGCACTCACATCATACACATGTCAGAAGCCCCGATGGGCTTCCGGATTGAAATGATTGGCCAGTGACATCACTGTTGCCTGGCGCATGCCCAGTTGGGGGCTCTTTTCATGTAGCCAGCAGGAGCTGGAGCAAAGGTAAAGTCACCCCATCCTATGGCAGCACACAAGTCTCAAATACGAGCTTGCTAACCTCCAACCCAGCGTCCTAACCATACGAGCCATTATAACAGCATTATAACATACTCTCCAGTTAGTGTGCGCTTGGAATAAAAGAATCCAAAGTACCAGAGACAGAGAAACATGATAGTTGATCCTTAGAAAATAATAATTGTACAAATGTAGAATTTTCAAAGTCAAAACATACCATAATTTAATTAAATAAATGGTACGTTCTGTTTTAAACTAGAATGCAAACCTTTTCTAGCATGCACAAATTACCTAGCTTTCAATATTCACTTTTTCTTTGTTTATTATGTATTTGTATACACACACATATACTGTACATAGATAACAAAAAGACAGAAATGAAGTGAAATATTTAACAGATAACATTATATAACAATTGCTTGAATAATTTCATTTGGGAATGAAACAGAAGAATATTATGCCATTTACTTTGCATCAAGAGAGATACCTATAATTTTTATTTAATATATTATCAGTATCCTTTCACTTATGTAGTGATGTTCCTTTGCTGCCCCCTACTGCAGACCATAGCATCATTTTCCAAAGGACCTCTGATTCTGACAAATAAGTCAGAATGAAATCATAGACTGTAACTTTCCAAAAGTTAGATAGTAGTACTAATTTCTTCATATCAATCATCTCAGTAAGTTTAATATGAATTAGTACAAATTAGTGAACACTATTTATTATTTTCTAACTTCAGAAGGCTTTTTAATATTTTTAAAATAAATTTCTACCTAATAATCTGTCAAAAAGCTTCTTTGCTTGCAAAAATCTGCCCTAAATGCCAATCGTTATACTAGAAATGGGGGAATACACACTGAAGATCAATGACAGTCACAATTATTGTAAGCTAAATGGGGAAGTTGAAAAAAAAGTTTGTTCTCTGGAAGACGGTAATGAAAGTTTCACAGATATGTCCATGAAGAAGGGAGAATTGAAACTGCAAGGCCGGAAACTAAGAATCGGAGACCAGACCAGATCATGATCAAAACAGGATGCAGCTCCCCTCCATATCAAGATTAAAGGAAAAAAAACAATAATTTCATTATTATGTAAAAATGGAAGAAAGAGAGGCAAGATTTGAACTCCAACATGGATTGATAGGTTCTGCAATAGCTGATTATCTTTCTACTAAGAGTGTCTTGTGTTAGTAATAAAAGACATTTTCTACCTGTCTTAACTTCTATTCCTCCACTACTTAGCTCCGGAGTGCTGCTTGAGTTTCTAGAGAACAATTATTGTTGTGCCCTGAGTGTCCTATTAGCTTGACTCATAGGAGATTACCTGGTTTCTTGTGACTCTTAGGCAAGTAAGTTGCCATTTTTACAATAGTGAAAAAAAAAATTACTCTAGCAATTTTCTCTGTTATTCCTTCATTTAAATTAAGCTTTTTTCTGGGTAAAGGATTAAGCTTAAAGAACTGTGCCTTTTAGCCTTAAAGTTTCACAGACACTTGAAGGGCATAAAAATATTCTACATTTGAGGGACTAAAATACAGATATATATTTTTTCAGGCGTATACACCAACTGATCAGGATTAATGATTAAAAAAATCTGAATTAAAGGTTAAACACACACATACGTCTGCTACTATCCATCAAAGTCTTCAATGGCATCTACAACATAATGCTTTATTTGTATTTTTGTATAGGTAATCCTTGATTTACAACAGTTCACTTAGTGACCACTCAAAGTTACAAAGGCACTGAAAAAGGTGACATGACCGTTTTTCACACTTATGACCATTGCAGCATCCCCACGGTCATGTGATCAAAATTCAGATGGTTGAACTGTCTCACACTTATGATGGTTGTGGTCTCCCAGGGTCATGTGATCCCCTTTTGCAACCTTCTGACAAGCAAAGTCAGCGGGGAGGCCAGATTCACTTAACAAATGTGTTACTAAGTTAACAACTGCAGTGATTCACTTAACAAATGTGGCAAGAAAAGTTGTGAAATGGGGCAAAACTCACTTAATAAATTTCTCACTTAGCAACATAAATTTTGGGCTCAATTGTGGTCACAATGAGGAGAGGCCAGGCAAGGCAAAGCCGGGCATAACAAGGAGTGGCTAGGAGGGGAGGGGTGAGACGGGGCTGAGATTGGCAAGGAGAGGCAGGGCGAGGCGCTCTTCAACATGAGTGATGTCAAGTTAGCCATGACCACCCAGCCACACCTACCCAGCCAGTCATTAGAGCAGAGAACCAGTTGTTAAATTATTTGAATCCCACCACTGGGTTGGTAAGATTGACAATGGCCTCCACTATCAGTTTATTGGGAAGAAGAGATTGAAGTCACAGTTTGTTCTTTTAACAATTAATGACAGCCAGAGACACTACAATTATTAAAAAGAATGGGAATATTGAAAAATTAAAAGGATTATTACCTGCATATATCACCCTTACTCATTTTATAAGCTGAAACATTATTTTTGATTAATTTGTAATGTAGGTTTAGAGACTGTGTTACAGAATGAATAATTGAAGACAAAATGATGAAGTTAGCAGGTTAGATGTTATATGATTTGCTGACTGGATGCAAGAGCCCTTACAAAAGATTTTTAAAAAATAAGATACAAATTTTTAAATGGGTAAGAATAAATAAAATGAAAGGTATGTAAATAATAACACGCTACATGAAAATAGAGATGCAAAACTGAATTGATTCTTATCACTCGAGTTGCAAGTTAGGCACATGAACAGAATTCTCCCCATAGGGTGTAATAATCTCTGAACAGTCCTCAGATTGTTTATAGAAATATTGTGTTTTACCAATAAAAATGATTAGCATGGCATGAAAAATCAATATACAATTAGAAGCTTCTGCAAGCTCAAAGCATTGATCCATTGAGATTCTTGCTCTCTACAAATGATTTGCTGATCTCATCTTGCCTAATGGCATCTTCTGGAAAAATTTGTCCAATTCCTTCACTAGATATAGGGGAGCATTGGTTTCCAGGATGATAATACGTGTGTGATAATCATGAAAATGTTGCAATTGATGTCATTCTGACTTTTATGCTTCTTTATAGCAGACACTAAGCGGGAACTTTCCATCACTTGAACTGCAGCTGGTTTCCCGTTCCATATGGTTCTTTGCTACTTTTTCTAAGATTCTTGAGTATTCTGTGGATGGAATTATAAATTAAATAATCATCTAGAGTAACCAGTTGGTTCCTGGGGGATCTGTAATATTGCAAAGGCTATATATATATATACTATATGGCTGCATGCTTTGAAACTTTTGTAGCTGTACATATGACCATGGTTCCGGTAAAGAGGATGTGAGGACATATTTGGCATCTCTGACCACTGCCTATCTAGTGGAGCTCTTCAAGAATCCAAGGTATTTTTATTTATTTATTAATTTTTTCCCATCTTATCTAAGTGACTCTGGGCAGCTCACAAGATATACTCGAGAAATTCTCCATGTACCCATTTCCCATTCTTTACAACTGTTTCAGACATGTACAAACACATAAACTGTGTTCATGGCCTTGGACAATCAATTCAGTCATTTAACATTAGTTTCCACAGAAAAAGGAGAATTTATTACAGTATGATTTGCTTAAAATAAGTGTAGCAAAATATAGATCTGCAAATAATTGCAGATTATACCAAGATATTCAAAACAATAAAAGCCTCTGAGAATTTATTTGCGAAGTACAGACACTAAACCTACTTTTAAAATCTGTGGCAGAAGAGATAGGCTATTTAAACGTTTTAGGGAAACCAGGAAGAAATGGTCCTTGATTGTAAAGTAGTTCTTAGAACTTCAGTCCTAGATCTAGGACTGAAAAAGTTATGACTGTGGCCTGAAATTTTGTGCTCCAGAGCTGATAAACCTGATTTTAGAAGAAAGCCTATAAATTATTCTTCTAATTGCAAACATACGGTTGTACCTTTGGTTTGTCGCATGGCTTCTCGCAATGCTAGCAGCATTGCGGAGGTTTAAATACGTGTAATGCTTGTTTCAAACGTCTCAGTGCCTTCCTGATTTGGAATAATTAAAGGCCCACGAACGGGCAGCCAGGCAGTTGGCAGTAGCAACTTTTTCCACGACACATCCTCCATTCTAAAGGTGGTGGTTTTCTCACACAACCTACCTTTTTTGCTTCGGTTTCTCGACAATAGGGACAGCCTTCCTTCCATTTCCTCTCCCGGCGGCTACCGGCACTGTTACAAATCAAATGCCGAGTCGCTGATTACCGTGGCGATCGATGTGATCGCTCTCTCACTTCTTCTACATGCAGCGTCTGCGGCGCGCCAGTGTGCAAAAGGAACATTTGGAGAAATGCATGACTGGGAAGGTGAGCCGGAGACGTCAGATTCTCTGCAGAGGGAAATACTTCTGCCCTTTGCTTATTAATTCTTTCGTGTTTTCTGTAAGGGGCAAGAGACAGGCTATAGTTTCAAGACACAGCGGTAGCGGCGGCGGCGATGATTTTTGCAAACTGTGCAATTACTCGCCAGTAAATCCCTCTGAGATCCCTGCGACTTATCCCTAAGAAGAGCGTGTAGGAACGTGGATCTTGACCCTAGGTAGTGTTTTTTTGTAGCGTTTTAACGTTTCTTTTGATTTCTGCTTCTCTCTCTTTCACAACTTGTCGAGGGATAAAGTGAAAGCGTAGAGCTCTTCCTGTCCTTAATTAGAGAGGCCTCCAGAGATCTTGACGGATCTTGATTTCTACAACGAGGTCCTAACCTTCAGACCTGCCGCGAGATTGCATGTTAACTTTCTCAATCCTGATCTCATTAGAAACAGGAGAAGCGGGCTTTTTGGTTTGGTATGAACTTGGCCAGGAATTTAATCCCTCTGTCCACTTTTCCAAATATTACACAATTCAGATCACTGTATACCCTCCAAGACATCCTTTAGTAAAGAAGACTGTGGTTGCCAATGAGGGATATTGTGGCTTCAAGAAAGAGATCTGTTGATCTGTTTTATAAATAATAATTCAGATCTCCCCAAATGCATCCAAGGTGGATTCAAACAAACAAGTTTATCACTTGTCAGAGCAATTCAGGGGCATGTGGGGGGGGGGGTTGTTGGAAATACCATGAATGAATTCTCTTACAAGCAGATTAAAAGAAAGGCAGACTAATCTGAACACATTTGTCCTGTATCGTTATTGATTTATTATGTATTATTTTTACATGAAAAGAGCACTATAACATTTTTACAGATGTCTTCTTTTTGAAGTCTAGCTAGTTGAACATATCAGTACAACATGAAACTAGAACAGGGCAGATTGAAATTAAACTCCCAAGACCATATTGGTAACCTTGATTAAGTGTCTTATCAGTCTAACCCACCTCCCAAAGTTTTCAAGAAGATAAAAGGACTAGGTTGCCTACTTGAAGGAAGGAATGGGTAATACTGATGGCACCTTTGTTTTAAAAATAATTTGATTAGAATGTATAATTTAGATAAGAATAGAGAAAAGTTTAAATATTTCCTTCAAGGCCATTGTCAAAATAAACAAATGGGGTCTTCAGCTTATTTTTTGGGGGCGGTGTGTGTGTCAAAGTTTTCCTTCTCCATCTGTTCCCTCCCCACAGCATCCCCACTTAGACAGTCTGGCCTGAGAGAGAGAGAGAAAATGGCCCAAGGAGCTTCTGTGGATAAGGAAAGACTGAAAATCGGTGTCTCCTTGGCCTTATTCAATACTTGTATTGACAACTTAGGGCAGGGGACAAACCAAGTTTTTGGCTGCAAAAACCTAGAGGGATGTATCTCTCTAGGGCAGGGGTGTCTGTGCTGTTACAGATAGTGAGTTGTGGTGAGTTAGTTACCTTAAGAATTAAGAGCTGTCTCCTTAAGAGATTGCATTGTGGGAGATGTAGTGAGAGATTGCATTATAGGAAATGTAGTCCATGACATGTAACCTTATTTGTGTGTCTGATTGGCCACTGAGGCTCTCTGCCGGGATTTTAGAACAAAGACCTGGCTATATGTTGAATTACCTCAGAAGAGAGAACATGCTTTCTGAACAGGGAGTCAGAACTACCATCCTTTTACACTAGGAAATGGGACAGATTATGAAATATGGATGCATCTCACCTGGACTCACTATGATTGTAAGTCTTATGTGTTCAAGGATTCCCAAATAAATATAATCTGCATGAAAACCTGTTTGCTAGAGTTTATCTGCCTGTTCCCAGTGGAGCCAGATGCCTGGGGAACAGAACAGTAAAAAGATGTAGATGCCTGACCCCCTCCCTTTATTTCGGAGCATTGATGGACATTCTGTTTGAGTGAAAATGCATCTCTTCTCTGTGCACAACTTATAAAAGGACTTTGTTTGTATCTAATTGAGACCTTTGCTTAGCCACGAAAGTGACAAACTTGCTTTCCTTCTCTTTGTCTGAGTGAAGTATTCTGCTCAGCGGTAAAAGACAGAAAGAGAAAGACAATTCTTGTGCTAGCTAAGAAGATTGCCCTGCCATAAAGAGGCCCAGGGGCTGCATGTTTGAATCACCTTTGGCAGTAAAAGGGCAGAAAGAGAAATACAATTCTTGGACTAGCTAAGAAGATTGCCCTGCCATAAAGGGGCCCAGGGCTGCATGTTTCAATCACCTTTGCAAAGTTTGTGTGTATGTTGTTTTAGAAGTTTACTTCGTCAGTAAAATGAAAAGCCTTATTTTAACACAAAGTAATCCGAGCCACCTAAGCTCTTTGGAGATTGAATTTGCATGATACAAGTTGCTTCCCAGCCTGACCACTCAATGTGCATTTGAAAAAAGAAACAATCCAGCCACAGTGCATGCTGTTGCTTTGAATCTTGCTTGAATAAAATACTGGAAAGCTAAATCCCCTTTACAGGCCAAGCAACTAAAGCCCAAAGGAACCCAAGTCGAGGAAAGCCTCTTAGGGTCTCCAAATAGGACAGTTGCTTTGCAGCTCTATACAAAGGAACACGCTGAAACCAGTTTAACCCAAGCATTAGTTAGGTAACAGCACCCTAGTGGCCAAAGGTGTACTGCACCAACCACCCCCAGTGGTCAGAAGGCGAACTGTAACGATGTCTCCTAGAGTTTGCAACGCACCCCAGCAGTCAACAGGCAAACTGCAATGATGTCTCCTAGAGTTTGCAGCGCACCCCAGCAGTCAACAGGCGAACTGCATCGACATCCCCTAGAGTTTGCAGCGTACCCAAGTGGTCAACAGGCGAACTGCAGCAACGTCTCCTAAAGTTTGCAACGCACCCCAGTGGTCAACAGGCGAACTGCAACAATGTCTCCTAAAGTTTGCAGCGCACCCCAGCAGTCAACAGGCGAACTGCATCGACATCCCCTAGAGTTTGCAGCGCACCCCAGTGGTCAACAGGCGAACTGCAACGACATCTCCTAAAGTTTGCAGAAAGTTCCCCGAGTTTCCCAGTCATGGCTGAGACCTCTAATGAGTCAGCAGAGTTGAACCTCCCAGCTAATCTTGACACACCTGAAGCATCGGATGCCGTGGAGTCTTATCCAATCATGGCAGAAGCATATGATTCATCAGGAATGATGACCCTTCCATCACCAATTGTGTCATCGACACAATTCCAGAAGTGAATGTCCAAAATTCCAAAGAGGCTGAAGCTCATCAGAGAACCTATGACCTCAGGCAGCACAGGAAGCTCACTGCTGTTATGCAGTCAAGCCTGAAGGAAGATTGGGACAAGCATTATCGTCGCAACAAAAGGTATTGGGAGAACTTGCAACAGATCTGCAACAGGCCCGTGGATGAGCTTTCACACGGCTGCATCCGCACGATGGTGAATGAAATGGATGAACTTTATAAGCAATGGAAGAATTCTGAAAGCCATCTTGTCAACATCCAGCAGCAGCTAGAAGACCCAGAACTCATGGGGGACATGCAACGCTTAGAGATGTTGAGTGTGGAACGTGGGAAAATATTTCAAAGTTGTAAGAACTCCTTCCACACGGCACTCCAGGCGAAAGGCACATCAAGGGAGAAAGCCTCCTCACCCCAACGCTCACATGCATCTATCGCTCATTCTTCCAAGAAAGCTGCGAGTGAGAAGGCCCAATCCAAAGCAACCCATCGCTCACACGCATCATCTCATCGGTCACAAGCGGTCCCCTCTTACAAGTCATCCCGGGCTCGGCAAGGTAGCAGTGTCTCACAACAATCTTCTGCCTCAGGTTCCTTCCATCCTTCCAAAGCATCTTCCCATCACAGCCAGTCATCCAGAGCCTCCACAGCGAGGAGTTTCGCTGCCCGGGCCGCAGAGGCACGAGCCGAAGCTGCAGTGGCCAAAGCAACCTTGAGCGTGGCAAAGGAAGAACAATTGCTGAAGGAAGAATTGGCCAAAGTTCAGGCCAGACTAGACTATTTGAAGTATGAAAAAGAGACACTGGAAAAAGTAACACTGGCTGAAGCTTTAGAGGCGGCGGCTGAACACACTTCACTCAACTTCAATCCTGGACAGTTAGAGGAAGAGGACTCAGATGAGCGTGTCAAAGCCTATGTTGAGGACCAGAACTCCCCACAGCAGGGACAAAGAGGAGAACCTCACCCACCGGCTCTACGAACTACTCAGACATCAGATATTGTAAGATCTAGACCACGAGACTCCTCCTTTGAAAATGCACAACCTACCCCGGCAAATGAAGACATTCGGGGCAACCAGAGTACTCCTTCAGCAGCAATGAAGGCGTCTCTGGAGCCAAGCACGCAAACAACCATGAGACACCACCTCAGAGTGGAGGCTAAGGAGTTCCAGCCAAACCTGCCAGGCGTTCCGAGTGCCGACGTCCAGCCCAATGGAGGTACTCCACTTGCCTGCCAGGAAAAGGACCTATCATCACCTGTGGCATGGAAAGACGAAATTGTCCATAAACACGCTGTAGGGAACTACCAGCCAGCGTTGGCACTTAATCCTGCCCTAGCCAACGCAGTAGGGCGAACCTTGCCACCACCCCCATCGTATAACTCTCCTGAAGTCCAAAAGGATACTGCAACATCCTGGAGAAGGATGGACCTGGCACATAGGGGAGTACACAAGTTCTCCAACAAATCAGGCATAGATTACATGCTATGGAAGCTTCTTTTTGTAAATGCCATTAAAAGCGAACGATTGGAGCCAGCCGAGGAATTCGGTCATATGTTCACATGGCTAGGCCCACAATCAACACAAGCAGTAAAGGGGGTCTACGCAGCAAAAATGTACGAGCCAGTCGAAGCCCTCAAGCTATCATGGGAAATACTTGATGAGCGGTATGGGGCAGCTACGATGACAGAATCCTCATTCCTAGAGCGGGTCGACAACTTCCCTGCCATGGATCTCAGTAACCCTGAAGAACTATGGAACTTCTCCGATCTCCTTACACAGCTACGGTCAGCACAAATGGATCCCACCTTGCCAGGACTTAGCTGTCTCGACCTGTATAAGACACAAAGGTCTATCGTTAAAAAACTACCAATGATGTTGACTTCCGGCGGTGACGTCAACGTGTTAGGGACGAAAGGAACGGTGCTCCGTTTCCAAAGCCCCTAATATCCTTGCTGCGGGTGTTGATTTCGGCGCTACCAACCCCGTAGAGGTCGGTAGAAAAAGGGGAAATTTCTGAGGACCTCAGGGAGGGCGGCAATCCCCCCGAAGGTTCAGGATAACTCCTCTAACTCGGAACGAGGAAGAACCAGCCACCCGGCAGGCCAGAAACGCTGACAGCTGTTAAGAGGGAAGCGAAGATTGAAAAAGAAAAGCATCGGTGAAAACAGAAGTGAGGATTAAGGATTGAAAAGGTATATCTGCATTTTCTAACGATTGGGAGAAAGCGGGTGGAAGGAACCCTTGAGTAAAAGAGGAGAAAGAGAAGCGGCGACCGATAAGTGGAGTGAAGAGGAGGAATCCATATTGAAAGTGACAGCGCGTAATCTGGTAGTCAGTGGAATCCGAAAGAATCCAGAGGGAATACGGTTGAACGAAGTGTGTGATCGATAACCAGAGCTTTATAACAAAAAGCTGCGAGAGCGAAGGTCTCAGAAAACTTAAAAGACTTAACGGGAGGATTTTTAGAGCCCCGGATATCCATAGAAGAAAAGACGGTGAAGCCATATTGAGCAACGGCAGGGAGAACGCAATCAACTTAGAACTTATAACATTGTTGCCGATACTTACTGGACAATTCAGATAAAGGCTTCCTTAACAGGATCGAGTTTACCGATCGAGTTAATTGGATAATTGGATAATAAGGTAACGGGACTATTGGATTGAGCTATTTGGGGAAGCAGACCCTTGATACTTTTGGCGCACGATCGGTGTGTATTGGACAAAAATTAAAGGGAGGAAAAAAAGTATGATCGGACGTGAAATACACTGGATTTATAATTTTTGTTTCTGCCACGGCTTATCCCGGTGAGGACTTGAATTGAGGATTACGGAACAAGTGGATAATACATGGATATATTATATTGAAACTATTGACAGTTGAAAGGAAGTGGACTTGAACTATAATTGGATATTTGATATAAGGATTGCCAGAATACAAGATACTACCAAGACCAACTACTAATTACCAACAGTGACTAAGAAGTAATATTTGGTGTATATACACTCACTGCTTTGGAAATCTATACTTATATGACTGCATAACATTACCTTATACTTATCTTGTACTCATTAAGTGAATTATTGCCTTATTAATTTGTTTTTATATATTTATATATTTAGAATCAAAGATATAGACTATATTATAGCTAAATATAATTTCTATTAATTTGTCTTTATATAGTTAGAATCTCAATGATTTGTTAATTTGTCTTAATACAATTAGAATCAAAGATCCGGATTATATTATACTTATCATAGCTATATTATAATTACAAAACTATATCCATATACGTATGTTATATAAATTAAAATAAATTGGATAAATTAGATAAGTAAGGTAAATATTTAGACAATTGCTTAAGGAATCTACGTTTGACATATGATTGCATAGTATGACCTTATTTATAAGAAGTGTATATTAATAGATTAAGTGATATATTAATTTGATCTATATATAGTTAGTATTAAAGATTTAGTCCATAGTATATTAGATACATTTATATTAACCACATCCCTTTACCTTCTGAGAGAAATCATATAGCACTTACTCCCTACTTACTAATATACCACTTACTCAAATACTTAATACCAGGGAGAATTAGCTGACGGATTGCTAGAACGCTACATTTTCCCCTCGACCCTCCCACTTAGCTTCCCATGCTGATTGATTTATAAGTATAAAGGAGCCTGGAAAAAAGCGAAAAATAAATTTGGGTGAAATTTTAAAACAGACCTAGAAATATTGACCAGTATATGAAAATCTGGGAAAGAATAAAAAAAGAGATAATAATGGCGACCACAAGTATAACGACAACAGCTAAAATAAGTAAGAAAACACCATCAAGCCAAATGATACTTATGACCTCACCAGCTCAACAGAAAGTAATTGAAACCACAGAAAAGGAGAAGAGGAGCCCTGCTCTACAGAACATCCACTCCGCATTAGCAATGATCCAGGAAGGCATGAATAGAATGCAGGAAACCATGGCACGTAATCATGAAGAGACCAAGAAAAATCACGAAGAATTGAGTCAGATGTGAGTGAAATTAAAGATAACATCAAAAATATGGATGAGAAGATAGAACAAATTCAGCAAAACATAACGGAAAACGAGCAAAAGGTGGAAGAAAGAGTAGAATATGCGACTAATAGAATGGAAAGAATGGAACAAGATCAAGGGGCATTTAATAAGGAAACTGAGGACGCGTTAACCTATCTGGAAATGGAAAAGGCATCATTCTACTTACGGTTTCAAAATGTAGAAGAGCAGAAGGATGAGGATCTAAGTGAAATAATGATTGAGATACTGGCAAAGGCAACCCAGGTGGATAAGGATGAACTGTGAAATGGAATGGATGAAATATATAGGGTGTACACGAACTACGCAAGAAGAAACAAATTACCCAAAGAAATCCATATAAGATTCACGAAAAAATCTATTAAGGAAGAGATCTACAGGAAGATGAGGGAAGAGACAATCATGCACAAGGGAAGAGAAATCATAACTCTCAAACAAATACCAAGAAGAACAAGAGATCAAAGAAGAAATTATAATTTCCTGACCACCCAGCTAAATAAATTTAAAATAAAATTCCGCTGGCTACTACCGGAAGGCCTACTCATCTCCTGGGATGAAAGAAAGTACAAGATTGATAATTTGGAAAAGGCTCAAGAATTCTTTGACCAGCACTTTACAATGGAAGAGGAACAGGTGACAAGGAGAGAAGCGGAACCCGCGACACGGCAGATGGAGAAGGAAGAAAAAGATCAGGAAGAGGCAAAAAGATTGGAGAGAGAAAGAATGGAGAGAGAGGGAGTGAGGGAAAAGACTCAAAGAGTTACCAGAAACACAACAAAGTTGAAAATCACAAACAGATAAACTCGATAGAGATGGAAGGAGAAATAAAAATTATATCAATTAATATAAACGGACTCAACTCCCCAAAAAAAGGAAATATATATTTACGAAATTGCAAAAATTGGACTTAGATGTGATAACTTTACAAGAAGTACACATTAAAAGACAGCAACAAATATTGTTGGAGAATCAAAAATTAGGAAAATTATTCACATCCCTAGGAGATAATAAGAAGAGAGGAGTGGCAACTTATGTCAAAAACCATTTAAAAGCTAAACAGATATATACAGATTCGGAAGGACGTATTTTAATAACTGAAATGCAAACAGAAACAAAGAAAATATTGCTAGCTTCTATCTATGAACCTAATGGAAACCAGAGAGAATTTTACAAAAAACTACATGATACAATTAAAGATTTGGAGTACGAAAATATCTGTGTTGCTGGAGACTTCAATGCAATTGTGAATATACAAGATGACTATCGAAGTAATAAACAAAGTAAGACTCGAAAAAGAATCTTACCGGATACATTCAAGGATATGATTGAAGAATTGCAATTACATGATGGATGGAGAGAGGCCAACAAACAAACCAAACAATATACCTTCTACTCAAATCCACACCAGTCATGGTCTCGGATTGACATGGCCTGGATGACGCCAGACCTCAGGAAGGATCTACAAGACATCGAAATTATACCGAATACATGGGCCGACCATAATCCTATAAAAATAACATGGAGAGGACAGCGAAAGCAAAAGAGGTGGATGATGGACACTGGAATAATAAAAGATAGAGATTATGTGCAGATGATGGAGAATGAACTTAGAATATTTTATCAAATAAACACAAAGGAGCAGACTTCAGTACAGAATCTGTGGGACACTACTAAGGCCTATATAAGAGGCCTTACAATAGCATACACAGCAAAAAATAAATAAAGATAAACAACAAAAGAGGAAAAAATTAATGGAAGAACTCAACATATATGAGTCACAATTACAGAAACAGCCTGACTACAAAACAACAAGGGAAAAATTGAATCGTACTAAACATGAGTTGAACTTAATTACACAAGCAGAAATCGCACAGAAAATGAAAATGGCCAAGCAGAAATACTTTGAATATGCAAACAAAACAGGTCGCTGGCTGGCATACAGACTGAAGAAAGAGAGGGAAAAAAGAATAATATATCAATTGCAGGATGAAACAGGACAACTATATAGTATGAATTTAGATAAAAAACGTATAGTAAGGGAATTCTATCAAAACCTCTACACACAAGAAGAGACTCAAGACCAAGATATTATGGAATACCTACAAAAAGCAAATATCCAGAAATTAGAGGAATCCCACAGAGAAATATTGAATAAACCAATAACAATGATGGAGTTGATGGAAGCCCGAAAGAAACAGAAGAACAACAAAGTCCCAGGTCCAGACAGAATTCCAACGGAATTTTATAAAAACTGCCAGTCTGCAATAGACGAACTACTACTACAAGTTCTCAATGAGGCACTGCTGGAAGCAGAAACACCTAAATCTTGGGCCGAAACAATCATCTCACTCATCCCCAAAGAAGATACGGATCCGACTAAAGTCCAAAATTATAGACCCATCTCGCTGTTAAATGTAGATTATAAATTATTCACGACAATTATAGCACAGAGGCTGAAAACAATTGTACATAATTATATACATCCCGACCAAAATGGTTTTGTCCCAAGGAGACAAATAAAAAACAACATGAGAACAATAATAAACGTTCTGGAATACTACGAGCAAAACATCAATAAGTAGGTAGCGCTAATCTTTCTCGACGCGCAAAAGGCGTTTGACAATTTGAATTGGAAATTCCTTATAGCACAACTGCAGATTATGAATTTTGGCGACAAATTCCTGAAAATGATATTCTTCCCAGACAGCGAGAATTATAATTAATGGAGATATGACTGAAAAAATAAACATCCAAAAGGGGGTAAGACAAGGATGCCTGATATCGCCTCTACTGTTTATAATCTCACTGGAAGTCCTTCTAAAGGAAGTAAGAAAGGAAGAAGAAATAAAAGGACTGAAGATAAGGAATGAGGAGTATAAATTACAGGCTTTCGCGGATGATGTGGTCTTCATAGTGGAACAGCCGGAAGTAGCGGGAGTCAAATTACTAGAGAAGATAGAGGAGTATGGCAAAGTGGCGGGGCTTAAGATCAATAAACAAAAAACCAAAGTCTTGACCAAAAATATGACAATGACACAAGAGGAAAAATTAGAAGAAGAATTAGGAATGCAAATTGCGAAGAAAGTAAAATATTTGGGAATCTGGCTTACTACAAAAGCAACAACTATTAGAGAGGACAATTACACTAAATTGATGAAGCAAATTAGAAAAGACTTGGAAAGATGGAATAAGGTACAACTATCATTTCTTGGCAGAATAGCATCTGTAAAGATGAACATATTACCAAGACTCCTATATCTCTTCCAAGTGATACCAATTGGTCCGGGAAAAGATTTCTTTAAGGATCTCAACAAGACAATAATGAAATACATCTGGCAAGGAAAGAAAGCTAGAATTAAAATAAGATGCTTACAGGACACAAAGGAGAAGGGAGGCCTAGGTCTACCAGACTGGGAGCTATATTACAAGGTGGTGGCGTTGAATTGGATCAGAGAATGGATAGATCTATCAAATAGGAGAACGCTATACTTAGAGGGATTTGATCTGAATCGAGGTTGGCATGCCTTTCTGTGGGAAGGCACAGACGAGCAACATCCGTACTTCCAGAGACCTGTAATAAGAGGTGCACTACATAAAATGTGGCAAGGTATCAGAAGGCAACACTATAGTAAAATCCCACGATGGTTGTCGCCTATGGAGGTGCTAATTTATCCAAACACTATAGAAATAGGAAAGATGCGGAAATATCAAGAATTGTTGAGTAGTGAGGGAGACCTACTTACGAGACAAGAACTGGAAAGACGAGGCATTATGATTGATTGGTGGCCATACCTTCAAATTGAGTCAAAATATACAGCAGACCGGAGACATTATGATTTTCAAAGCCAACCAAGTGAACTAGATAAAATTTTAAAAGGCACAGATGAGAAAATAATATCTAAAATTTATGGATATTTAATAAGGCATAAATTAGAGGAGGAAACAGTGAAAGAAAACATGGTAAGCTGGGCAAGAAATATAGGTCACAATATAGAGTTGGACAGATGGGACAAGCTATGGGCAGAAAATTATAAGATGACACTGTCGATTCCATACAAAGAAAATTTATACAAGATATTTTATAGATGGCACCTCCCTCCGGCACGTTTGGCTAAAATGTTTCCAAACACATCACCAATGTGTTGGAAGTGCAAGACACAAATGGGGACATATTACCATCTCTGGTGGTCTTGCAGGAAGGCACAACACTACTGGCAAGAGATTAAGAGAATAATTGAAGAAACAACGAGGCAAAGTGTAGAAATGAAACCAGAATTCTTTCTATTTGGAATGACTACAACACAGTGTACCAAGGAGATAAAATATCTTACCATCCACATATTGACAGCGGCACGTATAGTGTACACTCAGAATTGGAAATCTGAGATAATACCAACAGAAGAAAAAATAATAACAAAAATAAATGAATGCGCAGAGATGGATAGGCTCACAAAAGAGCTCCAAGATAAAGAGAACACTGACTTTTATTTAGTTTGGCAAAAATGGTACACATGGTTAGAAGGAAGGATAGGGCCAACAACATAGGACACTAGGAGAACATAACTCAAGAATTGCAGAAATAGATACATGAGATGAGCCGTAGGATTGTATAAATAAATGGTTAATATGATTGTAGAAAGATACTGCTGAACTTCTATGAATGTATTAAGGTATAAGCAAGTAAATTTGTAAATAGTATGATTAAGGAAAATTGGTTAAATGGACATTAATCACTGATGCGAAGGTTTTCTAGAAGTTAGTCAATTGACTTTTTGTTAATGTATAAGTGTTTACATGTATTTGTGTTTTACGTTTGTTTATGTTAATAAAATTTAATAATAAAAAAAAAAAGAAAAAAAGAAAAACTACCAATGAAACTGATTGATGCATGGATCGACCTAGCTGATAATTACAGGGCAAAGAACCTTGGCAGAGAACCACCCTTCGCCGCCCTTCAAGAATTTGTTGCCCACATGTCGAAGAAGTACAATGATCCATGAAATAAAGGTTTTACAATACGAAGAACCTATGCCAGCAGAAAAACCAATCAAAGCCTTGGTCCAATCAAGAGCCCAGTGCAGGCTGCAAGAGGAACAGCCTCTGTGTCAGTGCATAGCACAGAGGTCGTTCCCCTGTCAACGAGGAACTCTGATGTAAAGCCGTCTAAGAGTGCTCTACATCAACCTCAGAAAGCAAAGGAAGAACCCGTTTGTCCACTGCACAAGACCTCGCATTCTCTGAATAAGTGCAGAGAATTCCAAAAGAAGTCCCTGGGCAAAAGAAAGGCACTGATCAGGGAGTACAAAGTCTGCTTCAAATGCTGTGAGTCTGCAGACCACATGGCCAAAACTTGCACAGTTAAGGTGCTATGTTATCTATGCAAAAGTGACCAGCACCCAACCGCCTTGCATCTAGACCGCGAGTTGACGCCACAACAAGTTCCTGCTCCACATTCGGCTCTTACTCTACGGCGGACTCCTAACCCCACTCCGACTAAGGAGCCTCAGCACGACAACAAAGGGCACCCAGCTACAGCAACAAATGTCAACTGCACCTCAGTATGCAGAGACTCACCATCACCTCGTTCATGCCATCTGATCTGCCTAGCTAAAGTCTACCCAACTGGGCACCCGGAAGAAGCTGTGAAAATGTATGTGATAATGGACACACAGAGCAATCAATCGTTAGCCAGATCAGCATTCTTCGACTACTTTGATGCCTATACCGAGAACACGCACTTCACAATTACAACATACACTGGGGCACAGCGCACAGCAGGGAGAAAGGTCATGGGACTCTGCATAGAATCGTTAGACGGAAGTGCAAAATTCGCATTGCTGCCATTGCTAGAATGGGACGCTTTACCAGACAACTGCAGTCAAATCGCAACACCAGAAGTAGTAAACAATATATCTCACCTGAAACACATGACTAATCTCTTCCCTGCCCTAGACCCTGAAGCCGAAATCCTACTCTTGTTGGGCATGGACGCCCCCGCAGCCTTTTCTCCCCAGGCAGTGGTCAATGGCCCAGCAGGCTCTCCATTTGCCCTCAAGACAGGACTTGGGTAGGCCATCTTGGGAACAGTCTGTGTCGACCGGCTGCAGGCCCCGAATCAGGCGAATATCTTCACAACCTCCATTCTAAGTAATGGGAGAACATCACACTTGAAACCATGTCAAGAACACTTCACGATTTCGGCAACCCTGACTTAGGTACGACAGCGTTCCAGACCAGCAAAGAGGACAATGACCTAGCCTTGTCAATAGAAGACAAAGAATTTCTGCAGCTCATGGGAAAGGAATTTCAGGAAGATGATAGCGGAAGCTGGGTAGCCCCACTGCCCTTTCGTATGCCCAGACAGCGCCTGCCGAACAATCGTGAGCAGGCCCTCTCTCGCCTCTTCAGCTTGAGACGACTCATGAACAGGAAGCCCGCTTTGAAAGCCCACCTGGTGGAATTCACGGACAAGATGGTCCAGAACGGGCATGCCGAGCTTGCCCCTGCCCTGGAGAAGGAGGAGGAATGCTGGTACCTACCATTCTTTGGAGTATACCACCCACTAAAACCAGGTCAAATAAGAGTGGTTTTCGATGCCAGTGCACAGTTCCACAACCTCTCCCTGAACAAAGTCCTTCTCACAGGACCTGACCTTACCAACAGCTTGTTAGGCGTGCTCATCCATTTCAGAAAGGAAGCTGTAGCCATCATGGCTGACATTCAGCAGATGTTTTACTCATTCCTCGTCAGGGAAGATCATCGCAACTATCTGTGGTTCAGCGACGAACAGCACAACCAACAGGTCACAGAATACAGAATGCGAGTGCACGTCTTTGGGAATGGTTCTTCCCCTGCAATCGCCAACTATGGTCTGCAACACACCGCTCGCATAGGAGAGACCAGGTATGGTTCAGATGCCAGGCGCTTTATGGAGCGAGACTTCTACGTTGATGACGGCTTGAAATCTGTACCCACTCCAGCAGTAGCCATAGACTTGCTAGGCAGAACACGTCAGATGCTAGGTGCACACCACCTCAAGCTGCACAAGATTGCATCCAACAGCGAAGAAGTGCTAGCAGCCTTCGATCCTGAGGACCACGCCAAGGGATTGCAGGACCTCGATTTTAGCACCGACACTCCCCTTATCCAACGGAGCCTCGGTCTGTGTTGGGACTTGAAGAAAGACGTCTTCACCTTTAGAGTCCCAGCCCAGAAAACCACCTTCACAAGGAGTGGAGTTCTGTCAGCAGTGAACAGTCTGTTCGACCCTCTAGGATTTGCTGCACCGATAACAATTCAAGGGAGGCTCCTTCTGCGTACGCTGTCGGAAAGCACCAACGACTGGGACGAACCGCTTCCACAAGAACAGAAAGACAATTGGGAAATATGGCGTATCTCCCTGAGCTGCCTCCAGAATGTCCACATACAGCGCATGTATGTTGCCTACTCACCAACCACCGCACCGAAAAGGGAACTGCATATCTTCTCAGATGCATCAGTGATGACTATAGCAGCCGTGACATACATCAGGGCCTACGGCGGGGAGAGCAACATTCATGTAGGTTTCGTTATGGGAAAAGCGAAACTAGCCCCACGACAAGGTCACACCATACCAAGACTGGAACTCTGCGGTGCCGTACTAGCTGTGGAGCTTGCAGACTTAATAAAGAAGTCTATGGACCTTGAATTCCAATCCACCACCTTCTACACTGACAGCAAAGTAGTGTTGGGTTACATTCACAACCAAAGCAGACGTTTCTATGTCTATGTCAGTAATAGAGTAGACAGAATCAGAAAATCTTCCAGCCTGGAGCAATGGCGTTATGTGCCAACAGACCTGAACCCAGCAGACCAACCCACACGGCCCTTCCTTGCATCCCAGTTAGCAGAATCGACCTGGCTAAAAGGTCCCGAGTTCTTGGCCCGTCCAGACAGTTCGATATCGCTAGAACCAGAACAACATGAGCTGCTAGACCCAGATCGAGATGCGGACGTTCGACCTCAAGAGCTCAGCAAACCTTCCATGTGGATCAAGGAAGCAACCGTACAGGCCACCTGCTTGTCAACCACAGTCAATGAGGAAACAAAATGGCCCCCTAGACGTCCACTGGAATCAGCTCGTTTCGAATGCTTCTCCAGATGGAAGTCCCTGGTACAGGGAACAACCACACTTGTACGTATAGTGTATCGTGATATAACCTTCGCAGATTGTCAGCTCATAGCAGAGAGTGTAATTCTACAAAGTGTGCAGCGAGAAGCATACCCGACATCGGTGAAGTGTCTAAAAGCTGAGAAGCCCGTGCCGAAATCTAGCCAATTGCTGAAACTGAACCCGTTCCTAGACAGCAACAACGTACTTAGAGTTGGAGGGCGCCTAGACAAGGCAAAATTAGACTCAAATGTAAAACATCATCCTTCCCGCGCGCCAACAGGTGACGAATCTGATAGTCCTACACTACCATGAAACCGTCCACCATCAAGGCCGCCACTTCACAGAAGGAATTGTCAGAGCTGCAGGATTTTGGATCGTGGGGGCCAAAAGGACCATTGTGTCTGTCCTGCACAGGTGCATGCATTGTCGGAGACAACGAAGTGTGACACAACACCAGAGGATGGCTGACCTACCTCCTGAGCGTTTCAGCACAGGACCGCCATTTACCAACGTGGGCGTAAACGTTTTCAGCCCTTGGTCAGTGTCGGCCCGCAGGACGAGAGGTGGCCAAGTTAACAGCAAACGTTGGGCTGTTCTCTTCACGTGCCTTAGCATTCGAGCCGTTCACATTGAAGTCATTGAATCTATGGACACCTCCAGCTTTATCAACGCTCTACGAAGGTTCCAAGCCCACAGAGGCCCAGTCGCGATGTTTAAATCAGACCGTGGAACAAACTTTGTAGGAGCCTGCAAGGAGTTACAGATCAATGAGGGCACTCACCTTGATTCGCCAATTGATGACTACCTGAAGGCCAAAAACTCTGTGTGGATTTTCAATCCTCCCCATGCCTCCCATATGGGAGGAGTATGGGAACAAATGATTGGAATAGCCTGTAGAATTCTAGACTCCATGTTGATGAAGACATCTGTGTTAACCCATGAAGTCCTCACCACCCTCATGGCAGAGGTAGCAGCTATCATCAACGCCAGACCCTTGGGCCCAGTTCACTCAGATCCCGAGAATCTGACTATCCTCACCCCAGCCACTTTGCTGACCCAGAAGATGGGTGAATGGCCAGCGCCGGCAGGGTGCTTCGTCCCAAAGGACATGTATGCACAACAATGGAGACAAGTTCAACTGCTGGCCAACACTTTTTGGAAGCGCTGGAAACAAGAATACTTATCTACTCTACAGGAGCGCCGCAAGTGGAAGACTAAGGAACCTAACCTTGAGGAAGGGGACCTTGTCCTGTTGAAGGACAAGGACGCACATCGGAACTCATGGCCCATGGGACTTGTACACCAAGTTTTGCCCAGTTCTGATGGACTAGTCCGCCAAGTCAAAGTTCTGATTGCGAAACCAGAGCAGTTACCCACCGGTCATCTTAAATCTACCAGAAAGATTTACGTCAGGCCAATCACCAACCTGGTACTGCTATGAAGGAAGTCTGAACTTATAGTACTAGAAGACCTTCAAGATTGAACCTCAAGCTTTGCATGAATCGTGTCCACTTCACTGTTTGCATTGTTTGATGGTATTACCTTGTTTACTTTAGTTACGTAGATAGTTACATTGCATTATTTTCTGCTATGCCTATGTTTATCTCAATTAAGTAGTTAGTTAGTAGTGGAATTTATAATTCCAGGCGGGGAGTGTGCTGTTACAGATAGTGAGTTGTGGTGAGTTAGTTACCTTAAGAATTAAGAGCTGTCTCCTTAAGAGATTGCATTGTGGGAGATGTAATGAGAGATTGCATTATAGGAAATGTAGTCCATGACATGTGACCTTATCTGTGTGTCTGATTGGCCACTGAGACTCTCTGCCGGGATTTTAGAACAAAGACCTGGCTATATGTTGAATTACCTCAGAAGAGAGGACATGCTTTCTGAACAGGGAGTCAGAACTATCATCCTTTTACACTAGGAAATGGGACAGATTATGAAATATGGATGCACCTCACCTGGACTCACTATGATTGTAAGTCTTATGTGTTCAAGGATTCCCAAATAAATATAATCTGCATGAAAACCTGTTTGCTAGAGTTTATCTGCCTGTTCCCAGTGGAGCCAGATGCCTGGGGAACAGAACAGTGTCAAACTCAAGGTCCGTGGGCTAGATAAGTGCTTAAATCCAGCCCACAGGGCTGGCTGGGAAATGTCAAAGGACCAGCCCGCGGTGCTGGGCTGCATGGCCTGTTTTTGGCCAGCAGAGTGCTGCAGGAGGCCATGGAGAGTGAAAATGAAGCATGGGTGAGTGGCATGCAATTCCCCGTGCCACGTTTTGGCAGTGTTTTGGCCAGTAGGGTGCTGTAGGAGGCATCCGTCCCATCCCTCCCCGCCGCTACCCTCCCTCCCCCCGGTCCATGGAGGAGAATTACAATGCTAATCTGGTCCTCAAATCCAGTTTGACACCACTGCTCTTGGGACAGAAAACGTGTTGATACGATGTAATGATCATTGGGACTTTTGCAGCTGAAGTAAGATAGCAGTAAAAATGTTTATTGACTGAGTTTTAAAGAAGATACTGCTGAAATGTCTTCATGGAACTAAACTGTAACTTAGCACTAAAGGAAAAGGACCATGCTCTGCAGTTTTCACTTAGATCTGGATTCAATTTGTACTATCAAAGCTTTTCCCACGCCATAAAGCTACAGAATAGGAACAGCTCCACTATTCTCTATTCTCTCCCTAAATGAGATGTTACAAATTAGAAGTATACCTATCAAAACAATCAGGTTTGGCCTTAATTTATTTTTACAACTGACAGCCATATTGTTTTGTTATTTGTCATACACACTTTCAAGACTAGAGAAATATTTTTATTTTTCATGGACAACAAAATTGTATAATAGAGCATTTGCTGTTTATGTATGTTATTAACTTATTCTGTTCTGACCTGTGATTATCAGATTAATGTCAGACAGAGCCAAAACATTGGCATGTAAGTTGGACTACCACTTCTCTCTAAGAGAGAAAGCCTAGTCTGATCCATGGGTCATAAATAGTTGAGATGGAAGAGAAAATGGATACTAGACAGCCCTGAGATTAAGAGTCAGGGATTCAGACCAGTTTGGACCAACTTCCAAGCATGAATCAATAGGGTGGATAGGTGTAAATTTAATTTCCAGCAGTCTGCTTATTGAGCTGAGTATCTCTTATTTCGGATAACTAAAACTCACATTATACAGCAGGCCCTGTTCTGCCCACAATTGCCAGCCTTGCAGTTTAATGTTCTGTCTCATATAGTGGAATTGCCATCATTTCAAGACTAGGTTTTATAATGAACTGGGTTCATTCAACAAAAAAGAGAAAACTTGAATCATATTCTGTGCCAGGTTCTAGATCATCAGAGCTATATGGCCCATGATCCTAGCTTCTTAATTTTGGTAATTCCTTTTGTTTTTTGAGTCTAAAGAAACATCACATTGGGTCATATTTTTACAATATGTACAGTATATGCATACACACCCACACCTGCTTCTATCATACCACCTTTAGTGTTTCTAAATATGTATCCCTTTAAACCACAAAACTTTATTGATTGTACCATCATTATTGAAGAGAGTGCTTTATTTCAGCATGACAATTCTGACATAAAGTTTTTATTATTGTATAATTATTTAAGTACTGCACAGAACCCAGGAAACTCCTTACAAACAATAGGCAGATAAACAATTACAGAGCTCGTAATCTGGTTCATCTCTGCTGTTTTCAGAATTCATTTGCTTTAATAAGCAAATCCATCCCAGTGCCATGCCATGAATGCCTACGCAGAACTCATTGTTCCCAAGCGATATGTATAGGATTACAGGTTAAATAATACTGCTTGTACAGATATCATTAATGTACTGATTAATTGTGTTTTTATAAACTTTAGTTTAAGCGGTTAAATTTTTGGCATTCCAGTTTGGACTTTTGCCCAATGGTTATTTTCAAAATATAGGTGATAGAGTAGAGCTTTGGATTTACTTCTAAATATTTGAGCCTTGAGGGGGATGCTTCAAGGGGGATGCTTCTTATCCCCAGATATATTTTTCTCCTTACTGGTAGTTTAGCTAATTTAAGTACATGGTTTGGGGCTGAATAATGTTGTAAATTAAGCTGTGTTTTTCCTAGAATTAAACAATAGTAAACTGGACTCTTGGTGACTATGATAGGATAGTTACATGTTATTTCTTGCTGTTAAAAAGTTCCTTCTTTTAAGACTGAATGTATTCCTATATGGAAAGACAGGCAAGGAATAGTTACTTAATGTAATAATAGTTTATTACATTCATTTTTAACTCCAGTTCTTAGGTATTATATCTCTTGCCCAACAACTGCTGGCAGAGAAAATGCATCAGATAAAACTCAGTAAGGTACAATAAAAAGTTTAAAATCCAGAGATAAAAGAGCAACATGGAGGAAAAATAGCTAAAGGTACTGCTTAAAATTAACTAAATAAAAGAGGAAAATTATGTAGCCTCATCTTAAGAGTGGTTACTAGGAAGGGAGTTCACGGATGTTTCTAGGGTTTATGTCTAAAATAAATCAACATCAGCTTGAAGATGCTGTATTGTAATGCTCTATAGTAATGCTTTATTTGCTAAGGTTTTAACTCTGTAGATTTGAGCAGGACTGTCTCTCTAGTAAACATGATAGAAATAATTCTCCTTGTCTTCTGTGGGGCTTATAGGGGTATGCTATAGATTATAGTCTGATAACCAAAGCCTAGCCCTAAGTATATGTTTGATTACTTCTGCATCCCTGTCTTTTAATAAAACTTTGCTTCCTAGAGAGTGAGCAAGGCGTTTGCAGGATGGAGAGAAAGGATGAAAGCAGCACTGTACTGCCCCGATGCAAGCTCCTCCATTTTTGTACGTGCATTGTGTCAACACATGCAGGTCTGGAAAGGGCAAAAGTTGTGTTACCCTATTAGACCATTGCTTTTGGCATTTTAATTAAAACTGGTGCCTGCAAACATTTGAAAGAGAGGCAAGACTAGGCAATCCATATCAATGTGTGGTTCATTTATGAGGAAGAATCACACGAGAAGGAATGGTTGTTTTTATGAAGAAGTGTATGCACTCATCTCTGACTTGAAACAAAATAGAATTTTAATAAAACTCTTTTTTTGCAAGGAACATACCATTACTCCCTATAATACAGATAGATTCAATTTCTACAAAGAAACCAACTTCCTCACATGCTCTTTTTTAAGTAGCATTATTTATTCATGTAACTTTCAACACGATCCAATTAGTCTGTTTAGCTTTTTGATTCTATGTCTGCTCTCTGTAACTCATATAACAGCATCTGAGGATGCATTTCTTATTTTAGAAAAATCCTACAATTGCAAAATAGATGCTGTACTTAGAATTCTTTAAGTTCTGGTGAAGTCCAATGCCAGATAATCTATATTCTACTAAAAGTCTTGTATCTGATTATTTGTAACCTTCAATTAGGCAAAACAGTGCATCATAGGGCAATAATTTTTGAATCAACATATCTGAAATGGGCTATGTGTGACCATAATTTCTGTGCGATTCACATTTGACAAAACTGTGGCTTCTTCAGCATCACTGCACATCCTGACTGCACATTTCCTAGATACCTGTAGTTGTGGGGCAAAAGGGAAGAGAGGAGAGGTGTATCCCCATCTTATTTCCTGCCTTCCAGTGAATCTAAATGGAGTTGGCTGGAGGCAAGGCCTTATGATCTTATGATAAGGTAGGATTGGCTGGGGACTACTAAATGTCAACGGATCAGCCCTTTTCTGGAAAGGGGAGTGAAGGTGCAGTTTTCTGTATAGTTCCTTACTTCCTAATTCCCCCTCTCTCCAGAAAAATGGCAGAATGTGTGTTAGCTGAAGAGGAAGAGTGATTTCTGATGTTCCCTGTCAGCTTCCAATATAGAATAAGTGAGGAAGTTGGCAGGTAGTCATAAGTCACTACCAGTCTCATTTTTTGTCTGCCCATAATCATTCTGTTTTTCTATTTAGATAAGAAAATATCTGTGAAAGAATGGGTTAATAAGTCATTTAGAGGAGGACTCCCTGATTGGGAATACATTTTGAGATCCAGTTTACCATTTACCATTCTCAGTTTACCATTATCATGATCCCCTGTATCTCTTTCTTGATAGACCACTTCGGCATATCTTCATTTGTGTTTACTTCAGGTCCGATTTACTGCAATCATTATTATTTCTTCTAGATTCTATGCATTATTTCATGAACTTTAAAATGAACATTTTGTTATTATTCAATTCAATATTTAAGTATATGATTTTTCCAGTGGTGAAATCTAAAATTTGTTACTACCAGTTCTGTGGGCATGGCTTGGTGGTGGTGGTAGTGATGGTGGTGGTAATGTGACTGGGTGGGCGTGGCCAATTTTTTTTTTACTTTTAAAACCATTTTTTACATGTAAAACCATGTAAAAAAATGCTTTCAAAAGGCTCTGATGATCCAGCTGACTTGCCTGATTGTCAGAGGGTTTTTAAAAAACCCTCTGCCGATCAGGCAACTCAGCTTGGATCATCAGAGCCATTTAAAAGAAAAAAAGCCTCTGATGATTGCGCAGTTCAGCTGGGCATGGGGGGCGGGGGCAGGGATTTTTGCTACCGGTTCTCTGAACTGCCCGCCGCCATCGCTACCTACTCGCCCGAGCCGGTCCAAACCGGGAGCATTTCACCCCTGGATTTTTCTCAGTACCATCATATATTGGTGATCATAGCCTTCTATTGTAGTACTCCCTACATTCCTGATTTCTGGAATCCCTTCCAGAAATGTTGAATTATAAAACACTTACTATGGCAGCATTTAAAGCTATACCAAGTATATTATGTCTTATACACAGGCATATGTTTTTTCATCCAGTGATGTGTAATCCTAGAGTCTAATCCTAATCTGCATTCCACAGATGGTACTTAACTATAGCCCAGCAATAACAGCCAGCCAATCAAACAGTCCAAAATCAGACCCATGACTCAGAAATATCCGAACAAACAACATTCATTCTACTTTGCATCTCACCAAAAGGTATTTAAAGATATGTGTTTTGACAGATGAGCACTACTCAAAATGCACTGACAATGTCTCCTCAAATGGTGATGAAACGTTTGCAACCAAATTGCCAGACTCGGAGGTCAAACCAACAGCCTAACTACCAACCCAAGCTACTAATCAAATACATTTCACATCCTTCAGAGTGTGATTGCTACTTATTCCAAAGAGGTAATGGCTGCTCTGTAATACTGCAGTTAGCCTTCTACCCTGTTTCCCCCAAAATAAGACATACCCTGATAATAAGCCGAATCAGGCTTTTGAACGCATGGCAATAAGGGTTCAAAAAAATATAAGATAGGGTCTTATTTTCGGGAAAACACAGTAGCTTTTTGGTGAAATTGGACAGTGACATTTTCTTCTTTTAACAAGATACCCCTGGATCTTCATTTATTTCTGTTTTGCAAAACAGAGTCTTTAGCACATCATCACTGCTGGTGAAGGATTTTGCTTCATTTTGACACAATATATTGTTCATTTATGTGGAGGTAATAATTCACGATTACCTTTAAGATCAGTTTGGATTAACCTCTTACCTTGAAAAAAGAGGAATTTAGTGTATTGCGAGGAATGGAAAATGTAGAGGGTGAGGTTCCTCAAAAATGAGGAACCTCTATAAGATTTTTGGACAAGATTTAGAATATATCTGACGAAGAAGATTTACAGAGTGGTGACGATGGTGGAAAAATTATAAAACAACTTCAAATGAAAGCAAGCATTTGGATATATTTAGAAGATAGTTCCCAAATATATCACCATTGCCGTGCAATGGATCTTAACATTTCCTCTGGTTGCAGTGCTCTGTTTTAGATCTGCTTCTAAATTTGGCTTAGTAAAATAATTGGAAAGTGATCACTTTCTAATCTGCCAATTGTCATTTGGAATGAACTTAAATCAATCGTGTTTTTTGACTCAGTGTTGATATATACTATAGGACTCATACTTATCCCTCAGTAGGTATTAGTTGTATCTATGATGATTGTTCTTTTCTATTATCCAGGTTTTTTGTAGGAGTATTGTGTCATATCTATGTTAAAAAATTATGAAATCAGAATCAATTATTAGGTCAACATGTGATGTTGCAGGACACAAGGGAAAGAAGACTCTGTGGGGCATAATGTCATTCTGACTGCTATGAGAAAGCCTCAACAGCTGGGACCTTTTCCCGAGTGATCCAGAATTTCTGCTGAATATTACTATTCATGGTGGTCCTCTTGTTGTTTAAGGTATATATGCATTATATAGGTAAGTAGGTTTCTGGAGGTTCTGATACAATTATCAGCAGATGACATTCTAGATTTTGCATTAGTTGCTACGATGTCAGTAGGAACTAGGGATTAAAGTCCTTGGATACAGGATGTGGGGATGTGATATAATGGTCCTTTTAATTAATTCTACTTAGCTGAGTTGTCAAGTAAATTAAGATACATCAGATCATTAGGTAAGAATGATAGCATATTGATGAGGATTCAATTTGGTTTTGAGTAGTTAGACTTGCAAGTTTGCTGTGACATTTCATATTTTCCTGACTTTGTAGAGTTGTCAATTTACAGGGGCATGAAGGTATATGGCAATTCTTAATTTTGCAGCCATCAACTAGGAAGTCCAGATACACCAGCTCAATCATGGTTTAGGGATTGTTTAAATTCATTATGTCTTTTCAATATTTCTTCCTGTTCACAGTTTGGTACAACTGTGAAAGAAGTAATTAAGTCTGGTCCTAAGGTTTCAAGAGTTAATTAAGCCTGTTTCTAAGATTCCAACCCTGATTTCATGTTATTTTGATGTATTTTTTTGTAAGTTGTCTTATCAAGCACCATAATAAGAGTTATTTTGTCATCATTTGGCACACTGCCCATAGTGAGAGGCAGCATAGATCCAATCTGATAAAAATTTCTGAGAAATTGACTCCTTTTCTCATCATGAAACATTTTCAATTGATATATTTGGGAAGAGCTCTGGAAAGATTTCATTTTGCAGGACATTTAAAGATTTGTGGCTGATCAAAACAAAACAGAATTCTTTTGTGATCTGCCTTGCTTGGAAGTCATTCAGTAGCATGTACGTTGAGCATATGATGTTGGCACTGAAGAATATGACTAAGAGATTGAACAACAGCTTTTATGGTGTCCAGTGTCCAGTATTAGTTCTTTTAAGTGTGATCAGTAAGGCAGCCTCATTTGTTTAAAGCATGCAACTATTCCTAGATGATTTTGATCCTTTGTGGGGTCATGATGCCACAGATTGATAATTCTCAGTACTGTTATTGTTTTGAAAATGTCACCTGTAGACTGCTCCTTCCTTTGCACAAACAATTCAAATGCTAGTGTTAAAAGGTCCACATTTTTATTTATGGATGGAAATTCAAAGACAGAAATTACTGTTCTAGTAGCTCTGGTAGCGCAGCAGACTAAAGCACTTATTAACATCAGCTGCAAGTTCAAATCTCACCAGGCTCAAGGCTGACTCAGCCTTCCATCCTTTCTAAGGTAGGTAAAATGAGGACCCAGATTGTGGGGGCAATAAGCTGTATAAATATACAAAAGTATGAAGGCTATTGCTTAACGCATTGTAAACCGCCCTGAGACTTCGGAGAAGGGTGGCATATAAATCAAATAAAAACAACAACAACAACTGTTTGTGCAGTCAGTAAGCATTGCCTGGTAGCAAGGTCTGTTGCATATTCCTTTGCATTTTGTGTTTCTGCTCACCCCTCAAAGAGGAAAGATTTATTGAAGAGGTAGCAGTTATTTCAATCCTAGCAGCATAAGCAGCTAAAAGGGCAGGGAATCATTATGGTGCCTTGACTCCTCATGCAGAGAAAAGGAAAACTCCAGTAATTGGGTTTCCCAAGTTCTGATTTAGTAACCAAATTCAGAGGGTCATATCTATTTGTGGTATAGATAGAGTAAGTAGAGGAGGAGGAATTTTCTTTTTTATCAGCTTTACTTACAGATTTCTCAGCTACCTCTCCACTCCAGCTGCCTTAGAGTCCTTCAGTAATAAACATGTCTCAACTTTTATCTGCTTGGCTGACATAGGTGTTGGTTGGAGCCCAAGACAGATACCATAATTATTTTTCCTTTTGTCAATAATATTCAAACCAATGATAGGAACTTTCCTCTTCTTCTTCTTCTTCTTTTTTGCTTCCTTCTTGGTTTCCTTAAAATCCTTAAATTCTTTGTAGAATTTAAAACTTTTATAGGTGTTTACAAGTGTTAAATGTTTTAAAGAGGCAATTATACTATCAAGTTGGTTTAATGATTAACGTACCAATCCAGAAACCAAGAGATTGTGAGTTCTAGATCTGACTGAAACATAAAAGCCAATGAGTGACTTTAGGCCAGTTATTCTCTCTCTCTAAGCCTAACTCACCTTTGTTGTGGGAAAATAAGAAAAAGGAGAAAGATTAGATATGTCACTATTTTAGTTATGTATAAAAATAATAAAGGTGGAATAAAAGAAATCTTTAAAAAAGGGACAAGAGGCAGTGAGCACATAAAACTTCATGTTAACTGAATACCACTTGCTGCTCTCTTCCACCTCCCACCACATCATTTTTGCTGGATATGCAAACGTTCTTACTGTGTTTCCCCAAAAATAAGTCCCTGTCTTATATTTTTTTGAACCCCTAAATAAGTGCTTGACCTTATTTTCGTGGAGGTCTTATTATTTTGGGGTGCATGGAGCAAGATGGGGCTCGTCTTGCCATTTTACCTGATTTCCAGCTCTGTCTCCCTAACCCTAACCAGAGGAAATGGCGGGAACCGGCTGTGCATGCAGTTAAATATTTTCGAGGAGGGCTTATTTTAAAAGGGGCTTATTTTAGCACATGCACTCAAAAGCCTGATTGGGCTTATTATCAGGGGATGTTTTATTTTCGGAGAAACAGGTATTGCCAACCTCCATTATTTGATTCTGCTAGTTTGTTTGTCTGCTTGTTGATGTCTGCTTGTGTATTGTACTGTATTTACTCTTTCCACACTCTTCAGAATCATAAAGGATGAGAAAGGTAGATCTGACTTCAGGGAACAACTTCTACAACAATTGATATTTACCGATTAAAAACTAAAGTCAAATTTGGCTCCTTTATGTTACAATTTTCCTGCTGATCTGGAATAGAAGATTTACAAAGTGTAAATTGCACTATCTATCAATCCAATTGATGTCTAACATACTTGCACATTAATCTCAATCTGAAATGGGCTTTCTGCTACCTACTGTATGTAACAGTCTGTGGTTCATTATAAATCAGCCTTTTTTGTGGCTACCTCTGAACTAATCTTTTATACAAATATTATGCTCTGGGCATGATTTAAATATAGTTAAATATTGCATTAATAACTAGGTTTCATGATTTGTAACTTATTTATTTTGATTTCATTTTAGTTTTAAAAGCCCAACAGTAACCTGATATGGAACGGGTGTGTACACCATTGGAATGTCTACTTCCCACTGGTATGTACTACTTACTTATATATTTATATAGAGAGAGTATATTTAGAATATAGTGTAATGTTTTGATTGATAGTGGTATGATTTTAAACTATTTTAAAACAAGATAATCCATCACTGAGTCATACTTTAGTATAGTAACCTAGTGTAGCGTAGCCTAGTATAGCGTAGCATAGCGTAGAGTAGAGTATGGCTACAAACCACATCGTGATCAGTTCTGTCGGAGTTTTGCAGAGTGACTAGTATTATGAGATAAACCTAGGAGCAAAACACAGCACACAGTACACAGGGCCTTTAGATAATTAACATGGTTTATATACAACTAAATACTGTATATACAGACATATATGTGGTAGATACTTTATCACACAGCTACGGACACAAGGAGAGCAATGAGATACATGACGAAAGAGAGATACACCCTCTAATGGTCACCTATTTATAGACACCTCTTAAGAGGGTAGCAGTCTTGTGTGGACCCCACCAGAGTCTTAACCCAGTGGTGCCAGATGCTGAATCATTCCCATTGCATCAGCTTTCATTTGCCTCCGCTTACAACCTTCCATCATTTTACAGCTATTAAATCTACATTCCCTGACAAATTCAGAAGGACAAATAGGCACTAAATTTTAACTTGGAAAATCTACATTTATCCTAATGATGTTGCAAGCAAAAATGCTATCATTTACCAACTGCTGCACTTCTTCCCAAATCTGTGAATCAAAATACAGTCTTCCCTACTATTGCAGAACAAAAGAGATTTGGGAAATGTGATTGGCGAAATAAGAGTAGCAACATGGCAGAAATCGTAATAGAAAAGACTCTAATGTAGCTTTTCACAATCTGCTGGATGGGACCATATGGGAACTTCCAGTCACTAAAAATCGATGCTTCCTCTTTTCCTAGAGACCTATGTTTTAAAGTTTTGAATTCCATTATTGAATGAAAACAAAAGCAACCAGTGAGTGAAAAATATTATCCCTTAAAAAGACAGAATGATGATTTAAAATGAAAGAAGAGATACCAAAGGGTATCTATATATAAAAAGTGCATGTGTATTCCAGCATAATTCTGGAACATTTTGAGCAATTTCAACCAAACTTGGTACACACATGACTTACCCTCTGGAAACAAATACTGGGGGGGGGGAGGTGTTGGTCACTCCTGGGTGTGTGTGTTTGTGTGTGTTCCAGCATAACACTAGAATGCCTGGGCCGTTAAGGAGAGCGAGTGCGGTGTCCTAGAGCAGCAATTGTTTGTGATGTCAATTCTTTCACAGCTTCCTCTGGAAAGCCAGCCATGACGTTCGCCCCTCAGTGGACCAGTGGGGAAGTGCCAGATGGATTTGGGGCAAAGTGCCAGGATTGTAGACAGGGCGGTAAAGAGGAGTGCATGGGAGGGGGAAGGGAGAGGGCAGGGATGATGGGCATGGGAGTAGGGGAAAGAAAGGCCCCTCCCAATAGCTCCCTGTCAGACAAACGCTTCAACTTCTATAAATACCCGGGCAAAGATACAGCCTGTTGTGCCCTAAAATGGCTTTTACTGGATTGCCTTAAAATGGCTTCTACCAGCATAATTCTGGTACATCTTGAGCAATTTCAACCAAACTTGGTACACAGATGACTTACTCCCTGGAAAGAAGTACTGTGGGGGTAAGACACCCCTAACACTCCTTGGGGTGACTGTTCTGTTAAGATACAACCTGTTTGTTTGTTTATTTATTTATTTATTATATTTCTATACCGCCTTTCTCCCGTAGGACTCAAGGCGGTGTACAGTCAAGAAAAATATAGGTACAACCTGTTAACCTGTTGTGCCTTAAAATGGCTTCTACTGTATAGCACAGTGGAGTTGTCATGGTAACGGTGCACCCTCTCGGCCTTGCCACAGCCGGCCAGGGGTAACGAGAGGAGAAAGGGGGAGGAGGAGGGCCGGGCTCCAGGAGGAGGAGGGGACCCCATCTCCCCCATTGTGAAGTGCGCTAAAGTTCACTGTGCTGTGCAAGGCGCTGCGAGACTGCCTCGTGGCCTGCCTGACACCTCATATCAGAATCAGAGGGAGGGGAGGAGAGAAATAATAGACACACACACCCACAGATACAGGGGGAGAGAGAGAGATACAGAGAGAGGGGGTGATGGGAGGAGAGAGAAACACATAGAGATACAGAGAGAGGGGGAGAGACACAGAGATACAGAGAGGGAGGCAGAGAGAGACATAGAAAGAGAGGGGTAGAGAAAGATACAGGGGGGGGGAGAGAGAGAGAAATGCAGAGAGGAGGGAAGATAGAGAGGGAGAGAGAGAGACAGAGATACAAAGGGAGAGGGGAGAGAGACAGACACACAGAGAGATATAGAGGGAGGGGGGGGAGAGACACACACAGAGAGATACAGAGGGTGGGAGATAGGGAAGAGAGAGAAGAGAAAGAGATACACACAGAAATGGGGAGCCGGTGATAAATAAATACCTGGACAACTCTGGGTTATCAACTAGTTAAGAATAAACTAAGAAAGATGTAAAGTAAGTAAGGTAACCAATTAAAAGTGGGTTTTTAAAAAAAAGAAAATTAAAAGACAAAGGTTAAACACCTTAATTGGAAAGTGGATTGTTTACAACTACATTGTTTGAGGATTGGTAGTTTACAAAAAATAAAAGTTAAGAAATCCCCCATTATTTTCTTATTCGTTTGCTAATTGAACATGCCTGGTTAAATTATTTTTTTCTTCTGAATGAATTTGTCTAAAATCTGAAAAGGAATTTCCTGTTTTGTCCTCATCATATAAATCCAGCAGAAGTATTTGCATTTGTTTTATGACACAGCTGCTAATTTACTAACAGTGGCTACATTTGTTTTTGTTTTATTTTGTTTTTAAATCTTCCTGATTTTTTTAAAATATAATTAAAAATCCTGTTAAAACTTTCTATTGTTGGAGGCCCAGATCATCTCTTTTACTTGAGGCCTTTCACTGGATGTTTCTGCTATCACTGATTCAGTGAATGAAACCCACCAGAGAATCTTTTCAGTGGAGGATTTATGGAACATTCTCTGGAGAAAGTTCTCATTCTTCTCTGGAGAAAATGTACAATGGCCACTAAAGCCACTGACTTCTAACTGTGGACAAAAACTAAGCTTATGCACTACTGTTTAATCCTGAGAAGGCTGATGACATTCATCAATTTATTATTTTATTTTTATTATTTGCTATTATTTCATTTTTAAATTTGTACTTCATTGGCAATTACTTTGAATGTATGAAAAGAGTAGTGCATTGAAAGATGAAGACAGAATGTTTGAGATTAATATCATGGCCAAGTCATGAATGTTCAATTTAGTTACTGCCTACCTGTTTTGGAATAACCCCTCTCCTAATTTGGGGCACCAAAATATGTGGTAACTGATATTATTGGGATATAATATTTTCCAATTACCTAATTTCCTGGCTTGCTGACAAAAGTAATTCCAGGGAGTGGGAGAAAAGAGAAAGGGGACTTCACTTTTCTGCTGCTGTTACTTTTTTAAATAATAATTTTATTAAAGCCATCAAAGCATAAATTACAATTGGAAATTAAAATAGTGGGAATATGGGAAATGTGGGATAAAAGGGAAAAAAAAGAAAGACAAGCATTGACTTTTGATTCTTTTTAGCACATGAGGATAAACTAATAACATCACAGCCTCAACTTTTTAGTTTTACAGACTAAATCTATACAAGCCATTTCTAAAACAACAAACTTACCTAATCAGCAAAACCCAAAATCAAAGTTTCACTTTTTTTCATCTCTAGCATAGAATCCAGAAGCAGTTTCCAAGTTGGGTGTATTCTTTTCGATTAAAGCAGTTAATTTAATCAGATCTCCTATTTCCAACATTTTTTAAGCCAATCATCCAGTGGTGGTATTTAGCTGATTCATACTGGTTCAGTAGAACTGGTAGCTAACTGTTCAGTTTGGTGAACCGGCTGAAGCCTTGTCCCTCCCAGCCATTCCTCCCCTCACTCAGCCTCTCCTCCCATTCTCGCAGCAGCAGCCGGACAGGAAGCGTGTAGAGATAGTACCTTGGCAACTGGACTGTTTCTCTCTGACCCCCTTTCCTGTTTTGTCTGCTGGATTGATGCAGGTGGATGTCAATTCTAACTTCGTTGTCCATTGCAGCTTGGAATCTTAAATAAGGCCGAGTATGTAAGATTGTGTTGTAGCCAGCCCAGGTGTTAGATTGGCCTCTGTGAAGTCCCTGTCTGCCGAGGAGCCCGGCAAGGCTTCACTCTCCACCCGCTGAAGCGCCTGGCCTCCCGGTGATGGAGGGAGGGGCTGGTTAAACAGGCGACAGGCTAAGTGCCTGAAGGACCACATCCCATCACCAGGAGTCCAGGTACCTCTTCCCAGGAGCATGGGTCTTCTCACAACCAGGCCCTGAATTCCCCTGCAGTTCGTTCTGCTGCTGGAAGATGGGCTGCAGCAGTCCTACCTTGGCCCATGCCAGCTCCTTGCAGTCACCCATGCCAGGATTGCTGCAGAATGTCCCCCTTTGGGTTCTTTTTGTTGGGGGGGGGGGAAGCAGAAATTCCGACTTGGAATTGGGTCTGCTTCAGCCTCCTGGTGTGGGGCTTTGGGTGAAGGCTGGAGGGTAGTGCCACTGGTGGCGAAGAGCTGAAGGGCTTCATTCCAGTGGGACTGCATTGTGACCTGGAACTGGCTGAGCATCTTATCCCGCTAAGCCTCCAGGCCTTGCACTTCCGCAGGCCTTCCCTCTCCTTGGAAAGCCTATGCTCGTAGTCCTCAGTGACGTGTTTCTACTGAGCCTCCTTCTCGGCCAGTTCCAATTTGAACTATACCAGCTGTTTTGTCAACTCTTCCTCGTGGTGGCTGCTTAGCTCCAACAACGTGAGGAGAGGCCGGGCAAGGCAAGACATCCCTCAAAATGAGTGATGTCAAGTTGGTCACACCCACCCAGTCACAAGCCCACCCAGCCATGCCTACCCAGCTGGTCATTAGGCCAGAAAACCAGTTGTTAAATTATTTGAATCCTACCACTGCATTCATCCATTGTGGAAATTAAGTATTTTTGCACTTTTCTGCATAAACCATTCTTACTTCTGTCATCATATATAACAGCAAGCTTCCAGATTTTTTTAAAGGTTTTTTTATCTAGTAAGCCTAAAATAAAAATCTCTGGTTTAATTTTTATATTCACTTTAGGAAATGTATATACTAAAATATGAATCTTACCCCAGTATTTCTTTTATTTATCATAAGTCTACCAAAAATTCTTTTCATTTACATTTCCAACATACATTTGAAATTACAACAGGAATTTTTTTTTTTTTAATTTGATTTATATGCCGCCCTTCTCCGGAGACTCAGGGCGGCTTACAATGTGCTCAGCAATAGCCTTCATCCTTTTGTATATTTATACAAAGTCAGCTTATTGCCCCCACAAACTGGGTCCTCATTTCACCTACCTTAGAAAGGATGGAAGGCTGAGTCAACCTTGAGCCTTGGAGGGATTCGAACCAGCAGTAATTGCAGGCAGCTGTGTTAATAACAGGGTGCTTAGACCACTTACTATCAAGGCTCTATTGCATTTGTTGTTCTCCAGATGTTTCTGAGTTAGCCATACAGCCCCATTAAATTGAACTACTGTGAATTGAAGTTTAGCAATACCTGGAAGGGAAAAGGCATCCCGACTGCTCCCAATATGGGACTACCAAAATTATCCTTCTGTAAAATAAATAGCAGTAGCAGTTAGATTTACATACCACTTTACAGTCCCCTCTAAGTGGTTTACAGAGTCAGCATATTGCCTCCAACAATCTGAGTTCTCATTTTACCGACCTTGGAAGGATGGAAGGATGAGTCAACCTTGAGCTAATGAGAATCGAACTACTGAACAGCTGGCAGTCATCAGAATTAGCCTGCAATACTGCATTGTAACCACTGCGCCAATAGCAGCTTATTTTCAGTTGCCTCTAGACTGTGCTGTGATTCTAAAATTGAAGAACTACTTTGTGACCAAGCATAGTCCATTGAAATGATTGAATTATTCAGTCTATCAAAATTAAAGCTTTTATTTAAAACCTTTAATTGCAGTAATTTTTCTTCAGAATGGTTAGATTTCTTTTTCCATTAAGTTCAATTGGAGTTAAATGAGTAGATACTATGAACTGACTATTCTAGTGTTTCAAGTTTTTAACTGAAAAGCATTTAAAACAATTTGTTTTATTTTCCAAGTTGTTGGCTGGTTGCTGTTATTTTATTTTGTAGAAGTGATAACACAGTTATCTGTGTTTAATGCAGTTTAACGCAGCTATTCAACTTCCTATGTTTTAGGTAACTGGAATATTTACAGTATTCATTGACCTCTCCTCCCCTCCCCTTCCCTCCCCTCCCCACTCCATGTTTCTTTCACAAGCATATGATTTACTGCATTTGCCAGACTATAAGATGACCCTGCATTTAAGGAGGTCCCCATTCCCAAAGAATCAAAGATCATAAACATAAACAGAAAAATCTTGACCATTGCATGACTAGCCTATCTTGTCAATTAAGGTTTTTAATTCTTAAAGAAATCCTAGATATTTTTTTCTCTCTAACAAATGTGGCATCCGACAGTTGTGAATATGCATTTACATATAAGCACCAGCCATAATCCAAAAAGGTGTGTTTAAGGCTAGAACTTAAATGAATATTAGCATATTTAATAGCTTTTGATTAAAATTAATTGCATTCTGTTTTTGAAATTATCCACCATATAAAATGGAGAAGAAAATACTAGGTTCCTTCTGTTTACAGAAATAACTGCTATAGATACTTTTGCATTCAGTTTGTGAATCCAAGGCTTATTGAATTCAAGGATTCTTATATTTGAATAAGTATGCGTATGATTTCCACTCTTTCAGTTATTTTGCTAGTCTTTTGCTCTTTGCCAGTTTAGAGAATGTTTGCAGTGAAGAGCTTATTCTGATTTTTCTTATTCACATGAGAATGCTTTCCATTGTAGATGCTTATCCATTGCAAGTGGAGAAGGTCAGAGATGAAATATCTATTTTCCTTGAAGTAATTTGGGAGTAGCTTCTTCACTTTCTGTATTACAGTATTCTCAGAGAATGTAGGATTTTCCTTCATTTAACCTACAGGAAAAACGTATCTTTCTGATAAATAAAGTAACTAAAGGCTAGAGACATTACTTTCAAGGCTGAGAATGGACAAGACTTTATCTGTGTCTGTCTGTGGTTTAAGAACTCGTATGATTCTCACTAAATAACAAGCATCATTATCTAGATTCTGATGGCCAATAATGGATTAACTCTTAGATGAGCATTTTCTGGCATATACGCATGAAATGGCACAGAAAGGAAGACTTAATGGCATATCTGAAGGGCTTACTATGACAAAATTGATCTCTCATCCTGAATTCTAAAGCGTGAAGAATTCTAAAGTGAATTTAGAATTCTAAATTCTAAATCCAAAATTCTGAATTCTAAAGTCTTAGAAATAAAATTTTCAAATGTAGCATGTCTAAATATGTGTACACACACACATAACTGTGGTTTAGTAGTTTATTAATATTACCCAGCAACTCCCTTCACCAAAACTCAGAAAAACTCTACAGAGGAATTATTATTATTTTTTAATCAAGTTTTATTGGGTCCCCCCCCCCCACATTCACCCAGATCTTTTTTGAACAGAGTATTGGCCATATCTTATCTTATACAATTTATCAAATTCAAATACATTTTACTCAATTACAATTTTTGCCACAATTTTTTTTCCCTTTTTTAAATCATATCTCAATATTTCTTTGCTTACTTATATAGAAAACGTCTTCATTCGCCCTCAAATTCTAATTTTCCTGCTTATTCATATTTATTCTCTTTTATTCTTTAACAATTCATTCTTTATCTTAATATATTTGTGTTTGTTCGGGGTTGCCTTTCTTCCATTTCATCTTTTTTATTGTACAGCAATCTTTCTCCTCCAACCTACCATCTTCCTCTTTTCTTTCTTTCCTACTTTCTCTTCCCCTCGTCTTCTTCTCTTATCTACTACCCCTCCCCTTCTCCTTCTCCTCCTCTCTTGCCCCGATCTTACCCTCTGTCCTACTCTAATTTCCCTTCCCTTCCTTCCTCCCTACTCTTCCTTCCCTCTCTCTCCTTCCTCTTCCCTTCCACCTCTCTTCTCCTCATCTCTCTCTATTGCTGTATTCATCTTCAATTTAATATTTTCCACTATGGAGTCCAGGCAACCCTGATCTTTCATTTATCAAGTATATTTCACACAATTTCTACAGAGGAATTATTGAGTCTGTCATCTGCACCTCTATAACTGTCTGGTTTCGTTCTGCAACCCAACAAGATAGACACAGACTTCAGAGGATAATTAGAACTGCAAAAAAACAAACAAACAAACAAAAAAACAATTACTACCAACCAGTTACTCCAGTCGAGGCATACACCTCGACTGGAGACCTAGTGGCCGCCTGGGATAGAGCGGCCGCTGGAGCTCTGGATCGAGTCGTGCCTTTGCGGCCTCTGACCCGGCGCCATTCTCACCTGGCTCCTTGGTTTACCGAGGAGCTGAGGGAGATGAAGCGCCGGAAAAGACGCCTAGAGAGTAGTTGGAGGGCTAGTCTTTCTGAATCAGACCGGACACTGGTAAGATCTCATATTAAGAATTATCTAGTGGCGATAAAAGCAGCAAAATGTACCCATTTTGCTGCTCTTATTGCATCATCAGATAATCGCCCGGCCGCCCTGTTTAGGGTGACCTGCTCCCTGCTCCACCAGAAAGCGCGGGAGGACCCCTTGGAGGAAAGAGCCGAGGACTTTGTTCAATATCTGCATGACAAAATCACTCAGATTCGGGAAGGTCTGGACTCCGACTGGGTAGGTCCAGCGAGGGTGACGGAGGCAGGTCTTGAGAATGTTATCTGGGACAAGTTTGATCCTGTGACCCCAGATGACGTGGACAGGATTCTGGATAGACTGAACGCGACCACATGTTTGTTGGACGCGTGTCCCTCCTGGTTAGTACTGGCTTCCCGGGAGGTGACGCGAAGCTGGCTCCAGGGGATTATAAATGCTTCATTGGGTGAGGGTACCTTCCCTGCTGCCTTGAAGGAGGCGGTGGTGAGGCCTCTCCTCAAGAAGCCTTCCCTGGACCCGGCAGTATTGGCTAATTATCGTCCAGTCTCCAACCTTCGCTTCATTGCAAAGGTTGTTGACAGAGTGGTTGTGCGACAGCTTCCCCAGTACCTGGATGAAACGTCGTATCTAGATCCGTTCCAGTCGGGCTTCAGGCCTGGGTACAGCACGGAAACGGCATTGGTCGCGTTGGTTGATGATCTCTGGAGGGCTCGGGGCAAGGGTTGCTGCTCTGTCTTGGTCCTGTTAGATCTCTCAGCGGCTTTTGATACCATCGACCATGGTATCATGCTGCACCAGTTGGTAGAGTTGGGGATGGGAGGCATCGTACTACGGTGGTTCTCCTCCTTTCTCTCCGACCGGTTGCAGTCTGTGTTGACAGGGGGGCAGAGGTCGACCCCGAGGCCCCTCATATGCAGGGTGCCGCAGGGATCGGTCCTCTCGCCCCTTTTGTTCAACATTTATGTAAAGCCGCTGGGCGAGATCATCCGTGGTTTCGGGGTGAAGTACCATCAGTACGCTGACGACACCCAGCTGTACATCTCCACCCCGGACCACCCCAACGATGCCCTTGAAGTGATGTCCCGGTGCCTGGAGGCCGTACGGATCTGGATGGGGAGAAACAGGCTCAGGCTCAACCCATCCAAGACTGAGTGGCTGTGGTTTCCGACGTCCCGATATAGTCAGCTGGTGCCATCGCTGACTATTGAGGGCGAATCATTGGCCCCCACGGAAAGGGCTCGCAACTTGGGCATCCTCCTGGATTCACGGCTGTCTTTAGAAGAGCACTTGACGGCCGTGACCAGGAGGATTTTTCATCAGGTTCGCCTGATCCGCCAGTTGCATCCCTTTCTAGATCGGGACTCCCTACACATAGTCACTCATGCCCTCGTCACCTCTCGTCTGGACTATTGTAATGCTCTCTACATGGGGCTCCCCTTGAGGTGCACTTGGAAGCTCCAACTGGCGCAGAGTGCGGTCGTGCGGGTGGTGATGGGAGCAACGTGGAGCTCCCATGTAACACCTCTCCTGCGCGAGCTGCACTGGCTCCCGGTGGTCTTCCGAGTGCGCTTCAAGGTTTTGGTTACCACCTTTAAAGCGCTCCATGGCTTAGGACCTGGTTATCTATGGGACTGCCTGCTACCACCAATAGCCTCCCACCGGCCAGTACGCTCCCATAGAGAGGTCGACTGGCGGCCCCTAGGGGGAGAGCCTTCTCTGCGGGGGCACCTACAATCTGGAACGAGCTCCCCCCGGAGATATGGAGGATCCCGGATCTTCGCACCTTCCGTCCCGCGCTGGCCTGGCCTAAATCTTCTCCTTTTTTAAATTTAAATTTTAAACACAAATTTTAATCTGTTTAATTATGGGGTATTTTAAAATTCAGCCTAAATTATTTAATTTGTTTTAATATATTTTAAATTTGTATCTCTGTGTTTTATCCTCTGGCTGTTCACCGTCCTGAGTCCTTCGGGAGAAGGGCGGTATAGAAATTTAATAAAATAAAATAAATAAATAATAAATAAATAAACCTGCCTTCCATTGACGACCTGTATACTGAATGAGTCAAAAAGAGGGCTGTGAAAATATTTACAGACCCCTTGCATCCTGGACATAAATTGTTTCAACTCCTACCCTCAAAACTATGCTACACAGTACTGCACACCAGAACAGCTAGACACAAGAACAGTTTTTTTCTGAAAGCCATTACCCTGCTAAACAAATAATTCCCTCAACACTGTTGAACTATTCACTATGTCTGCATTACTATTAATATTCTCATCATTCCTGTCACTCATCTCCTCCCACTTATGATTGTATGACTGTAATTTTGTTGCTTGTATTCTTATGATTTATATTTATTGTTTCCTAGTATGATTTGATTGCTTATTTGTAACCTATGACTATCATTAAGTGTTGTACCTTATGATTCTTGATGAACATATCTTTTCTTTTTATGTACACTGAGAGCATATGCATCAAGACAAATACCTTGTGTGTCCAATCACACTTGGCCAATAAAGAATAAAGAATTCTAAAGATCTGTCCCTATTATGTCCAGCCACAAGCATACCAATGCTAGTCCACAGAGCAATGGCCAATGAGTTACTTGAAAGTTTTCCAATCAAAATAAACCCATCAGGCAAAATTAAATCCACAATACAAGAGAGTTCATAAGAAAAGTTCAGAGTTCATAAGGCACGATTCAAGTCAAAGCAGGGTGTCAATTCAAAGCAAGGCAAGAATCACAACAGAAAAGACACAGCTAGGAAACGAACATGTTGTTCCACGCATCGCTTCCATCTGTCTGCTATGCTAAATAGCCAGCTTCTGATGCAGCCCATCAAGAAAGGCGAGGCTGCCTCCTCACAAGTAATCTGGCTGACCTTCTCTGCTCCTGCCTTTTCTCTGCTGTACATGTACTTGGATCGGGTGCAGAAGGCAGTTCCACCTCATCACTGATGGCTGCAGCATCATGCTTTCCCTACTTGAAGCCTCAGGGCTGTTGTGCTGCAGCTGTTCTTCAACCAACTCCCTCTCAGATGGCTGCTAGGAGCCATTGACCAGCTTCTCTCCTGATGTGCCTGGTACTGCTTCATCCTCCTTCAAATTGACAGCCGGAGAGGTATCTGGGGAAGCATCCGTGGGAGACATCATAATATGACTTTTGGCTTATTTCCTTTACCTTCAAAAGTACTTTATTCTGATTTCAAGATTATGAATAATTTCCAGCAAATTTAAAGCAAATGATTATTGTATTATTACTTTTGTTTTCCCCCAAAAAAACTCAGGACACATATTTGGGTCTTCCACAAACCCTGTATAATAGGTTAAAATGAGAAACAGTTATTACCCTATAATCACTCAAGTGAGTTTCATTGCTGATTGGGGATTCTAGGTCCTAGCCTTATATAGTAATTCAGCCCTTTGTCCTTATTATGTTCATACTGGGTTTGTTGCTTGTATATTACAAGATTTTGATGAAGATTGCTAAATTAATTTTAGAGGATATGAAGAATAAAAAAAAGTCTAAAGGGAATAGCAGTCATAAGTGAGATGAGTCAAACTATCAGCTAACAATTGTATCAACCAGATTTTAGTGGGATTTGTGTTTAAATTATTATATTTTTTAGTAATGTACTTAAATTCCTAGAGTTATTATTAGAGGCCTCTGTATTGGGGTGAGATTTCTCTTTTGGAAAAAAAACCCTTCTAGACATTTCACTGTATGTCAGTTATGTAATAATTGCATACATGGAGCTGAATTGTATCTGTAATTCTGCAGTATGATAGAATGGTTTCATATTCCAGAATAATAATGTTCAGCATTTTCAGACGTTGACTCACCTTTAACCTCATTTTGCAACATGGGACCTATTTTTCATGTTTGCTGAGACAGTGAATCTGCAGCCCTCTAGCAATTAGATATTGCTGAATTATAATACTATAATACCACTATTACCAGTACTGAGGGATACAGATATTGTAATATTAAATTACAATAGTATTTACTGTGTCTATGCTTATTTTTCTCTTTCTTCACCAGTCCTTTATTTTTCTCTTTTCTTATGTTTTTGCATTACCTCTTTTCCTTCTTCCCTCCCTCCGTCCCTCTGCAGTTTTGAAGTTCATTTTTGTCTAACATTTAAGATTTTTTTTTTTCATTTCTTCTTCCAGTTATATCTTTTATGAGCCCCAAGTTGTTGAAAATCTATGTTTCCAAATATCCCTCATTAGCCATTACAGATTATACTGGGTAGATGAAAGAAATTAAGATTCTGAAATTCAAACACCAATGAAATCAAGCTTCTTACTCTAGCAAAATCTCCCTTCTAAAATATACTCTTGCTATATTTGCCTTGTCAACAGTTACTTCATTTTATGTTATATTGTTTATATTGCATCTGGATTTGGACTCTGAATTTTCCTCAGATAGAATTATTAAAACCAGTGGTATTTTTCCTAGTTGCCAAACAAATCACTATGTGCTTTATATATGTAATCAGTAGAGACTCTTTAATTAAGTGAATTGAACATGTTGTTGGATGGATGGTAGATTTAATTCACCAAGATAACTTCAGCCATTATTTTAAAAGCCAGTAACAGATAGTCTAGTGTGCACTTTGCGAAGCGCATTGGTATGAAGAAAACAACCCATTGTGAAATATTGAGGCATCCACATACTTCAGAAAGTTTGGTACACTTACTGTGTATTATTAAATCATTTGCATATCTATGTTCATGCAGACATAAAAAGACAATCAAGGAAAAAGTATAAAGCAACTGTGCTGAGTATTCTAAATACGTGATTGTTTTCGTGTACTTTGCAAAGTATTCCTTTAAAGCAGGGATGACAAGCTTAGATCCGTAGTGTCGCGCATGTGGCCCTCCTGAGCTCCATTTTTGCTGGCAGAGGGCTGCAGGAAGCTGTCGTGTCACCCCAGCCCCATCCGGGCCACCACAGGTGCCCTCAATGAAATTGAGTTTGACACCCCCCTGCTTTAAGGGTTTTGTATAGCTGTAATATTAGGAATAGTCAATTTCAGATTAAAATCCTATGAGTGGTTACTCGTTAAGGAACTGACAACTTGCTGTAACTTATTATACTAAGAAAGGTTCACATATGACTTTCATGTAAGAACTATGAAATAGACTTGGTTTCTTTGGTTTTTCATTTGCTTTCTTTTTCAATAACATAAGCATTGCTGTGCTATATATAAATACATCATGCTCTTAAAAACATTTAAGATATTTCATATACCAGTTGTATATGAAATGTTATTTCATTTTTTATAGAAATCCATTGGCCTAATTTTTCAGCAGGAGCTATATTTGGTATCTATGAAGACAAATACTTTAAAATGTCTCAATTTTAATTTCTAACACAGTAAATATAGATATAATCCACATAAACTTAAGCTCTTTTGGGTCCGTAGTCATTTTTAAGAATGCAAAGGGGTCTTGAGACCAAAATGTTTGAGAACTGCTGATTTAGAGATTCTAGGAAAAAAGTCAAAGGACTATTCTCTTTATTGTCTTCCTGAAAACATGAAGGACAGACTTTAAATGTTATCATTATTGATTAAAAGATTGTGGCTGATTGATTTTGCACCTCTTTTCGGTGCAGCAATGTGGTTCCTGTTTAACTCTTTGCTTTTATTGCTCTTGAATTTGTTTTCATATTCATGTTTTATTTTTCATTTCACTTTTAATTAGTATCATTATATTTGATGGCAGAATGTTTAGTTTATCTTCACTGTTAATAGCCTAATTGTTTCTCTTGCCTTAAGTAATATCTCATTAACTTTATAAGCCATCTTTTCCACATCATCTACAGAATTAATTTCCTGTTCATAGACTTGTCTGCAGCATTTCCCCCAAAACTTTCTTAATTAGCATTTTTATTGCTATATATTTTTTGGGTTCTTGTTTTCTGTTCAGAACTAAGCTTCTGAGGAGATCTAATAAAATGAGCATTACTGGTTCATTATCTATTTTTTAATATGTCCAAAAATCAAATTATTAATACTACTATTACTATTATTTTTTCAGAAAAACTATACACTTTTTTTAAAAAAAGACATATATAATAGCACTCTATTAAAATATTTTTATTATTTCATAAAATAATATTCACAATGTCAAATGAATTATTCATAAATAGTAAATAGATGTGTTAAAAATAGATATGTTTCCCTGAAATTTTCTTCAACTGCACAGCAATAATTGTTTTCACTTCTTCCAGTTTAAGTTATGGAGACACATGTAAATGTCATTTCATAATCTTTCCACTGTCAGAATTCACAAACTAGTATTGTTCATGCCAAGAATATAAATATATTAGCATTATATTATATAACTAAGGTATCCAGTGTAGTAGTAGTTGTTGTTGTAATAATAATAATAATAATAATAATAATAATAATAATAATAATAATAATATAATTATTATTCTTTCCTCCCCCCCCTCCCATTCCTGATTCTGCCACCCAACAGGCAGTTAGGCCTCTTTCCTCCCCCTATTCATTATCCTGCCTTTCTGCCACTAAACAAGCAGTTAGGTAGCCGTGCCTGGGCCTGGACAGCTATTCGGTGCAGTTCCTACGGTTATGGAATTATCATTTTTGGATCAGCAGTGACTTAGCCACCGTGAACCAACCAAGCACTTACCATCACTAATGATGAGAAGGAGTCAACAAAATTCCACACCGGATCAATCATCGCCCGAGTCAATAAGGATCGCATCAGATGCTATGACTCCTGGACATCTGTTGAAAAAGGGGCTACAGGGCTCAGTTGTTACTGCTAGAAAACCAGAGCGTGCAACTGCAAAGCAACTAAAACAAAAGCGCAAAACTTGGACAACTGAAGAAAATAGAGAAATCATCAAATATTTTTACCAGGCAGAACCATCAGCCAGGGGATTTCAAAAAAGAATGATGCAACTGTGGAAGAAAAAACACCCGGAAAGTGATGTAAATGAACAAAGATTAATGGATCAAAGACGCTTCATCATCCGTAATAAAGTTTTCACAGATGTGGAAATGCAACATCTAGAAATATTGGCTAAAAAGAAAACAACAGGTAATGATGAACAGGCTGAAGAAATTGTTCCAACACCTGAACAAACTGACCAACCAATGGAAGAAACCAACATACAGGATGAAATTCCTCCTGTGCAACAACTCGAAAGTGTAGAGCTAAGTGATCTAGCAAAAATGCTGAAAGAAAAGATTGAAAACCACATCAAAGAAAAGATAGAAAGAAAAAGACTACCAACCATTTGCGAAGTACACAGCAAATGAATGAAAAATCTACTAACTGCCGTCAACAGCATTTTAACATCCATCCCATCCAGCACACCATATGAAACCAACCAACTAATGTAAAGCACAGCCGCCATTATAACTGCAGAACTGGGTTATAAAATGCCAAAAAAGAAACCCACTGGAACACCAAAGTGGAAAATTCAACTTGAAAATAAAATAAAAGAACGAGGGGATATACTGAAATATCTGAAGTACTTGAAAGAAGGAAAACTAAATAACAAAAAGCTGAAAAATAGTTTACACAATAAATAAAACCTGGAGGAAAAAACAATATTGGAAATCATGGAGGAACTAAAACAACGTTCAATAGCAACAGCAATTGATACAAAGATACGAAGGACAAAGAGACGAAGGACGAATTAAACAATATCGTGAAAATGTCCAGTTCAGAAGAAACCAACACCTCTTTTACCAGTCCCTTGATGAAAATCGAGCCCAAACTAATGTTCACCCATGTAAAAAAAAAAACTTTGAACTTTTGGAAAGAACTGTGGGAAAACCCAGTGGAACACAACAAAACTGCCTCCTGGAGTGAAGATATTAAATAACAAACAACATGAAACAAAATGGAAAATATTGCAATAACAACTGATATGGTTGCAAAACAAGAAAAGAAGGTCAAGAACTAGAGTGCACCTGGCCTGGACAAACTACATGGATACTGGCTAAAACACCTCAACACCTCCATTATTGCATGGCCACTCAATTTGATCAAATGCTTCAAAATGCAACAAGTGAAGAATGGTTAATAGCTGGTTGAACATATTTGATAATGAAAGATCCAGAAAAGGGCACAGAGCCAAGCAACTATCGCCTAATTACTTGTCTGCCAACAACATTCAAACTTTTTAAAGAATACTGGCAAATTCAGTATTCAGTCATCTGATGGAAAACAATTTGCATCCAGTAGAACAAAAAGGAAATTATAAAAAATCAAGAGGAACAAAAGATCAGCTGCTCATTGACAAAATGGTTTTAAAAATGCAAAACAAAGAAAAACAAATTTAAATATGCCATGGATTGATTACAAGAAGGCATTTGACTCATTGCCCCAGAGCTGGATTAACGCCTGTCTGGAATCAGCAAAAATATTTGTACATTTTTGAAAGCAAATATGCTAAAATGGAAAACAGTTCTAACAGTAGATGGGGAGAACATTGGTGAAGTCAACATCAGACGAGGAATCTTCCAGGGTCATCAGACTCACTTTCGCCACTACTGTTCAATATCACATTAATTCTACAATAATTCGACAATAATCCTACAAAACACAAAACTGGGATATCAAATCTTAAGCCAACAAGGCAAGATAAACCATCTACTATACATATACTATACTATATCAAGTCCCACTGAACTTGAATCAATACTCAACACAGTTCAACTGTTCAGCAGTGACATCAGAATGAACTTTGGATATCAGTACCTTTTAACTTGCTTTATTTTATTGAATTACTTCTGCACTTTTTTCTGGAGGGGGAAATGTTCCCATCTAGAACTTTATCATCAGGTATCTCATGCCATACAAAGCTTGATTCTCTCTCCTGATGGTCACTTGCCTATTTCCATAAGAGGCATTTTGGGAAGGAACTTCTTGTATTGTTTGTATAAGCCTATCACAAATTAAATTGTAAGTATATACACAGATTCTCATTTTAGACACATGGAAAAAATAATTCTATATTTACTCTGTACAACTGAATTGATGAAAATTATATGTTGCAATCATTATTTCATGTTAAAGAACACTTCGTTTCAGTCTTTTTAATCTTATGGCAGCTTCTAAAACCATTTTCCATAGGAATATCTATGATATATAAATGAGAGAAAGAGTTGTTGGCTTTTATCTTTCTTGAAGAATAATAGTGGCACGAAGGGGTCTTCTGTGTCACAAATTCCTAACTTGGTTTCTGTGTTGAATTATCCTACTCTTGTTTAACTATTGAATGAAGTTGGACAGTGGTCTGGACTGAAATGTCATCCATATATTGATGCCACTTAAAGACTAACATTTACTCCTACTTGAACTTTCATGCTTCTGATGAAATGGCCTATGATTCGTGTAGACTTATTCCTTAATACATGCTTTTTAAAAAAAAGCAATTATGAAAGGTACCCTTCTGGAAAAGTCATAATATATTCATAATATGCTCCTGATTTCTCTTTGAGACATAAAATGTCATTATACAAATGGCAACTATATTTTATCTGGAACTTCTAAGTTATCTCTACAGGAACTCATTTATATTTATTTACATGGGCTACTTTTCAGTCAAAGCTCCTCTGAATGATATACAAAAGCTGTAACCAGGGCAATAATAACTAACATACAGTATAATAGCAGAAATGCAATATAAGGTTAAGGTAAAACAATATTGTGTTTCCCCGAAAATAAGACCCTGTCTTATATTTTTTAGAACCCTGAAATAAATGCTTGGCCTTATTGCCATGCGCTCAAAAGCCCGATTGGGCTTATTATCAGGGGATGTCTTATTTTGGGGAAAACAGGGTACTAATATAATATAATTAACCTGGCACTAGGAGTTTCACACAAATCAAGTTGCAGAGGCCTTCACTTTCCTAGTGAAATGGGCTTTCACTAAGAAAGTGAAAGCATATTTTTTATAAATGGACAAATAATTCCAGAGGAGGTGAATTGCCACCAAGAATACTTGGTTTCATATTTTTTGGTAGATATGTAACTTTATTTAGTAACTAGCTTTGCTTATTTTATTTAGAGTAGTCTATGTGTATGGCTGTTGGTTTCACTATTTTTCCTTGATTTCTATTTTTCTCAAATTCATTCTATGTTGGAGCTTTAGCTACTTTTCAGGAAAAAAATTCTCTTTAAAATAAATTTAAGTCCAAGACCTCAAATGTTACACAGCTGTTCTCAAAATTTGTTCAACTTTGTATTTCTTAGTTTCGATGGAAAAACCTGGAACACTTTTCTGTACTTTCCCCCTTCTAATTTGGTTGCACAGAGACTTCGAACTCCCCAACTGAGGGTATAAAGTTCATCCTGACTGGTGGCAATTGATTATCATTTTAGGAATTTTAGGATTTTACTTTATGAAAAAGATAAAAGATGAAAGGTGTAATGTGTGAGACTATGCTGTGCTTTAGTTTTAATTCCAAAATCATGCCACTGAATGTGCTTAGGCACAAACATTACACCTATCTGCAAGTTGATAAAATCATTGCTCCTTTTTCTTGGATAATAGGTAGATAAATTGATAGCTATGCACTCACATTCTCTTTTCACAGATGCAAGTTCTTTTACTGGTGTCTATATTCATCAGTTTTTTTCCTAAAATCTAGGATAGTGTTTCTCAACCTTTGCAGCTTTAATAGAGGTAGCACGTATATACCACTTCATAGTGTTTTACAGCATTCTCTAAGTAGTTTACAGATCAGCATATTACCCTCAACAATCTGGATCCTCATTTTACTGATCTCAGAAGAATGGAAACCGGAATCAACCTTGAGCCGGTCAGAATCAAACTTCTGGCAGTGAGCAGACTTAATCTGCAATACTGTATTCTAACCACTACTCCACCAAGTCTCTTTTAAGCTTTCTGTACTTTAATTTTCAGAATTCTCTAGTCAGCATGGATAAATATGAAATATAAATGTAACATTTTACAATTTGTAAATTGTACATTTTATAAACTCTCCAGTATGGTTGTGGCATCGGCCAGGCATGGGTTGTTACATTCAGATCTGCCTAGAGACCAAGTCATAGTTTTTCGGCCATGCCTCTTGCTTCTTCCACTCAGGCCCAGTTTCAACTCAGTCGGCCTGAGAGAAACACCTGGTGGCAGATTTGGCTATTTCAGCCCATTTCTGTTCAGAAGCCAATTGAATTTAGTTTTTCAGCTTAAAATTTTTTCAAGCTTTTTGAGAGAACACCGGTCTACCTGGCTAAGAGGCTAGCTGTATATTTCAAGATTTTGGGAACGCACCGGTCTATCGGCTTGCAGACAAGCTCCATTTTGTGGGCCATCTCTGAGTGGCCTTGCCGTGGCCACCTTGCCTGAGGCTACACCACCAATGAGCATTGGGAGCTACCACCAACGATCTATAGGCAGAATCTTTGGCAGACAGCTCCGGAGTCCTACCTCTCTCCCGCTGCCGCCTACAGTGCTAGTCAGCTGTAGCGTGGCTCTTTGAAGTGCCATGGAACATCACCTAGCCATTTTAAAGTGCTGTAGACCTTTACCCAGCCAATTTTTTGCCGCTTCACCACCAAAGAGACTCAAAGCCTCAGCCTCCAGTGGCAGCAATCATCACTTCCCAAGGCCTGGTTCAGCGGCAGCAGATCACCCACAGAATGTCTTTTACCTCTGAAAACCTCCGCAAGCGACCTGCTGATCTAGCTTCGCTATGATCTAATGACCATTGGTGCTGGGTGCTGACACGTCCTTCGTCGGACCTAAGCAAGCCGCCCATTCAAGCAGACCTCTTCCTGCTTGCATGTGTGCTGGCTAGCCCAGTTTACTGGCACAGCTGCCACCACTTGATTCACCTGGTGGTTTATTTGAGGCCTGAAGATGATATCATGCATGCAGATTATCCCCTGGGCAAGGCTTCATGCAAGGCACCTCCATCGGTTCTTGCTTCCATTCCAATGAGCACGAACCTCTCACACCTTGACCATGGTCCGAGTTCCACTACCAGTCAGAAGGTCCCTAAATTGGTGGGCTTTACCAGCTCTAGACAGAGGGTGTTCCTTCAGAGAACCCCACTCATTCTTACGATGGACGCCAGCCTCTTTGTTTAGAGGGCTCACTTCAACTCCCAGGTGGCGCAGGGTCGCTGGTCACCTCAGGACCTCACCAACTTAATCACCTGGCTGGAGCTGAAGGCGATTCGCCTGGCCCTCTGACACTTCCATTTAGCCCGGCAGGATCACCATGTACTTGTCTTGATGGACAATGTTGTTGCAAAAGCACATGTAAACCGCCAGAGGGGAAACCGCTCCAGACAGGGCCGGATTTTCCTATAGGCTAACTAGGCTTCAGCCGAGGGCCTCAAGATCAAGAGGGGCCTACACAGTGGTGGGATTCTGGGGGTTCTAGGGGATTCGGCCAAACCCTTTGTTAAATTGCTGGCTCGCCCGCCCCTCGCCTCCCACCCACGCGGCGCCAGCCTACCGTAGCCAGGGGTAGGCAATTGTGGCTCTTTTACAACCTGTGGACTTCAACTTCCAGAATTCCTGAGACAGCTTGGCTGTCTCAGGAATTCTGGGAGTTGAAGGCCACAGATTGTAAAAGAGCCACAATTGCCCACCCCTTCCCTAGCCTGAGTTCCGCTGCCTGGGATCCACGTGAGCTGCCACGTGGTTCCCCACCGGCTCCGGACACAAGAGAGCAGGATGGAGAAAGCAGCTTCCATGCCTTCACTCACCCTCACTCTCTGCTCTGTTGGATCGCCGGCCGTTCGCTTACCCCACCCACTCCCAATCTATTGCTGCCTCCGATGGCTAGAGAAAAAAAAACCTTCAAATTCTTGCCGTGGGGCTTCAAAGGGCCGCCCTAGAGCCAGTGGTGCAGCCGAACCCTTTGTTAAATTGCTGGCTTGCCCCGCCCCTCTGCACCACTATTTATTGCCAATAAATAGTGGTGGGTGAGGGGCGGGGGACCCAGCAATTTAACAAAGGTTTCGTTGTTTTTTTTGTAATTTTATTGGCCCACAGAGCTTCAGCATAGGCTAATTGGCCTCCCGGCTCTCAGCTGATTTGTCTCAGCTGTTTTGCTCTGGGCTCTTCTGCTTCCGTGCAAAGAGTGTTGATTCCCCCCCCCCAGCTATGCTGAGAAACGAAACTGAAACTGCTTTGCTGTTGCTGCAAGGTTGGAAAATTAGGCAGGCAGAATTCTTTTCTTTTTCCTCACCAAAAAAGGTAGGTGCAAACAATGGGAAATTTAGGGAAAAAGAGGAGAGTTCAGGATTTTAAAATACAAAAGAAAAAAAGCTCTATTTAACTAGGGAATTGTAATAATTGAGATACTATTAATTGTATATTGTGTTGAAAGCAGAAATGGTTAAGTTGTGGTTTGGAGGAATATATGGGGGAAATTATTTGGTTTATTATTATTGGTAAATATAATTAATTGATTTGTAAGAAATTGGATTGCATGGAAATAATTGGAATATTCATGTTCATATTGATTAATATACAAAAAAGGTAGTTATATAACTAATTGATTTATATTAAAATGTTGAATTTATATTAAACAACTAATATTACATAATTAACCAATGTGAGGATGGATATAAAAATAGATGACAATGGGAAGGGGTATAATATAGAATAGAAGGGAAAAATTGAATTTGATTAAGATTAGAGATGAGGATGAAGGGTAATATTGGTTTTTTACAAAAATAGATGAGGAATAAATATGGCAAAAAGGAAATATAGAAATTGTAAATTTAATTGAAATGACTAAACACTGTTTAAATTTGTAAACCAGCCAAATACTCTGTTCAAAGAAAATACATTGTATGTTTGTATGTGTGTTCCTAATTATTGCTATTTATTCATATTTGTTCTCTTTTATTCTTTAAAGTTTAACAATTCATTCTTTATCTTAATATCTTTATATTTGTTTGGGGTTGGCTTTCTTCCCTTTCATCTTTTTTATTGTACAGCAATCTTTCTCCTCAAACCTACCACCTCTCTCTTTTCTTTCCTTCTTACTTTCTCTTCCTCCCCCTCTTCTTCTCCTCCCTACTTCCTCTTCCTTTCTCCTTCTCCTCCTCTCTTCCTCCCTCTCTTACCCTACCTCCTACTCTAATTTCCCTTCCCTTCCTTCATCCCTCTCTATTGCTGTATCCTTTTATGCATATGGACTACTCAGAGGGCTGAAAAAGTTATTTCTGACTGGTCCTCGCACTTTTGACCACTCCTCGAACTTACGACTGTCCTCACATTTTACGTTTTTGCCCTATCTTGTCACCATGGTGAAGAGAAGCAGTTGTGAAATGAGTGACATGGTTGTTAAGAATGCTACAATGGGCATAAATGATGACCAGTCATAAGTGCGAAGACCGGTTAAAAGTGCGAGGACCTGTCAGAAATCACTTTTTTCAGCCCTCTGGGTAGTCCTTTTGTGCATATGGACTACTCAGAGGGCTGAAAAAGTTATTTTTGACTGGTCCTCGCACTTTTGACCAGTCCTCAAACTTACGACTGTCCTCACATTTTACATTTTTGCCCTATCTTGTCACCATGGTGAAGAGAAGCAGTTGTGAAATGAGTGACATGGTTGTTAAGAATGCTACAATGGGCATAAATGATGACCAGTCATAAGTGCGAAGACCGGTCAAAAGTGCGAGGACCTGTCAGAAATCACTTTTTTCAGCCCTCTGGGTAGTCCTTTTGTGCATATGGACTACTCAGAGGGCTAAAAAATTTATTTTTGACTGGTCCTCGCACTTTTGACCAGTCCTCGAACTTACGACTGTCCTCACATTTTACGTTTTTGCCCTATCTTGTCACCATGGTGAAGAGAAGCAGTTGTGAAATGAGTGACATGGTTGTTAAGAAAGCTGCATGGGCATAAATGTGAGGATGGTCATAAGTGTGAGGACTGGTCAAAAGTGCGAGGCCCAGTCAGAAATGACTTTTTTCAGCCCTCTGAGTAGTCCCTATGCACATAGCCACGCCCACCCAGTCACATGACGAGCTACCCACGCCTACACAGTCACGTGACCAGCTAGCCACGCCCACCCAGTCACATGATTGCCAAGCCACACCCCCAACTAAGCCACGCCCACAGAACCTGTTGTTAAAAAAAATGAATCCCACCACTGGTGAAAGGGCCTCATAAATCAAATAGCCTAGGGCCTCTTTTCATCTAAATCTGGCCCTGGCTCCAGATGATTCATGGAAGAGTCCTTTCGTCTGGGCAGGTGGGCCGAGATGAACACCCTCTCCCTCAGGGCGGAGCACATCACAGGGACATCAAAAGCTCAGGCAGACTATCTGAGCAGGACAACGGTGGACAACGCCAAATGGCAACTCTACCCAGACATCTTTCACAAAATCTGCAATAGGTTCGGAACCACGTCGATAGACCTACTCGCCTCAAGCCTGAACAATCAACTCCCTCGCTATTTCTCAAGGTTCCCGTCTTAGGGAGTGGAGGGGCCAACACTTTTCAATGCACATGGCCCCCTGGTCTCCTCTACGTCTTCTTCCAGCTGCCCCTGATACCAGCAGTGGTTCGGAAGGTCATTTCAGATAGGGCAGAACTAATCCTCATTGGCCCCGTCATCCCTAAGAGAATTCTGTTACATTTAGCTGAAAGTAAACTTATTTTTTTTTGTTTTGATATCTGGCGTCTTCTCGAGGTATACATAGCATTCTTTCCCCCAGTTCTTCCTCCAAAGAATATTTTTTGATAGGGAAAGTGACTGACTCAGAGAGCTCTCATAGCTGAAGATAGACCTTAACTTGAGTTTGCTAGGTTCAGATATAATGCCTTAACTATTAACCCATTAGCTTTCATCCTTCATCTTTCTTGAGCTTAGATCACAAGCTTAGATCCATTCATTCTAGATTTAATTTGCAGGAACAAAATGTAGCAGAATGTGCTTTTCTAAGTTGTTTGGCTTTGGTACATCTATAGCTCATTCCACTGACTCTTGTGGATGATCCCCGATAGTCCTGCCATGCCTATTTGTACAACAGTATGGAAGCCAAATGGTGATCTCTTAGGTTATAGCTGTGTACATTATTCAGTCAGAAATCATATGACTCTTTTAATCTTGATTTAGTGAGGGATTAAGTAGCATATTGCTAGTTAGATCCTACTGAAATCCAGAGGTAGAGTCTATTCCTTTGCTCTTTGCAAACTGCTTTGGATTCACATAGTTCTTTCAAATGGAGTGGCTACTACTACTACTTCCCTGGCTACTACAAAGTAGCCAGGGAAGGATAATTATCAGTCGTTTTTTGAATTCAGTCAAAACTTAGCAAGTATCATTTTTCTTTTGAAAGGAAATAAAATACTCAAAGGATCAAAGGAAGCAAATCTTTATGGAAGAACTAAAATTTGATGCAGAGAATAATGATTTAATTTTTATATCCTACATGACAGTATTCTAGTTAAGTTTTGATAATTCAAAACTTGTTTATATGCATGTATAATTAATGTTACAGAATGTCAGCATCATTTTTAATATAAATACGAGTAGCATAATTAGCCATTCTTACTCATCTTAAAAATAGGCAGGGTGTTGTGTACTTTGCATCTCACAGTTTTTTTCATTATAGGGAGACTATGACACTTTTTTTGCTAAACATCACATAATGAAATAAAAGTGGAAATGCATTCAGAGTTGTATATGTCATCATGATTTAGTTATTTATTTGTCACATTTATACCCTGCCACCATCCCAAAGGACTCCAATTGTTGAAAAAGCTTTTATTTACTTATAAAATATATGTATTCCTAAGAAGCATCCTAGGAAATATTTCTTTCTAAGGTGAAATAGATTGCTGGCCCCAAAAAACTTGGCCGCTCTTTTTGAATCCTGTTGGCAGGATTTAGGTACATATGAGGTATGTGACATTAAATTCACTTTGGCATTTAACACATATACTTTTTAAAATGCCAATAAGAATGGCAAGATAAGATGTGCATAAAAGAAGTGTATAATACACAAGGAGAATTTCATAGGTTGTTTTTAATTACTTTTGGGATTGCTTGTTTTGTTTATTTTGGGAATTAGACAGAATTTTGTTGTGGGGAGGAAGGAATTGGAATGGATACCATATTGCCTTTCCAGAAAGCTGTAAGTGTTACTCTGGGGGTACTAAATAATTATATAAAAACACTTTAGAGAGCAGGAAGTTTATTCCTTTTTTTTTTTTGTAAAGTTTTTTTTGTGTTTTTTACACAAACACACACACAAACATACAATGTATTTTTGCTGAACAGAGTATTCGGCCGGTTAACAAATTTAAACAATTTTTAGTCCTTTCAACTAAAATTACAATTTTTATACCTCCTTTTTTGCCGTAATATTTATTTTCATCTATTTTGTACCAATATTACCCTTCATTTTCATTTCTAATTTTGACCAAATTCCATTTCCCCTTCAATTCTATATTAAACCCCTTCCCATTATCATCTAATTTTTATATCCATCATCAAATTAATTAATTATGTGGTGTTACAGTTATTTAATTCTTATATTAATAATAAACCCACTTATTTTATAACATGCATTTCCTTAACTAATACAATCCAACATTTTAATGTAAATCAATTGATTATATAGATATCTTTTTCATTTATATATGAACCAGAAGAAAAAAAAACCTTAGTTGAATTTAAAAATATTCTATTATTCTCTAATCATATAGCTTTCCCCCTGTATTATTCCAAATTATCACTTAATCGTTTGTACACACACCACCGTAAACCATTAAAAACATTTCAATTATTATTCCAATTATTTTTCAATTCATTTTCACCATCATATGATTTAAATTATTTCTTACTACAATTCATATTTCAATTCTAGTCATATACATCATATTCCTCTTTCATTTCTTTCCTTTTTCCCCCTTTTCATTTTTAGTTTTAGCTTTTTCTTTCCCCTTTTTTTCTTTTGTGCCTTAAAATCCTGATCTCTCCTGTTTTGATCTATATTTCCCGTTTTTTCGTCTCTTTTCTCTTTTTTTGTTTCACCATTGTTTATCCCATTATTTATCCCAGTATTATCATTTTGTATTTCAAAGACCTGAACTCTTCTATTTTGCCCTATATTTCCTGTTATTTTCCACCCTTTCTCTCTCTTTTTTATCTTTTCACTGTAAATCCCAGTGTAATCATTTAAGTTCTTTATATTCTTTCTGTTCCATCCTAACTTCCTTATTTTTCTCTTTCCATCCTCTTTAGTTTTTTCATTGTTAATCCCAATGTAATCTCTAAAACCCCCCTTTTTATTATTACTATCCACTTTCTTTTTTCAGCAAGCCGAGCTGGCTTAATATATTTTTAAAATATTTTAAATTGGTTTGTTATCTTAAATTGGGGCCAAATTAATATATATCTTTTTAATTGTTTTTAATATTTGTATTGTATGGTTTTATCTGGCTGTACACCGCCCTGAGTCCCTCGGGAGAAGGTGCGGTATATAAATTCGAAATAAAATAAAAATAAAAAATAAAATAAATGTTCAGTTACTTCTTGATACTTAATCACATTGTCTTTATCTTCTTTATTTTCAGCCTCTATGTCTTGCTTCTCCATCTTCATTTCCTTGTCTGCTTGCATATGCTCCATCTCAGCTTTTGTGTCCTCAGATTTTAATCCTCCATGTAACATTGTAGTTATTTCTCTTATTTCCATTTTCCATGACAAGTACATCAATTTAATCATTTCTCTAATTTCCTGCATCATTTTATTCTTTTTGAGTTAATATTATTCCGATTTTAAAAGTTCCGTTGTATTCCTCTTTTTTTTCCCAAAGTCAAGCCACTTGCAGACAAAGAAATCCTCCCCAAAAGTTCTCATGGCTGTTATCTGTAAAGTTCACAATTTTCCAAAACAAAGACCAAGTTGCAATATTCCTTTTTACTCCTGAAGGTGTCTCTCTGCAATCCACAATTTCCAATTGTCTAACAAATATCCATTTTGTTTCAATCTACATTAACAATCTTTTTTTTTTTAATAGACTTTATTGAGATTTTTTACAGAACAAAAAGGAAAAAAAAATGAGAAAAACAAACAAACAAACAAACAAAACAATCATTCAAACAATAACATAAAACACATAAATATACTAAACATTTTTCAATTAGTATCGGATGTGCAGTGTTTTAACTATTTACATAAATAATACTTGTTGATATTTTGACTCGCTTTTAACCAATATTTAACACACCTTTGATCTTTCTTCCATTTTATCATGCAACCACTTGTACCACCTTTCCCACACCATATAGTATACTGACTTTTCATCATTTAATTCATAAGTTAATTTAGTCATCTCTGCGCACTCGAGTATTTTCTTAATTGTAAGCTCTTCTGGTGGTTGAATTTTCTCTTTCCAAAACTGTGCATATGCCAATCTAGCGGCTGTAATTATATGGATCATTAAATGTGTCATTTCCTTTCTATATGGCTTCTTTATTATTCCCAGGAGGAAAATCTCTGGTGTTAGTTCAATATCTTCCCCAATTATTTCGTGTAACCATCTCCTGACTCTTACTCCAATATCCTTTCGCTTCCGGGCATGTCCACCACATGTGAAAGAAGGTGCCTTGGCCATGGCCGCATTTCCAACAATTGGGATGTATATTGGGATATATCTTCGCTAGTCTGGCCGGGGCTAGGTACCACCTATGAAGCACTTTGTAATGATTTTCCTTATATGCCACCGCTCTAGTCAATTTAAGATTTCTATTCCATGCCTCCTCCCATTCCCCGAAATTTATATTGCACCCTATATTTTTCTCCCATGCAATTATTTGATTCTTTGTAACCTCTTCAAACTTCTCATCGCTTAGCAGATAATTGTATAATTTTGCCAGAATCTTTTTATTTGTTCCCATCAGAACTTTGTCCAATCCATTTGGTCCCGGTTCTATACCATATTGTTCTTTGTCCCTCTGATATCTGGATTTTACTTGTGAGTAGGTCCACCAATCTAAGGTTATTCCTTGCTCTCGTAAGGTATCATTTGGTTTAAGCCTCCCTCCTTCATCTAGAATATCTTTATATCTGGCCATTTTCTCCCTCTCCCACCTATTTGGGTGAGTCAGGGCCTCCATCGTTGAGAGCCAATTTGGGATTTTCTTGTAATGTTTTTGTCTGATCTGGGTCCATGTTTGTATCAAGGAATCTCTAATTTTATGTCTATGGAAATGTGTCTTCTTTTTCCTCTCCATTTCCCAGATGTGGGCGTGCCAGCCTTTTTGCAAGTCATGGCCTTCTAGAGTAAGAATTCTCGCATTTTCCAGGGTGATCCAATCTCTTATCCAAACTAGCTTGGCTGACCTATAGTATGTTTCCCAATCCGGGAGTCCAAATCCACCTATATCTCTTTTACCTCTTAAAATTTTAATGGAAAATCTCGGTTTTTTCCCCTCCCATATAAATTCTCTAATGATTTTGTCTAATTCTAGAAAGAATTTTTTATCTAAATTTATTGGTATATTTTGGAATAGAAATAATATTCTGGGGAGGATGTTCATCTTAATTGTGGCTATCTTGCCCAAAAGTGATAATCTTATTTTTTTCCAGTTATCTAGGTCTTGTTTTATTTTTCTAATTAGGGGAATATAATTATCATCTTTCAGAGTCGAACATCTTGATGTAATCCAAATTCCTAAGTATTTAATTTTTTTGGCAACCTGTAGTCCTAATACTTCTTCTATCTCGTTTTGCTGACTCTCAGTTGTGTTCTTAATCAATACTTTAGTTTTAGTTTTGTTCAATATGAAGCCTGCCACCTCTCCATAATTACTTAATTCCTCCAGTACTTTAGGTCCCGACTCTATAGGGTCTTCAAGGATTAGGGCAACGTCATCTGCAAATGCTTGTATCTTATAAGTCTCCTTCCTGATCTTCAATCCTTTTATTTCATTGTTAGCTCTAATTTTCCGTAGAAGGACTTCTAGGGCCAGAATGAACAATAGAGGGGATAGGGGACAGCCTTGCCTTACTCCCTTACTAATTTGGAATGTTTTAGTCCTATCCCCATTCACCAGGATACTCGCCTTTTGGTTGTTATAGATGGATTTGATCATCATTTCAAAATTTGTTCCGAATTTCATAATCTCAATTTGTTTTATCATAAATTTCCAATTTAGGTTGTCAAATGCCTTTTGAGCATCGACAAAGATCAGAGCCATCTGTTTTCCGGGGTGTTCCTCATAGTACTCTAGCGTATCTAGCACAATTCTCATGTTATCCCTAATTTGTCTCCCCGGTAAAAATCCATTCTGGTCTTTATATATCCAATTATTTAAAATCTTTTTCATTCTTTCCGCAATTATGCCCATGAATAATTTGTAGTCCGTATTTAGAAGCGAAATTGGTCTGTAGTTTTGAATTTGTTTTGGGTCGGCACCTTCTTTCGGCACGAGTGTGACATGCGCCTCTTTCCATGACTCTGGAATTTTATGGTCCAACAGTGCGTCATTAAAAATTTCTACTAATTTCGGTTGGAGTATTTCTTCTAATTTTTTATATATTTCCCCTGGGAATCCGTCAGGTCCTGGGGCTTTATTGTTTTTCAATTTGGAGAGGGCTATTTTTAATTCTTCAATTGTAATCTTTTTATTAAGCATTTCTTTCTCTTCTTCAGTTATTTGTGGGAGTTCTGCTTCTATCAAATATTTTTCTATTTTATCATCTGATGTCTCCCCTTCTTTATATAGAGATTCGTAATATTCTCTCACCCTATCTCGTTTTTCTTCCTCGTTAGTCAATAATTTGCCCTTAGAGTCCTCTAAAGTATGGATTATTCCCCTTTCATTTTCCTTTTTTAATTTATAGGCCAGCCACCTCCCCGATTTGTTAGTGTTCTCGAAAAGATATTGTTTCGTTCTTTTCATTCTTTGTGCTAACTCTTCTTGCTCCATGATATTTACTTTATGCTTCCACATCATCCAATTTTCTTTGGCTGCTTCATCTTCTGGATCATCTTGGAGTTTTCTTTCTGCTTCTCCTATATGATTTAAATAGTCTTCCAGGGTCTTCCTTTCTTGTTTATTTTTATGGGCGGTGTATGAAATCACAACTCCTCTCAGGTAGGCCTTCATTGTATCCCAAACTATTGCACGGGATGTGCCTTTATTTTCATTTTCCTTGAAAAAGAAATTTATTTCTTCTTTGAATTTTTGTATACAGTCCTTGTCGCCCAGTAATTTAGCATTGAGCCTCCACCTCCGTTGATATTTTCTCTGAACAGGCTTCCATCTAATCTCCAATGGATTATGGTCTGCCCAATCATTTGGGTTAATTACAGCTGTTCCAATTTCTAACCCCAAACTCCTACTGACCCATGCCATGTCAATTCTAGACCACGACTTTTGTGGGTTTGAAAAGAAGGTATATTGTCTGTCATTTGGGTGCAAGGTACGCCAGATATCAATTAGATCCAATTCATCAACTAACTCAAAAAAAGCTCTCGGTAAATTTGTCCTTTTATTTTTTTTTACTTTATTGCTCTTGTGGTCCTTCTCCGGATCCACGATGCCATTAAAATCCCCTATCATACAGATTTCATTATATGCCATTTTCACTAATTGTTCGTGAAGTTTCTTAAAAAATTCTCCCTGTTTTTTATTCGGAGCATAAATGCCCACTAATAATACTTTGGAATTCCCTCTCTTAATTTCAACCATAAGGATTCTACCCTTTGTATCTTTGAATTTCAATTCTGCTTCAATTCCTTTTTTAACGTAAATAGCCACCCCCCTCTTCTTTTTCTCTGCCAGCGAATCAAATGTTTGACCAAATTTTTTATATTCTAGACATTTACTTTCTTCTTTTTTTATGTGTACCTCTTGTAAACACATTATATCAACATTTTGTTTACCTAGTTTTGTTAATATTCTTTTCCTCTTTTTATATTCATTTAGTCCATTAACATTTACAGATATTAGCTTCAAGTCATTCATCTCTATACCCCTATCTGATTATTGGTTCTTGTTTGTTTCTTATGGCCCTTACTGGTCTTGCTTTCTTCTCTTTGGCTTCTTCTTCTTCTTCTGTCTTCTCCTCTACAGTTGCTTCGTTTGTATTCTGTTGGTGTAGGGCTTCCTCCCCCACTACTGCTGTTTCTAGTTCTTCCTTGCTCCCCTTCCACACCTCTTAACTGGTCAAGGAAGTCTTGTGCTATACTCAGGCTTTCTATTTTTATTTTTCTTCCTTGCCAGGTTATTAGCATCCCTTCTGGGAGAAGCCACCTAAATAGTATCTTTCTTTTATTCAACTGTATGGCCAAAAATCTATATCCCTTCCTCATCTCCCGGACTCTTCTTGGTATCTGTTTTAAAATTATTATTTCTTTTCCTCGGTATGTAATCTGTTCATCCCTTGCCATGTTGTAAAGAGTATCTCTAACTTTTTTCCGTGCGAAGCGGATATGTACTTCTCTAGGAAGCTTGTTCCTTCTTGCATAGTTAGTCTGGACTCTATATACGTCGTCCAGCTCCCTGATTATCGCCTGTTTGTCTTGGTGAAGTGCCTCAGCTATCAGCTCCGCCATCTTTTCACCTAAGTCTTCCTCTTTATCCTCGACAACATTCTGAAATCGTAAATAGAAGGATGCCCGGTCCATCTCCAATTGAATTATTGTATCTCCAATCTCTTTATTTTGGCTTGTTAATGTTTGGTCCACAATATCTAATTTCTTTTCAGTTTGGTCAATTCTTGTTTCGGCTTTTTGAATTCGCGCTTCATTATTAACTATTGATGTTTGGATATCATTCATTTTCTGGTCCAATGCATGTATGTCTGATTTTAATTCAACATGGTTATTTAACAGTTTTTCCTGCATAGCCATCATTGTTTCTTGAATCAAAGTTAATGATGCTTGCAGAGTTTGCATTGCCAGGCTTTCTGTTGATTTTTGTGTCGCCGGAGAGGTTGTCGCTATAGTGGGGTTAGAGGGGGTCTTTTTTCCTGTTTTCCCCACTGTGGATGCCATGCTTGTCATTTCTTTCAAAATTTTCTTTTGCTCTCTAATTATCCTATCAATATTACACCAAATTTTCATTCGCCAGTTAGCGCCTCTATTATCTTTTTTTTAAATTATTATTATTATTTTATATAAATGTATATTTGTATATATATATATTACTGTATCTACTTTTTCCTTCTAAATTTATAAACAAGTATAACTAGTTTTCCAGTGGGCAATCAATATCAATATCTATACTGTAATTCTAAACTCCTCCTCACAGTGTATTATTTAAGTGTATTAATTATTAAATTGGCTTAATAAATATAGGTTAAATAGTTCAATACTATATAAATCAAAATATCAGTTAATCAACAGTTTACAATCAATATATTGAATGTAACAATATAGCAATTAATTTGGCTAAATATTGTACTTTTAAATACTTAAATACTTAAAATACTATAAATACTATAAATAGAGACTTTTGAATATTTAATTTTAAATGCAATTATGATTTTAGATACTATAAAAATACTGGTAGATACTATAAATGCTAAGCAGCTAAATAAGTTTATAGAAAGATTTAAAATATCAAAGCTTGAGAGTGTATAATTTTATCTAGTCCAAGAAAAAATCAATTTATCAAGATATGTTCAATTTTAACAGTCAGGATACTGAAGACAGAATATCTGGAAGTTCAAGTGCTATTATTAATTATTTTATATATATATATATATATATATATATATATATATATATATATATATATATATATATATATATAATTTTTTCTCCTTCTTGGGATATACTCAATTTTTTTTTTTTTTTTTGCTCAGTCTCTGGTCTTCTGTAAGCTCAGGACGTTCCTCCAAGTTCAGCACTCTATGGTATTTCTTGCTGCCAAACTGTCCACCGCTAGGCAGATTATTCCTCCGTCCTGTCACACTAATGGCTGAGCTTCCTGTTCATTGCAAAAAAGAAAGCCAGACTCGATCCACCCAATTTCAACCTCCGCTGGGTCTGCTTGTATTCACAGTAAAAAAGGAAAGAGGAAATAAATGCTGGTCTTAGATTTTCTCACCGATCCTCTCTTGGCGCGCCCACTGTCAATACAAATTTCCTTTCTTATTTCGATGCCGGCTCGTCGGGCTGTCTCTCTGCCAGGATACTCAGGAAACTTTCAATCGCCGCCTCTCTCGTTTGTGAGACGCTCCTGCCCGACTTCACCGGCCCCTTTCTTGATGTCTTCTCTCCTCGATGCAAGGAAGGTGTGTGTCAATCCTCACTGCAGCATCCGATCTTTCTTGCTTCCATCTGGCTGCTGGTTACCACGGCTTCGCGTCGGCCATTAATTTGGCCGACTCACGCGTGCTGGATTTGACAGAGCCGCCCGGTCTTACGATCAGCGTTTTGCGCCCGCTTTCACGCTCGCCCGGCTCGCTCTCTCGTCCGTGGGACTCTCCGGGCTCCACGCCCCTCAGGGGTCCCCAAAACACGGTGACTGATGGTGTTGAGGAGCAGCGGTCACTCTCTCAACGCCATATCACCGCGGGTCACCAACAAATATAAACTTGTTTATATGCATGTATAATTAATGTTACAGAATGTCAGCATCATTTTTAATATAAATACGAGTAGCATAATTAGCCATTCTTACTCATCTTAAAAATAGGCAGGGTGTTGTGTACTTTGCATCTCACAGTTTTTTTCATTATAGGGAGACTATGACACTTTTTTTGCTAAACATCACATAATGAAATAAAAGTGGAAATGCATTCAGAGTTGTATATGTCATCATGATTTAGTTATTTATTTGTCACATTTATACCCTGCCACCATCCCAAAGGACTCCAATTGTTGAAAAAGCTTTTATTTACTTATAAAATATATGTATTCCTAAGAAGCATCCTAGGAAATATTTCTTTCTAAGGTGAAATAGATTGCTGGCCCCAAAAAACTTGGCCGCTCTTTTTGAATCCTGTTGGCAGGATTTAGGTACATATGAGGTATGTGACATTAAATTCACTTTGGCATTTAACACATATACTTTTTAAAATGCCATTAAGAATGGCAAGATAAGATGTGCATAAAAGAAGTGTATAATACACAAGGAGAATTTCATAGGTTGTTTTTAATTACTTTTGGGATTGCTTGTTTTGTTTATTTTGGGAATTAGACAGAATTTTGTTGTGGGGAGGAAGGAATTGGAATGGATACCATATTGCCTTTCCAGAAAGCTGTAAGTGTTACTCTGGGGGTACTAAATAATTATATAAAAACACTTTAGAGAGCAGGAAGTTTATTCCTTTTTTTTTTTTTGTAAAGTTTTTTTTGTGTTTTTTACACAAACACACACACAAACATACAATGTATTTTTGCTGAACAGAGTATTCGGCCGGTTAACAAATTTAAACAATTTTTAGTCCTTTCAACTAAAATTACAATTTTTATACCTCCTTTTTTGCCGTAATATTTATTTTCATCTATTTTGTACCAATATTACCCTTCATTTTCATTTCTAATTTTGACCAAATTCCATTTCCCCTTCAATTCTATATTAAACCCCTTCCCATTATCATCTAATTTTTATATCCATCATCAAATTAATTAATTATGTGGTGTTACAGTTATTTAATTCTTATATTAATAATAAACCCACTTATTTTATAACATGCATTTCCTTAACTAATACAATCCAACATTTTAATGTAAATCAATTGATTATATAGATATCTTTTTCATTTATATATGAACCAGAAGAAAAAAAAACCTTAGTTGAATTTAAAAATATTCTATTATTCTCTAATCATATAGCTTTCCCCCTGTATTATTCCAAATTATCACTTAATCGTTTGTACACACACCACCGTAAACCATTAAAAACATTTCAATTATTATTCCAATTATTTTTCAATTCATTTTCACCATCATATGATTTAAATTATTTCTTACTACAATTCATATTTCAATTCTAGTCATATACATCATATTCCTCTTTCATTTCTTTCCTTTTTCCCCCTTTTCATTTTTAGTTTTAGCTTTTTCTTTCCCCTTTTTTTCTTTTGTGCCTTAAAATCCTGATCTCTCCTGTTTTGATCTATATTTCCCGTTTTTTTCGTCTCTTTTCTCTTTTTTTGTTTCACCATTGTTTATCCCATTATTTATCCCAGTATTATCATTTTGTATTTCAAAGACCTGAACTCTTCTATTTTGCCCTATATTTCCTGTTATTTTCCACCCTTTCTCTCTCTTTTTTATCTTTTCACTGTAAATCCCAGTGTAATCATTTAAGTTCTTTATATTCTTTCTGTTCCATCCTAACTTCCTTATTTTTCTCTTTCCATCCTCTTTAGTTTTTTCATTGTTAATCCCAATGTAATCTCTAAAGCCCCCCTTTTTATTATTACTATCCACTTTCTTTTTTCAGCAAGCCGAGCTGGCTTAATATATTTTTAAAATATTTTAAATTGGTTTGTTATCTTAAATTGGGGCCAAATTAATATATATCTTTTTAATTGTTTTTAATATTTGTATTGTATGGTTTTATCTGGCTGTACACCGCCCTGAGTCCCTCGGGAGAAGGTGCGGTATATAAATTCGAAATAAAATAAAAATAAAAAATAAAATAAATGTTCAGTTACTTCTTGATACTTAATCACATTGTCTTTATCTTCTTTATTTTCAGCCTCTATGTCTTGCTTCTCCATCTTCATTTCCTTGTCTGCTTGCATATGCTCCATCTCAGCTTTTGTGTCCTCAGATTTTAATCCTCCATGTAACATTGTAGTTATTTCTCTTATTTCCATTTTCCATGACAAGTACATCAATTTAATCATTTCTCTAATTTCCTGCATCATTTTATTCTTTTTGAGTTAATATTATTCCGATTTTAAAAGTTCCGTTGTATTCCTCTTTTTTTTCCCAAAGTCAAGCCACTTGCAGACAAAGAAATCCTCCCCAAAAGTTCTCATGGCTGTTATCTGTAAAGTTCACAATTTTCCAAAACAAAGACCAAGTTGCAATATTCCTTTTTACTCCTGAAGGTGTCTCTCTGCAATCCACAATTTCCAATTGTCTAACAAATATCCATTTTGTTTCAATCTACATTAACAATCTTACTTAGCTTCTCTTTTTCTTTTTAGCTTTAAAAATATCAAATCAGTTTTATAGTCCAGTCTGAATTTAAACAACTCTTCTCACTTCTTTTTTCCTTTTATTTATCAACACTTCTGTTATAGGGCTTATTGTCCATTCTCTTTTGTTTTTCTTGAAATTTGAAAAAGAAAGGGGAAAAAAAGGATCTATTTCTTTCTTTCTGATCCTTTAACCAATCTTGCGGCAATTTCTCTAGTTATTTAAAATTTTCCAAATTATTTCCAAATAATTTTGTTCAAAAGTCAATTTTCTATCGGGTTTTTGTCCCTTTAAGATTAGGTTTCAAAATCTTCTTTTCTTCCCCCCATGCTCATTAGCCACTGTTTTATTGCTTAAAGTCAAAGTCTTAAAGTTAAAAAAAAAATTTCCTTATTGTTGTTTCAACCATGGGTTGGCTTTCACTCACCCAGTTTCAAAAAACTCCATTCCATTCATCACCGGTTGCCCCAGCTTCATGACAGTCGCAATGGCTGCTGTCCCCCGCCACTGAGTCATAGAGAGTTTCCTCTGACCTTCGAGGAACTTGCCTGTTCCTCTTCTTCCGAAGTGCCTCTCCTTCTTCCCCATCCCTATAGGACGCTTCTGGTCCGAAGACCCCTCGGCAGCGGTTCATCAGTCAGGGTTTTCGCAGGGCTCATCAGAGCCTGCTAATTCCCAGACTATCTTGCCACGACGCTTCCAGTCGAATCCCTTGAAGTTTATTCCTATAGTGCTTATTTTATTTATTATTTAGTTAAGTCTTTAAAAAAGCAAAAATAAGCTTCTATCCGAGCATTTGAAGCAACTGATTAGATATGTTTCTCAAAATCCCATAGACAATTTCTTTGAAAGTAGTTTAAAACAAATCTTACATCATTTTTTTTTCAGTGGATGGGAAAAGAATGAACACTTTACTTCCTTGTAAATGGCCTAGTAACTCAATTAAGTTATTTGGAAGAAGTTGAGAAGAGGGCAATTTCACAAAGCCATTTCTCTAAGAATTCTGGCCATATATTTTTGGTGAAGCTGCTTATTTATTTCTAGTTCTAGCTACAAAATAAGGTTGCTGTAAATGAAGAGCATTCCTAAACTTCCAATTGGTACAGAACAGAAATTGGCACAGGTAGTAAATGACGCCAGATATACAGGACACATAGTAGCACCACTTCTGTGTGAGCTGCATTGGTTACTGTTGTGTTTCTGGGTTCAGTTCAAGATGCTGGTTGTCACCTTTAAAGCTCTAGATTACTTGGTATCTGATTATTTGGGGGTTGGCTTTTTTCCAATAGTCTTTATCCATCCAACCAAATCAAGCAGAATAGGCATGCTGCAGCTCCTGTCAGCCAAAGTGTGTTGTCTAGTGGGGACTAGAAGTTGGGCTTTTTTTGCAATAGAACCTGCTCTTTGGAACATCTTCCCTTCAGAGATTAGAATGACCGCCAGCCTGTTAGCCTTTTGTAAGTCCATAAAATCATGGCTATGTTCCCGAGTTTGGGACACTGAATGTACTAAGGATTCTGTTGACTAACTAACCAAGTATCTTGGCTGCTGTGTACATTTATTCTGGATGTTTTTATTGTTTTTTTATTGTTTTAAAATATATTTTAATGTATTCAGAATAGGTATGGCTTCTTTTCAAAAATTTGAAATGTATGTTTTATAAGTCAAAAATAATTTCTAATGTGCATATACTCTGAATTTTAGTATCTTACAGAATCAAGTAAAATATTGATTTTGTTTTTAATTAGATCAAATAAATTACTATGAAATATAACAGAGAGAAACCAAATTTACATGGAAAGACCATGGTCCACTAAAATCAAAAGAATATTTATTGTTTAATATACTAAGTTGGAAATTATATCCTCTTGAGTTGAATCACCACAGGGATGTTTAAATATTCTTCCTATAGAACAATTTTTGGGAGGGCAGGACTAAGACTTAAGAACAATAAGACTTGTTTGGTCTCCCAGGGGAATTGGATGGTCTCCCAGGGGAAGTCTACAAAAAAATGAGTGAGATTATAGAACCAGAATTGTTGGAAATATTTAATGAAGCACTATACGAAGCGAAAATACTGGAATCGTGGAGGGAGGCATATATTACCTTAATCTTGAAAGAAGATACAGATAAAAATCAAATCAAACCAATATCCCTCTTAAATGCAGATTACAAAATATTCATGAATATAATAGCAGAAAGGCTGAAAAGAGTATTGAATGAGACTATACACCCAGATCAAAATGGCTTCTTTCCAAACGGACAAATAAGAGATAACACAAGAATAATAGTAGACATACTGGAATATTATGAACCCACCCAGAGAAACAAGTGGCTCTTGTTTTTCTGGATGCCCAAAAGGCTTTCAATAATCTAAACTGGCAATTCATGATAAGGCAAATTAGACACATAAAACTGGGAAGTAAATTCGAAAAATATGATAGTGGCAATATATACGACGCAGAAGGCAAGGGTAATAGTAAACAGGGACACCACCAACACATTTCAGATAACCAAGGGTGTACGTCAGGGATGCTACTGTTGCCGCTTCTCTTTATTTTAACGTTAGAAATTTTACTAAATAGAATCAGAGCAAACCGAGAAATAAAGGGAACGAAAATTAAAAGAGAACAGTACAAAGCACAGGCCTTCGCGGACGACGTATTCATTATTGAGGAACCTCTGAAATCCGGTCCTAATATGAGAATATTTCTCCTTCTAATATGAGAAATAGAAAAATATGGGGAAATATCTGGACTTAAAATTAACAAAGGGAAAACCAAAATGACAGTTAAAAACTTAACAACAAATCAGAAAAAAGAATTAGAAAAGGAAATGGATTTACAAATTGCAAAAAAAATTAAATACTTGGGCATATGGTTAACAGCGAGATTACGTCCCTAAAGGAAGATAATTACATTGTATTAGTCCAACAAATAAAGAAGGATTTGGAAAAATGGGGGACGCTACAACTATCCTGACCAAATTTGTTTGGTCAGGAAAGAAGGCAAGGATAAAACTACTCTCTCTCCAAGATAGCAGAAGTAGGGGGGGCTTTGGACTTCCGGCGTGGGAATTTTACCACAAGGCAGCAACTCTGGTTTGGATAAGGGATTGGGTGAATTTAAACAACAGAAGAATCTTAACACTGGAAGGACACGATCTGCAAAAGGGGTGGCATGCCTTTATGTGCGATAAAGGGAATAGGACACACTCATATTTCTATAGACACAAAATAAGAGATGCATTGTTACGAATTTGGGAGGATATAAGGAAAAAACATTACATGAAAATCCCTGGTTGGTTATCCACAATGGAAGCAATGATCCACCCCAACACATTAGATATAAGCAAAATGCCCAGATATTCAGAAATTTTAGATAAACAGGGGAAGCTTTAAAACAATCATACTAAAGGAACAGGGAATATCTTATCGATTGGTGGCCATATTTACAACTGCAGTCTAGGTACAAGAAAGACGTGGAAGAATACGGAATTGACACGGAATCAAAAACTAGACAAATTGTTGATAGGCCCCGAAGGAAAATTAATATCCAAAATATACAATTATCTATTAGAATTTGATTCTTTTTCTTTCTACTTTACTGAGGAATGTCAGGTTTTACCAACTCATATTTACCTTGCAACTGATATTCTTCTTCATATGGTTCTATAAATTGTTAGTTCCTGCAGTCCAGTTTCTTGAATCAGTAAAATCATTTGAAACAATTTATTAGGTCAAGACCGTTGAGAGTCCAATAAAATCCATCTTGCTGTGATTTCAATATGTCTACTAAACCCCAGTTTGACAAAGCTAAGGGGTAATTTTACTCCAATTCTTCTCAATGATTCTCTCTCTTGGAAAATCTTGATTTATTAAAAAAGAAATATAAAAAGGCTTTAAGGGGCAAAAAACAAAATTACTCAATACCAAATTGGTCAAGGCAGCAACAAATTAGGACAATTGACTGTTTCTCAGTCCTTATTATTTAATATAATTCTAATGCCAGTAATTTAATGTCTTTGGAATCTAGATTAAATATTTTAATGATTTTTTTTTCATTTATTGATTAGATTTATATTATATTTTTCATTCAGGAGCTTAAGAAGCATAACCATTATTCCATATTGGTTCTCTGGGTTTCTTTTTCCTAAGGACTAAATCTTCATTACCTGAGCTGTAAAGCCACTCATTGGTGTCTTAACAGCCTGTATCATTTTTTATTTTTCTGCTTTGGGATGTGTGTGCGGGTATGTAGTAAATCTGAGTTTCGTTCCCATGTTACTCTGATTTGAGTATAGAGACTGCAAAATGTTTGCAAAGACATCAATTGTGTTTGAGCAAGGGAAAATTCCAAATTAAGTGAGGCCATTATTTTAATTAGAACAGGTTAATTAATTAACTGATTCCATGAATCAATTAATACTGCTCATTATAATGGTGGCTCTTTAACATTACAGCCATAAATATTCTTTTCTTTTAAATATGAAATGCTCAACAGGTGTGTAAATAATGCTTTTAAAACTTGCTGCAGTTTAATTGTTGTGGCACACAGCAGTGAATCTAGACTCTGGGCATCTTGGTGGCAGAGGTTGCTTTCCATTTGTTTCTGTCTAGCTCTTTATATTAGCAGAAACAGCCAAGAAAACCAGAAATAAAGTTTAGAATTTATTACTAAGATTTCTGTGATGTTCCATTTTGTCCCACTGACTTGACAACCTACCAAAAAGCACTAATATCAGTATTGCAATAAAGACACCATTATGACAGGCCCTAAAATCTCTAAATAATCATGAATAATGAATAAAAATGAATAATCATTTTTATAACCCTATAGAAACCCTGCAGGGAGAACATGATCCTGAAACATGAAGACAAGCTGTTCTACAGATGGGGATTGCCATGAAGATTATAGGACCCCTAGATCCTAGATCCTTCAGTTTGCATGTTATAATTAACTAAACAGCATATTTCTATCCTCTTAATTTTTATTTTCCTAAAATAAGCTTCAATCAGATTCAGATACTGAATGAGGAGAACTTGAAATGATATTATAATTATCAACAATATTTTAAGGCATTCCGCAATCATGATTTTTTAGATGGGTTTATCTGAAACATTCCTTAGAAGCAGATGATTGTAGGCTTCTTTAAGCTAGCTAAAACAAGAATCGTAGCATAGCCTCAAAATACCTTTTCAGTGAATAAGAAGACCCCTTTCATTTGGATTAGGTAAGCAAGCAGAGATTCTTATTTGAACAGAAAGAAATCGTTTTCGGTTGTTTTTGGTTGTTTTCTTCGGTTGTAGTACTCAATTTATGATCACAATTGAGCCCAAAATTTCTGTTGCTAAATGAGATAGTTGTTAAGTGAGTTTTACCCCATTTTATGACCTTTCTTTCCACAGTTGTTAAGTGAATCAAACTGCAGTTGTTAAATTAGTAACACAGTTGATAAGTGAATCTGGCTTCCCCATTGTCTTTGCTTGGCAGCAGGTCTCAAAAGGCGCTCACATGACCCTAGGACCCTGTAATTAATTGTCATAAATATGAGTCAGTTGCTAAGCACCTGAATTTGGATGACATAACCATGGGGATGCTGCAACAGTCATATGTGTGAAAAACAGTCATAAGTCACCTTTTTCAGTACCGTTGCAACTTCAATCTCTGAATGAATGGTTGAAAGTTGAGGATTATTTGTACCATATCCCCCATTATTCCAAAACATTCTCAACCAGCCTTTCAGAGAATTATAGAGAGGGGGGAAAAGAATCTGTGAGTAGCAGTTCTTTCTCCAGCAGCTGTATCCTGAAAGCAGAAGTCTGCTAACAGAAACTCTTAAACCTGTTCAATTTCTCACAATAATACAAAAGACTCAATTTGTTTTATCTTAATTTTGGATTTAAGGCAGAATGCAGAAACATGTTTTAAAAACTGAAATCGTTTATTTATATTTTCATATTTTTAAATCATCCATCTCCCCCAGAGAGTGGCTCTAGGAGGTGTACAATATACTCAATATATAAACAATGTATAAATTAACATTAAAATAAAACAATTAATTTAAGATTTAAAAATTACAAGATTATGACATAAAATTTCAAAATGTAAAAAAATCCAAGATACCAATCTAGCATTAGTTAATACAGTCGGGGTTGTTATGGGTCTTCCCCCCACCCAAGGCTGCATTAGTTCAGCAAAAGATTTCACAAAATAAAAGGTTTTTTTAAAAATGGAACTCAGATAGCACATATCGTACTAATTGCAGAATACACATTAAAGTTTAAATCATGTGCTCTAAAATGAGGCTGTATATTTGATATTATTTTACAAAGAGAGTTGAGAAAAAACCTGAGAAGTACTGAGAATCGAATGCAAGGAAATAAAATGATGCTTTTATTGGAGGATAAAGAAAAGGTGGTAGAGTTAATTGCCTACACATCCAAGTCACTTTAGAACTAGCAGGAGGAAATTAGTTCTTGTGCAAAAAGAGCATGAAAAGTAATTCACAGCAGCTATCTAATTTAGCAGCCAAAATACACTGTTCATATTCTTAAACTATGTTTACTTTGAGCACTTATTTTGGCCTGCTCAGATGGCTAATGCTTGCTTAAACCTAAAAACAAATTTGCAAGATTTTATTTTATGTTTAAGTGAACCAAAAGAAGAATCTTTGAGTGTTCTCTTTCAATATTCTTTTAATTAACACTTCAATAAGATTTCTTCTAGAGAGATCCAGCATTTTCTATTTAATTAACATTTTAGATTCTGTTTCCACATTGCATCATCACCGAAATTCTTGAGTGATTGGGTGAGCCTTAAAAAGAGCAAAATTGTTCCAAGTAGTCAGCCCATAAATGTTGGTTTTGTTTTGTTTTATAAAAGGGATTTATAGTCCAAAGAACCAAAAAAAAGTATTTTTAAAAAGCTCTCCATAAATATATGTAATGTTTTAATTACAAGAGATAAATCTTCCCTTTCTTTGAATGAGGATTACAACATGAATAGAAGTTCCAATCTATAGCAATTTTAGCATGTATTGCAATATATAGGCACAGTGTCACATATGGGGGAATAGAATAGAGCTGTGATGGCGAACCTATAGCACATGTGGCACAGATGGCATGCAGAGTGCTTTCTGCGGGCACACAATACATCGTCACAGCTCAACTCCGCTGTGCATGCGCACATGCCTCCCGCCAGCCAGCTGGTTTTGGGGTGTCTGCCATGCATGCGTGGGGGGATGGGCTCATGCAGAAGACATGGGGGCGGTGTGGAGGTGAGTGTCATGTGTGCATGTATGAAGGGGTGGGACAAATGCCAGGGGTGCGTGCACATGTGCAGGTGGTCGGGTGCACATGGGGTCATGCTCATTTGCAGGGGGGGCATGCACACATGTGGGGGGGGTCATGCGCACATGTGCGGGATGTGGGGGTTGCGCGTGCATTGCACTATGGGTGTGCACGCACATGTGCATGCTTTCAGCACTCGGTGCCAAAAAGGTTAGCCATCACTGGAATAGAGTATCCCAGTATATTTTGTGGCTAGCTTCACAATTTTGCTCAATTACCTGCAAAATGTCTATAATTTATTCTTTGTTATCTGACGTGCATTTAAAACTGAGCACCTATAGAGAAATATGACAGAAATATACTGTGAGAACTGTGAGAAACATAAACTGTATATTTACTTTTTAGTTCTACAGATGATCCTCATTTAATGATTACTTGTTCAGCAGCCATTCAACTTACAGTGTTCAACAAAGTAGCTACTTCTGTATTTCATACTTATGATGTCAAGTGTCTCACGGTACTATGATCATGATTTGCAATCTCCTCAAGCAGTGAGAAAGCTGGCGAGAAGTTGTAAATTACGATCATGTGAGGTCCTTGCTTATGACCAATGTAATCCATATTTAACAATGGCAATGGGATCTGCTAGAACTGCTGTCACTAAGTGGCATAGGTCATGTGATTTTTCAATTTGCAACCACTTGGTTGACAGAATTTCCTTTCCCATTTGCCATTTTGAAATGATGACTACCTACATTCTGAAGTTGAGGCTCTTCTTAGTGCTTTATGATTAACATGCCTGAATTGTCAACCCCTTTCCCTGTATTATGCTGTTGCAGAACAAAAAGCACAATAAAGGTTTCATTAAATTATTCATGGTATGAAGAAAATAAATAGGACAAAAGGCCATATCTCTTCTCCACTTCTCCACTTCTTTATACAGGGAATCCTTGTTTAGCAATTGAATCAGAAAACAGTTGTTTGGAAATATGACAGTAACAAATGATAACAAGTATAATCATTTTCTGACCAATATTGGGATTTACAACAATAAAATCCTTGGTGTGAAATTGAGTATGGTCTAGTCCAAAGGTGTCAAACTCTCAGCCCATGGGCTGGATGTATCACGCACTGGCCACACCCATGCCCAGTTTAGCGAAGGAGAAAAAAGTCCCAATACATCACGTGATGCTGCCGTGACGACGTGAGTTTGATACCCCTGGTCTAGTCAGTTTCAGGCAGCAGCTAGAATGGATGGGAGGATTCTAATCAACTAATTAAATTCACAGAGCTGAGCTTATTAACTTTCTGCTGGCACATTTGAGGAACCTGCTGCAGAGAAAAGCAGACCAGGAAGAGATCACTTCTTTAAGTAATCTCCATACACTGTGAGGGAGCAATAATTGGGGGGGGGGGAGTGAAATCACCGGTTCGCACCAGTTCTATAGAACTGGTAGTAAAACCGGCGGGAGGCTCTGCCCACCAACCCTGACGTCATCAAAATGCTTCTGCGCTTGTGCAGAGAGCGAGTGAGCGAAGCGAGCGCACGTGCGCGCGGCCCAATTGCAAACCGGTAGTAAAGGTAAGTAGAACCCACCCCTGGGGGAAATGTCAGGCAGAGGGCACCTCATGAGAGAACTTTATCTGAACGAGAGAGCACCAACTAGTGATCTTTACAACCTCTCTGTCTCAGTTGCATAGTTTGATTAGTGATTGTGTCACTTTAGGATCATTTTGCAGTCACTAAATGCGGATTGCCTGTAGTAGCAGTCTGGGATCCCATGTGACAGATTGCTTCTTTGTTTCTTTTTTATTACCGTTTTAACACCTAGATAATGTTCTGCTCTGACAGTTGTAATAGTTGAATTCTGGTTTACAGAAGGACTAAGAATGTTACTCTCAAAGTGTTTTACATGAACTGGATTTAATTTATTAGCTTGTTTAATTGATTTTGGAAATATATAAGATAGTTCATTTTTGCACATCAGAAATTCAATGTATTTATGCCAAGAAAGCAGAATAGCTGGTGAGTATATAATTACAAAAAATGTGACTTGAATCTTTGCAAATAGTATTATATTTTATATTGCTCATTCCTAATCATTAATTGCTAGTTTATATCCAGCTTTTCTGCCAGTAGGGCATTTCATGTGACTGCCAAGCTAGGAATTTGTGGCAAATAATATGCAGTGATTATTATGAAGAATGATATTGATTAACTACTAAATTGGGTAATTGTAGCTAAGTAAAGTTCCATAATTGAAGCATGTAGTTCATCCTTTATTAATTGTAGTTCTATCTTCTCTGTAGTCTTGGATGGAATTATCTTCCATCAAAAACTTGTAAACTGAAATTCTGTACAGAAAGCAGTTTACTAGCATTGGAGAAGGAAACCTCAAGTGTGATCAAATATCACTTTTTGAGTCTGGCCTTTTTTATTTTCAAGAATTATAAGGCCATCATGGGAAATACAAAAGAGAATGCCAGATTATAGTCCCCAAATTTGATGTTGTTTTCATTCATTATCATTTATTCACTATCATTTATTCTCAAATTTTATTAATCTCAAACTGTAGATAATTTTTAACTGTACAGAAAATTATGCCAAGAACCAGAAAAAAAGCTTCTTTAGTTATGTGTTATTGTGCATGCTACAGCTTGCCTTGTCTCTCAAGAGCTAGTTGGAAGCAGTCAAGACAATAACTGAAGTGGAAAGAAAATCACCCCACATGGATGATTTTTTTAAAGTCACAAAGTCTTCAAAAGCGACATCTTCAGTTCTTGCTGTATTCCTGGAAATGTGGAATACAAATGTTTACTTTCAAAGCATCTGTATAGATGTTTCCATATTATTGTCCATCTAATGAATATCAGGTATACCGTATTTTCGAGCGTATAAGACAACTTTTTAACACAGGAAAATCATCTCAAAAGTCGGGGGTCGTCTTATACGCTGGGTACTCGAATCTGAGTTGCTGGCGCTGACCGCTGACGCTACGGGAGCGCCGACAACATTGAAGGGAAGCTGTGCCGATCTCGTCAAGGCTGCATGTTGCTGAATGCTGGACCCAACTGGTTGCTATGCGGAGCTTCCCCCGCCATCCCAGGCATCCAGGGGGATATTACCGATGCTCTGACTTCCCCAGCTGACCCCCAGTGATGGCGAACCCCACCTGTCGGGGGAAGTCGGAGCGTCGGTAATATCCCCCTGGATGCCTGGGTGAAGCTCCGTGCAGCAACCAGCTGGTTCCAGCATTGAGCAGCATGCAGCCTTGACGAGATCGGCACAGCTTCCCGAATCTGAGCTGCTGGCGCTGACAGATGACGCTGCGGGAGCGCCGACAACATTGAGAGGAAGCTGTGCCGATCTCGTCAAGGCTGCATGCTGCTCAATGCTGGAACCAGCTGGTTGCTGTGCGGAGCTTCACCCAGGCATCCAGGGGGATATTACCAACGCTCCGACTTCCCCAGCTGACCCCCAGTGATGGCGAGATCGGCACAGCTTCCTGTCAATGTTATCGGCGCTCCCGTAGCGTCATCAGTCAGCGCCAGCAACTCAGATTCGGGAAGCTGTGCCGATCTCGTCAAGGCTGCATGCCGCTCAATGCTGGACCCAGCTGGTTGCTGCGCGGAGCTTCACAGCAGAGAGAAGAAGCTGGATTTTGCTTTCCATTGCAGACACCAGATCGACCCCCTGCAAGCTCTCGTCTCTGGAGGAGCCCGACCAAAGTTTCCAGTGCCACTTCAGGGAACGCTCCTTGAAAGATGAGATCTTGCAGGGGGCTGATCTGGCGTCCGCAATGGAGAGCAAAATCCAGCTGCTCCCCGGACCAGTCACTATTTACTGCTCTGAGTCCCAAGCAGCAGGAAACAAAGGCTGCCTTGCGCCGCAAATATACCAAGGCAGAATCCTGATGCTGCACTTTCAGCAGAGAGATGAGGGCTGCCTTGGCCATCGGCTGGCGCAAATATACCAAGGCGAATGCTCATGCCGCGCAAGTTCAAGTAGTGCTTCGCTCCCACACTTCTTCCGGCCCTCAGTCTCTCAGGGAGATGCTTGACTTCCTCTCAGCCCCATGAGATGAGAGAGAGTGAGAATGAGAGAGAAAGAGAGAGAATCAGAATGAGACAGAGAGAGAAAGAGAAAGAGACAAAGAATGAAAGAGAGAATGAGAGAGAGAGAATCAGAATGAGACAGAGAGAGAAAGAGACAAAGAATGAAAAAGAGAGAAAGACAGAATGAAAAAGAATGAGAGAAAGAGATAGAGAGAATCAGAGAGAGAGAGAGAGAGAGAGAATGAGAGACAGAGAAAGAGACAGAGAATGAAAGAGAGAGAATCAAAGAATCAGAGAGAGAATGAGAGAGAGAGAGACAAAATGAAAGAGAATCAGAATGAGAGAATCAGAATGAGAGAGAGAAAGTGGGGGGGAGAGAAAGGGGGACAGAGAAAGAGAGAATGAGAGAGTGGGGGGAGAGAGAAGGGGAGAGAGAAAGAGAGAAAGAGAGTGGGAGAAAGAGAGAGAAAGAGTGGGAGAGAGAGAAAGAGAGAATGAGAAAGAGTGGGAGAGAAAGAAAGAGGGAGAGAGAGAGAAAGCGAAAATGAGAGAGAGAGAAAGAGAGAATGAGAGAGAAAGAGTGGGAGACAGAGAGAGAGAGACAGAGAGGAGGGAGAGTGCCTGAAGGACCCCATCCCATACTGGGAGTCCAGGTGCTTCAGCAAGCGGCGCACTGGATTCGTATTAGTGGTCCGCGAAATTTAAAATTATGAAGTTGGTGGTCCCTGAGGTCCAAAAGGTTGGGGACCCCTGGCCTAAGACCATCGGAAAACACATATTTTTGATGGTTTTAGGAATAACTTTATCGTTGGGGGTCACCACAACATGAGGAACTGTATTAAAGGGTCGCGGCATTAGGAAGGTTGAGAACCACTGCCTTAGCTGCTTGCCTTGCTTCGCTTGCCTTGCTTCGCTTGCCTGAATCCATTCCATCAGCAAGCAACTCCCTGCCTGCAATCAAGCAGGCAGGGAGTTGTGGACTTCAACTCCCAGAATTCCTCAGCCAGCAAAACAAAGCTGGCTGAGGAATTCTGGGAGTTGAAGTCTACAAGTCTTAAAGTTGCCAAGGTTGGAGACCCCTGTTCTATTGGGTAAGTTTTTTTCCCCTTTGGGATTTAAAAAAAAATAGTTAATTGGGGTTTTTTTTAGTTGTTCTTTTTTAGACCTAGCCATTTAAAGTTTAGGAAGTTTTAAATTTAGCTTTCATATAAAAATAAAATAAAAATAAAATAATATTTGTGCAGCTTTCTGAGATTTAGTGTGTTTTTGTAGTGTTTCATTCTAACTACACAAACACACAAAATCTCACAAAGCTGTATGTGGAATTTTGTGTGTGTAAAGTGTGAAAGTTGGGTTTTTAAGTTGGGCTTTTGGTGGCTGTGTGAGGTTCCTGCTTGTTTCAGGGGCCATTTTGGGTCTAGCACAGCTGCTTTTACATTGTGGGTGAGCCAGTTGTGTTGTGTTGTGTGTGTGTGTGTAAAGTGTGAAAGTTGTTTGTTTGGGCTTTTTGTGGCTGTGTGAGGTTCCTGCTTGTTTCAGGGGCCATTTTGGGTCTAGCACAGCTGCTTTTACATTGTGGGTGAGCCAGTTGATGTTTTTTTTAATTTTTATTTGGTGTGTGTTGGAAGAGGGGTAGTCTTATACGGTGAGTATAGCCCAAACCCTATATTTTAACAGGAAAATTCGGGGGTCGTCTTATACGCCCAGTCGTCTTATACGCCGGAAAATACAGTACTTTTATCTGTTCATATGCAATGTTAGCTTATACATAGTCTAATTGGCTAGTTCAAAGTTCTGTTTCCAATAAAAAGACCCTTGGCTGTTCTCATGTGAAATCCAGGGCCAGAAACGATGTATGAGAATCCATAGTATGTACTTTAAGCTTTAAGCTTGTCAAAAGCAGGTTTTAGTGGATTCAGTCCAGGCCCTTAGATGTGAGATGCTTATAAAATAGAACAGATTATTTCATTGCATGATGTAGTCGTGATATAGAACCTAGCATGTGTATTTCCAAAATAGTTTGCCATTCAGCATTTAGAATTTCCTTATTAAAAATACAAATGCTTTTGGACATGGGCTTTTTGGATCCTTGCTTAAGATAAAGGATCACCTATTGTGATAGATATTTGTTGAAGACTCTGGAGATCCCTTAACTGAATAATTAGCAGTGGACATGTATAAGAACTGATGTTGGAACTAGTGATTTTCTGACTAGATAGAATGTTAAATTAACATTGAGGAGATGTCCTTCAGTTTCAAACACAAAACTTGACAGCAGGATTGCATATACTGATTTCCAACACTAAAGAGACACTCTCGTTTATACCAAGATTGAACTTTGGGTAGAAATCCTCTTGCAAGCTCATTAGCCACTGATTAAATTACCAATGCCTTGCAACTTAGATGTATCAGGAAGTTTGGAAAGGATAGTTAGCTAATTACGAGCTGCTGTTTCAGAAGCATCTGAACGGTAGGCCACGAAGAAGTGGGAATGGTAAAGGCAGCATTCTGACGATTAAATATTGCTTTTATTGTTTTGATTGTGAACACTCCTGCTTGTAGTTCCTCTTTCATAAGACAGGCATGTATGGAAAACTTAACTGCATATAGCTTTTTTTGGGGGGGGGGGGTTGGACGTCCAGTAATACACATATACTTTATAGAAATAAGGATGACAGGCAGGAAGACTAGGTTTTTAAGGCAAGATACAGAATTATTTTGTATATGTATTTTTTCTTGATCGTTTGTGTATATTTCTAAATGTCAGCATTAGAAGCACGCGGTACTTCTGCTGTTGCTGTTTGAGGAAGATGGCCTGAGATGATGCTGGAACATACTTTACTCTGGAGAAACAACTAAAGACTTTCAAAGCATTCAAGAGTAGAAAAAATTTGATAGAGGAGATTGCCTGAGGGAGATGTAACTTGGAACGAATAGTACAAAGAATAGAAATTAATCTGACAAAAGAGGAATGAGTTCATTAAATTGAAGAATAAAAAATCAGGACAGCTCCAAAATTTGTTCTCATGCCAGATGAGAAAGAGAAAACTATGGTTGGTTGTGGTGGGTATTTAACAAAAGCTCTTTGTCACATAAAGAAATGGATCGTATCAGCATGGAACAATTACTGTGGAAATGAAACACTTATAAAACACATTAAGACAATTGTAGAATATATAGAAAAGTGCTATGCATAAAAATTAGCAGCTGCATCTAAGATTAGTAACAAAATCTATATATTGCAAATAATTTTGTTATAAAAGTGGTCCTTTTGCTAAGTTTAAATTGTTTGTGTCCATTGCTTGGGAATCAGCATCATCTGAAAACCTTTTCTCTTTCTCCTCTCTGATAAAACCCCAGACAGTAATTCATAGTTCTAGTGAACAAGTTATAATTATTGTTATAATGGTCTACCAATCCCAGCCCAAGCTAAAATAGTTATTGCTGGATGATCTGCCCAGATTTAGCTCTCTGATGCCATGTACTAGTTTCTGCCTGATAATTAGGATGGATGTTCTAGCACATTTACTAGCTTCTCCCCTTAATGTGAACTAAATAGCTCCCTTAAGGGAAGAGTATTTTCTGACCATCTGATCCCAAGTAGGCTTTTTAATAACTAATGATAGAGGGAGCTACAAAACTCTCCTGTTGCAGAACAGTTGAACCACAGGACAAACATTTTATATGGCAGGATACTACTGATTTTTGGCTGTTAGGTCAAGATATGATTTGGAATAAAAAAGGATTGACAGATCAATTCACAGGGGAACTTCAGTTGAAATATACAATGAATTATTCATAAAGTTATCCTGGAAATTTTGTCTGCTTTAATTCTGGCCTATTCTGGCTACTGATAGAAAATACGAGAATTTGCTACAGAATACATGCCAAAAAGGAAGATACCACACTACTACTCTATTTTGTTCCTTTCTCATGCAGGCACATCAAATACTTTGGAAGTTAAGTAGAACAAGTCAGCAGAACTCCTTCATCTGCTGATAAAAGTTCTGGCAGTGTTCACAAGGACTGTGTTTATATTGTGAATAAGTCAACACCTTGCTAAGGTGTTCCCTTTTGAAGCATATGTTACTTTGTATGTGTAGGGAAAAGGGACATTTGACAATTAAATTCAACTGTTCCAGTTGGCTGAATAATAAAATTATAATAATAAAGTTGGGCCCTGCAGTCGACCACAGAATTACAAATTGACATTTATTTGTTGCTGTGCAATCCTAGACTTATTTGTAAGCACAGGTACCAATGTGACTGACATGGATTTATGATTTTTTTTTTTTTACATTTTTTGAATCATGGTGATTTTAAAGCAAACACCACAGTTGTTAAGTGAGCCCATTGTCCATAATGGACATTTTTTTTGTCAGAAACTGGAAGTAAGTTATGCTAGTTTGTGGCATATTAACTTATGTTAATATGACCGCAGAATGCCAGTTGTTGTATCCCCAAAGTTTGACTGTAGGGGGATATAGTGATGGTCATCAAATCCGGGTCATAAAAACTGTTTGAAGGTTTTGAAGATCTGTCATAACTAGGACAAATCTATCTGTAGAATGTTTTATTATTAGTTCCCAGGATCATTTATGGTCATTTGATTTAATAAAAGAGACTTATTAAATTTCTGATTTAAACAGATCTAGGGCTCACAATTTTTAGATGGGAAATGAATATCTAGAAAAAAATGAAAACATTTCCAATTCATATAAATCTTTTTTACTTTAATAGTTGTTTATGGCAAAGGAAACATTTTAATCACCCTTTGGAATGCGAAATTGCTATATTTCTCAGTCAAGATTAACATACCTACTACAGTTTATTTAGCAATTTGATTGTCCCTGACTGCTGGAGTTGCTGTTTGTTTAAAATAAAGTAAAAGTTTCCTCAAGCTGGACTATATTTAATAAGTAGATCATAGTAACTGATAAAAAGATGAAGAAAAAAATTCTTTTGTGGGGGCAGTTATAATGTTTGGACTATTCCATTGATTTTAACTCTAGTTGCTTTTCTATTTGAATTGCTGAGCACATTTTAAAGCTAACAACATCTTAAAATATAGCTCTCTTCAGAGAATTACTTTAATTACTTCTAAATTCAATGAATTGATTTATTCAGTAGGAGCAAGACTAATGTTGAGAGGAAAGGAAAAAAATGTATTGAATATAATGAAGAAGATAATAGGATAATAGGATAATAGGATCTTAAAATAAAATTTGGATCAGAAGTTTAGTCTTTCTATTACACCAAGTACTATTAGTTTTGCTCTCTTTTTTGCTATGGGAAATATTGGGATTCTATGGAAATTTATTTTTAGTTTTTCTAATCACATTAAATAAATTTATTTAGTGTAGTATTTGTAGTAATAACTTTTATTATAGTTTTGGGACAGCTTATTTGATGGATTATCTTATTTATTTTTCCCCTCAACCTTTAGATATTGCTCTGCCGAACTCTGTCCCTGATTTTTTTGTGAAATCCTTCATTTTCTGTAAAAGATTTTATTTTATGCTTTTTTCATGGCTAGTGGAAGAATTGTGTGTGTGTGTGTGTGTGTGTGTGTGTGTGTATCAATCACATGGCCTACACAAGAGAAATGAAAAAATCTTTAATCTTTTTTTTAATATTTAAAATGCTATTTGTTTACCCTTACTCCTCACATAAGTTGCCAGACTGGAAAAGCTTTCTGCAATGCAATATTGTATGACCACATGAGCTTTCCATAATGGAACCTCTCCTGTATTATTGCAGACCTGATGGATCTATTCATGATGTTACATGGCCAAACGTCCTCTGCCGCTTATTTTTCTTTTTTTCTTTTCTTTTTTTAAAGTTTATTTATTATAACACAGTAAAACAATACAAGCCATAAAACACTTATATACAGGACTCTTTTTACAGCTTTTTCATAGTGGTCCTTTATTATTATTTACTATTTCCACAAATTTTACTTCATCTTATTCCATATTGCTATCTGTCCCCATCATTTCATTTACAATATATTTCTCTTTTTCAATTCAATCACTAAGTTGTATTTTACCAATTTTTCCTATTGTTTTTGACATTTCTTTAACTCCCCCTTATTTTTCTTCTTCATTTTTCCTTTCCTCCAACCACTCATACCATCTATACCAAATTTTATAGTATTCTGTATCCTCTTTTTCTTTGAGTTCTTTTGTCAATTTATCCATCTCTGCGCATTCCAAATTTTTTTTATCAACTCCTCCTCTGTTGGTGCATTTTATTTTTTCCAATTTTGGGCATAAGCTATGCGGCAGCTGTTAATATATGTAATATTAAATATTTTATTTCCTTTGTATAATTTTCTGTAAAGATCCCTAGCAAAAAAGCCTCTGGTTCTCCCTTTATTGATTGTTGCGTTATTTTCTTTAGCCATTTTTTGACTTTGGCCCAAAATTTCTTTGCTACTGGACAAGTCCTCCAGAGATGGCAATATGTTCCATAATTGTTGTTGCATTTCCAGCATACTGGTAATTTGCCCGGAATTATCTTGGCTATTCTGGTCAGTGGTAAATGCCATCTATAGAACATCTTCAACTGGTTTTCTTTGTATGCCGTAGATAATGTTAGTTTCATATTTATTCGCCACATCTTTTCCCACTTCTCCATTGAGAGTGGAGACAGCAGCCAGGATGGGTAGCAGCAGCCAATCAGCGTGAAGGACTGAGTCTATCAATAACATCAAGTCCCGCCCTTGTTGCCGGGCAGACCCGCTTTTGACTCAGTCCTTCAGCTTGATCTGGCATGTGGGTCTTTAGCTCTGACTATATCTCTGGCTATTTAGCTCTATTTGGATGTTTTTTCTGGCTTTTTGACTATGGATTTCTAGACTACGTTTTCTGAATTTCCGTCTTATCTGTTGGATCGACCTTCGGACTGTTTAACGACGTTGTGTGTGGTATTGTTGATTTCTACTTGCCCTTCTCCGCGGGGCGTTTTCTTTGGTTTTAGCACCCCTGGGAGGGGGCACTTGCCTTCCCTGTTTCATTGATTGGGCTGGGAGGCCTTTCAGAGGTACTTACTTGATCGAACAGCCGTTTTAGCCTCCGTTTTAAATTGGGCAGCAAGAAATTACTTTCAGCAAGTCGTGACGGCCATTTTGTTTTCTCCTTGCTCGACCACTAAGATTCCCTTCATTGGAGCCTGCGGCAGCCATTTTAATTGCCCTCAGAAGGTTCTGGCTTCGGAATAGAAGCGGCAGCCATTTTAATTGCCCTTAGGAGGTTCTGGCTTTGAAATAAGAGCGGCAGCCATTTTGATTGCTTCCTTTCTACAGAGATCTACTTGCCAGCAGAAGTTTGGCTTCCGAGTGAGGGCGGCGGCCATTTTGACTGACTTTTTCATCGCTTCTAGCCTCAAATTAATAAACATAGCTTTCTGTTCTGCCTGCTGCTGTTTAACAACCTTAAGACTACTGAATTTGTTGATTGGGACACAGAACTAGTGGAGCCTCTGCTCCCATATAGTGACCAAGCCACCTGAATCCCTTTGCACTCCCTGCCTGGTGGAACTGAATTTGGCTATTGTTGCAAGCGTTTGTGGAGCTTTTACGCCCCCTGGCCTGCTTGGACTGTGACTTGTAAAGGGCTTGCCAGAGGAGTCTATGCTCCCTTATTGTCTTGGCCTGCTCACACTGACTTTGTAGTCTTGTGGAGTTTCCTGCATGCCCGTTGCTGTTGCAATTTCCGCCCTTTGCTTCCTGCTTCATTTGTGAGCTCCTTGCCAGACACCATGCCAAAAGCGCTGGCTAAATCAAAGCACAGTCGTAAGGCCAGAGTCTCTGACAGTGATCAGCCAGACTCTCGATCTGCTGACTAGCCTTTAGCTTGGGAGGCCTCTCAGGAGCCATCCCCTGTTTTACATGCGTCTAATGCCCGTCACAAGTCTGATGCACAGATCTCTACTTCTAGAGCTGAAAAAAGAAGGGACAAAGTTCTAAAGAAATTATGTTACAAGGCCTGCGCTAATCTTACCTGCGCTGTCACTCAGCCTTTTAAAGTACGGGTGACCTCAGCCCCCTCGACACTTTCTCGCCCGGTCACTCTGGATCAGATGTCGCTCCAGGATTGTCCCGTTACCATCTCTACTGCAAACCTTTGGGGATCTGAGACCTCTGGCCAGCTGGTTTCCTCGAATCCTGAACCTGCACAGATCTCTTCTCTGTCTCCTCCTCCGGCTGCCTCTGATCCTGAACCTGTGCTTGTTCATGTTCCTGGACAGCTTTCCCCAGAGCAGATCCAATGCATGATTGAGGCAGCAGTGCAGAGGTCTCTAGCTGCCCGTTCCTGTTTTTCCAGCCGTGCGGGTTCCGTGAGGTCAGCCTTGCCCATTTCTCCGGAACGGCCGGCTCCTGAAAAGGTACAATGCAGGGCTCCTGATTCTCCGTCCTGCTCTCATTCTAGTCAGCCTTCGGCCTTGGTGGATGCTGAGTATAGCGACTCGGGCCTCTCAGACGATGATAATCTTCCTCCGGACCAGCCCTCCTTTACGGGGTTGTTTCCGCAATCATTGTTCAAGTCGCTACTGTTTAAAGCTGTTTCCACGGCTCGTATGTCCTCTCCAGTCGTAGATCCTGTGCCCGCCTCTTCAGCTGACTCGTTGGACCCCATGTTTGCCGAACCTGCTAAACCAACTATATCTGTGCCAACTCCACCACTCTTCTTGGACACAGTGAAGCGGCAGTGGTCTTCTCCAACTTCAGCTGTCCAGCCCCCGGCCAACAACCGGAAGAACTTTCAGGTGGCTACAGAATTGGACTCCATTCTTCAAATTCCTTCTGTCGACGTGCCCATCGTTGCCTTACTACCTAATGTTAACGTCCCAGGGGATCCGGACGAAGCACTACGCCCGGACGAATGTAGATCAGACTTGGTCCTACAACAAGCACACCAAGGGTCCGCCTGGGCTATTAGAGCTGCAACCACAGCTTTGTTCTTTAACCGGTCTACCCTGCTCTGGTTGAGGCAGCTGCAGGAAAAATTGTCACCTGATGATTTGCGGATCAAACAGGACCTTAACAAAATTGTTGCAGCTCTGCAGTTTTCAGTGGACTCTTCCTTAATTGCCGCCCGCTTCACTTCTAAAGCTCTTGCTTCCTCCGTGGCTGCCCGCCGCTTAGTATGGTTGCGTCACTGGCAAGCTGACGCTAGACACAAATGTCGCCTAGCCTCGGTTCCCTTTGGGGGTGCCAGATTGTTTGGAGACGCTTTGGAGCCGTTTCTCACTGAAACGAGAGACAAAAAGAAGATCTTGACACCTATCTTCCGCAGGGTGGAGTCCCGTTTTTCCCCATACACCCCTTGTTCTCAGTTTAGAGGTAACGATGCGGGTGGGTCTTCCTCCTTTGGTTTTTCTCGGCCCTCCACTAACTTTAATAGATTCCGGGGTTCTCAGGATAGATCGGTTCGTGGTAGGCCCTTTGTTTCTAAACGGCCCTTTCGAGGGGGAGGAGGTCGTTCCTACCGGCGCCGGCGCTAGTGGCATCTCAGGTCCTCCCATAGGCGGCAGATTGGCTCTCTTTGCTGCCTCTTGGGAGAGATCTACTTCCGATAGATGGGTCCTGGTCACTTTAAAATCTGGTTTGGCCATTGAATTCCTTTCCCCTCCTCCGAGTGTCTTTGTTTGCTGTCTGATTTCTTGTAATCCAGAAAAACGAGTCCTTATGGACGCTGCGGTACAGCATATCCTTTCCATCAGGGTTATCCAATTTGTTCCCCCTGATCAATGGGGTATGGGATTCTATTCCCGGGTTTTTCTGGTGCCTAAGTCCTCGGGGGGTGGAGACCCATTCTGGACCTTAAAAGGTTGAATCGGTATGTAGTATACCGAAAGTTCAAGATGCAATCTTTAAAATCCATCCTTGATGGGGTTAGGAGGGGCGATCTCCTTTCTTCGATAGATCTAACTGAGGCCTATTTGCATATTCCAATTTGTCGTTCCCATAGGCGTTATTTGAGATTTTGTTACGGGGGGGTCCACTATCAATACAGGGCCCTTCCATTTGGCCTCTCCTCTGCTCCCCGCCCCTTTACTAAGGTGTTAGCTGCCTTAGCTGCTTCCCTCAGGGTTCGTTCAGTTAGGTTACTCTGCTACCTGGACAATATTCTTGTTTTGTCCTCGTCCCTTCAACAGGCTAACCGGGATCTCCAGCTCACTCTGGAGACCTTGGCTTCTCATGGCTTTTCGATTAATCTTGAGAAGAGCCACTTAATTCCTTGTACCTCCCTGGTCCATTTGGGGGCCCTCATTGAGTCTGTCCAGGGGAAGGTTTTTCTTTCTTCGGAGAGACAGGATAGTCTGCGAGGGTTGATATCTAGGATTGAAAGGTGTCGTGCTGTTTCCCCTTACGTTCTTTCCCAACTCTTGGGGAAGATGATTTCGGCCATAACCATTGTTCCCTGGGCTCAGCTCCACGCCCGGGAGCTTCAATGGTTCCTTTTACCTTTACAGAAGGCGGGCAGAGTCACGTCAACCAGGCCGATTCCTGTTCCCTCAGCAGTTCGCAGGTCCCTCAGGTGGTGGACATCGCCGGCTCTGTCGGCTGGCTCCCTCTTCCTCGAGCCTCAACGAGTGGTGGTCACCTCGGATGCCAGTCTCCACGGCTGGGGGGCTCATTGCCAGGGGCAGATAGCTCAAGGAACTTGAACTGTCCGAGAAGCCGCCCGTCCAATCAACTGGCTGGAATTGCAGGCTGTCTTCCTTGCTCTCCGGGCCTTCCATCACCTGGTGTCCGGTGCACACGTTCTGGTGCTCACAGACAATGTCACTGCCAAGGCACACCTCAACAAATTGGGAGGCACCAGGTTGAAGTCTCTGCTTTCAGTGGTGCTGAAATTAGGTCTCTGGGCGGAGCGCCATCTCAGCTCCCTTCGCGCAGAACACATCTCTGGAACCAGCAATACTCAGGCGGATTGGCTGAGTCATCAACAGGTGGACAATGCTGAGTGGCAGCTTCATCCTCACATGTTTTAAGATCTGATTCATCAATTCGGCGTTCTTGTGATCGACCTCTTTGCCACGCATCTGAATGCCCAGCTACCTCTCTTCTTCGCCCGATACCGGAACCTCAGGCCGTTGCCATGGATGCTCTGCGATCCCCTTGGCCACGGGGCCTATTGTATGCCTTTCCTCTGACCTTGCTGATTCCCAAGGTCATTCTCAAGATCCTGACAGAGCGGGCGGAGGTGATATTGTTGGCTCCCCACTGGCCTCGGAGGCCTTGGTTTGCGGACCTTGTGTCTCTTTCAGTCGCCCCTCCTTGGCGCCTCCCGCATGATCAGGATGTTCTCATTCAAGGTGCCTTGTACCATCCAGATCTGCCTTGGCTCAGTCTGACCGCCTGGCGGTTGAGCGGCGCTGTCTGAGTGACGCAAACATTCCAGGCGACGTGATTCAGATTATTCAAGTCTCTCGCTGCCCTTCGACAGAGCGAGTTTACTCGGCTACCTGGCGGGCTTTCTGCTCCTATTGTGCCCGTCATGAGGTGTCACCCCTTCAGGCATCTATTGTGGACGTGTTGGTGTTCCTTCAAGAGGGCTTCTCGGAGGGCCTTTCACCTAACACCTTGAGATGCCAGGTGGCGGCTATTTCCTCAGTACTTCACTGTGGTTCTCTCTCCTCCTTGGCACAACATCCTCTGATCTGCCGTTTCCTCCGGGGTGCTTCTAACACGTCTCCTCCAGTTTTGCACCGCTATCCTACTTGGGATTTACCGTTGGTTTTAAACTCGCTTATGGGCCCTCCTTATGAACCTTTGCGGATGGCGAGCCTCTGGTTGTTATCTTGTAAGGTCGCCTTCTTGGTGGCCATAACTTCGGCCTGCCATATTTCAGAGATTGCCGCCTTGTCAATTCACTCTGATCTCTGTGTTTTTCATGCTGACTGTGTGGTACTCCGGCTAGATCCTACCTTCATCCCAAAGGTCAACTCGGTGTTTCATCGCTCCCAGGAGCTCATATTACCTAATTTCTGTCCCAGACCGACTCATCCTTGGGAACGCCGTTGGCACACCTTGGACGTCAGGCGGGCTCTGCGAATTTACCTAAAGAGAACAGCTGGAGTTCGCCGTTCGGAGTCGATGTTTGTATCCTTCTTGCCTGTTTCCCTGGGCCTCCAAGTGACATCATCTACAATCGGTCGCTGGATCCGACAAACCATTGCTTCGGCCTACGACCTCCGTTCTCTCCCGCGACCGGCACGTATAACAGCGCATTCCACCCGCAGTGCATCTATGTCAGCAGCCTGGTCTACTCAGGCTTCATTATTAGAGATTTGCTGGGCGGCTACGTGGGCTTCACCTGTTCCCTTCATTCGGCACTATAAAATTGACTCCTTTGCATCAGCGGAGGCTGCGTTTGGTAGACAGGTGTTGCAACAGGTTGTTTCTGGGGAGGACGTTTCGCACCAGTCTGGTCCCACCCTGCCTTCGGGACAGTGAACTGGGGTATGTCCCATCCTGGCTGCTGTCTCCACTCTCAATGGAGAAGGGACGTTGGTCCTACCTGATACGCTCCTTCTCGTTGAGTGGAGACAGCAGCCAGACCCTCCCTTTGGTGTTTTTCGTCAGTCTGGTGCTTTCAACCTTGTTTCTTCTGGACTCTGTTCTTCGTCTCCCACACGCCGAGTCTGTCTCTTCAGTTCTTCGCCAAAAGCAGGTCTGCCCGGCAACAAGGGCGGGACTTGATGTTATTGATAGACTCAGTCCTTCACGCTGATTGGCTGCTGCTACCCATCCTGGCTGCTGTCTCCACTCAACGAGAAGGAGCGTATCAGGTAGGACCAACGCCCCTTCTCTAATTCTACTGTGTGATTGAATTTTCTTGCCCACTTGATCATGGTTTCTTTAATTAGTTCCTCTTCCATTTTATACTGTAATAAGAATTTGTATATTTTGCTAATTAATTTCTGATCTGTCTCATTTGTCTTTGTATCTTCTTTATATTTTGACCAAATTTGTGAGTATGTCCATCATTCAATTTCCTTGTTCAAATCCTGTTCCAATTCTTGCTTTGCTTTTAGTTTTCCCAAATCTTTAGAATATCCCTATATCTGATTATCTTAGTCTAATCTAGTAAATTTGGATGTGTTAGTGTTTCAGTAGGAGAGATCCAGATCCGTATCTTTGTATAATGTTGTTTTTTTTATTTCAATCCAAATTGATAGCAATGCATTCCTGAGAATGTGCCTTCTGAAGTATCCGTGTATTTTATATTTCTTATCCCACAGGAATGCATGCCATCCGACCTGCAGATCGTGCCCTTCAATTATTAATATTCTTTTACTTCTTAGCTCCATCCATTCTTTCAACCATGTTAGGCATGCTGCTTGATAGTATATCTCCCATTCCGGGAGTACTACTCCTCTTTCTCTGGTATCTTGCAGAACTTTTAATCTAATTCTGGATTTTTTCCCTTCCCATATAAATTTTGAGATCAATTTATTTAATGAATCGAAAAATATTTTGTCTAATTTTATCAGTATAACCTGGAAGAGGAATAAAATTTTGGGCAAGATATTCATTTTAATTGCAGCAACTCTTCCCATGAATGAAATTTGTAAGCTCTTCCAATTATCCAAATCTTTATTAATTTGCTGCATTAATTTATCGTAATTATCTTGTTTAATTGAGGAACCTCTTGCACTGAGCCAGATCCCTAGATATTTTATTCTTTTAATTGTTTGGATCTTCATATTACCTTCTAATTTTCCCACTTGGTTTTTTTTTTTTTTGGTGAGGTTTTTAGTTAATAATTTGGATTTACTTTTATTTATTTTTAATCCAGCCACTGCTATTTTTTCAATTAATTTTGGGTCTGATTTTAGGGATTCCTCCACAATGAAGACCAAGTCATCAGCAAAGGCTTGCAATTTATACTCTTCATTTTTTATCTTCAATCCTTTTATCTCTCGGTCTTCTCTAATTTTGTTTAAAAGCGGTTCCAATGATAGTATGAAGAGAAGTGGGGAAAGTGGGCATCCTTGTCTCACACCTTTTGTTATCTCAAATTTGTCGGTCGTATCTTGGTTCATAATTACTCTTGTAGTTTGTTTTGTATATATTTTCTCAATCATTTTTTCAAATTTAGTCCTGAATTCCATACTTTTCAATTGTTGTACCATAAATTTCCAATCCAAATTATCAAAAGCTTTTTGGGCATCAAGGAAAACTAGTGAGACTTGTTTTTCGGGGTGCGCTTCATAAATCTCTAGTATATTTATTATCATCTGTGTGTTATTTTAAATTTGTCGGCCTGGTAGGAAACCATTTTGGTCTGAATGTATATGTTTATTTAAGACTGTTTTTGTCCTCTCAGCTATGATTGACATAAATATTTTATAATCAGTGTTTAACAGAGAAATTGGCCTGTAATTTTATATTAATTGCTGGTCTGAATCTTCCTTATGTATGAGCGTAATTAGAGCTTCTGTCCATGTTTTTGGTATATTTGTTTGTTCTAAAGCTTTGTTGAATATTTCCAGCATTAAGCCTCCTATCTGTTCTTGTATGATCCTATACACCTCCACTGGTAATCCATCCGGGCCTGGCATTTTGTTATTTTTTTGTCTTTTCATTGCAATTCCAAATTCTGTTTCTGATATTGATCGATTTAGTATTTCCTGTTGTTTCTCCATAATTTTACATGTATTTATTTCCTCTAAATAATTTTTAATCTTTGCTTCTGATATTTCTTCCTGTGTATATAATTTAAAAAAGAACGTATGTATAATTTGCTTCTTATCTTGTCTTTTATGTTGGATTATTCGTTTATCATCTTTCAATAGATGTATCATTCGTTTGTCTCTGTCCTTTTTTAATTTGTAAGCTAACTATCTCACTTTATTTGCGTGTTCAAAATAATTTTGCTTTGACATCTTTATTTTCAATGCTACTTCTTTTTGGGTTATTAAATTTAATTTATGTTTAATTATTCTCCATTCCTCTTTTATTTTTTTATTTTGGGGGTCTTTCGGTAAGTTTTCTTCTAATTTTTTTAATTCTTCCTGAAATTTTGCTTGTTGGGATTTTTTTTCTTTCTTTTTCCTTGCCATATAGGCTAGTGTTACTCCTTTAATATATGCCTTTAATGTGTCCCAGAGATTTTGAATCAACGTGTCTTCTTTTTTTATTTACGCTTAAAAAGGTCTTCAACTCATTTTCCAGCAATTGCTTATACTCTTTCTCTTTACAGTCCATCGTTTGTATTTTTTTGTCCTTTCTAATGTATGATTATCGGGTTCTGCCCATTCATTTATTCCTATTTCTATTTTATCTAACCCTAGTTGTAGTTATGCTGTCATCCAGGCCATATCAATCCTAGACCATGATTGATGCAGGTGGGAATAGAACTTATATTGTTTCTCTTCTTTATTTATTTCTCTCCATGTGTCTCTTAATTTTAGTTCTGTTATCATATTGAAGAATTCTTTAAGTAATATTTCCTTCTTTTTTTATTTTTCTTGTTACTAATATAATCTTTTTTACTGTCTACTATGGCATTATGGTCACCTACTATGCATATGTTGTCATGGCCTTGTTCTATTATTTTGTTATGTAGTTTCTTGAAATGTTGCTGTTGGTTTTTATTTGGGGCATATATCACTACTAATAGAATTTGTTTCTGTTCTGTCTTTAACTCTGTCATCAAAGTTCTACCTTCTTCGTCTGCGTAGACTAATTTTGAGTTTATTCTCTTTTACATATATCACAATTCCTCTTCTTTTCTGTTGTATTAATGATACATATAATCTTCCTAATTTCGCATTTTCTAATAATTTTTGAAATCCTTTTTTTATATGTACCGCAGGCAGATCACATCTACGTCTAATTTTTTTAATTTCATAAAGGTTTGTGTTCTCTTTTTCGATGAATTTAGGCCGTTAATATTCACTGAGAAGAGATTTAAATTCTCTTCCATTTCTTACTGCAGTTGTTTCTTGGTGTTTCTTGTTTCTCTTTTTACTCTCCCTCTTGCTCCTTCTTTTTCTTCTCGCTTTTTTTCTTGGATTTTTCTTAGTTCTCTCTTTCTATTTCCTCTTGTTGGTTGTCTTCCTGACTTTTACTCTCAGATTCGTCTTTACTTTCTTGTTCTTCTTCTTGTAGGAGATAATTTTTATAGAATTCCTGTGCCTTTTCTATCGAATCCACCTTATATTTCCTTTCTTGCCAAGTGATAAGGATACCCTCTGGAATAATCCATCTGAACATCACTTTGTATTTAATGAATTGAGATGTAAGGAACTGGTACTGTTGTCTTTGGGTCCAAATTCTTCGTGAAATTTGTTTTAAGATTATGATTTCTTTACCTTTATATGTTATGGTTTCTTCCCTTGATTTCTTATAAATTTCATCCCTTACTGTTTTTTTTTTTTTTTGTGAATCTTATATGCACTTCCCTTGCCAATTGGTGTCTTCTTATGTAATTATTGTGCACATGGTAGATTTTATCTATGGTGTCTTTTATTTCCATCTTATTTCTTTGTGTTAACTCTGCCAATATTTCAACCTTTTCTTCCCCCAGATCTTCCTCTTTCTCCTCCATAATATTCTGGAAGTGTAAAAAATACCAGGCTTTCTCCATTTCCAGGAATATGATTGAATCTGACAGTTCCTTATTTGATTGTAATGCTTTCTGTTCTACCATTTCTAGTTTAAGGTCTATTTGATCTACTTTTGTTTCTGTATTTTTAATTTTTTGCTCGTTCTCCAAAATTGTTTGCTGTATAGTTTCCATCTTTTCCTTCATATGTCTTCTTTTACTTCTCCTATCTCATTGTTAATATCTTTGTGATGTTCTCTCACCTCTTCATGTTTATTAGCCATTTTTTGTGTGACTTCATTAGGGTTTCTTGTATCATTTGGAGCATGCTTTGCATATTATTCATTGTCGGCTCTATTTTATCTTTTTCTTTCCCCAACATGTTTTCTATTGACCGTTGGTTTGATGGGGAGGCCATAATTGGGAGATTTGTGGTAGGTTTTTTCCTCGTTTTGACTTCTGTTGCTATAGATGACATAGTTAAACTTCTAGTAAAATTCTTCACGTTATCATAAAAGTAAAGTGTTCCGTTTGGTTTTAATCATTCTTCTATATTTCTTAATTTCTATCTCCACCTTCTTCTACCACCTTCTACTTTAATTATTTAATTTCTTACACGCTTAATTAATATCACTCTTATTTACTTTTCAAGTATTTATGATACTCAATGTATATATCTATATTTGTGTGTATATATATATATATGTGTTTTCTCAGGTTTTCGCGGGTGTTTGTATGTAGGTCTTTGGTTATTCGGGTCTTCTCCCACGTAAAATTGGAAGTGTCTTGGTGACGTTTCGACGAAGTCTCATTCGTCATCTTCAGGCTGGTGTTCTCGGCTTTGCTCCTGGAAGCACGAAGCCGAGAACACCAGCCTGAAGATGACGAATGAGACTTCGTCGAAATGTCGCCAAGACACTTCCAATTTTACGTGGGAGAAGACCCGAATAACCAAAGACCTATATATATATATATATATATATATATATATATATATATATATATATATATCCCCTTTTTTTGTTTTCCCCTTTCTTAGTTTCTAACAATTGCCTTAATCAATGTTTTATATTTGCCTTTTACCAATAACACATACATATCAATCACTTTTCTGTGAAAGATTTTATTTTATGCTTTTTTCATGGCTAGTGGAAGAATTTTGTGTGTGTGTGTATCAATCACATGGTCTACACAAGAGAAATGAAAAATCTTTAATCTTTTTTTTAATGTTTAAAATGCTATTTGTTTACCCATACTCCTCACATAAGTTGCCAGACTGGGAAAGCTTTCTGCAATGCAATATTGTATGACCACATTTCATTTCATTTCATTTTCATTTTATTAAATTTGTATACCGCCCTACTCCCAAAGGACTCAGGGCGGTGAACAGGCACAAAATAAAACACATAAATACAAAAGTTAAAACACAATTAAAACCCAATTAAATAATTTTTGCCCGAGACAATTTAAAACTCCCAATAATTTAAAACAAATTAAAATTTCAGTTTAAAAATTTAAAAGAAGGGGAGAAAATTAGGCCAGGCCGGCCTGCTGGAATAGGAGTGTGTTCAAAGCATGGCGGAAAGTGCGCAGATCTGGGATCCTCCGTATCTCTGGGGGGAGCTCGTTCCAGATAGTAGGTGCCCCCACAGAGAAGGCCCTCCCCCTAGGGGCCGCCAGTCAACATTGTTTGGCTGATGGCACCTGGAGGAGCCCCTCTCTATGAGAGCGTACCGGCTGGTGGGAGGCTGTTTGTGATAGTAGGCGGTCCCGTAAGTAGCCAGGTCCTAAGCCATGGAGCGCTCTAAAGGTGGTAACCAAAACCTTGAAGCGCACCCGGAAGGCCACCGGGAGCCAGTGCAGCTCGCTCAGGAGAGGTGTCACACGGGAGCGCCATGTTGCTCCCATAACCACCCGCGCGGCCGCACTCTGCGCCAGTTGGAGCCTCCGGGTGCTCCTCAAGGGGAGCCCCATGTAGAGAGCATTACAATAGTCCAGGCGGGAGGTAACGAGGACATGAGTGACTGTGTGTAAGGAGTCCCGATCCAGAAAGGGACGCAACTGGCAAATCAGGCGAACCTGATGAAAGATCCTCCTGGTCACGGCCGTCAAGTGCTCTTCTAAAGACAGCCGTGAGTCCAGAAGGACGCCCAAGTTGCGAGCCCTCTCCGTGGGGGCCAGCGATTCGCCCCCAATAGTCAGCGATGGCGTCAACTGACTATATCGGGACGTCGGAAACCACAGCCACTCGGTCTTGGATGGGTTGAGCCTGAACCTGTTCCTCCCCATCCAGATCCGCACGGCCTCCAGACACTGAGACATCACTTCAAGGGCATCGTTGGGGTGGGCTTTCCATAATGGAACCTCTCCTGTATTATTGCAGACCTGATGGATATATTCATGATGTTACATGGCCAAACGTCCTCTGCCGCTTATTTTTCATCATCCAACTTACAGTATATTAATAGACAGAAAGAGAAGTAAAAAGCTTGGCAAAGTATTACAGATAGTCTGTGACTTGCCACATTCATTCAGCAACTGTTTGAAGTTACACCCATGTTGAAAGAAAAGTCTTATGACCCATGCCTGAGGTTATGGCTGTTGCGTATTGCCATGGCCACATTAACAAAATTCACACATGAGCTGGGCTGGATACTTGGCTTTGAGCTATGAAAAAGTGGGGGACCCTGCTTTTAGCTTCCCTCCCCTTTTTCATGGTGCATACTCAGCACCATTTGACCCAGGAGCATGGTGCAAGGGGGCATTTTGCCATCATTTACTTCTGTAAGCTACTTCCCCCGCCCCCCCATTTTTCAGCATACAAAGCCACACCAGGGCAATTGCTAGGAGCTGGAACAAGAAAACATTGGTGAAGGTCAGTTGGATGCCAGAGGTCTTGGTGCAGGATGGCAAAGGCGATTGGGATTGGGATGGGGTCAGTGCAGCTTCCTAGGGTATAGCAATCGGTCATGAGCCACATGGTTTTGGGGTTGCTCACCACCCACAAAACAGGGTATAGAACCTAAAGACAGAGATTGGGGAAATAGGTGAGGGGAAGGAGTTGGAGCCAATCCCTTACCTTACTAAGGCTTGAGGCTAGAAGGTACAAGCCTAGAATGGCTTAGATTAGGATGGATTCTTGATTAATGGCTGGTAATTTTCACTTAATGATTGCAACAGGAATTGCTAGGATTGCGAGTGCTAAACGATGTGATCAAGTGATATCTTGTTTTACAACTTTATCACTTAGTGACCAAAATTCTGATCCTAATTGTGATTGTTAGTCAAGAACTACCTATAATGGTGGATGTATTCTAGATTATGTTTGATCATAAATAATATCAGGAGCATCCAAAAGGTATGAACAATATCGTGTATAACACGAGTTACATTTTTCATTTTACCCTAAAACTTTTAGTTGTGCTGTAAGGATTTACTGGTTGATTCACTGGGATTTATAGATAAGACTTCTTGAAAGCCAAAAAGTTGGAAAAGCAAATGCTTAGTCAGGCCTTTATTCTATGTACCTCTTCACTATTATCTCCTATTTTTTGACTTGACCCAACATAGAAAAACCTACTCTGAGGGTTGTGATTTTCGTATTTTAAACTTTTCATAAAATGCATTGGCCAGAAAAGTTGGGTATCCCTATGTTGTTAATATTAAGAAATTTGTTGGTGTAGCATACTAGATGGGAATTAGGAAAGCCCCAGTTTGAATTTTGCCTCTCCTATTAAGATGTTAATAATAAAACATTCTCTTTCAAATCTAATGTCTCCATCTGTATTTAGGGAGAGTCCAAGAAGGCAATGCTGTTTTGTATGATCAGCATCATTTAATGCAAGAAGTAAAAAGTAACATGGCTCGTGGGAAAGGCCAGGCAGAAATAAACAGGCCACTTTCTCAGTTATAATCTATAATATAAACTTTGCTCCAATCTCGGCCATTTGAGTTGCATGTTCTGCTTTATTATTTGCCCGGATACAGATAAAGCTGCAGTCTAAATTTAAATTATTATTTTATTTATATGGCTACCCATCTTATGCTTGTTATTAAGTGCCTCAGTGTCTCAAGGAGAGAAGCAACCTAGAACTAGAAACTTTCTGACAGTGAAAACAATTAACCAGTGGAATGGCTTGCCTTCAGAAGTTATGGGTGCTCCATCACTGGAGCTTATTAGGAAAAGATTGGACAGCCATTTGTATGAAATGATATAGGGACTCCTGCTTGAGTGTGGGGAGATGGACTGGAAGATATTTGGCATTCCTTCCAACTCTATTATTCTGTTCTTTTACTTTGTTATTCTTTTTATGATTATGTTTATCCATCCCATGAAGTCCAAATAAAATCTGGAATGGTATAGGATTTCCTGCTATGGTCAGGGGTTTGGACTCCAGGTCCCTTCCGACCCTATTATGTTCTTGTTTGAAAATATGATGTCTTAATGTACAGATGATGTACAATAATGCTTTCATATTTCACAGAAGAATAACATCAAATAGGGATTTGCAGTCAACTGAAAAGGGAAAAACCTTCATGAAATGAAATCTCAACTGATTCAATATGGCAGGGTCAACAATGTTTTCAGAGAGTTGTGCAATCTTGTATTATAGTGCAAGTGTTAAAAATAATTTGGAAAAAGTCTTATAGAATGTCATAGTTTATCAAATGCCAAACTTTGCACCTACATTCTTATATGGTCTTCGCAGAAATATTGATTTATCAGTTTCTCAAGTTTTGTTCTATTTATTATTATTTTTTTGTTAAAAAAAAGATTATTCAGTTTTGGAAATTCTGTTCATTTCATTTAGGTGTGTTGTAGATGTTATAATACCAGCAGTCTCCATGCTATTAATACCTGCATGTTACTAATCCATTACTATAGAATAATGCAGATTTTATCTTATAGATACTTAATAAATACAATGCAATTATAGTTTGGAAGAAATAGTATTGGTGTAAAATGGCAGATTTGCGTTATTACTTTATCAGTTTGAAGGGACATAATAATAGTAGAATAGGTAGAATTACTGGGACATAATAATAACTTGCTATTTTGCTTCTGTAAGAATTGCTTTGTTCCTGTAAGAATTAAAATTGCCTCTGGCATTTGCTTCTACCAGTGATCTAACTCCTGTTATCTTGTTTTTGTGTACAATTCAGTGCCTGGTGCAGGGTATGTCATGGCTTGGCAGGTTTACATCGGGCAAATACCTGTGTTGCTAAGCACCCAGCCCCTCTGTTGCTAAGCACTCAGCCCCCCTGTTCCTTGCTGCATGGCCAGTGCAGGGCTATAAGGAAGGCATGGGCCAGGGGGCCAGAACTAGGTACTAAGCTGATGTCTCTGAAGGTATAAAAGGATGCCACATCTTCCCCAATGTGTGGCCTTTCACTGCATGCTCTTTGTCTGTATGTTGTGGTATGGTCTAGCTAGCTCTTCTTTATACAAATAAAAGCTGATATTTTTTCCAAGCCTCTTCTTGCGTCTCTTTCTCTTTGGCATTCTGGTGACTCAAGTACATTTTGGGACCTTACATTTTTCTGGTGCCTTACATTTTTCTGGAGCCCTCTTTGTGGCAGAGGTAACTCTAATTCTTACAGAAGCGAAATATCAAGTTATTATTATGTCTCAGTAATTCTACCTATTCTATTATTATTATGTCCCTTCAATTTCATATGGCACTATACATTGCTTGGTTTCTATTAAATAGAAACAGGCTTCCTTACATGAGTAGAAGAGTGATAATCGAATAGGAGCCTGGTGGTGCAGTAGTTAGAATGCAGTATTGCAGGCTAATTCTGCCCACACTCAGGAGTTCAATCCTTCCATCCTTCCAAGATCAGTAAAATCCAGATTGTTTTAGGTAATATGCTGACATTGTAAATTGCCCAGAGAGTGCTGTAAAGCACTATGGGGCGGAATGCTATTGCTATAATAACTCTGTTCTTCCTCATCTGTGTGAAAAAATATTTAACCAAAAAAGAAAGTATAATTATAATTCACACTAAGGTAAAATATGGAAGGTATGCAGTATAATTTTCAAACCTTTTTGAAAGTCACAGTGATCACATATGTATGGCAAGACCTACATAGCCCAGAAACTAACACAAGGCAGTTGTTGAACCCCGGCCTGGGGTTCACCATACCTGGGAGGAGAGTAGCTGGATGGCCGAGCTGCAGGAACAGTGTGGACAGCACGGTGAGTAGCAGGTGAGGCTTCAGCGGCGGCGGCTACTTCCGGCCGCGTCAATCAGCTGTTTGTTCAGCAGTCCCTGGCCTGCTTCTGATACTACACAGCCTGTTTGTCGGCTGGCCAGGAGGCCACTTCCCACAGTATTTCCAATGGTTCCGGTTTACCCTGTGTTATATTCCGGCTGGTAGAAGTTCTTGGCAGATGCTCTGCCACAGGTGCCCCAATACAGCCGCCAGGTAGAGGTTGTTCATACCATCTTACCATCCTCTTCCCACTTTTTGCCATGCCCTGGACTGCCCTCAGTGTGACGGTTGACTAGAATGTATATTTTACATGTCTACTGCCTTCATGGGGTGCCACGGTGGATCATTTCAGACCAGGGGCTGCAATTCACTGAAAAGTTTTGGCAGTACTTTACTGAGAATATTTTGAAATTGAAATTACTTTGCATACTTTTTGAGTGATAAAATTGTTGTATTCAGGAATTTTTTCAAGATTGCACTAGCCATGAGTTTTCTCACAGAATGTAGCACTGCATTTTAACAAAAACAGGTGTTTTATAGGGCAAGCTTTAGTTTATTTTTAACACATAATGTGCCTGTTATATTCAGAGGCTTATATAGCAAGCTCATAGATCATTTAAGTACAACAGGCAAAATCATTTTGCTAGAGTAATATGAAAACAATTATTAGATTTTTCTTTAATTTGGATTGGTTTAATGAAACAAGGTTAGAAATGTGTAATGAAAGCATACTTGCACTGACATTAAGTTTTTTTCCTCTTAATTATAGTATAGTATGATTAATATATTCAATAATTGGATGTCAAACAGAACTTTTTTGTTTGAAAATTATGTTTTCCAGGGCCTGTTTGGGTATTATTTATAATGTACAGATTAGATTGTAGCATGGGATTTTATAATCTGACATTCAACGTTAATTCATAATTTTGAAAAATAAGTTGGTAAAATTGTTTTAGAAAAATATGTGTATGTGTTTTCAATCATACTTGAATAGATTGTATGTAATGATTTCCTATATAGAGAAAATAATTCTGTCATTAGCCTGGATTCCCAACTGTTTATACAGAAATAAGAAGTACCTTCCTTAATATCTGAGTTAGATTTACAATCTGTCTACCTACCATGATTTCAGATATTGAATAATATGTCTGGACTTCAGCTATTATAAAGATTCATTCATTCATTCATTCATTCATTCATTCATTCATTCATTCATTTATCTATATTATGTAATTTTATGTTCATTATAGTAAGTAACTATATGGAATCTGATAGTTTATACATGTATACACTCACAATATTGAACCAAAAAGATATTCTTAGTTGTTTATTCATTAGAAATATATTCTAATGAAATCCTATTTCATTTAGGGACTCAGTGGAACATGTAGTACTCCCTCCTCCTCTCATTTTTCCTCACAATAAAAAAAGCTATGAGAAATTTGGACTGAAGAACAGTGAGGCCCCAGTAATATCACCCAGTAAATTTCCATTCTAAGAACAAACTTGAACTCCGATCAACAACTCCCCTCCCTCAGTATTCTTCTCAAGTTAGTCTTACAGAAACTTAAATATACTCTGAATATGAAAAAGACATTTCTCTTCCAACTGAGAAAAAATTAAAATTACTTGCTCCCTTTTGAGAAAATATGATAATGAGAATTTTCTGCAGACTGCTCGGATATGTCTGAGTGTTTCTTTGCCTATAATATTGCTTCAACTTCATTCCACTTGGAAAGAATTTGGCAGGGTGTTCCCGATATTATTTATAGGCTTAAGATACAGAAGGATCTTGATAGACTTGAACATTGGACGCTATCTAACAAAATGAAATTCAATGTGAAAAACGTAAGGTTCTGCATTTAGGCAAGAAAAACAAAATGCACAGGTACAGTATATGTGGTACCTTGCTCAAAAGTAGTAACTGTGAGAGGGATCTTGGAGTCCTAGTGGACAACCATTTAAATATGAACCAGCAGTGTGTAGCAGCTGCCAAAAAAGCCAACAACAGTTCTAGGCTGCATCAACAGAGGGATAGAATCAAGTTCACATGAAGTGAATACCACTTTATAATGCCTTGGGAAGGCCACACTTGGAATACTCCATCCAATTTTGGTCGCCACTATGTACAAAAGAAGCGAAGGCTCTAGAAAGAATGCAGAGAAGAGCAAGAAAGATGATTAGGGGACTGGAGGCTAATTTATATGAAGAACGGCTGCAGGAACTGGGTATGTCTAGTTTAATGAAAAGAAGGACTACGGGTGACATGATAGCAGTTCCAATATCTCAGGAGCTGCCACAAAGAAGATGGAGTCAAGCTATTCTCCAAAGCACCTGAGGGCAGGATAAGAAGCAATGGATGGAAACTAATCAAGGAGAGAAGCAACCTAAAACTAAGGAGAAATTTCCTGACAGTTAAAACAATTAATCAGTGTAACAGCTTGCCTCCAGAAGTGTGAATGCTCCAACACTGGAAGTTTTTAAGAAGATATTGGATAACCATTTGTCTGAAGTGATGTAGAGTTTCCTGCCTAAGCATGATGTTGAACTAGAAGACCTCCAAGATCCCTTCCAACTCTGTTATTCTGAATCTCGCAAAAATATATTTGAGTTTCTGGAGACAAAGAAGGCATAAATGCCATTTGTGCTCATTGCATGCCCATATCCAAACCAGGGGTGAAATCTAAAATTTGTTACTACCGGTTCTGTGGGCGTGGCTTGGTGGTGGGGGGAATGTGACTGGGTGGGCAAAGCTGAAGAGGTTGCAGAAAAAAATACTTTTAGAAGCCTCTGACAATCAGGCAACTCAGCTGGGGTCGACAGAGGCTTTTAAAAGCAATTTTTTTCAGAAAAAAATGCTTTTAGAAGCCTCTGGTAATCAGGCAACTCAGCTGAGCTTGCCAGAGGCTTTTAAAGGCATTTTTTCCCCTACAACCTCTTTGGCTGAAGAGGTTGCATAAAAAAATGCTTTTAGAAGCCTCTGACGATCCCAGCTGAACCACGCGATCATCAGAGGCTTTTTTTTTTTACTTTTAAAAGCATTTTTTTGCTTTTTTGCCGGTCCGAACTGGGAGCATTTCACCCCTGATCCAAACCCACACAAAATTTTCATGTCTTCTTCAAGAGCATCTCCATAGCGTGCTGCAAGAGTCCACTAGATGTGAGGTGACAAAGATACGAGTGACTGTTGCTACAGAATCTTGGTATAAGACTTTCAATTAAGCAGCTGGAAATGAGAGAATCCAGAATGGCGCGGCATTACTGGCTGGGAAAATGTCGGGCTCCGATGAGCTCGGCAAAATCCAGCCAGACGACCCGTCACCGGGGGGGATCTTCAGACCAAAGCTGTTCTGTAGGGACAGTGAAGAAAGAGAGACAGCTCAGTGTCTAAAGAGGGACAGGCAAGTCCCTTGGATAGAAACTCTCTCCGAGCCGGTGATGGGCAGCGATCAGAGTGAATCGCCATGAAGCTGGAGCCTCTGAAGCAAGCAATGTGCAGGAGGGAAGATTTGGACAGTGCTGGTGTTGGGTGAGTGATCGGCTGACGCACAGACAATAAAAAGAAAATTCTAAAATAAATAAATAATAGATAAAGTAATAAAATTATGGAATGTGCGGAATTAGATAGACTCACAAAGGAATTACAAAATAGGGAAGAACATGACTTTTACTTAGTATGGGAAAAGTGGTATAGTTGGTTGAAAGATAGGAAAGAGATGAAGCAATAGGAAGTAAACAAAATGACCAAATATAATATGATGGAAACAAAGAACAGACATAGGTCAACAAAGATCAATAGTAGATAGACAAAAGGGAAGGACCAAATAAGGAAGTGTCAAAATACAAAGAGAAATGTATATTACAGTTGCGACAAACTGGACATGTATTGAAATGGATGTTTATATGTTTTTATGTTTTGTATGTTTCATTATTCTGTTTAGTTTGTACTTATAAATAAAAATTAAATAAATTAAAAAAAATAAAGTAGTTAAGATTTAAAAAAAAAAAGAAAATTCTAAATATTTTTAACTATTAAACTATTACTAAAATTAGCCCGATGTGGAAATTGCGGCTAAATGGCAGGGGGAGATGGCGGATGGAAAGAAAAAGTGAGAATGACAAGCGCGCCATAGAAGAACCTGAGTAAAGAATTAAAAGTGATTAACAAATGGAAATGTAAATCTGGAATTTGGATTCAATTTGGATTGGATTATAAACTGTTTGGTGATATATAAAGGTGAAAGAAGATGTGAAAACTGGATCTTTTCTCTTTTATGACTCAGTAAATATGGATGTGGATTACAAATAAAATGGCGATTTGTTAATTAGTCGAGTGGAACTGTAGATTATAGAGAGACATCTGCAGGAGAAGGAAGAGCATGACATGGAATTGTTTTACTTTTAAAACCTTGAACTTTTTAAAAAAGATAACTGGCGAGAACTAAGGAAGATACATTTTGCCTCCAAGAGGACAGACTTTGATGATTATAAAAGAAGGACCTTAATGCGATTTAAAACTGGAATAATTCAACCCAGAAAGAATAAAATGGAACAGGAACTTAATGAACTGATAAAGATGATGTGTTTGGAAATAAAAGAAATGATTATAAATTTGCATGGAAAATCGAAATCTGAGGAGGCAAAGACAGAACTAGAATGCACTGAAGTTGAAAAGGAAATGACTAATGAGAAACAAGAAAGAGATGGATAATGAAGAAGATAAAGACAAAGAGACTGACTATGGAAAATTAAACAACTGTAATATTAAATATGGACAAAAAGAAAAGAAAGAAGAAAAAGAGGGTGGAACAGGGAAAATACAAAAAACTTAAATGATCACACTGAGATTTATAGTGGAAAGATAAGAAAGAGGGAAAAGAGATGGAAAATAATAAGAAATAAAGGACAAAATAAAAGATTTTATGATTTTAAAATACAAAATAAGTATACTAGGATTAACAATGAAAAGACACAAAAAAGGAAAGAGAAAGGAGAAACAATGGGAAATATAGGGCAGAATAGGAAAGTGCAGAACTTTAAAATACAAAAGAAAGGAAGAAAAAGGGAAAACAAAAGGCAAAGAAGGAAAAGAGGGTGGAGGAGAAGAAAAAATATTAAAAATATAAATGATTACACTGGGATTTACAGTGGAAATATAAGAAAGAGGGAAAAGAGATGGAAAATAATGGGAAAGAAAGGGTAAAGATTTCACGATTTTAAGATACAAAATATTAATAAGGAAAAGATATGAAAAAGGAAAAGAAAAGTAGAAACAAAGGGAAAATTGTAATAAATGTCACATGCTCAATAATATTGAAGGTTTATAGAATGATAAGTTTTAACAATATGAATAAACCAGTTGAGGGAAATGTAATATTTGGAATATTCCAAACTATATATTTGAAACATAATTAAAAAGAGAAAAGAAGACAAATTAAAAATATTTTAAGAACTAATTGGATTGGGTAAAATGAGAAAGGATTAAGATGCGCTTTATAAATATATATATGAATAAGTGGAAATATATTGTTAAAATGCTTTGAGAAATATATTTAATGATTGAAATTGAATGTAAAACTGAATGAAATTAAAATGTTAAAAATGATTTAAATGTTATACTTGCAAGAAGTAAAGCAGAAAAAATATATTGGTAAAAGTAAAAAAGATAAGAGATTAGAAAAGTGTTTGAGTAAAGATTTGAAGGAAAAAAGAGAACAAGATGGAATATATTGTTAATTAAAAAGATAAGGGATCGGGACTGCCTGAACTCCACAATGGAAAACATTAAATTGAAAATGAATACAGCAATAGAGAGAGATGAAAGAATTGGAGGGGAGCAGGAAGGAGAGAGAGGGATGGAAGAGTAGGGAGGGAGGAAGGGAAGGGAAAGCAGAGTAGGAGAGAAGGTAAGACGGGGGGAAGAGAGGAGGAGAAGGGAAGGGGAAGTAGAGAAGAGAAGAAGAAGGTGGGGAAAGAAAGTTGGAAGGAGAAGAGGGAGAGGCTAGGTTTGAGGAGAAAGATTGCTGTACAATAAAAAAAAGATGAAGTAGAAGAAAGGCAGCTCTGAACAAACAAATATAAATATATTAAGAAAAATAATGAATTGTTAAAGAATAAAAGAGGATAAATATGTACAACTAGCAAAGTTAGAATTTAGGGATAAATGAAGAAGGTGTTTATATATGCAAGTATAGAAATACTGAAGTATATTCAAAAAAAAAAAAAAAGGAAAGAGGGGAAGACAATACTGACAAAAACTGTAATTGAGTAAAATGTATTTAAATTTGACTAATTGTATAAGATAAGAAACGACCAACACTCTGTTCAAAAAAAAGAAGAAAGAAAGATGTGAGTGAAGGTGGGAGAGGAGAAAAGAAAAAAACCAATAAAATTTGTTGTTGTTTTTTTTTTAAAAAAGAAGCAGCTGGAAATGAGGAAAGACAACCTTGCCAGGACCTGAATTTGCACAAGTTAAGGAAGACTTCCAAATCACAAACCACTTCTTTCTCTGAAAGTACAACTCCATTTAGAAATAAAGAAAAGGATTCAAACCTTATCTATCACTTGAGAAGGAAGACATCCATGTTTAAATGGAGTATCAGTTATAAGTGTTGATAAAATAAACACTTAAATAAAAATAATATATTTGGTAGAACTTTGGTAGAATCTTAATTACAGAGATTCTACAGAGTAAGGATAATTGCAAATTATCTCATATTAATAAGTCTTTTTTGATATCAGGTAGAATCTTTCAACAGGTAGAAAGTTGTTTTGAAACCATTTAGAATTTGTATTTGTCAATGTAACCCCAAGACATTTCACCCCTTTCTCCACTTTGAAACCAGACTTGTTTTTTTTTCAGTATTTCAAAATTCTGAAAAGCTATATGTTGACAAGAATTGTTGTTTTCTATTTATTCTGAAACCTGTTAAAGCTCCGAAGTCAATTAGTTTCTTCATCAAATATTATATACCATTTTTGGTCTTGCAGAAATATGATTAAGTTGTCAGCAAATGTTCTCAACTTATAAGCTTCCTTTTTAATATTTATGCTTTCCATTTTTTCACCAACAACAAAAGAGATAAGATACATCCTTGTTTCATACCCTTTTGAATTTCACACATTTTAGTTAAGTTTCCATTAATAGTAATCTTTGCTTGCTGTAAAGTATAACTCATTTTAATCCCTTGAATAAATTTTGCTCTGAAGTTCATAACTTCCAGGACTTTAAACATGAAGACCCAATTTAAATTGTCACATGCTTTCTCTGCATCCAAAAATATTAGAGCTCCTTTCCTTTTTATTATGTATTGTAAGTATTCAGAACAGTTCTAACATTCTCTTAATTGTCTATATTCGTGAATATTTATTTATTTTATTTATTTTTAAATTTGTATACCGCCCTTCTTCCTGAGGACTCAGGGTGGTGAACAGCCAAGTAAAAACATAAACTACAAACATTAAAATACAATTAAAAAGATATATATAAATTTGTCCCCATGATTAAAAACAATAACAAACAATTAAAAACATTTTAAAAAGTGTTAGGCCAGCCCGGCTTGCTGGAAAAAGAAAGTTTTAAGAGCACGGCGGAAGGCATCAAGGTCTTGGATCCTCCTTATCTCTGGGGCCAGCTGATTCCAGAGGGTAGGTGCCCCCACAGAGAAGGCCCTCCCCCTAGGGGTCACCAGCCTACATTGTTTGGCTGATGGCACCCTGAAGAGGCCCTCTCTGTGGGAGCGCACAGGTCGATGGGAGGCCGTTGGTAGCAGCAGGCGGTCTCGAAAATAACTAGGTCCTATGCCATGGAGCGCTTTAAACGTGATAACCAACACCTTGAAGCGCACCCGGAAGACCACTGGGAGCCAGTGAAGCTCACGCAGGAGAGGTGTTCTTTGGGAGCACCATGTAGCTCTTGTGACTACCCGTGCGGCCGCATTCTGAACCAGTTGGAGCCTCCGGGTGCTCTTCAAGGGGAGCCCCATGTAGAGAGTGTTGCAGTAGTCCAGGCGAGAGGTGACGAGGGCATGACTGACTGTGCACAGGGAATCCTGATCAAGAAAGGGCCACAGCTGGCGGATCAGGCGAACCTGACCAAAAGTTCTCCTGGCAACAGCCGTCAGATGTTCCTCCAAGGACAGCTGCATATCCAGGAGGACTCCCAGATTGGGTGCCCTCTCCGAGGGGGCCAAAGACTCGCCCCCAATAGTCAATGATGGAGTCAACTGACTATATCGGGATGCCGGAAACCACAGCCACTCAGTCTTGGAAGGGTTGAGCTTGAGCCTGTATCTCCCCATCCAGATCTGCACAGGCTCCAGGCACCGGGACATCACTTCAAGGGCATTGTTGGGGTGGCCTGGGGTGGAGATGTACAGCTGGGTGTCATCGGCGTACTGATGGTACTTCACCCCAAAGCCATGGATGATCTCGCCCAGCGGCTTCACATAAATGTTGAACAGAAGGGGCAAGAGGACCGACCCCTGAGGCACTCCACATATAAGAGGCCTCGAGGTCGACCTCTGCCCCCCTGCCAACATGAACTGCGACCAGTCTGAGAGAAAAGAGGAGAACCACCGTAACACGATGCCCCCCATCCCCAACTCTTTCAACCGGTGCAGTATGATACCATGGTCGATGGTATCAAAAGCTGCTGAGAGATGTAACAGGACCAAGACAGAGCAGCAACCCCTGTCCCGAGCCCTCCAGAGATCATCTACCAACGCGACTAATGCCGTTTCCGTGCTGTGCCCGGGCCTGAAACCCGACTGGAATGGATCTAGATAATGACATTTCCTCCAGGTACTGCGGAAACTGTCGTGCAACCACACTCTCGACAACCTTTGCCACAAAGCGAAGGTTGGAGACAGAACGATAGTTGGCTAATACTGCGGGGTCCAGGGAAAGGTTCTTGAGGAGAGGCCTCACCACCGCCTCTTTCAAGGCCGTGAGGAAGTAACCCTCACTCAACAAAGCGTTAATAATTCCCTGGAGCCAGCCTCGTGTAACCTCCCGAGAAGCCAGTACTAATCAGGAGAGACACGGATCCAGTAAACATGTGGCCGCACTAAGTCTTCCCAGAATCCTGTCCATGTCATCAGGAGTCACAGAGTCAAACTCTTCCCAGATAATGTTCTCAAGACTATTCCTCGCCCCCCTGCCCAAATCTACCCAATCAGAGTCCAAATCCCCCCGGATCTGAGCGATTTTGTCATGCAGGTATTGTCCGAAATCCTCGGCCCTACCTTCCAAGGGATCCTCCCACGCTCCCGGGTGGAGCAGGGAGCGGGTTATCCTGAACAGGGCAGCCGGACGATTCCCTGATGACGCAATAGAGGCGGAAAAGTAATTAAATTTTGCCGTCTTTATCGCCACTAGGTAGGTCTTAATATGTGACCTTACCAGTGTTCAGTCAGATTCAGCGTGACTGGCCCTCCAACCGCTCTCTAGGCGTCTTTTCCGCCGTTTCATCTCCCTCAGCTCCTTGGTGAACCAAGGAGCCGCGAGGGATCGACACTGGGTCAGAGGCCGCAAAGGCACGACTTAATCCAAGGCCCCACCAGCCATCCAATCCCAGGCAGCCACCAGGTCCTCGGCCGAGTCGTGTGCCAGATCTTCAGGAAATGGCCCAAGCTCCATCTGGAACCTATCAGGATCCATCAGGTGCCTGGGGCAGACCCACCTAATTGGCTCCGCTTCCCTGCGGCGGGGTGTAGCGGTTCAAAGGTCCAGATGAAGGAGTGAGTGATGTGACCATGGCAAGGGTTTCATGTCTATATCCCCTATAATAAGACCACTCAATCACTGGCCAGAGACAAAACTCAAGTCCTGAGTGTGTCCCCCCCGTGAGTGGGGCTATGAACTAACTGGGTCAGGTCCATGGCCGTCATGGAAGCCATGAACTCCTGAGCCATCTCCGACGTTTCACCAATGGATGGCAAGTTGAAATCACCCATGACCATAAGCCTGGGTGTATCAATTGTCCCCGTGGCTATCACGTTGAGTAGCTCGGGCAGGGCCGTTGCCATGCGGCAGGGAACCAGGTACGTAAGCAGCAAGCCCATCTGAACCCCATGACTCCATCTCACAAAGAGGGACTCACATCCAGCAATCTGTGACACAGTGGTCTCCCTCGGATCAAGACCTTCTTTAATAATAACCGCCACCCCCTGCCCCTCCCCTGGGCCCTCGGCTGATGGAATGCTCTGAAGCCTGGTGGGCACATCTCAACCAGAGGGACCCCTCCCTCTGGGCCCAACCAGGTCTCCGTAATACCCGCCAGGTCCGCTCCCCCCTCTTGAATAAGATCGTAAATGAGAGGGGTCTTATTTACCACAGACCTGGCATTGCACAGCATCAGCCGGAGGCCCAGGTCCTGAGTAACTGTGCCACCTAGTATCCGAGAAGAGCCTTGGAGACCGGGGCGCGCAATTGCTCTCAAGTAGCGAGTGCGCACCCCCAACACATGATATGGTCCCCTGCTCCCGCCATATCTGCCCCTCCCATCCACCATGCTGATGGTACATCCCTCATTAAGATAGCCCACCTTCCCCTCCCCAATCCCTCGCCCTGCACCCTCCAAACCGTTACCCCGTGCTGGGCTCGGCCCCAACCTTGGTGGATTACCCCCCCATCCCCCTTGGTCGCCCTCCCAGTTCCCCTTAAAAAAATATTAAAAGCCCTGATTAAAAAACTCCTCAATTCCCGCTTTAAAACATGCCACCTCTCGGGGCTCCAAAGCCCATCCTTAAGGTAGGCCTTCGATAAAGTGGAAGGCCATCGCCGCCAGAGGGGGGCATCTTGCAGCGTGAGCAAATCCGCTGAGGTGTAAGCCATATAAGTATGACGAGGTAAGGGAGAGTAACTCTGGGTGTCAGCAATGGTCCTAGAGGTGCAAGATAGCAATACGGTTGGATCTGGGCAAAACTGGAGCGTCTCACTCTCTCACAGCGATGGGGCATCCAGGTCATATAGCTGCAGTGCAAGCAAATGGCCACAGCCGTTCTCTCACAGCGGCTGGATGACATAAGGCCAGCAGAGTTCAACTCTTTTCCTGCAGATGGAGCAGCAGCCATTGTCCAGGACTCTCAGTTTCTCCTTCCAAACCTGCAATCTCCCTTCCCTCACGCCCAGGCCAGAAGACGGTAATCGGGAGGCAGGGCTGAAACAAACAACAAGGAGATAGAGATCAAACGACACTAAGTTCAAAGAGGGTAGTAGTAAAGTCCCGGAGTCAGAGGTGATGGAAAAAATGACCCGACCACAAACAGAGAGTCCGGGCAGTAACAGGGGAAGGCTGTTTCACACGGGGGGTGGGGAGTGAATTCAAGGGGGAGACCAGCTGGCTATTCATCAATCCCCCTCTATCACCTCACCTCCTTTAGCTTTTCCGGGCCAATTTCCCCCCGAAGTTCTACCCGTCTTCTCAGGCAGACTCTGCCACACTCTTCCCAGGTCCAGGTCCATTTGGGGGGGATTTTAAGCCTCAGCAGCAGCTGGGCCATACACCCCCCAATCCTCAGGTCTGGGCTAAATGTCCGTTTGATGCGGCCTGAGAGCCTCTGGGCTGCAGAGTAATCGCCCGATTTCCGGGGCATCGCGGCTGTGAGTCATCCTGGAGGCTGCCGCCGCCCTCCTTATGGCGCTCCGATTGCAATCCTCATCGCAGCTCTGCCATCCATGAGCGGATCCCGCTGGGGGATGGCTCATCCGAACCTCCAGACCTTCGGCATGCTGAACGTGGGGCCCAAGATTGTTAAATTGGCCTCCAATGTTCCCAAAGTCCTCCGTTCCCTCATCGGCCTCACCAGCGAGCCCCTTGGAGGTCCACCATCTAGCGCATGCGCAGGGAATATAAGATTGTAAAACTTTCTTCAAGCTTTCTACCAGTATTGAAGTAAAAAGTTTATAATCATTATTTAATAATAAAATTGGTCTTTAATTTTTTTCCTCTCAAGACATCTTGACGTTCCTTTGGCAGGGTCTAGGATGTTTAGGCACCGACCTTTCACCCCCAGCCACCCTCCTCAGCCGATTTACAGCCAGCTTTCCTCCTCCACTGGCCCTCCCCTGACCATTCTCCACAGCCAATGGGCCCCTGGCTGTCCACCCCTTGCCCTTCATCCCTGCCCATTCTCTCAGACACAGTTTGACATGGGCATTTTACTGCATGGGACAAATAGCCCCCAGTCAATCAGGTGGCACGCAGAAGCAATGGTGCTGTGGGGGCACATGCTATGCAAGATTTTTTTAAAAAAGTGCCGTGGCTGCTCCACAAGGGTTTTTTTTTTTAAAGGGGCTGCACTTTTTGACCAATTGGGTGACTCCAGAGCTGTGGTTCTGACAGGTCATCCAGAGGGGAATGGTGCCTGAGTTATAAAAAGGTGTCAGAGGGGAGCAGACAAGAGTGTGTTGAGCAACCAGCAAGGGAGGGAGAGGCACCTTTAGGGGGCATTGGAGAGACAGCTTGCTTCTTAACTCAGCCAGTTTCAATGAAACAAAAAGGGGAGGAGGAGCAATCCCGGCACTGTTTCTGGTGTTGCAGGGGAGCATGGTAGGTGAATGGTGGTGGTGTGCGGGCGGTGGTGCAGCAGGGAAATGGTGGTGATGTGCAGCTTCTGGCATTTGCCGGAACGCAACATCAATCTCACGCAGCAGCTTTGCACAGCAACCTCACAACTTCTCCCCCCACCACAACACCAGCAGCCTTGCAGCCTTTCCCCCCAATGTCAGGAGCCTTGTCCTGTCACTTCCCCCCTCCCCCATGCAAGCAGCCATTCGCTGTCTCCCTTCCCCCCCATGCCACCAGCTTCACACCATCACTGTTTGCCTCTCCAACTCCAGCAGCCATGTGCCGTTACTGTTCGACCTCTGAAACACCAACAGCCGCATACCACTGCACCTCTTGCTCTCTCCCCCAGCCTGCCACTGATCGTATTGCACACTGGCACCCAACCCCCCTCGGTCAGCCCCCCAGCGCCATCACTGCTGCCCACCATCCCATTGGCTGTCCGATGCAGCCAAAGGCGCAGGTCAAACAGTGCTTGGGCAAATGGGCAGGGACAAAGGGCAAGGGGCCCATTGGCTGTGGGGAAGGGCCAGGTAAGGGCCATCAGAGAAAGAAAACTGGCTATAAATTGACTGAGGTGGGTGGCTAGGGGCAAAGAGGATGTGGCCAAGGGTTGATGCCTAAACGTCCCATCTGCCTTTGGTAGTAGCACAGTATTGGCTTCTTTCCAAGTTGGAGGCATCTTTGCTCCCTGTTGTATATCAATCATTATATATTTTAATGGCTGTAGGAGTTGGTCCTCAAAATATTTATAATATTCAGTTGTGAGATCATCTGGGCCCGGGACTTTACCTGTTTTCATTTTTTAAATAGCTTGTGATATTTCAAAGCTGGCTCATTTATAAGTTGTTGCAGAACTTGTGAAAATTTAGATAAATGTCTTTGTAAACAATCATCTATTTTTTTGCATGTCCAAATCCTGATTTTTGGAATGGGCAAAGAACTTCGGGTATATTATAATTTCTGAACTATGGGAAAACATATGGATGAAGAGTTTAAAATTTACGTTAAATTATAATTTAAAAGAAAATGTTTACAAAATGAGGTACCATTGGTATTTAACACCAGATAAAAGTCAAAAATGTATAAAAGTATTTCAAATATATGTTGAAAATTTAAATGTAATGAATGTAACAAATGTAACAAAATGTACATTTTAGTGTAACAAACAACTCTGTATTATCTTTGGTGGATCTATGACAAGCAAAAAAATATTGGGATAAGATTAATAATTTAATATCGAAGATTTTTAGGATTCTTAAATTGAATATAAAAATGAGACTTTTCTTTTAGGCTTAATGGGCATATAAATTAGGGGAAAATGGAACTTCGTTGTTATATAAACCTCAGCAAGACTGCTTTATGCACAAAAATGGAAAGGTACCTTAATTCCCATAATGAATGATGAGTTAGAAAAACTGATGAAATTAGCAGAGATGGCTAAATTGACTGCATTAATCAAAGAAAAGGACACATCTAACTTTACTTATTTGAAAACCATTTCTGGATTTTGTGCTTGAGATGGAATAAAATGAAACTTTCATTTTGGGGTTTGCTGATGAGATACATTTGTTGTTATAGAAATAACTAGTACATATTAGCATGTAAAAGTAAAAAGTTGAGGCTGTAATATCCTATTCTACTGCACTGAAAAGAATTGGGAGTCAGTTCTTTTCTCCCCACTCCCTTTCCCCCTATACTTTTTTTCCTTTTCCTTCCCCCATTTCCTCATTATTTTCATTTTCTTCTCTATTTTATATCCTAGTAAACTTAATAAAAATGTAAATGTCAAGAAAAAAGAAGGTAGAAGTTCATATAAGAAAGGAAAGAAGCAGGTAGAAAATCTACCCATTAAACTTAGTATATTTAAAGTCTGAAATAAGCTACTATGCTTTAGCCCATTTGTAAATTTCTACCAATCCCACAATAGATGTTTCACCCTACACCCTACAATTTGAGAATTGATTAAAATGTTTACCATTGGGAAGAGGAAACTGTGAACAGCTTTTCAGATGCTTTTGAACTAGAATTTTAACTTCAATATTAAACTAAAGTTTAGAAACACTTGGCAAAATTTCAAACACACTATGATTTATAAAGAATCATATTTGAAAGTCGAAAAACAAATAATTCACCAAGTTAGTACTTGCACTTTAATCACCAGTTGACTCTGTAACTCTTTACTGTCCAGCCTATGTACTATAATGGTTCAGTTATTAGATTCAAATTGGAGATGTTCAGATTTAAATCCAACTTCAGGCATGGATATTCACTGAATTAATCTTTTTCAATCTGTCAGCAAAACATACTTTTCAGGATTCTTAAGGTAAAATGAAAGGATATGATGAGAATATGATTCTTCATCTACTCAATTCTCACCCTGATGATAATGATGATAATGCCTTTAGTTTCAAAGTGTTTTTAGTGTTTTTAGAAATGAAGAGATGAATTTTGAGAGAATTAAGATATTTGATGGAACTAATTTCAGGAGTTTTGGAATGCTGATCTGTTATTCAGTAACTTACAAAGCGGACTTACAGTTTTACACTTAAATGTCTCATAATGTTCAGTAACATTTATTTTTTAAAAAATCATAACATTATACAGGTAATCCTTGAGATACACTTATTATAGTCACATGTCACAATGGCTGTTAAAAGAAGCATCTCATTTAATGATCTCCCCATCCCTGTTCTCCCCAATGAATCATTAAACAAATGTGGTGGTCATTATGTGCAGCATTTTGGTACCTCAGGGGTTGAGAAGGCTCTTGTACAGGCTAGCCCACAGTGGTGGGATTCAACATTTTTACTATCGGTTCTGTGGGCATGACTTGGTGGGTGTGGCAGGGGAAGGATACTGCAAAATCCCCATTTCCTCCCGATCAGCTGGGACTCAGGAGGCAGAGAATAGATGGGGGCGGGGCTAGTATTTACCAGTTCTCAGAACTATTCAAAATTTCCGCTACCAGTTCTCCAGAACTGGTCAGAACCTGCTGAATACCACCTCTGTAGCCCACCTATGCTGACCCTCTCCCTACCCCCTGAGACACTTTGTGCTAGCTTTCTGCCCCTTGGGTCCCCACAGGAATTTTTCCACTCCCAAGCATTATCACATGAGTTCATGAATTTTTGGGAAGGAGCTAGCAGTCAATTGGGCTTATAGTAAAGTTGTTTAAGACATGCCATACACCTTGGGCAGAAAATTATTGCGATGCATATCTTGCTTGCTGTGGTGCAATGCACTACTATTTTAATTTTCCGTAATGCTTTGGAACATTGTAAAAATGTAAATGAAAGAATTTCTTAGTTGCTACGCATAGTTGCATAGATATTGCGGTATGCTAATACTAACTGTATCTGTGGTGAATATAACATTCTATCATGCTTTTATTTTATACCAGCCAATGACTCTGATGAATACTATATCTGTTGTTAAGCAAATGTGAAAGAAACTGGTCTGAGAAGTTTGACTAATCTCTATAAGATTCAGTCTAATACCTCATTTCACTGTAACTGTAAAACCTGTAAATCTATGACTATGATTTTCTAGTTACATTAATTGATTTCATATATTACATTAATACAATGCCAATGTCCCTATCAGAGTTTTTAAACATATTCTTAGTAAAACATATTCAAAAGACTTTTTGCTTTCTAATCATTATGCAATTTGATGTAAAGTTCGCCTGTTTCTCCAGGAATGATACAATAGCTTAACTGTGTTAAGCTTAACTTGAGAGGAAACGAATTGTAGAATTGCAAATCCTGAAAACAATTTGTCAATATTACCTGTCTTTCAGGAAACCTAAAGTTTTGCCTTCTGATTCTTAATCAGCCTTTGAACAAAGACCATTTTTATCATTTGTGGAATAAAGGTAAGAATTAATGTATGCATTCTTCTTTGTCTTTGCTGTCTGGATTCATGGAGAGTGTTTTAGCATCTTTTCAGAGTATGGGAAATCAGAAATCAAAATCATTGACAAATACAAATATATCTGTATATTTACAGATATAGCAATAGAATTTGTCCTAGAAAAGTGTGCTATAGTAGCAAATAAAATAAAATAAAAATCACAGTAAATCAAAAGCAATAATAGAATTGATGCACAAGCTATCAGGAGCTAACAGGATGAAGTCTGATATTTGGGCATTTTACAACATTTTGACAACATTAATCATGGAAAAGTTAAAATTTAATAAGTAAAGAATATATCTGAAGAGTGAAAAACTTGGTAGAGGCAAAATGGAACAGTAGAAACGCCATCAAAGACATGGGCAATACCTGTGATACAATAAATTAATGGAATTTTTAATTGGACACTAGCTGTAAATTAACAGTTTGAACCAAAAAAACCAAGAAAACTATTCACTATTCATTACATCCTTGTAGTGTTGTGAAAAGGTTCAGTCAATTGCAAAAGGCTACACTTCTTGGATCTGCACATATACAATATTGATAATTCTTGGGAAGATTTCAATGCTTATGAAGGCCAATACTAGCTGAAGAACTGGTATCTGTGTCTTCACAATATTGTGAAGACACAGATTATAATAGACAATGTAATAAAGAATGAAGAAGCAAAAGTGCTTTGGAACTTAAGAATTCAAACATACAGGCACCTTCCATATAATATCCCAGATTTAAGAATTGTTGATAAGAAAGACCAAAAAGAAGTCTATATAGTGGAGATTGCAATACCTAGAGACAGAAAATAGAAGAGAAAGAACTGGAGAAAACCACAAAATGCAAAGTCTTGCAAGCAGAAATAGAAAGTCTAAACATCTAGATGACTGCAATCAACCATAATAATAAATCTGTATTTCAAAAGAGTAAGTCAGGAAAAAAGATGGAATTTTCTTTGCTATCAAGTAGCTTTCTATACTGAGCAATGTTTTGGTACAGAATAGTTAACTTTTAGTCACAGAAACCTTACCTACATTATAAATCACTACAACTAACAGCTTTATGACTTCAGGTGAAAATAGTCAAGATAAATCTATCTCTCTTTTTTTGCCAACAGCACTAGTTAACCCATGTCTGAATTTTATTTGTCAGTTCCCACTCAGCAATAAGGTAAATGCACTTATGTGGGAAAGACAATTTTAGGAATATTTGCTAATTAAGTTTGTAATAACCTTTGGTTCACCAATGTTGCCATTATATTTTTGGGAGTATTTGTTTCAGAAAGTTATTCAGAAAATTGGCTGGTTTAATTAACATGTAAAAAGCTGGTAACTTTTTATCATCAACACTGGAAGTTAGTTTTCCCCCCCTTCCTTCAGTTGTGGATCTGTGGGATTTGAATAAGCACTATAGAACATGGTGCCCTTAGAGATATATATATCATGAGAGGTTTGAAGTTATTTCCATAGGAAAATCAATGCTGAGTATAAATTCTTACTTTCAAGATTCTTACAGCATCTGTAAGCTGAGCTGAAATCCTATTTCCAACACTCATTTATTGAATTTCCAATAGCTAGAAAAATGGAAAGCGAGGCAAATTAGGATTAGACAACAATAACAAAAGCTAACTTGTTGCAAGATTCATTTATCAGAACAATTTATAAAGGAGATACAATATATATAAAACCTGCAATTTGATTAAGCTGAAGCATATACATTTGCCTTAAGAAGATGTCCTGTGGAATTAAAAAAGCTGCATAAACTGAACTGTAAAAGTGTTTGTCATAAACTGTCTACTGCAAATTTTATTTTAGCTATAAATTGATTAGGTTATGGCAGATGTTACCATGTAACTTTGGTATGAGGGTTGAAAGGACTATCAAGAAACTGAGTGCAGACAGACTGGTTATATTAAAGATGCATTGATGTCAACTGCCTGCCTTTTGATGAGATAGACAGGTGGGGGGGGAGTTAAAATTTAAACTTGTTGCTGCATCTTCCTTCCTTCCTTCCTTCCTTCCTTCCTTCCTTCCTTCCTTCCTTCCTTCCTTCCTTCCTTCCTTCCTTCCTTCCTTTCTTCCTTCCTTCCTCATCTGGTTTTCTGTTATACCTATATTGTCAAATCTCTCCCTGCTAGCCTGTGAACCAAGAGTCATCCAGGTACTGTGAAGTTCCTACTTTAAAAGAAATAAAGAATTTAAATAGGATTTCTTGCTGTCATTTTACTTTTCTGGAATTATTCATGCTAGGACACTGTGGAACATGGAAATAATACTTAAATATTTTCTTTCAATATTGTTCAAATATTGTTGTTTAACATCCCTAGATCAGTCCCAGGAGCCAATTGTCAGAATTGTCAGGGTATCTGACAATTGGCTCCAGTCCCAGAAGCCAATTGTCAGGGTATCTAAATTTAGCTTTGGCTAGGACCCGTGGAACATGAGATTGAGTTTCATCATTATTAGATGGCATGAAGTTTGATTTCTCTGTCATCTTTACCATTTGTAATATGAAGATCATGATACTACTTGTATTCTGTTTATAAACACCTGGCTTCTATTATATGATAGGTAAAGGTAAAGATTGCCCTCACATATATGTGCTAGTCATTCCCAACTCTAGGGGGTGGTGCTCATCTCCGTTTCAAAGCCGAAGAGCCAGCGCTGTCTGAAGACATCTCCACAGTCATGTGGCCAGCATGACTAAACGCCAAAGGCTCACAGAACACTGTTATCTTCCCACCAAAGGTGGTCCCTATTTTTCTACTTGCATTTTTTTAAATGTGCTTTCGAACGTCTAGGTTGGCAGAAGCTCGGACGGTAATGGGAGCTCACCCGATATGTGGCACTAGGAATTCAAACCGCTGAGCTGCCAACCTTTCGATCGACAAGCTCAGCGTCTTAGCGTCTGAGCCACCGTATCCCTTATAATATGATATTGTGGCATTTAATATTCATTAAGAGATAAAGTTCATAACAGGTTAACATTAGTATAGTGACATAAATACTATAATAATTATTATTATCTTTAAGTTTTGCAAATTACATTACTATGGAATGGATTTTTTCTAAAATTGGGCCTTAGGAGATAGTAAGATTTTTTTTTAATCTTACATCAAATCACTGGTATTCTGGAAAACAGGAATTAAACATCTGGTCTAGGAGGTCCTGGAAGAAATCTCTTGACATTGTGTAGCATTGCATTTATAATAGACTTTAGTCTCACGTACTCCACTGGAGAGAATATGGGAATTTAAATCCGATATTTCTGGAAGATTCCCAACTTCTCCATAATACTTCAAGCATATAAAGACCAGTAGCTTAGTTCGTCATTTAATAATTGAAGTTTTTTCATATATTAACATCCATTTTATGAAAGATTTCCCAAAAGATGCTTAACAGAACAGGTAAGTATGGTTCAGCCCAATTTACCAAAGTTATTACACGACATGAGTTTTCTACTCATTCTCAGTGGCCTCTCAGGCAAGGGAAATTTTAAAACAGGGAGTTACAAATATCAGTGCTCAAACTGGCATAGAATTATTGGCTTAAAGCAATTTTATAAGTTGATTGTCTAACAACAAAACTATTTTCCAACCTGAAAAATGCCTATCAATGAATCTCACAATTTTTAAGAAGGGCCTACTCTAGAACAACATTTGAGTTGTTGGATTCCATTGCCAAATCTGGGCAATTCCACCTCTTACCATAACATGAGAAGGCTTGCTTATGTGCTACCACAGCCATTGAAAATATTGCTCACCTGTTGTTTGATTTGAATAAATGCCTCCCTTAGGCTTAGATGCTTATCATCCTATTGGAAAGAACAGACCAATGGGAACCGAATTACAGATTATCTTATTTCCTCCTAGGTTCTAATGTATATATTGTAAACAGAACTGCTAAGTTTTTAATTAAGGCTGTTGAATCTGATGCATCACACAAATTAGGGTATTCTGCAAGGGAGATTCATTTATCTGATTGCTGAGTCATTGTATTATCATATATGTATTTTATCACTGTATTGCTTTCTATCTAGTTTATCCTGGAATTAATTTTATTTTTCTTGAAACTTTTTGATAAGGTCATAAGACTAATCAATAAATAAAGTGTTCTATTTTCTACTTCCTAAGGACAATGTAATGGTATTTATGAATGAACATGGGATATCGGGCAAAGAGATGCTATCTAGGGAATGGTCATATAAGAGACAGTATAGCCTACAGGTGCAAAATGGTCAGGGCAAGAGGTTTGGGCTGTATAAATGATTTGATTTCAGTTTCTGTTTCAGACATGCAAGGTTTTGTTAATTTAGCTTTACATAATCTATAATTAGTTTATCTGGTTGTGTTTCTAGCTGGACTATCTGGTAAGATTGCAAGGCATTGACAGCATGTTTTCAAGCTCTTTTTTTAATTTTTTAATTTAAACTTGACTTTTTCAAAGGATAAATAATATGAAATGAAATTTGGCTAAGTATCAGGGGTGAAAGTCACTTATCTTCCCTACCAGTTCGCAAATGTGCACGTACCGTCATCCACACATGCACAAAACCTTCTGCGCATGCACAGAAATGTTAAAATGTTGCAAAAAAATGACATTGTGATGTCCGTGCTGGTGGGCAGAGCCTCCCGCAGCCGCCGCTACTAGTGCGTCCGAGCCGAATAGAATCAGCTGAGTTTCACCCCTGCTCAGTATGCATATGATTCTAACTCAAAATATTTAAGATAGTTAAAAAGATAGTTAATTAGTGTCTGATGGATCTTAATACAAGAGCAGTAAAGGGTATTGTTAGCTCCTTATTAAGCTTTTGGAGGATTGTTTTATATTTCATAAAGTTCTCTGCAAGAGAGAACATAAGAAATAACAGAGCTCTGTTAGGCAAAGTGTTTTGATCAGCGACACTGCATTCAGATCATCCCTATCTTAATTAAGTATTACTTCTGCACTGGGACTTTATTAGTAAAATCCACACAAATCTTTTAACATTTCAGAGATGGGATATACTGAATTCCTGGAAAAGAAACGTTTGCATAAATAATAAGAGATTAGTCTTCTGTGTTATTTTAAAATGAAGGGAAATGAATAATTAATATTTCAATACTATCCTTTGAGGTTCTGACCTTAAGTTCTTAATAACTGAACAATTGCAGTGGAGAATTGCTTTGAAGTATTTGAAAAAAAAACTTAATGGATCATGGTAGCAAAGGCAGAAATTTTAAAAAGGAAAACTATTATGATTCCTTTTAACATTTAACTAGGATACTAATCCCATTAGAGACTTGTCTTTCTAAAAATAAGTTTTGTTCTCTATATATGTTTAATAGTTGCATATATTCTATTAGCACTAAGTACGGTATATTAAAAAAAATGTGGTTCTTGTCACTGAAACAATTGTTCTCACAAAAATACTGAGAACTATCACTATCACTAGTAAAATGAAGGTTGAGAGTAAGTATAGATCAAAGTTTTAAATAACTTATTGTCATTAGTCTTTGAAGCTCCAGTTCTAAAATGGAATTGTCACTTGACTAAATAGCAGCTTTACATTCTGAAATACAAAAAGTCTTAAAGAAGGGCGTTATAAAACTAGATGCAAGCTGATAGCCTGCCCTTACTCAATGGGCTCTCTAAAGCTAACCAATGTTCCATTAAAGTTTAAAATAATAGGAATAATTTGTCTATGAGTACACCCCCTTCTTTCCCCTGCCATTTTGGAACTGTTATTTTCATTGCACTTTCATCAACTTTCTATTTAAAATAAGATATTCTGCTTTCAGACTGTATTTATAATATTTAGGTAATGCATCTGCATTGGGTCAAATTGTTGCAACTAACTACGTTAACCATTTCACTGTCCAAATATGATAGTGTTTAGGTCATATTTCACTTTGATCGATACATATGGTTTTCAAAGTTATTTATTTCCTTTTGTTCTGATTCTAAAAGACTAATGAACATATTTATGGTGAGTCATCTTACAATACTTCTTACAATCTTGATATGTTATGTTGACACAGAGATTCTCCATGCCATTGGTGTTATTCTTCTTGTGATATTTTTCAGATTCTCTCATTGGCTGTCACGGTAGTCATGCATAGGTATGACATCGGTTGTTGTCCTATAGGACCGAGTCTACTGGAAGCTTAAGCACCGCCTCTTCCTGCTTGGCTCCAGTTTTTCGACTCGGTCTGTCAGGACAAGTTGTATCTATAGAGCTCTTTGTATTTCGCATTCTTTAACTTGGTTTTTGACTCAGAACGGACTGTTTTTTTTCTATTGCTTATTCCTCCAGCTTTGTTCGCTGTTTATTTTGCTGCGCTGTTGGCTGGCAGCTAAGCTCGGCGTGAGCACGAGCTTGCTCTGCCGCGTTGCCCGGCTTTCCCGCAAAGTACTTTGATTGCGGAAGTACTACTTACAGACCCCTTGCAGGATCCAGATTGGGGTCTGTCTCCAGGCTCACCCGCCTTTGAGCAAGCCGTGCTGCCCTTGAGCACTTGAGCCCTTTGGGTCTGCAGCGGTTCGTCAGCGCGACGCCCCTTTTTTTCCGTGCTTCATGTTGCGCCTTAACCTTCGGGCTAGCGACTTTGTTTGGGCCTCTGCTTCGTGGACTGTGCCACCAATTCAAATCGCAAGTACCTGGGGATCCCTCAGTTTCTTTATATCCCAGCGGCCTTTCTAGACCTCGTGGTCGGGGATCCAAGATGGCGGACACAATGAAATCCCGTTCTTCCCGCCAGGCCCGTGATAAGGGGAAAAGGCTCCGGGTGGAGGATCCTAAAGAAGGGACTTCGAAAGGACGGCCCAGCAAGTCCAGGGCCCTTAACTCATCGACCTCTAACTGGGCCATTGCTCCCAAGCCATCACGGGAGGAGGAGAGGTGCCATAAGGCCATTGAGAAGGCCTTCCACAAGGCCCAGGCAGCCTCAGGCCTACAGGCCAGCGCTGAACATCCCAGTGCCTCTTCATCAGCCAAGGCTTCTCTCAACCCGCCCCCTCCTCAAAGGCCTACCCCAGCCTTATCCCCAGACAGATCTGTCATTGAGGACACTACCTGTGATACGGAAGCAGCTTCTGTCTTTCCTGTGGCTCCTGAAGCCTCCCATTCTCCTGAGCCCGAGACCCAGGCCTTGCAGAGCTCTGCTGCTCAGGTTGCCAATCAGGTGCCTCAATCTTTTCCTGACATACCTCTGGCCTTAGCCGTTATTATTTCTGAGGCCATTCGCCAGGGCATTTCTCAAGGGCTCCAACAGAAATTGGCCCCTCCCTCTGTGGCTTCCGCCCATTCTAGTCTACAGCACCAACCCGGTACCCTATCCTACCAAGAGGAGGTTGAGGGTGTCACTGAGGTTTGTGAGGCTGCAGACTCTGTCAGCCAGGATTCCCTTTCAGAGGGGAAAATTGTGGCGGATCAGGACCTCTCGGATGATGAGGGCCTGGAACCTGACCAACCCGCTTTTATTGGCCTTTTCCGCCCTCAGATGTTTCGTTCATTATTTCATAAGGCCCAAAATGTCACAGGACTTGGAGTGGCTTCTTTGTCTTCCTCTTCCTCTGTGGCTACCTCTGCCTCTATGGCTGTGGATCCTACCAATGCTTTGTTTCAGGAACCTTCTATCCAGAAGGAAGTGGTCCCGGCCCCAAAATTATTTTCTGATGTGGTCTTCAGACAATGGGCTTTTCCAAGTTCCGGCCCTGTCCCCAATAATCTGGACAAATGGTTTTATAATATGGCTCCTGATTTCTCTAATTTGCTTCAGATCCCCTCCATTGACCCACCTGTATTGGCTCTATCGTCTTCCTCTCCTCTCACAGGTCCACCTGAAGAGTGCTTGCGCCTGAAAGAAAAGAAAGCCGAACAATCCTTGATCAAGGGACATCAGGCGTCGGCCTGGTCTGTGCCGGCCTCATCTGCAGCGTCCTTTTTTAACAGAGCCACGATTCTTTGGCTGAGGCAGCATGAGCTCGCCTGCCCCCTCAGATCATCATTCCCATCAGGATCTGAATAAGATTTTGGCAGCGGTAGAATTTTCTGCCGATGCCACCCTAAGTGCGGCCCATTTTTCCGCCAAGGCCATAGGATCTTCGGTCACCTCACGTCGGTTCTTATGGCTCCGTAACTGGCAAGCTGACATCAGAAGCAAGTGGCGCCTAGCATCTTCCCTGTTTTCCGGCGACAAGCTCTTCGGTTCGCAACTGGACCCACTCCTTGTAGAAACTAAAGATCACCGCAAAGTGCTGTCTTCCCTGAATCGTTGCCCTGACAGCAGGGCTCAGCCCTTTTTTCGTTCATCTTCCTTCCGCAGCTCGGAATCTTCCTTCGCAGCCCAACGAGCTCAACGTCCCTTCGCCTCCAGAGGTTCGGCTTCTCAGGAAAACCAGGTTAGGCACGGGGCAAGATTTGATTTCAAGCGGCCCTTTCGAGGGGGCAGGGGCCGACCTTTCCGTAGGTCCTGTTAAGTCTCCCCTAGATCAATCAATAGGGGGCCGCCTTTCCCAATTCGTTGATCAATGGGACACTACAATCTCAGACGCCTGGGTCAGGTCTTCCATTCGTTTCGGTCTCTCCTTGGAGTTCCGATCCACTCCCCCAAAATTCTTTCTGCGATGTCCTTCTTCTCGGGATCGCACTAAGACTGCTCGGATCAATTCGGCCATCCAACACCTTTTAGATATTAAGGCCATTGAGCCTGTCCCCCTCTCCGAGCGGGCCCAGAGGTTCTACTCCCGTCTCTTTCTAGTTCCCAAGACTTCGGGGGGTTGGAGGGCCATACTTGACTTAAAATCCTTAAACCGGCACATAGTCTACCACCAATTTAAGATGCAGTCCCTTCAGACTATTCTGCTGGGTATTAGACAAG